>NC_064631.1:649499624-650167541 GCF_023864275.1 Schistocerca cancellata | reverse complement strand
GTGGTTTCTTGCTCTGCGTTGTGCCCAAACTTGGACACTAAGTCGGAACGTGGTGAATTGTAACGATTTGGGGATGTGTCTTTGGCAAAGAATGGGAGTTGCAAAATAGACACATAACAAAAAAGTGTTTGTGCTACAAAAGCTGAATGAGAAAAGACAAATACTGGAAACAAACGAACGAAGGCTGGCTGTATGGGTGATGCCCAGGAGCCATTAATAGGGTGAAAGCTACTGAAAAGAATCACCACATTTGTGTTTAGGGGACGTCTATTACGTTTCATCTAGTTGTGACATAATAAACATACCTTGTAAGCAACTGTAATGTTTTCTCCTGACATTGTGAGGTTGGAGATAAGCACGCTATGAATGTTAAAAGGAATGGTTGGATTTTTACAAAATCAAGATCGCAAAAATTATTTACAGTCATTGCTAACTAGTCGCGGCTAACATTGCTAACAATCTTCAGAACAAATATAACAAACGTATATGTTTGTTCACCAGGTCGGTAGAAGACACACTGTCATCAATGAAATACATGTCTGTGGATAACAGCATTCGTTGCTCACAGTTTTTGTACACTTACAGCTCTGAAACGAGCATATTATCTCTGTTTCTCACTGCTGTTACATGCCAGGGGTAGATTTGTACAATGTTTACGACAATCGTCCATGTTCATCGGGCTCTATACAGGGTTAGTCAGAAACAAAGGTACATGGTTTGAGGGATGATAGTATTAGTGATTCTGAGCAAAGACTTCATATGGACGTATGCCCTATTCCGACTGGTTTCCGAGATAGAACAAAATGGGTCAAATGGCTCTGAGCAATATGGGACTTAACATCTGTGGTCATCAGTCCCCTAGAACTTAGAACTACTTAAACCTAACTAACCTAAGGACATCACACACATCCATGCCCGAGGCAGGATTCGAACCTGCGACCGTAGCAGTCGCGCGGTTCCGGACTGCGCACCTAGAACCGCTAGACCACCGCGGCCGCCCGAAATAGAACACATTTAAGATCAATTTTTACGTTTTTCGTGAATAACTCTAAAGCCGCTTCCTCCAGCGAAAACCTGTCTCAGTACAAAATTGAACTATATTAAATTACCTACTATAAAGGTCTTATCATTTTTTTTCTAGAACTAATGGTTTGTCGAAGAGAGCGTGAAAATGTTGAAACACTCGTTCGACGCGCAGGTGCTGTAGCTTACGTAGATTTTGTAGGCCAATTTGAGGTAGCGTATTGAGGTAGCAAGTTAAAAAATGTCTTGCGAATAGGGCCTCCCGTCGGGTAGACCGTTCGCCGGGTGCAAGTCTATCGATTTGATGCCACTTTGGCGACTTGCGTGTCGATGGGGATGAAATGATGATGATTAGGACAACACCCAGTCCCAGAGCGGAGAAAATCTCCGACCCTGTCGGGAATGGAAACCGGGCCTTTAGGATTGACAATCTGTCACGCTGACCACTCAGCTACCGGGAGCGGACAGGTACCAAGTTGAGACAAACAATTTGATATGGGACACTTGAGGTGTATCAAGTCGGGAAACTAGCTCAAATTGGCCTACAAAAACTATGTAAGCTACAGAGTAAAGCGCGTCCAGCGAGTTTTTCAATATTCTCGCGCTCTCTTCGCACAAATCATTAGTTCTAGAGAAAAAAAATTAATAGGACCTTTTTTGTAGGAAATTTATTGTAGTTTAATTTTGTACTGCGACACGTTTTCGCTGGAAGGTGCGGTTTTCGAGTTATTCAAGAAAAACGTACAAAAGTGATATTAAATGTGTTCTATCTCGGAAACCATTCGGAATAGGGCATACGTTCATATGAAGTTTCTTGTTCGGAAACACTATCACCCCTCAAAGCATGTACCTTTCTTCTTGACTCACCCTGTATGTGCGACGAGATTGGACTATGAATGCTACTTTGCACAAGCATGTATTTTAGTGATGACAGTGTGTCTTCTATCGGCCTGGTTGTTAGAGCAATCTTTGTCTTTTTGGTCTGAAGATGGCTAGCTTTTTTAACCAAAAGTATTTTTTTGTGATTTTTGACTAATGAAGGATTATTCCTAAGAATGAAGTAACTTTTAACAACTATGGTGGTTCTTATTAAATTTGGTGTTAATGAGCTGTGGAGCACAAAATAATTCTGATTTTTTAATAGGAGGTGAAGAAATTGTTTGGAATACTGGATAAGAAGGGACTGCATAATAATTGATGGAAAGGAAGGAATGGAGACAGGAAAGAGGACCAAAAGGAACAAGATACCAGCTAATGCGTACGGTCTCTCTCTAAACATTTTAGTTTGAGCGCACGGATAGCACCTCTGTCAGACGATGATACAGGTGGTGAAACGGATCGGGTGGCGCTTGTTTGGTTACACGGGTCTTGTTACCGCCCGCTAATGAACTCGTGTTCAGCGTGACACACAATGGCGGCACCAACAATGTAGTGACAAATGCCTCTAAGTGATCACTCTGCAATTCATACTTAAGTCTTCGTAGAGCGTTCATCAAACCACCTCCGGACTGTTCTCTATTGTTTCACTCTCGAACACTTAAATCCTTCTGTGTGAGTTCCGTTTTCTCTTATTTTATTACGATGGTCTCCCCCTGTAGTTCGGCTTTAAGAAAGTATTTTCGCCCTCTAAGCACAACGTTAGTGATTCAACTTTCGCGGAAAGATCTCGTCTCAAAGAAAAACGTCTTTTTTAAATTATTCCGCCACGAATTGTGTATCATACGCGTCACATTCTTTTTTGTCGCTCAGAAGACCTGAGACCAGATAATATTCCTAGTCTCCATGACATTTCTGAAGCTAGTTCCCATCGCGTCTCATCCTTTACATGAAAGAGCGGTACCTAAAGACATCCATTTAATACTGATACGGAAAGTGACTGGGCGCACTCGTTTTTTTTTTTTTTTTTTTTTTTTTTTACTGTCTGCCAGAGTTATGGGCCTTTAATATACATAAAGGCCGGTCGGAGTGGCCATGCGGTTCTAGGCGCAGCAGTCTGGATCCGAGCGACCGCTACGGTCGCAGGTTCGAATCCTGCCTCGGGCATGGATGTGTGTGATGTCCTTAGGTTAGTTAGGTTTAATTAGTTCTAAGTTCTAGGCGACTGATGACCTCAGAAGTTAAGTCGCATAGTGCTCAGAGCCATTTGAACCATACACATAAAGTGACCGTAGTTTATATCGTAAGGTACTGATATTCAGCCACCGCAGAGGAAGTTAAGCGCGACCAAGAAATGAGAGTGTTTCCTTAACAAGACGCCACGGTGAGGACGGGGAGGGGGGTGGGGGGTGGGGGGGCGGCGTTTCATTAGGTTGTGCATAAGTCTGTAGGGTTTTTCCACAAGTTTCACAAGAACCCAACAGGCGCCTTGTCACGGTTCGCACAGCTGCCCCCGTCGGAGGTACGAGTCCTCCCTCGGGCATGGGTGCGTGTGGTGTCCTTAGGGTATGTTAGCTTAAGTTAGATCTAGTAGTGTGTAAGCATTGGGAACCAATGACCTAAGCAGTGTTTTTTGTCACTCTAGCAGAATACGGGCTGGTGTTATCGAGCAGTAAGGTCACTTCACGAAATTTCCCGGTCGTTGTTCTTGGATTACGTTTCCAACACGTCTCTGTTGTTGACAATAAATGTCAGTGGTGACGGTTACACTTCGGGGAAGCAATTCGTAGTACACCCCATCGTCGCTGTTCATCCAGATGCATAAAATTATCTTTTGTGAAAGCACTTAGATTTTGTACAGGGAGTTGGTGCTTTGTTTATGTTAGCATAAAAACACCATTTTTCTTCCCTACTAGCGATACAGAATAGAAATGGTCGGTGTTGTTCACGAGCCGGTTGGTGACGCGCAAGCAGAGATGCACATATGACGGCAACCCGCTGATATTCGCAGTTTTGCCTTAGAGCGTACACCACCCATACACCCTAATTTTAAACCTTCCCCTTACATGAAAATGTCACACGATAGTGGGATGATCACAGTTCATCATATTTACCATTTCTGGAGTACAATGACGTGTATCGTTGTGGATTAATGCGTTTAAACGATCTTCATCGATGTCCGAAGGTCTTCCTCAATGTGGAGAGTCACCAATGTCAAAGCGATCCTCCTTAAAACGAAAAACATATTGTCTTGCCGTGCTGTGTCCAGTGACATTTCTCCACACTCGGCGCAAATGATTCTGACTGCCATCGCTGCTGTCATCCCTCTAACAAAACCATATGTCGGTAATGTTCCGGTTTGTCCATTCGGTACTCCATTTTCTAGCGTCCACAGTTCCACTCACTATCTCCGAATAACAAACTTAAACTTAAATACCAACCGTGAACTACAAATAAAAATGGCGATCGATAAATGAAGCCACAACAGCTGGAATAACAACACGAAAAGCAGAAAAACAACGAACTCCACCTGATACGGATCGCACAATGCTCAGCAGTACTCCAGAATAGGGCGGAAAAGTGTAATGTAAGCAGTCTCTTTGGTAGACCTGTTGCACCTTCTAAGTATTCTGCCAATGAATCGCAGTCTTTGTTCTGCTCTACCCACAACATTATCAATGTGATCGTTCCATTTTGGGCTATTTGTAATTCTAATCCCTAAGTATTTAGTTGAATTTAGAGCCTTCAGTTTTATGTGACTTATCGCGTAATCGAAATTTAGCGGATTTCTTTTAGTACTCATGTGAATAAGTATTTTACTTTATTCAGTGTTAATGGCCACTTTTCTTACCACACAGATATCTTATGTAAATCATTTTGCAATTCGTTTTGATCATCTGATGACTTTACAAGACGGTAAATGACAGCATCAACTGCAAATAACCTAATACGGCTATTTAGATTGTCTCCTATGTCGTTAATATAGATCAGGAACAGTAGAGAGCCTATAACACTCCCTTGGAAACGCCAGATATTACTTCTGTTTTTACTTGATGACTTTCCGTCTATTTCTATGAACTGTGACCTTTCTGACAGGAAATCACGAATACAGTCGCACAACTGGGGCGATATTGCATAGGCACACAGTTGTAGATTGCCGGGCCGTGGGTTTTGTCATCGAGCGGATTGTTACAAAGAATCTGCACAGTTGGTTGCCGCTGCTGTAGATACGTGCTGCCTGCCCTTTGGCCCTTCAAGCAATATGATGCGTCTGGTTGGCGCCCGTAAAGTGGTCAGGAAGCTGTGGTCAATCAGTGAAGCTCGCATTGCTCCTGGCTACGCCGCGATGTATATTACACCGAACGGCGCTACGACGGCTGGGAGGCCTATCCGTCAGGAGATGCAGCGTCAGTTGCAAAACCCCTCGCGCTCCTATGCTACTTCGGCTGATACTGTTGTTGGTGAACAAAGTCCAGCTCCATTCCATCCTCTGTATTGACGCTGTTGGGCTCCGATCCCATCGGCTCAGCTGACGACGGGGCGCCATTGTTGGCATGTTACTGCAGTGTTGAAGCTCCTCCTTCCACTTCCACTGAAGATTCGATGGTGGCAGCTATATCTGAAAGGGGGCTATAACTCCTGGAAGGAGTCTTGACGCCTGATCGGGGCTGACTGACTTTATTTCAGAATCTGTCTCTGTCTGCTTTCAATAGGACGAACATGTCATTGCCAAGATGACAAACCACTGTTCCCGAAAACCATTCTTTTTTCCTTCCCACACCTCTGCATAGGAGACCTTGGCATCGACTGCCAACTGCCGTCTTCTGTTCCCGAATCGGGTGGTGACATTGTGATCACAGTGGCAGGGTACTGCGAAGACAAGTTGGTCCTCATCTTTCAGCACAACTGAAGAACATTCGCTATTTCCAGTGCAATGTCGTTTACACTTGATGATAGGAGAAGATTGGGAATCAGGCATATTCTCTAATTTTCCATTAAGAATGCAGATAAATATTTTATAATTATGAGAAATATACGCTCCTCTAAAAAAGCGCTCAAAAAATACTTGGTAGTGACCTACAGTGATTAGATTCGACTGTGGTTTTCTTCATAGAGCGACCCAGATACTGAATTGGGGTTGTTGAATTCTGATAGCTGGTTAAAGGACTAAGTTGCGCCATACACCTTCATACAATAGTTCATTATGACAATCCCCAAGTGTTGTTTGCGCATATTATTGATATGTCAGTCTATTATACCCCACTCCGCTGTGGCCGAGCGGCTCTGGGCGCTTCAGTCCGGCACCGCGCTGCTGCTACGGTCACAGGTTCGAATCCTGCCTCTGGCATGGATGTGTGTGATGTCCTTAGGTTAGTTAGGTTTAAGTAGTTCTAAGTTCTAGGGGACTGATGACCACAAATGTTAAGTCCCATGGTGTTCAGAGCCATTTGACACACTTTTTTTTTTTTTTTCATAACTGGACACGACCGTCGACCTGGTGCAATAGCAAACGTACTCCATCCGACCAGACGACGCCTTGGCCATTGATCCAAAACTGAGTTTCGTTGATTCGATGCAACGGCAGTCGTAATTGTTGAAGTCATTGAAGTCATTGGGTCAAAGTGGGAACACGTTATGGTCGTGTGGTGCGGAGCCCCATGTTCAACAATGTGCATTGAACGACGTGCCCTGGAAAACGTGTCTTCATCGGCATTTTGCCATAGCTCAGATCCACCTAGTCTGCTTTACAGAGCCAGTAAGCATCCGAACTCCGATTTATGTGGTAACTCCAATTTGTGTAATGAGACGTGGTCGTCCAACAACTTGTCGACTCTAGAATAAGCGTTCCAGGCGCCATTTGTAGAATGCACTCGTGTCAATGTATTTCCCCGCATGCTCCTCTTATCGTCGCTAGAATGACTTTGCATTCTTCTGTACTATACTTTTAGACTTTGCCTAGTGAGTGACGCGATGTAGTGTAACGACGTATAGGTTTGTTAATAAATGGTTTTCTTTCGACATATGACCATGTACAGACTTCGTCACCTACGTCAGTTACAACCCACTTCAGTATTATTTATATTCTTTTTAAATTGTCTCAGAATGGTTCTTGAACGAAACTGTAAAACATCATTCGCGTCGTATGCACAGAATTATGTCACTCGGGCAAATTGGTTTGCGTAAACTTTTTTCAATTTTAGATGTCGTTTGTTTCTCCTCAGAAATTATATTGACACACGTTATCTTGATTTAATCGATATTAGAATCACACATGGAAGAAACTTTTGAGACTCAAAGTTGCGATGAACGCTGTCAAAATTCAATAATCTTGTCAAATATATTATTAATCAGTTCACATAATTCTTCATAAATGGATCCTCAGAACACGTGTTTCAACTTTAGTAGCATCCACTAACTTATTGTCTTCCTACATACAGACGTACATCTGAGCATTAACAAGATCGGACTGACATTTTCAATAAGATTAAGCTCTCTATGACGTCATTGTTATACAAAAAGAGTACAAAAAATTCATTTTCAATTTTTAGAAGCACGACGCAACAACTCGGTTCCAGGACCTTCTGTTGCTCTTTGGCTGTCGACCCGCGACGTATAGTGGCCAGCAATTTCCTCTCTGGTCGCGGCAGCGAAGATGCTGTCTCCGTTCGTTGCGCCGCCCTCTCCGTACATGAAACACAAAAAAATACAAAACTTTTAGATAATTCACCATCATTACAAAATATTACAAAAATACCTAAACAAAACACTAAATTAAACTTATATTCACCTGCAAACTGGGCTGACACTGGTGGATGGGTGACGCTTCAATTTCGTCCCACTACAGCGACTGCAATGCCATCAGGTTCCACTGCGTCTCGTGATGATGAATGCTTGTTGCAACACACGAATCATTTTTACACTCTTGATATACAATCGGTTTTTGGTGAAGCAGATGTTTACGAGGTACATATTTTAGGATTCCTTTTTCAATCAGTAAATGTGCGACTGTTGCTGCTTCAAACATAGACATACCAAGTGCAATAAAATTCATTATACGGAAATTCTGTATCGTCATCTTTTAACTAGTACCCATCCCTGTCCCACCTTACTACGTGATTGGCTACGCGAGCACGCACACACACACACACACACACACACACACACACACACACACACATACATACATACTTATATACATACATACATATATATGTATGTATGGGTATTCCGCCTAAACTGAGATGTATTTTATGCACAGAACTACAGTTAATGTTGGTTTCACATTTGTAATTTTACCAGTACCACAATTATTTGAAAAGTTAAACTAATTCAACGGAATGATTTTTTTTATGATAACAGAACAACTCGCCCTAAGATATCATGGGAATACGTTCATTCAAATACAAAATAGTGTAAATGGTTCAAATCGCTCTGAGTACTATGGGACTCAACTTCTGAGGTCATTAGTCCCCTAGAACTTAGAACTAGTTAAACCTAACTAACCTAAGGATATCACACACATCCATGCCCAAGGCAGGATTCGAACCTGCGACCGTAGCGGTCTCGCGGTTCCAGACTGCAGCGCCTAGAACCGCTCGGCCACAGCGGCCGGCCAAAATAGTGTAATCCACTGTCGTCTCAACGTTGTAACGTGTATAACAGGTGAGTGTGTGAGGGGTTTTGTTTAAAGTTGTGGTGGTGTGTACGCGTTATTTTAAAACGTATGAAATTGTAGCAGCAAGAATAACAGTATTATTTAAAAGAAATAAATAATTTCTGATAATTCTCATTTATGTGCTGTTGAGCATGACTATAATGAATTATTTTGTCGTATCTTATCACTACAAATAAATACTGAAATGCTGTTTGATTAATTCAGTAAGTGACATTAAAAAGTATGCACCAAATAATTAATATATCACACCTCAACCTCTTCCCATAATAGCATTGATGAATTACTCTGAGAAAAATTAATCTTACGCAGCAGCCACAAAAATTATTTCATTTATGTAAAGTCTAAGATTGTTCTACTGAATGTTATTTTCACTGATTGAATAGAAAAATAATAAATTCCTGTGGGTTCTTGTCCTCGAATTCAAATATTGTAATATCGATCGAAATAATTAATGTCTGATTACTTCTGCAGTTTGAAATTGCCGCTCCATACGCTCATGTAATGGCAGCAGACAAAACACAGTGTGGCCTGGGTGTTCTTACTAACCTAATTTTTCGTAGAAAATATATAACACCAACCTTTCCCTTTATGCTGAATTAAATGTCAGAATCCTACACCGTTCACAATATCAATATTATTCACCAGTTACCAACAATTCAGTATCACCGTACCAGGCGCCAATGGCCGCTTTCCTGCTACGAAGATAAAACTTAAAAAAAATTGATAGTATGTTATCTAGTTACAAATAAAAGTCCGCGCACTAGAATTCCGTTTAGTAAACTGTACATTATGGTTTAGATTACTTGTACCTCACACAACATGATTATTTTTTCCAATATTTAAAAAAACAGGCCTGAGCTTAATCTTTTATATCAGCCGCTTCATACATCATGGAGAACAACAGAAAGAAAAAAATTCAAAGACAATAAAATGCCAATAAATTCTTTTAGTGGTATCATCTTTCGTTATATGATTATTCTTTGCATAAAACTGTTTATAAAAATAATAAAACATTTTGTTGCTGGAAATTATTTTCAATTCACAATACAATAACAACTCTTTCCTTTATCAGTTTTCACATACTGGCTTTAAAGTCATTTCTGGAACAATATTTATCGCTTCATAAATCTCGAGCACTGTCGCATTCGCTGGTGACACAAAATATTGGCGTTGAAATTACAAGTGCTAGTGCCCACAGAGCTGTAGTAAGGATTACCTGCAGTCAAGCACATCCAAAAACAGAGATCGTTTATACCTATAGGCAGCAGAAGCTAAAGGTTAGAAAACGTTCATCTGAGAGGCAAGAGCTTCGACGTGTGCACTCTATAACAGTTCTTGTTCTGGTCTGGAATAGTGCCGACACGAAGAGCTGAGAGAGAGGAACCGTGAGATATCACTCTCGACAACGATTCTAGAGAACTACGGTTAACGACCCTGGAGTCAGCCATTACTAACTCATAACGTCTCAAGCAACAATACACACTGCTGGATAACAGATTAGTATAGCGGGAAATACGACGTTGGTTTTGATCTGATCAAGGCATATGCTACCTGAGGGATAGTAGATGTGCTGATAATGGTTTCAACATCGTCCACCAACAGATAGCATATTGGCATAGCTACCAGAGCGTCATCTGTGTTTACTCTTTGATAGGGAGTGCTCATAGCCAGAGGGCTCACTGTGGCACAAACATGTGAAGCAAGCATGCAACTATGGAGTCCTACAGTCAAATGAGCGAAATAAAACGGGCCAAATTGTGGCCTTCCGAGTTCGCGGGATGGTCCTTTTAGTGAACTGCCACACAATTTGGACGTGCTGCATCAGACCAGGATCGCCGTATTGTAAGGGCAGCAGTGGCAGAAAGTATAGCTACCACAGCACAGGTAAGAGGGCTTGTGAACCCAGACGTGTCAGCACTAACTGTTGCGAACCATTTATTAGCAGTTGGACTAGGGGCAGGCACACTTCTTGCCAGACTTCCACTCACATCACAGCACTGATGTGCACGGCTTGACTAGTGCCGTCAGAGGATCGCTTGGAAGATGAAATGACACGCTGTGATCGTTAGTGATGAAAGCAGATACTGTCTGCATGCAAGTAATGGTCGTTTCCGTGTAAAATCTAGACCTGGTGAGCGCTGCCTCGTAGAATGCATTCGTTCAGACACACTGGCCCTACCCTGGGCCTTTTGGTCTGGGGAGCGCTAAGTTACATCTCTCATGGAACGTTGGTGTTTCTGAAGGGGCCGCTAGTCAGCGCTCGCTGCTATGTAGAATGCTGTTGGACCCGTTAGTTTGTCGTTCTTCCAACAGGAAGTTGAAGTGTTGTTCCAACAGGATAATGTTCGTGTACACACTGCCAGTGAAACTCAATGTGCTTTGCAGGACGTACAGCAACTTCCATGGTCAGCACGATTTCCAGACTCGTCTGCAGTCGAGCACTTGTGGGATACGATGGGATAAGAAGTGACTCGTGCCGCCGGTCAACCAACAATTCTTACAGAAATAGTTGTATAGGTTAATTTCCATCTTTTGCATCTGCAATAAAAGTATTATTAAGACCAGATACATTTCAAGCATTTGCAAGTGGTCACTGCAACGATATGGTCTTTTCGTCTTACAAGTATGTTTGTTATGATCATTAACAGTACCCATTCTTTACTTATTACCATAAACAGTTTTTATTCTTTTCGTTAATCACGGTTTTTTGTTGTTTATTGCATTCTTCTTCATCTTCTACGTGTAGATGTTAAGTTTTCGGACAGAGGTTTATTATTGCACTTACCACATTTACATTTCCTGGTTGGGAAGTGCCACAAACCTGCCGCCATTTTAAGTGTTTTGTTTCGCTATTGTGAGATGTGTTCGTCTTTTGTCGTTTTGATTGTGGTGGTAGTTCCAGGTATCGCTATGTGAGTGTTTACGTATTCCGATTAGTGGGAGAGACAGAGAGAGAGAAAGAGAGAGAGAGAGAGAGAGAGATAATACCAAGCAAAATTGTAAGATAAAAAACACATATTGTTAGAGTGACCATTTGAGATGCTTTAAAATGAGCCGAAAAGCGAATGATCTCAATAAGATATTATTACATAGCTAAACACAGCAGTTAGTCTACACAAATTGTATTACGCGCAACTGCGGAGGAAAGAGATCGAGAAACAATGAAGACAAAATATCTAACAGAACTGTCCGAACCGGTCGAGTAATCGTGGCATAAGGTATCCCAGGACAGTATTCGCCATCTTTTCGATCAACTGGGTGCCAGAGTCGGCACCACTCGTGCAGGCTACACCATGTTCTAATATGGGTGTTTCAGCATGGGTCGATACCTTCTAAATCAGAACCGTTTATGCTACTGATCTTTAAATGCAAACATTTCATGTACTTCATATGCATTGTCGTCACAATAAATCGGAAGTGAATTGGAAACTTCTAGAAGGGTGTACCATATTTTATTTACGGCGGTGTATAAGACATGTGCGTGTGCGCCTCTCTGACAGTTGTCTACAGGTCGCTGTAAACGGTAACGTTATTCAGATTCACAGCTCCCGTAGATCGACGTCATGAAAATAGCATCGAAAAAGAGCCCATACGAAGTGGCAAGACTTGTGGACTGTAAGTAGTAAACAAAAACGTCACTTCTATCGAACTATTTAACGAGATATTGCAAGTACCCATTGTTCCGTAACTTGAAATGTGGTAGCGACATTTTAACATAAATAATCATGATTTTATTGAATTTTGGTGCTTCCACAGCTCACATTCAATAGGCGGAAAAAACTCCAAATTCTGTGTCTGCAGCATTAGTTCATTGGTAAATTGAAGTAAAATGTTTTTGTGTTAAGAATAAACATCGTATAAAACTATCGCTTCGCAAATCTGCGTCCCAAACAGTTAATGCCAGCAAAACGAGAGCTCCACTTTAAATGGTTGAAAATTCTTATTTAATAAGCTACTATAATGGTTATATAATCTGCCCGCTGCTGGACTAACAGAGTGCAGAAAAAATACACACATTAAAAAAAGTTTTGCGTCACTCTGACTCCCAGAACTCCTGAAGATAGACGTTGACTGTGGATACTGTATCACATGCACAGTGCCTTTGACTGTTCATAGATGTCACCAAACCCGCCCAAAGATTTTCTCTGCCTCGTGATGACTGGGTGTTGTGTGATGTTCTTAGGTTAGTTAGGTTTAAGTAGTTCTAAGTTCTAGGGGACTGATGACCATAGATGTTAAGTCCCATGGTGCTCAGAGCCATTTGAACCATTTTTGAAACCCGCCCAAAGATGTAAACAACAATGCATGGGCAGCGCCTATTAGACGGAGGGGGTCCGACAGCCGATCAGTTCTTGTCATTCCACCAGAAAGGCAGAAACGAGGTACACGGCTCGTGTTCTCTGTAGTTCAACCATGCCTAGACGGTCAATACCGCGGTTCGATATCGACTCTCCAAATATGAACCCTATCGGACATGCCTCGGATGGATTGAAAAGGGCTGTTTATGGATGTCGTGACCCTCCAACCACTCTGAGGCATCTACGCCCAATCGCCGTTGGGGAGTGGGACAATCTGGACCAACAGTGCCTTGATGAACTTGTGGACAGTATGCGACGACGAATACAGGCATGCATCAAATCAAGAGGACGTGCTACTAGGTATTAGAGGTACCGGTGTGTACTGCAGTCTTGAACACCACCTCTGAAGGTCTCGCTGCACGGTGGTACAACATGCAATGTGTGGTTTTCATGAGCAATAAAAAAGGGCGGAAATGATATTTATGGTGATCTATACTCCAATTTTCTGTACAGGTTCCGGAACTCTCGGAACTGAGGTGATGCAAAACTTTTTTTGATGTGTTTACAATATTCATAGTCAATATCTATCTCCTGGAGTTCTGGGAACCGGTGTGATGCAAAACTCTTTTTGATGTGTGTATATACAACGAAATTTATGGTCTTATTAGGCTAATACCCAACAAGGGCGAAAATACTACTTAACAACAACGTAAATACGGATGTTTCACATTTTAAATGAGTGGGAACTACAGAAAGTAAGTTAGACATTTCGTCCTTCGTTATTATCATTAAGCAACAAAGCGGTGCGTTGTCAGAGAAGATTCTATATTCATGGAGTCTTACAGACGCAACGCTGCTGCGGTACGTACAACAGGTGCATCACAGTGAGCGAGTGGAATCACGCGGCAAAGGGAAACCTACTCCAAATCTGAAGTACGCCGGATAGAACGATTCTTGACATCAAAACGTACAAATTTCACACAGATTCGAGTTGACGCTTTGGCGGTATTGTGGCCAAATTCAAGGTCGCGTCCAGTATTAGTGAGATGATAGCAACAATTCGCCCACGATCGCACGGAACTGTGAAGCGCTGATCAGCCATAAAGTCCAGATTTTGTGCCGTGTAATCTCCACCTCTTCAGCCAGCTTAAAGAGCGAATTTTCATCGCCAGAGTGGAGAATGCATCTTTGAGGACGGTAAAAGGTGCCCATGAAGAGAAGTAATAAAGAACGAAGAAATTTAAATGAGTTAAATGCATGAGCAATGAGTAAGGAAATGATTTCATACAGACAGAATTAATGACAAATGATTCTCCAAGAAAATCCTGAACTACAAATCAAAAGGAGGGAGAGACATAGGTCAACCAAGATAACGATGGACTTAAACGTAGACATACTGGTAAAAAGTTGAATTTCATGAAATTTATAACTTTACTCACAAAAGGTTTGAATCAGTCTTAACAAACGGAATGTTAAAAGTTGTACTTAAACAATTAGACAATGTTGACTGAGTGCAAAATTTAAGTGGCTGGGGAAAAAAAATCACAAATGGAAGCCCACAGGGCTCAGTTTTGCGTCCTGTCCTATTCCTGTACATGACCATCCACTCAACATTCAGCAAGCAGAACTGGCACTTTTTGCAGACGATACTAGTGGTATAATAAATCCTGTTGGAGAAATAGTCACAGAATAGATTGTTAATGATGTTTTTTTCAAATAATTATTAACTGGTTCTCTGAAAATGGACTCATCCTAAATTTTGTGGAAATGCCCTATATTCAGTTTCGTACAACAAATACAGTGATACCAACAACAACTGATGTTGCACTCGAACAGCAGTCAGTAAATAGTGGAGAATGTTCCGAATGTTTGGGCCTACATATAGACGAAAACGTGGACTGGAAGAAGCATATTACTGATCTTCAGAAACAATTAACTTCAACTAGTTTTGCTCTTCATATAACTGCTAGTCTTGCAGCCAAGCGAATAAATCTCCTGATTATTTTGCACACACCCAGATAACAAAGTCTTATTATGTTGGTGGTTTTAAATTATTGTTGTTATTTTGTTTTGAGATTATTACTTATTTTTATAGTATTCTGGCGTTTAAAATGATTGAACTCAGACGCATATCTGATTGAAATGAAAATTATCTGTGGTTAAATGAGACGTCAATTAAATCAAGAAAATTACGACTTGCAAAATCATGTAAAAATATTTTTAAATATTGGAATTGGAATGCAATTACCATCATCGCAGGTAATGATTGATATATTTTAGCTACGCTTCTCTACCGGGATTGTCTGCTGGTGAGTAAAATTTTGGGACGTGATTTACGCCTAAAAGCTATCGGACTCCGTTTTGCAAAATGTGAAATTTTAGATGCAGTTTCTATTTTGAAAGCAAACGAATCGTATTACACTGACTGGTGCCTTTAATAAGCGGTCATTTACCAACAGACATCCCCACACAAAGTAAGCCAAATTTACTAATCAAATTCATGAAAAAGCTGAGGAAAACAGGTATGATCAGTCGTAATGATAAACACAATGTAGTTAAATTATTATTATTACGTGAATTGAGTACCAAAGAAAACAGAATCTGTAAGTAACACAGATTATTGCGACTGTACCGGACAATGGCTGAACAGGAACAGAGCGAACAAAAGGTTACCGGTCCGGTTCATTTAAAATTACATAGATAATGAAATTAGAGAGAGGTTTTATTGTAATCGCAGTGTCTATTAAGCAGTGATAAAATTAACTCAGCGTTACTGCGCGAAAACACACATTCACGAAGTCCGTTAAGACTTGGGGAACATTACATTACTGAATAATTTTCTGGGGTAACTCTTCGCTTAGAAAGCAGGTATTGATTTCACAAAATCAAACTCTAAGAATATTACGAGGCACTCACCTTGGGTCGTCATGTAGGTACCTCTTTAAGGAAGTAGATATCTTAATTGCACCATCACAACACATGTATTTTCTAATGAAATTCATCACGAATAAACCATGACAATTTGAGAGGAACACTGATGTCCACGCATAGGAAATTAGTGGGGAAGTCAGTCACTGACCAAGGAAAACAAAACAAAAGGAAAACAAAAAAAGTGTTTCTGAATGAAATTGCCCGAGTAGGACTAAACATTAACACACTGCCGGAAAAAAGCAACACCTTCAAGGACTGGGTAATTTTAGTGACACGCTGGGCGACCGGTAGTCCATCACCGAAAGAATATATAATAACAATTTCAGATGAAACACACACCTCAAAGTAAAGGATAACTTAACAATAAGCAATGCACCCCCTACCTCCCACGCCCCCTCCTCCGGCCCGCCACCCTCGCGGCAACGCAAGCGTGCATTATCGGATCCAAACAATAGTAAAATCGCTGCATGGGCATCCTGCGATAGATTTTCCCAAGAATCTTTCACCTTTTGTTGCAGTTCATCAATGATTTGTGCGTGCTGTGGAGAAGAGTAAGTGCCCTCTTCATCATATCTCACATGTATTCAGTTGGCGAGAGACTTTGTGATCTAACCGGTCAGGACAGTTGTGTATCACTAGGAGCAGATTCCATGAGAGCAGCTGTATGTGGACGCGTTTTTCCCGCTGTAATGGCAGTCTACGTGGTAGGAGTCTGAGCATCGTAGCGGGCACTGGTTACTTTACTCTGCAGAAACGCCAGATGTGACCGCGAGTTATGACTGATGGTCCCCTCACCATGAAGCCTGAGATGGGAACTCATGTGTCGTGCGCTGATGCACTCTGGAACACTCAGCTCACCTCACCTACGCCATGCCATACGCATGTACGTCCATCACTCGCCTACATATAAATTAAAACTGAAACAAATGAGCCCTCGGTCACAATTTTTTTGTCTTTTAACCAGGTTTTAACACTTCTAAGAGTGTTTAGGCATTTAAAGTGATCTATAACATAATTACAAATTTATGGGAAGAAAAAAAATTTTGAATAAAAAAGTGTAAGTACTGACTAACAATGCAAGACAGAGACAGTACTTACATGTCACATATAAAATAAATAACAGGCCAGGAAATATTTACCCACAAAATATTTAAAACGAATGTGTGAATGCGAGTCTCTAAGGGCTGCTCATACCTGTACAGCCACAGGTTCCAACGGAAGTGTTGAAACCTGGTTAATAAGACTAAAAAATTGTGACCCAGGGCTCATTTCTTTCAATTTTAATTTATAAACCGTCACTGAACCAAGCAGCAATGTTCAAAACTGCGTACACATAAAGTCTACTCCCATCACTGAAGACGACACTGTGGCATTACACTTTCCAGTGGACTCTTTCAAGACAGCAGAGTAGTCACGTTTGGTGGTGTGATAGTGTTAGTGGTAACATGGCCATTGGTATACGTGATCGTAGTCTTGCTGCAAGCAGATGATTCACGATGGTCCCTGGCAATACAACAGGTGCCACATGTACCGTAATTTCTTTGCTGAAATGTGTTCGGTCGGCCACTGCTGTTCTCATAATGCTCAATACTGCCGTGCGTCTGTACCAAGGCTGTTTATAAAATATAGATACATCGATATTTTTTCCGAAAGTATTGATATATATCGGCGATACTTTTTCTCCAGATATATGGACATCAAAATGGCAATGTCGAGTGCTGATATTATTATTTTATATTATGTCGCAATTTTCGATAAATATTTGAAGTTGTTCTTTTCAAATTGTAGTAGAATATTATTTTACTTTCACTGTGCGAAGGAGTCTTACTACTTATTGAAGCTTTTATCATGTCCAATCTTTCTCTCTGAATGTGTGAAGCATGTAGAGACAGCACAAAAGAAGAACCCCGATGGTATTGGGGGAAGAAGATGGGAAAGGAATAACTTTCCGATGTGGAGAAATAGCACACGAGCTGCGTTAAAAAATAAATAAATAAATAAATTAACTCAACTAGTGTACCTATCATTCACAAACTTTTGCTGAAAATGAACAAAACTGTGAATGACAAGATTGGTCTCTGTGGTGGGCGGAGAAGTGTGAGAAGAAATGCTGACGCGATCGGCGTTCCATGTTATCAACAGAAACTTTATCTTCACCACCCAATTTTGACACTACAGCTGCTAGGTATCTGGCGTTGGCAGAAATGAGTAGAAAAAACGGGGAAGAGAACATGAAGTATTCCACACAAATCCGATATGTAACGAAACCGAATGACGGATCCATCAGACACCTTTCAATGTGCCACTTACACGGAGTTACCACTGTTAGCAAAGTGGTTATCGCCAAGCGTGTGGATGCATCGGGTTCCTTTCAATTCTTGCTCTGAAGTGGGATAAGCAGGGTGCTAGTTTCATCCCATGTAGGCTTTCACGGCCGACCTCTTCATCTGTAAACACTTCCGGGCTAAGTTGCCGCGGTCGATCTGTAGAACTTCTTCTCCCTGACATTTCGTTCTCAACTACGGAGAACATTTTCCGAGGTGAGTCGACGACTGGCTGCTAGGAGCTGGGGCCGTCACTTATATAGAGATCGTGGAGGGCGCCACCGCACGTCACGTGGCGTCGATGTGCAGCTATCTCTGGCTATCGTCTGTTCTCTCGATTGCAGGCAGTCGATTGTCACGTGATTGATGCAACGTCGACCGCCATATCTTGTCCAATTTTAATCCTTCTTCTTTACGATTAAAATTGTATTGATGTTTGTGGATTTCAATTGCCTCTCTATACATACGTGTATAATAATGCGACGTCCTCGCTAGCACGCTTGTCTCACCAAATTCTATTTCGTGATGTCCATCCTCGGAAGATGTTCTCCGTAGGTGAGAACGAAACGTCAGGGAGAAGAAGTTCTACAGATCGACCACGGCAACTTAGCCCGGAAGTGTTTACTGATGAGGGTGCTAGTTTGTTTATGTACGGAATATCTAATAATAAATCAATACTTAAATATACACTCCTGGAAATGGAAAAAAGAACACATTGACACCGGTGTGTCAGACCCACCATACTTGCTCCGGACACTGCGAGAGGGCTGTACAAGCAATGATCACACGCACGGCACAGCGGACACACCAGGAACCGCGGTGTTGGCCGTCAAATGGCGCTAGCTGCGCAGCATTTGTGCACCGCCGCCGTCAGTGTCAGCCAGTTTGCCGTGGCATACGGAGCTCCATCGCAGTCTTTAACACTGGTAGCATGCCGCGACAGCGTGGACGTGAACCGTATGTGCAGCTGACGGACTTTGAGCGAGGGCGTATAGTGGGCATGCGGGAGGCCGGGTGGACGTACCGCCGAATTGCTCAACACGTGGGGCGTGAGGTCTCCACAGTACATCGATGTTGTCGCCAGTGGTCGGCGGAAGGTGCACGTGCCCGTCGACCTGGGACCGGACCGCAGCGACGCACGGATGCACGCCAAGACCGTAGGATCCTACGCAGTGCCGTAGGGGACCGCACCGCCACTTCCCAGCAAATTAGGGACACTGTTGCTCCTGGGGTATCGGCGAGGACCATTCGCAACCGTCTCCATGAAGCTGGGCTACGGTCCCGCACACCGTTAGGCCGTTTTCAGCTCACGCCCCAACATCGTGCAGCCCGCCTCCAGTGGTGTCGCGACAGGCGTGAATGGAGGGACGAATGGAGACGTGTCGTCTTCAGCGATGAGAGTCGCTTCTGCCTTGGTGCCAATGATGGTCGTATGCGTGTTTGGCGCCGTGCAGGTGAGCCCCACAATCAGGACTGCATACGACCGAGGCACACAGGGCCAACACCCGGCATCATGGTGTGGGGTGCGATCTCCTACACTGGCCGTACACCACTGGTGATCGTCGAGGGGACACTGAATAGTGCACGGTACATCCAAACCGTCATCGAACCCATCGTTCTACCATTCCTAGACCGGCAAGGGAACTTGCTGTTCCAACAGGACAATGCACGTCCGCATGTATCCCGTGCCACCCAACGTGCTCTAGAAGGTGTAAGTCAACTACCCTGGCCAGCAAGATCTCCGGATCTGTCCCCCATTGAGCATGTTTGGGACTGGATGAAGCGTCGTCTCACGCGGTCTGCACGTCCAGCACGAACGCTGGTTCAACTGAGGCGCCAGGTGGAAATGGCATGGCAAGCCGTTCCACAGGACTACATCCAGCATCTCTACGATCGTCTCCATGGGAGAATAGCAGCCTGCATTGCTGCGAAAGGTGGATATACACTGTACTAGTGCCGACATTGTGCATGCTCTGTTGCCTGTGTCTATGTGCCTGTGGTCAGTGTGATCATGTGATGTATCTGACCCCAGGAATGTGTCAATAAAGTTTCCCCTTCCTGGGACAATGAATTCACGGTGTTCTTATTTCAATTTCCAGATGTGTACATCTCTAAAACCGGTGGTATATTTACAATGTGCAGGCGATATTTTTATAGGCTGATTGTCGATATTTTTTCCGTCCATAAACGGATACATTTTTTCGATATACCGAGGACCGATAGTGAAACCTTTTCAAGTACTGATATATAGGATTGCCGATATATTTAAAAATATCAACAGTCCCTGTGTGTACCACCCGGACTTCCGTAACCTGGTCTACAGGTGTGGAAATGTTACGTAGACCCTGTTGAAAGCAGCGACGCACCAACAATATAATGTGCCCAAAGCGTCCAGCAGTCTGTCGATACATCCATCCAGCATCCCGTAGGGCCACTGTGCGACCCACTTCAGATGGCTACGGCTGTTCCACGGAAGTACGTACTCGTGAGTGGGACATCGTTGGGCCATGTAATGCATGCTGCAAACACTATTCATTTCTAAATTCTGCACAGACACCGCCTGTAGTGTCAAAACAGGTGCGCAGACAGGCCTCCTGATACCATCTGATCGCCGATGACCGAGAAAAATGACTCACTAGCACTGCTCGTATTAAACACTGGTGGCTATGAACACAGTCCTTGAGCCCCGCAGTGTATATGTATTACTGTTGACACTATTCATGTATGTATATCCCGTGAACTGGCTCGTCTGACATCATTTCGGTAAAAGAATCGTTCAAAAGATCTATGGAACATGTAACTAACTAGCTAACTTCGTGAGGACGGAATAGGCATATACCTAATCCTTGTATATAAGACGACGACGACGACAGTCTAGAGAAACTGTGACCAACTCGATTTGAATGACAGGATGGAAACTTCAACTCCGCTCCCTCCGAATACAAGTCCACTCCATCACCTTGTCGTGGTGGGTGCCTATTTACGGCTGTATCTCAGCGTACTACATTTCTGACCAGAGGTTCATCAGGCAAAGTTTGCTCTATTCGGCGTCTCCTCCGACTTTAATGTCGAAGTAAAATTAAAACAATTACAGCCCTCGGTCGCAAAAATGAAGTCTTTTTGACCTACGTTTCGGCCACTTTTACCAGTGTATTCATCAGGAATAACACACTTAAAACTGGCATGTCACGTATAAAATAAATATGAAGCGATAACGCTTTAGTCACAAAATATTAAAACAGAAACCATAGAAGGCAGGGCGCTAAGGGTTGCGCCACATGCCGAACTGGGGTGAAATTTGGCTTCATGTATCAGGTTTTACACTTTAACACCAGATGCCTCGGGTATCTCATTTGGCGTAAACTGGTCAGTTTTGGCTGAGTATGTTACCCTAATAGTGGAAATACATATAGTGAAAAATAAATCCATGGTGACAGTTATTAAAGTATATCAAATAAAATCGTCAACACGTCTGAACGGTTTGCATAAGGTCCTTGAAACTGCACGGTTGGCCGCGGAGTGTGATGGGGTTTACTCGTAGTATGCGCTGTATAGCCTGCTATAGCGACGAAAACGACTTTCAGTTGGATGGGTTCGTCGATAATCAAAACTGGCTCATTTGAGGGACTGAGAATCCGCATTTCGCGATCGAGAAGTCTCTTAACTCTCAACGGGTGACTGTGTGGTGTGCAGTGTCCAGTCACGGAACAATCGGTGCCACATTCCTTGATGGCACGGTGACTACCGAACGGTAAATGAAGGTTTTGGAATACGATTTCATCCTCATTATCCAAAGTGACCTTGATTTTGACAAGATGTGGTTCATGCAAGACGGAACTGGACCCAATCGAAGCAAGAGAGTGTTTGATGCCGTGAAGGGGCACTTTAGGGACCACATTGCGGCTCTGGGGTACCCAGAGGCCACTGTCATGGGCCTCGATTGGCCAACCATATTCTCCGGATCTGAACCCACGCGACTCCTCCTTGTGGGGCTGTAATAAAGACAAGGTGCATGGCAATAGCCCCAAACCATTGCTGAGCTGAAAACAGCCATTCAGGAGGTCATCGACATCATCACCGTTCCGGCACTTCAGCGGGTCATGCAGAATTTCGCTATTAGTCTGCGCCACATCATCGCCAATGATGACACGCAGATCGAACACGTCATAACCTAAACCCGAATATCTGCGAAGTTTACATGTTGAATAATGTATGTGCACGCCATAGTTTGTAACTAATTTCCTTTTTTTCATACATTCATACTTCTAGTGGAAATATATGTACCATAAAATAAATTATCACCTCTGCTATCAAATATTCACGTTCTCACATTTCTGGAAGTGGGGATTTTATGAAATTCAGCGCAATGAGTTTTTCATTTAAAATACAAATATAAAATTCCGTCAAGTAGGCATACGTTATTCAGTTGGCAAGCTATTTTCGATTTGAGTGAAGCACTACACTTGCCCCGAGACTCGAAGTGGACGTTCTCGTGGGCGTAAATCAGGCAATGTGCCGAGTGGCTATTCATACGAGAGCAGCCCTCGCCATCAATATTTCAGCCGTGTCCGATTGCCCCCTGTTGTTTTAATATTAATTGCGACAGTCTGTTGGCGGGATCTGGAAACGAACAAAATGAGGACGTCGAGGGTAAAGACTCCGGCGCTTTCCCCCCTCGAGTGCGGCAATTAAAACACAATGGCGGTCTCGCCTTTCATTTATCGCGCTGCAGCAGCGGCAAAAGGCGTACAAACAGCTTTAATTAACAGCGTGCTCCGGTGTAACGCCTCACCAGAGCAGTGGCTGTTCAACGCGAACTGTTACCTAAGATCATCCTGTCTATCTTCCAAAAATCGTTAGACATTTTCTTTACAGTATAATAGATTCGGTGTGTATATAACTGAAATACAAGATACCATACCGCAAAATGTTAGTTACGGTTACTGAGAACATAATATGCCTAAAAGACACCGAAGAACCATCGCTAGATTCTATACAATTTCCTAGCCCATTGTTCCTACGAGGACTGAGAATGACAGAGTCAGCATCGCGAGAGCTACAGAAGGGCCACTTAAAATTGGAGCAATACATGCGGTTTGATGGGGCCTACATTAGAGACAGGAAGATCAGTGTGCAAGCCATCATATCTGAGTCCAATTACACCTTTGTCACAGAGTAATGTAAGGATTACAGAAAAGAGGGGACAAGGAGACCTCGTGGCAGTACTACACTGATTCCTCTAAGAAATGGAAGCCAAAAACAGATATTCCTTTTCGTGGAGTTTAGGAACTATCCGAGTCAATCCTACCTACAGAGGAGCAAGCAATTGGTACGCTGGTTAATTGGAGTAAAAGCGTTACAGGTAAACAGCAAAGATCATAGTACTGTCTTCATACCGCCAAGAACTCAATAATTAAAATATAATTTGCACCAATGTTTTATGTTTAGCTTTGGCGTGGTGAGCATTGTCGTTTGATGTTTATTTTCGTCGTGTAGCAAATGACAACTGAGCAACGTACCCAAGCGAAAAAACTTGTTACGAAATCCGTGAAAGTCCCATGGCAACCGTTCGAGAATCGAGTGTGACACTCGGACGTAATGCTGCCCCTACCGAATCATCAGTTAGAAAGTTGATACGGAAGTTCTGGGGCTCTGTTTAAAACGATAAGAGAATAGGACGACCTCGTTCCGTTCGAACGTAAGAAAAAAAAAAAAAGTTCAAATGTGTGTGAAATCTTATGGGACTTAACTGCTAAGGTCATCAGTCCCTAAGCTTACACACTACTTAACCCAAACTATCCTAAGGACAAACACGTGTCCGCAGCTCGTGGTCGTGCGGTAGCGTTCTCGCTTCCCACGCGCGGGTTCCCGGGTTCGATTCCCGGCGGGGTCAGGGATTTTCTCTGCCTCGTGATGACTGGGTGTTGTGTGATGTCCTTAGGTTAGTTAGGTTTAAGTAGTTCTAAGTTCTAGGGGACTGATGACCATAGATGTTAAGTCCCATAGTACTCAGAGCCGTTAGACAAACACGTACACCCATGCCCGAGGGAGGACTCGAACCTCCACCGGGACCAGCCGCAGAACGTAAGAAAATATCATTGCCGTGCGTGACAATATGACCGTAAGCAGCAGAAAATCGGTTTGCCGACGAGCTCAACAATTGAATATATCACCAAGCTCATTGCACGAAATTCTTTCAAAAGATCTGAAAATCCATGCGTACGAGATTCAATGTACACAAGAGCTGAAGCCTGCAGATGGTGGTAAGAGGCATCGACATGCTCAGCGGGTCTTGGCTCGACAAACGGAGAGCGGGAACTTCACAAAAAGAATAATTTTCTCAGCTGAGGTGCACTTCCACCTCACTGGCTATGGGAATAAGAAGAACTGCAGACTTCGGGGTAACTGAAATCCCGTGAATGACTGCAGAAGACGAGATGCATCCACAACGCACGACTGTGTGGTGTGGGTTCTGGGTAGGAGCGATCAGTCCGTACTTTTTTGAAAATGATGACGGAGCTGCCGTCACTGTGAACGCCGAATGTTACCGAAACATGCTTTCTGATTTGTTTTTCACTCTTACTGATGAAAATGACGGCGTTTGGTTTCAACAAGATGGCGCAACATGTCACACATCCCATGAAACGATGGCTCTGCTGAATGAAAAGTTTTCTCAAAAATTTCTCTCTTTGCGTGGCAACCACGAATGACCTGCCAGATCATGCAATACTACGCCCTGTGACCTTCTCTATGGAGATGTGTGAAATCAAAAGAGTATGTGCTAAAACCACAAACAGTACAACAATTGAAAGATGAAATTAAAAGGGTTATTAACGGCATCACAACAGACATTTGCGAACGCGTCATAGAGAAATTCATTGAATGCATTGCTCATAGCCGAGCGGCCTTGGATGCTCATATGGAGAACATAATTTTTCATACATGAATGGGAGAAGTTGCTTATGTGTTTGTAAAAAAAAAAATTTTCTATAGCACTTCAGTATTCGTCTCTACTTCCCGGACACCCACTATTTTGAGCTTTTCATTCGTATCAGATGCATACCTCCAAGAGGACACAAAATACAGAATACATGGAACAAGTTACTTCACGTAAATATGTCTGGTTATAAGTAGGTGGAAGATTACACCATGGATGCCCAAGAGCGGCCGATCTCAAGGGGATGTGGAGCTGGTTGAAGTAGGTTTTCGCGCTTCGGGCCGGCAAGAGGGCAAGCGGTTCACAGTTTGCGTTTCTTCGCATCGCAGTTGACAGTGACGATTGGAAATCCCCATTTATAGAGATTACGTCTGCATCTTCTGACTATGTAGCGTAGGCGATCGAGAGAGCGCCATGCTGTAGCCCACTTCTCGTTGTGAACAGGAGGGAGATGGCTGAGAGCAATGTTTACATCTACATCTGCATGGATACTCTGCAAATCACATTTAAGTGCTTGGCAAAGGTTTCATAGATCCACCTTCACAATTCTCTATCATTCCAATCTTGTATAACGCGCGGTAAGAACAAACCACTGTGTCTTTCCGTAGGAGCTCTGATTTCCCTTATTTTGTCATGGTGATCGTTTCTCCCTATGTAGGTCGGCGTCAACAAAATATTTTCGCATTCGTTGGAGAAACTTGGTGATTGGAATTTCGTGAGAAGATTCCGACGCAACGAAAAACGCCTTTCTTTTAAAGATGTCCAGATCAAATCCCGTATCACTTCAGAGACATTCTCTCCCACATTTCGCTATAATGCAAAACGTGCTGCCTTTCTTTGAATTTTTTCGATGTACTCCGTCAGTCCTATCTGGTAAGGACACCACGACGCGCAACAGTATTCCAAAAGAGGACGGACAAGCGTAGTGTAGGCAGTCTCCGTAGTAGGTCTGTTAGATTTTATAAGTGTCCTACCAATAAAACGCAGTCTTTGTTTAGCCTTCCCCACAACATTTTCTATGTGGTCCATCCAATTAAAGTTGTTCGTAATTGTAATTCCTAGGTATTTAGTTGAATTTACGGCCATTAGATTCGACTGATTTATCGTTGAACCCAAGTTTAACCAATTTCTTTTTAGCGCTCATGGGAATGGCCTCACACCTTTCGTTCTTAGGGCCAACTGCCAATTTTCTCACCATTTAGATATGTTTACTAAATCCATTTGCAATTTGTTTTGATCTCCTGATGACATTATTAGTCGATAAACAACAGCGTCATCTGCAAACAACCTAAGACGGCTGCTCAGATTGTCTCCCAAATCGTTTATATAGAGAAGGAACAGCAAAGGGCATATAACACTACCTTGGGGAAAGCCAGAAATCACTTCTGTTTTACTCTATGAGTTTCCGTCAATTACTACGAACTGCGACCTCTCTGACAGGAAATCACAAATCCAGTGACATAACTGAGACGATATTCCATAAGCTCGCAATTTCACTACTAGCCGCTTTTGTGGAACAGTGTCAAAAGCCTTCCGGAAATCCACAAAAACGGAATAAATCTGAAACCCCTTGTCATTAGCACTCAACTCTTCAGGCGAATAAAGAGCTAGTTGTGTTTTACAAGCACGATGTTTTCTAAACCCATGTTGACTGTATGTCAATAGACCGTTTTCTTCGAGGTAATTAGCAATTTTCGAACACAATATATGTTCAAAAAACCTGCTGTGTATCGACCTTAACGATATGGGCCTATAATTAAGTGGATTACTCCTACTACTTTTATTGAATATTGATGTGACGTGAGCAACTTTCCAGTCTTTGGGTATGGATCTTTCGTCGATCGAACGGTTGTATGTGATTGTTAAGTATTTATCTAATGCATCAGCATACACTCGAAGGAATGTAATTGGTATACAGTCTGGACCAGAAAGATTTTCCTTTATTGATTTAAATTGCTTCACTGCTCCGAGGATATTTACTTCTACGTTACTCATGTTGGCAGCTGTTCTCGATTCTAATTCTGGAATATTTACTTCGTCTTCTTTTTTGAAAGCATTTCGGAAGGCTGTGTGTAGTAACTCTTCTTTGGCAATACTGTCTTCGATAGTATCTCCAATGCTATCGCCCAGAGAAGGCATTGATTGTTTCTTGCCTCTAAGATACTTCAGGTACGACCACAATCTCTTTGGATTTTTTGCCAGGTTTCGAGACAAAGTTTCGTTGTTGAAACTGTTATAAGCATCTCGCATTGAAGTCCGCGATAGTTTTCGAGCCTCTGTAAAAGATCGCCTATCTTGGGAATTTTGCGTCTGTTTAAATTTGGCATGTTTGTTTCATTGTTTCTGCAGCAGTGTTCCGACCCGTTTTGTGTACCAAGGAGGATCAGTTCCGTCGTATGTTTATTTATTTGGTATAAGTCTTTCAATTGCTGCCGATACTATTTCTTTGAATTCAAGCCACATCCGGTCTACAGTCATATTATTAATTTGGAAGGAGTGAAGATTGTCTCTCAGGAAGACGTCGAATTTTTATCTGCTTTTTTCAATAGGTACATATTTCGTTTATTTTTGGATGATTTGGGGGTTACAACATTCATTCTCGCTATGACAAACCTGTTTTCACTAATCCCTGTCTGTATCGGTATTGATGCTCGTCATAAACTCAGGATTATTTGTTGCAAAGAGGTCAAGTGTGTTTCCACAACCGTTTACTATTCGCGCGGGCTCGTAAACTAACTGCTCGAAATAGTTTTCAGAGAATGCGTTTAGCACAATTTCGGATGAAGTTTTATGCGTACCCCCGGAGCTAAACAAGTATTTTCGCCAACATATTGGGGGTAAATTAAAGTCACCACCAACTACAATCCTATAAGACCGGTATGCGTTTGAAACAAAACTCAAGGTTTCTTTGAACCTTTCAGCAACTGTATCATCTGAATTGGGAGTTTCGTAAAGGATCCAATTATTATTTTATTCCGGTAGCCAACAATGACCTCTGCCCATACTCACTCACAGGAAGTATCTTCTTCAATTTCGCGACAAGATAAACTACTGCTAACAGCTACAAACACACCACCGCCAACCGTGTTTAGTCTATCCTTTAGGAACCCCGTTCGATTTTTCGCAAAAATTTCAGCTGAGCTTATCTCCGGCCACAGCCAGCTTTCAGTGCCTATAACAATTTGAGCGTCAATGCTTTCTATCAGCGCTTGGAGCTCTGGTACGTTCCCAACACAGCTACGACCATTTACAACTGTTAAACCGATGTTTCCTGTATCTACGTTCTTCTTGTATTCGTCCTGCATCCTTTGCTACTGAAGTCCTTTTTGTGTTTTTCGGAGACCCTCTAACCTAAAAAACCGAACAGTCCACGTCACACAGCCCCCGCTACCCGTGAAGCTGCCTCCCACCTATTCAGCAGAACCCGAAACCCAACCACCCTTTGGCGCAAGTCGAGGAATCTGCAGCCTACACGGTTGCAGAACCGTCTGAACGTCTGATTCAGTCATTCCACTCAGATTTGTGTCAGAGGTCCGCTATCGCTCCGACTGTGCTGCAAATGGTCAGCTCTGCTCTCATCTTGCAAGCAAGACTGGCATTCTTTACCACATCGCTCGGAACCAAAGAGAATCTCTTCTGACCCAGAGCGACACACATAATTGGTACCGAAGTGAGCCACCACCTGCAGCTGGCTGCACCATGTGCTCGTCATCGCAACTGGGAGGACTCATTCCACGTCTGTAATGACTTCACTCGATGTGCACACGGAGTGCACATTGGCTTTCTTACCCTTCTTGGCAGCCATGTCCCTAAGGGACCGCATTACGCCCTATCGTTGGAGCTCCCAGCTATTAATAATCCCACCCTCAGTGATTGTCCAGATCTTTCCGGCTGAGAGGTTTCCTCTGAAACAGGACAGGCAAAGGCATATGGCTTAGCGACAGTGTCAGTCACAGACCCTACCCACACTAAAGACCTTGGAAAACTAAACTACCCAGATAAACGGACTATTGGCGCGTGCTGCCGAACACTACTGTAGACACTGACAAAAACGCAGGAATTGTGTCTAATAAATCTGATTAATAAGCAGAGATTCAAAAACCTAACCAGCGAAGCACTCAGGTGAAACTAAATAATTCGCCCCTGATTAGGAACTAGTAATATGTCAAAAAATTGGCTTACTCTCCGACGCAAACGAAAACGCGAGAACTGTGTTTATTAGATATTAAATTAACATGCAGAATTTGAAGAAACTAAACTATTAAAGCACGCAGATGATATTATAAAATTCGCTCCTGGTTAGGAAATCGTAAAATTCACAATATCGCTTACTTCCCTGTTGCTGCTTGTGTCTCAGCCGGTTACTGCTGCCTGACTGGCTGACTAACGCCAACAACCGATCACTAGCTTTCAGTACAAATAAAACAAATGTGTATTATTTGCAGCTTGTGCTTTCGGCGCTTTCTGTTCTTGCTATGGATGGAGTAGTTTGGAAATTTTTCGGGTTTCCATGAAACTTTTCCTGTATTTCAGTTTCCAGATGGCTGGCACGTAATCGTTTAATGGATTTCTATGTTTCGTGATCAAGTTTGCTCTTTCCTCACTAGGAGCCACGTTGCCTTTGGAGAAATACCTTCCAGAGGATATACCTTCGCAAGGGGTAAAGAATTCATACGACCAGTAATAAGGCAGAAACATACATTTAGCGCATTGTCGACTTCTTTGGTGTTGGCAGACCTGTACAAGACAGCACTTGAATACTTCACCACAGAGTAACAGACTGAAAATGCCATTACTTTTATAGCTTCCGGCAGAGAGCCACACGAACCACTAATTATCTACCTAAGGATGTTATTTGCGACTTCCACGTTCACCTTTTTGTAATGATAATGCAGTTTTTAAGCCAAAGTGTGACACCTAGAGTTTTGTATTTTTTGTGGCATCCAGTGGTACTTCTCCTCATTACATCTCCACATTACACAAAGAGCTTACGGTGTGTCCGTGTGTGTTTAAGATAGAAAATACGTAGTTCAATTTTAATTGGGTTTGGGAGACTTTGATTATCGCTTTAATGAAGTCATGATCTTAAAAGCTTCTATTTCGTGAACTTTGGCTTCTTCGGAGGAACAAGCTCGGATTGCATAAAGAAATATCTTGGTGTGCTCTGGAAGTGGCTGTTCGTTAGTACAGGTGTTTAAAAAAGCGAGGGCCAACAAGCATCCTTTTGGTAACGCTTTTTCCTGATTCCACCATGAGCTACACACTGCACCATCTACAGTTGATGGAAATGTGTGTGTGTGAGTATTGTCGGATTTCACTCTCCAAGTAAATCATTAGTTAAAGATAATAAAAAATTACTAAACTGAAATCCTCATATTTAGAATGGCATCATAGAGCTGAGACGAGCGGAGAGCGACATGGTAGTATTTAAAGGCGATACTGCAACGCGACAGCGTCTTATGGTGACACATAGACGTGTAGCCGTAGACCGCGGCGTGAGCAGTTGTGGTTACCCACCCGACACGGGTCCTGCCTATTGGAAGGTTCGAACTCAGCACGAAGTGGATATTCCTACGAGAACCACTTCCCAGCAGACGTAAACTGCGTTGATGGCGTCCCACTTCATAGAAAGAACTTAAACGTCATCACCATCGGTGTGAAATTTAGTAATTATAAACTGAAATGAATCGCAAGAAATTGATAAAGGTTCAACAACACTTACGTATCTTGAATAAATTTCTTTATTTCAAGTCTATGATCTGTAGGCAGTCAGACTACCTGTTTCGGTCAGAATTGTTGTCAGATCTGTTTACTCCGTATATAAGGAAGAACGTTCTATAATATCCATCATTTTCCAGGAGAACATGGCAATCTTTACGAAAATTTGTAACTTACCAGTGAATAGCTTGTTTCCTAAACAAACTATTTAACTCAATGTGCCTCCATTTGGGCCATACAGATACTCTCCAACCCGCTACAACTGAAACATCATGAAGATGTCATGTAAGAAACGTCAAATAGGACCAATGGTTAATATGTGTTTCGATACGAAAACGATACCGCAGCCGTTAAAAAGTACCTGGAAGCCACGCTAACATATTCTTCATATAGGGAAAGATTTTATACAGCAAACGTAAAAAATAAATACCGAAACATTAGCTATACAATACACTGAAGAGCCAAAGAAACTGGTACACCTGCCCAATATCGTACAAGCCCTCGCGAGCACACAGAAGTGCCGTAGTACGACGTGGTGTGGATCGACTACTGTTTAAAGTAGTGCTGAAGGGAATTCACACCACACCGAATCCTGCAGGCCTGTCCAGAAATCCGCGGGAGTACGAGTGGGTGGAGATCTCTTCTGGACAGCACGTTGCAAGGCATCCCAGATATGCTCAATAATGTTTATGCTGGTCTGGGGAGTTTGGTAGCCAGCGGACGTGTTTAAATTCAGAAGGGTATTCCTGGAGTCACTCTGTAGGAATTCTGGACATGTGGGGTATTGCTTTGTCCTGCTGGAATTGCCCAAGTTAGTCGGAATGCACAATGGACATGAATGGTTGCAGGTGATCGAACAGGATACTTACGTACGTTTCACCTGTCAGAGTCGTATCTTGAGTCATCAAGAGTCACACATCACTCCAACTACACACGCCCCACACCATTACAGAGCCTCCACCAGCTTGAACAGTCCCCTGCCGACATGCAGGGTCCATGGATTCATGAGGTTGTCTCCATACCCGTACACGTCCATCCGCTCGATACAATTTGAAACGAGACTCGTCCAACCAGGCAACATGTTTCCAGTCATCAACAGTCCAATGCCGGTGTTGACGAGGCCAAGAGAGGCGTAAAGCTTTGTGTCGTGCAGTTATCAAGGGTACACGATTGGGCCTTCGGCTCCGAAAGCCCATATCGATGATGTTTCGTTGAATGGTTCGCACGCTTACGCTTGTTGATGGCCCAGCGTTGAAATCTGCATCAATTTGCGGAAGGGTTGCACTTTTATCGCGATGAACGATTCTCCTCAGTCGTCCTCGGTCCCGTTCTTGCAGGATCTTTCTCCGCCCGCAGCGATGTCGGAGATTTGATGCTTTATCGGTTTGCTGTTATTTACGGTGCACTCGTTTTGCCGGATTCATGATATTCTCGGTACAGTCTTGAAATGGTCGTATAGGAAAATCCCCACTTCATCGCTAACTCGGATAGGCTGTGTCCCATAGATCGTGCGCCACGTTGGAACTCACTTAAATCTTGACCACCAGCCGTTGTAGTAGCAGCAACCAATCTAACAACTCCACCAGACACTTGTTGTCTTATATAGACGTTGCTGACCGCAGCACTGTATTATGCCTGTTTACATATCTCTGTATTTGAATACGCATGCCTATACCAGTTTTCTTAGCGCTTCATGTATAATATGAAATAAAAATGGTATGACTTTTCTAACGTGCGTCTGGGTTTTCATTAAACAAATAGATTCATACACAGCCGTAGTCTATTTCTAATTACTCGTAATTTTATAGCTCAATAGTCTCGAGAACCAGAATGTGCTGTTCTAATCCTTCATTAGGTTAGACTGTGCAGTCGATAGTTCAAATGAAAAGTAATGTTCTTTCGAGTAACAATCACCTGCACAGGTAAATCTTGATAAACGTTTCAGGAAACAAACTCTCATTTGAACATTTCATAAAACATTAGGTATGTAGTTTCTAAAAGTTGGCAGCATGCCTCTGTATTCCGACACTTCCAATATTGTCTATCATCCACCGGAGGCAACGGTTGTTATGAAAATTGTTTAAATGTTTTAGCATGCAATTTCTAATATTAGGAACATAATCCTCAGCAATGTGGTTTCTGGAGTCAAGCTCCCATTATCTTGCTGTCTAAGTGAATCCTCAATAAATATGCATTCAAAAGCGCACAAGCTCAAAATATAAGAACAATAAAACTATCTGGACGTGAAATTCTGATGTTACTCCAAAAATTTCAACTCCATCCACTCTGCCCTCCTTACTACCCATCTACCGAAACGTTTCTTCAGTAAAGCGGTAAACATGGGTATCATCAGCTGCCAATCCGGGCACTGCTAGTGTGTAAATATGTGTACTATTCTGACAAACTGCACTGTGTCATAAAACTGGCGAGATTGGTAATTCTTTCTTCATTGGCCTTTTGGATCATTATAGCGTTGGCTTTAGCACGTTAAATGTGAACGATAACCATTGGTATGGGTCTCTCCACGTCCTTTGTATGATCTTCTGAAGGTTATGGAACAACTTGTAACACTTATATCGATTAGAAGTAGGTTTATATTATGTAACTGTGTATCTGCAATTTAAGAAGTATGTATTCTGTGTTGTGTAAATTCCTTGATCTATGGCAAGAAAATTAGAGTTTTGTAATGTATATGTGAAAGAAAGCAAAAGAATGTTTTGAAATGGTAAATTATTATAATATGGACATGTTTATAAAAAGAAAATATTTGTTAAAAACTGGTTCATGCTTAGAGCACCAGTATTTGTAACATTCAAACGCTGTAGGGAAGTCCCTCCGCAACGGAAGTGGCATGGCGTGAAGTAAAAGGTGGGTTTGGTGGTCGAACTGAGTGGCTCTTTTGTGTGAACGACACGTGGTATGTGGCTAGTCTTAGCACGGCACAACTCGACAGTGCTAAGATAGGCAACTGGGAGCTGCATTTTAGGGGATTTGCCTCGAATGTGGATCTGGCTATTATTTAGTATTCACGGCATAATGGAATGGCTGTAACATGTTGAAAATCCGGCTCCAAGAAGAATTTTTATAGAGCATTCGTACATCAAGTGCCGTGAGTACAGTTAGCCGCCACATCACCTGCCACCAATCTTCGCCACTGCTTCACGAACGTCATATATTCAGTTCAGTAATGTATACGGGCATGGACCTGTTAATTTGTGTGTTCTTTCAATAACAATCATATAAAACATAAATTCGTGTCCGGAACCATATTTTAAATTCTGATCACGAACCTACGCAGGGTTCTCACCTAAGAGCTACTAAAACAGAGTATCTTGATTTAAATGAACTGTCCTTGCATTCATGTGTTTAAAATTGATTTTTTTCTAAACTAAAAGGAGTAGTAGAAGTTAAAGTAATAGTAACATTTGGATACTTTTTTAATGAACTACTCCAAGTGACATTGTTATGGTAGGAAGTTTGAGTACAGAAATTCAAAAATGAAGCTAAAACCACAAAACTGAATTTGGATAGGCTTTTGCAAAAGTACCCTTAGTTAATTATAAAATATATTTTTGTCGGGTTACAGTGCAAGATTGTGTAAATATTATTGCAAGGAATACCTGCTTCACAGTTAATTAAAATTCAAGTACATATAAATGTTTAATGAACAGATTTACGATAGTACTGCTAGAAGTAAAATAATGCACAGTTTCAAAGAATCGTTAATTTTGGTATCCTTCATGAAAGGTTCCTTTTTCGGAGTTAATTGAGCTCATTGTTGTATTTTAGTGTCTTGCAAAGTAATTTAAGTGAATGGTTAGCTTTTGGAGTTGGTCTTTACTATTGTAATAATGAAAGAGCTTTGACTAGTGAAACTATACTAGTCTGTGGGTCCCCATCACATTTTTCACCTGTTAATAAAAAATTGAACTGTTACTGTTACTAAGGAAAACTGCTATATATAGGGGAGCTTAAACAGTGTACTTATGATGTTATTCGTCTTTATTTGTGTTTTGCATGTCACTCAAGATAGAAGCCCCTCATGTCCAAATTCAGTTCTGCACTTCGTGCAGGGACATTTCAGTATTTGATTAAGTAATGCTCTTGAGTGTGGCTGTCATCAGTATGAGCTTGGTGCAAATTTTCTCCCCATAATTTATTGGTGTGTGTGTTACTGGTAACTACTGCTACACATAGAACAGAGTGCAATATGTCAGTTTGTATCCTATTTGCTATTCAAAGGGAAGTCTCAACAAAAGTAACTTCAATAACTAATATCCACTTTTCTCAAGTATATATATTTCCAAATTAATGTGCCTAATTGGGCTGGCGACCGTTCATTTCTTCTTTCATTTATAATTGTACTACTTTCATTAACACCCACTGTTAAAGCCGGTTTAGTTTTTCCGTTAATTTCACCATAATCGAAATCCTCTCAGAGTGTAACATTAGCGTGACAGGACTAAAGGTTCGGTTATTAGGGAATAGTGTAATAAACTGATGAATCAGTTCAGATCGTCAGAGCCGCACACATGTTTACATGGGTGCACCGAGGGGCATTTGTGTGGCTGTTGTTTACCGCTTTACGGAAGCAACTCTTTGGTGGAACACGATTAAGCGGGCCAGAGAAACTGATGTAGCAAATTTTAAAATAAGACGGTGACTTCATGTCCAAATACTTTTATTTGTTTTTATATTTTGACGTTGTGTGCTTTTGATGTGCATGTTTATGTAGGATTCACTTAGCCAGATGACGGGAGCTTGACTCTCGAAACGCATTACTGAAGATCGTATTCCTAATATCGGGTGTTGTATACTAAAATATTAATAACGGTCTCAACTTCTTATATTAACAATAACATAACGTTCTATTTACTAATGTGCGACTTCTGACCTGTCGCTGTTATTCGAGTTTAAGAAAAATGAGAGTAGTTAAAGTGTGGTTGACGTCAAGACATTGTAGAACTAGGGGAAGATCAGTTTCGATTCCGTAGAAACGTTGGAACACACAAGACAATACTGACCCTATGAATTGTCTTAGAAGATAGGTTAAGGAAAGGCAAACCTACTTTTCTAGCATTTGCAGACTTAGATTGACAATGATGACTGGAATACTCTCTTTCAAATTCTGAAGGTGGCAGGGTTAAAATAAAGGGAGCGAAAGGCTATTTACAATTCGTACAGACACCAGATGAAACTTATAACAGTCGATGGGCATGAGAGGGAAGCAGTGGTTGAGAAGGGAGTCAGACAATGTTGTAGCCTGTCCCCGACGTTATTTTATCTGTATACTGAGCAAGCAGTAAAGAAAACAAAAAAATGGACTAGGAATTAAAATCTATGGAGAAGAAATAAAAATTTTGAGGTTTGCCGACGACATCCTAATTCTGTCAGAGACAGCAAAGGACCTAGAAGAGCATCTGAACAGAATGGACAGAGTCTTGAAAGGAGGATATAAGATGAACACCAAAAAAAGCAAAACAAGGATAATGGAATGTAGTCGAATTGAATCTCTTGATGCTGAGGGTATTAGATTAGGAAATGAGACAGTTAAAGTAGTAAATGAGTTTTTTCTATTTGGGGAGTAAAATAACCTATAATGGTCGAAGTAAAGAGGGTACAAAATGTAGTCTTGCTATGGCAGGGAAAACATTTTTGAAGAAGAGAAATTTGTTAATATCGAGCATAGATTTAACCCTCAGGAATTCTTTTCTGAAAGTATTTGTATGGAGTGTAGCCATGTATGGAAGTGAAACATGGTCATTAAGCAGTTTAGACAAAAAGAGAATAGAAGCTTTCAAAATGTGTTGCTACAGGAGAATACTCAGGATTAGGTGGGTAGATCACGTAACTAATGAGGAGGTACTGAATATAATTGGGGAGAAGAGGAAATTGTGGCAAAACTTGAAAAGAAGACGGGATCGGTTGGTAGGACACATTCTAAGGCATCACGGAATCACCACTTTAGTACTGGAGAGAAGCGTGGACGGTAAAAATCGTATTGGGTGGCCAAGAGATGGATGCAGTTAGCAAATTCAGGATGGATGCAGTTAGCAAATTCAGAAGGATGTAGGTTATAGTAGTTACTCGGAGATGAAGAGGCTTGCACATGATATAGTAGTATGGAAAGCTCCATCAAACCTGGAGACCACAACAACAACAGAACTAGAGTGGAACACACTAATCTGTTTGAAGTCAATGTCCACTACGTTGATGTCGTGAGTGTGTCCATGATGTAGAGAAACTTGCTTGTGTCAAACGTTGATTCTGGAGGTGACGTCTTATATTGGCTTTAGCGTTATATGTGTGGAAACAAGAATTACGGCAATAAATAATGTAAGTAGAAGGAAACATTAAAGTTGTACCCCATAAACTAAAGTTGGCAGGAGTGTTTCTGCATCTGGAAAATGATTTCTGTTCATATTTCACGCCAGTCACTGTAGAGTGGCGGTAGTAGCACCAGAATGTATTTTAAAATCAGGTTTGCTTTAAATACATGTTGTAACGGTCGTGAACGTTAGTTGCCTTTTAGATTGGACATAATATGTCGATGTTAGTCAAGGATGCCTTTAAGGCGACAAAGACGCCATTATCAGCAGTTCATCGAGTTTGAGATCGTGTAATAGGGCCACGAGAAGTCGAATATTCCTTCTGCGATATAACAGAAAGACTTGGCAGGACTGTATCCACTGTCCATGATTGATGGCAGCGGTGGTTACGAGAATATACAGTAACAAGAAGACCGGGCTCCGGGCAGCCACTTCGCACTACCGAGAGAGAAGACCATCGCGTTCAGCATTTGGCTCTCGTGCACCGTTCTGCATAAGCTGCAGCAATTACAGCAGCATTTGGCTCCACAGTGACACGACGAACGGTTACAAATCGGTTACTTCAGGGACAGCTCAGAGTCAGACGTCCTATAGCGCTCATTCCAGTACCCAAAATCACCGCCATGTGTGTCTTCAGTGGTGTCAAGGAGAACTCGCTGGAAGCCAGAGTTGAGGTCTGATGTGTTTTCTGATGAAATCATCGGTCTCAGTGATGGCCAAGTGTTGGTTAGAAGGAGGACAGATGAGGATCTGCAACTGACCTGTCTGCGTGCTAGATATACCGGACATATACCTTGAATTACGGTCTGGGGTGCGATTTCATATGACAGCAGGAGCACTCCAGTGGTTATCCCGAGTACAATGACTGCAAATTTGTACGTGAGTTGTAACACCACAGCTCTTATGCTGTATGGATTTATTTACTTTTTTTTATTTTGCTTTATTTAATGTCACATTGTTGATCTTCTGTAAATGTGTTTGAATCGATAACATAAAATTGTGTACTCTTTTCTTTGTCAAACCTTTGATGTCGTGGTTTGGTTCAATGCAAAGTAGTGTATCTGTAATTTAAAATTCTTTGTCCCATTTGGAGGGAGCAAAACTTACTGTATATGATTGTAATTTTGTGTGAATAATTTTTTGTAGAAGTGTCAATATGTGAAAATGTTCTGTTTTATTTAATGTATTTGCTTGCTGTTATGTAAATTGCTGATCCTCACTTAGGGTTCTTAGTTAGTTTGTATGTAAATGGTGTAGTGGTTCCCCTCAGTAACGGAACTGTGTAGCGCGCGCAAATTGTGGTTGGCATAGGTGGAAAAGGTGGAACTGATAGTCAGTCGGGGACGAGCCAGCAGTCGGAGACGAGCTACCAGTCGGGGACTGCCAAGTAACCGATGCATATTGTGATGATTCCGAGGGAGGCTTTTTCTGCTTCTTTCCAAGGACTCGGATGGATGGATAAATAGCTGGAACTATTCTGGAGTTTGTATCTATCATCGCCACCAAGAAATGACAGAGTCCAGCAATTCTGCCTACGATTCCACCTACCAACATGCGGTTGCCACCACATTGCGCAATCATTGCAACGTAATACTATAATGATGTACAGTGAAGGATCAGCTTAATGGACGTGCTAATGTACTGAAATATAAGGTAATTTGTATCTGAAATTATGTACCTACCTTCATTTTTCTCCTCATCACAACACCTATTAGGTTCCTCTCCGTTTGAGCAAAAGTGATATCCGAGTGTCCTTACTAAAAGAAATTAAAGCCTAGAGTTTTGCTAATTAATGCCTCTTGAACTTATTAAAAAGAAAGTTAAAGTTAATGTGGCAATAGAGTGAGTTAAAGTCAATGATGCTTGCTGAAAATATTTTTCCTAGTAAAACTGCTTATTAAAGTGCTGTTGCTAACTTCAAAATTAAAAGTTCTTAAGACTGAGGCTTATAAAGTAAATGAACACATTGTTGCCTGTAGTAAATTCTAAAAGGTGAGTCAGTTTCTTGCAATTTTGTCAACATTGTGTTTCGCTGTAGTAAAAGTGAGAAAGCTGCAGTTGTGAAACGTTACATTCTCATGTTTGCTAAGTGTTTGTCTCTCTTGTGTATTAGAAGTGCATATTAATAATAATGTTATAAAGACCATTCACTTTGTGTAAACCCTGAAAGTAATAGTGTGTTTCGGTATCTGTTATAATTTTGAAAATAGTTTCTGCTGCTTTAACTGTTAGTTTCAATCTTACCGTAAACGTATGTATGTGTCAGAGTTCATTGCACTCGCGTGTGACAAAGTATAGGTTGTGTTAATTCGTTAAAATTACTAATAACTATTTTCTTAAACGAGAATGTTTATCATTCTCTTGCCTAGTTAGGCTGGCGACCGTTTTTTTTATCAGTTGAACAGTGCAGATAGGCAAAATTTTGTTTGTTACTGTTCAAATATTTACGTAATTCTGACTTTCACTTCCGATAAGCCACCTCCGTTAGGAACAACACGGTCAACATAACAAAATTCCTCTCAGAGGGTAACACTGCTCTGTTGCTTTGTGCCATAGTTGATTTTACAAAATAGTTTTATGTCACAAACTGTTTCTGGCATTGAGGTTATGGTACAGCAGTAGCAGAGGGTAGTGTTATAGAGTCTCGTAATTCGATCTGTTCCGCTGCCATTCATGAACAGTATTCCATGGGGTGTTTTCCAACAGGATAACGCTCACCCACATACCACCATTGTAACCCAACATGCTCTACAGAGATTACCAGATCTGTCTCCAGTCGCACACATATTGGACATCATCCGGAAAAGTTCGACAGTTTGGTCCCTTAGGAATTCACACACTTTTTTTTTGGGACGTCATCGGACGAAAACTCCACCGTCATCCACAAGCAGCACTAACAGTCCGTGTATTCACCGACCAAGTGCAGCAGGCATGGTACTCCGTCCCACAAATTAACACATCCCGCACCTGTACAGCACATTGCATCCACACTTCTGGCGGTTACACCGGTTGTTAAAGTTCCAGCACTTCACATTTGCTATAGTTTATCAAGCGCTTATATTAACTTCGGATCTTGCAATGTTAATCAATTAAAGATGTTACGTAGACAAATGTATTCCAGAAATTTCGTTACTCTGCGCTAATTATTTGTTGGTACTGCGATTTTTTTCGTAGTTGTATTTCGTAATAGTCCGCATCACTGGATACGATACACGTGGCAGTCGACGTGGCCACCACGAGCAGAATTCAGAAGATAATAACTAATTTAGTTAAACTTCTTTCTTTAAAATATGGGGCAGCTCTAATTCTATAAGAAGCGATTTCATTAGAAGGGTTACCGATGTGCAGTGAGGTGAAACAAGTGTAGATATACAGGGTGTTACAAGAAGTTACGGCCAAACTTTCAGGAAACATTCCTCACACACAAAGAAAGAAAATATGTTATGTGGACATGTGTCCGGAAACGCATACTTTCCATGTTGGAGCTCATTTTATTACTTCTCTTCAAATCACATTAATCATGGAATGGAAACACACAGCAACAGAACGTACCAGCGTGACTTCAAACACTTTGTTACAGGAAATGTTCAAAGTGTCCTCCGTTAGCGAGGATAGATGCATCCACCCTTCGTCGCATGGGATTCCTGATGCGCTGATGCAGCCCTGGAGAATGGTGTATTGTATCACAGCCGTCCACAATACGAGCACCAAGAGTCTCTACATTTGATACAGGGGTTGCGTAGACAAGAGCTTTCAAATGCCCCCATAAATGAAAGTCAAGAGGGTTGAAACCAGGAGAGCGTGGAGGCCATGAAATTGGTCCGCTTCGGTCACCGAATCTGTTGTTGAGAAGCGTACGAACACTTCGTCTGAAATGTGAAGGAGCTCCATCGTGCATGAACCACACGTTGTGTCGTACTTGTAAAGGCACATGTTCTAGCAGCACAGGTAGAGTATCCCGTATGAAATCATGAGCGTAGGTGGAAGAACATGGGGCCCAATCAAGACATCACCAACAATGCCTGCCCAAACGTTCACAGAAAATCTGTGTTGATGACGTGATTGCACAATTGCGTGTGGATTCTCGTCAGCCCACACATGTTAATTGTGAGTACTTACAATTTGATCACGTTGGAATGAAACCTCATCCGTAAAGAGAACATTTGCACTGAAATGAGGATTGACACATTGTTGGATGAACCATTCGCAGAAGTGTACCCGTGGAGGCCAATCTGCTGCTGATAGTGCCTGCACACGCTATACATGGTACGGAAACAACTGGTTCTCCCGTAGCACTCTCTATACGGTGACGTGATCAACGTTACCTTGTACAGCAGCAACTTCTCTGACGCTGACATTAGGGTTATCGTCAACTGCACGAAGAATTGCCTCGTCCATTCCAGGTGTCCTCGTCGTCCTAGGTCTTCCCCAGTCGCGAGTCATAGGCTGGAATGTTCTGTGCTCCCTAAGACGCCGATCAATTGCTTCGAACGTCTTCCTGTCGGGACACCTTCGTTCTGGAAATCTGTCTCGATACAAACGTACCGCGCCACGGCTATAGCCCTGTGCTAATCCATACATCAAATGGGCATCTGTCTACTCCGCATTTGTAAACATTGCACTGGCTGCAAAACCACGTTCGTGATGAACACCAACCTGTTGATGCTACGTACTGATGTGCTTGATGCTAGTACTGTAGAGCAATGAGTCGCATGTCAACACAAGCACCGAAGTCAAGTCAACATTACCTTCCTTCAACTGGGCCAACTGTCGGTGAATCGAGGAAGTACAGTACATACTGACGAAACTAAAATGAGCTCTAACATGGAAATTAAGCGTTTCCGGACGCATGTCTACATAACATCTTTTCTTTATTTGTGTGTGTGGAATGTTTCCTGAAAGTTTGGCCGTACCTTTTTGTAACACCCTGTATTTCGGTATAGGACAACAGCACTGAGCTAATGCATGTAACGAAGCAAATATACAGTAGTTTGCTGTGTAAGTCGTAATCAAGATACAAAATTCTGTGTGCTGATAACGCAGACCAGGTTTATTGCTGCACAGAAGTGTTGGTATCTCTGTTGTACGGCACGAAAAGAATTCACGGTTATGGGGTAGGCGTAAGAATGGAAAAACACAGAAGCATTTTCCCAACTATTGTAGAATTCAGTATTAACATATACAGGGTGGCGCACACAATGTGTTACCAATTGTTTCTTTCACAATTTACGACGCACATTAGATATCCCGCTGGGATCTCTACAGCAGTACCAGTAGAGCTTGGAAAAACAAATGAGTTACGAAATGACGTGTAATTCATTCACGATACTGCCGCTAGGAGACTAGTAAGCAGCAATGGCTGACAATGGAAGACTGATGACACACCAACGGTCGGCAATTGTGTTACTTTTTCATGAAACGAAAAGCCCTTTTGTGACTCAGAGTCGTTTAACACACGATGGGTCCCTTGCAAGAAGACCATGCACAGGTTGTACGATAAATCTGTACAGGAAGGAACAGTATTGGAAGCGAAGCGACCTAGGCCTAAGCCTGTTTGTTCGCCGGAAAATATTGAAGCGGTACGAGTTTCTGTACAAAGAAGTCCCGGGAAATCGTGTAGAAAGGCAGCAGTGTAACTGGGAGTATCCACACGCTCCATTCAAAGCATTCTTAAAAGTGACCTCCATATGTACCCATACAAGATGACCCGTGCACAGAAGCTCACTGAAGAACACAAGCAGCAGAGACTACTGTTTGCTCAGTGGGCGGAGGATAGGGAAGAAACTCTCAACAACGTTTGGTTTTCACAGGTGGCGCATTTTCATTTAGACGGCGTGGTTAACAAACAAAATGTACGCTTTTGGGCCACTGAAATCCCACAAGCGCTTCATGAATGACAACATTATGCTCCGAGGATAACAGCGTGGGCAGAAATTTTTCTGTCACGGACTTACTGGACCCTTTTTCTTTGAATAAACTGTGAAGAGCGAGCGTTATTTGAGCATGCTTCGCAACAGCTTCATTCCACAGCTTCTTGCTACTGCCTTGCTCTTCAACACGCAGTGGTTCATGCAAGATGCAGCAAGGTCACATACTGCAAACACTGTGTTGGAGTCTTTACACGAGCATTTCGACATGCGTATCATTTCACTCAGGTTTCCAGGTCGCTGCAGTGACGGACAAAATTGGCCCCCCAATAGTCCAAACTCAATCCATGTGACTTTTTTCTTTGGGGGTACCTAAAGGAAAAAATTTTCCCGAAACGTCGGTGAGATTAAATGGAGCTCAGAAGACTTATTCTTCAAGCTTGCAGTGAAATTACGGAAGACATGTTCCGTAGGGTAATCACTGAATTCAGTGTTCGATTGAAGGAAGTTGGGAAACGAAATTGTGGACATATGGAGCATGTGCTGAGTTAGAACAAATCTCCATGGACGGTTCTTCATTGTAGCATATGTTCCTTTCAGATTGTATTGACAATAAAGTTTATATTCAAAAACAAAATGGTAACAAATTTCGTGCGCCACCTTGTGTAAGTTAAGATGGTCATCTCATAATTTGCCCTAATAGTGATAGGCGTTACATTACAACTGATCGACATTCTGGGTCGGTATATTTGCAGATAAACTATATAAGTGGGTGACTCGGCAAATCGAATACATTTCCTTTGTTCCGACCTCCTCCTCCTCCTCCTCCTCCTGCTTGACAAGTGACTGGAGAGTCCAGCACGCAGCCCGGCTCGGCGGACCGCCCCCAGAGACAGGCTGCTGGAGCCTTCAACTCGAGGGTGGCAGACAGAGCCGGCGCCGCTGGGCTTGCTGGCCTCTCCAAGAGCTCCGTGCCCTCCTCCTGTTCTCCGATCACAAGTCGCAGCTTCCCTTCCTAGTGGTATTGATCGCCGTCCGCTCTCGCTCCGAATGGTTCGGACTGAAAAAGCGGCGCCATCTCTCACACATCGCTGACGCGACCTAGTGGCCATAGAGACTCAATTCTCCACGTCACGTGCTTTCACTCCGGCAAGAACTCATAGAAACCTGGTAATTATCAGAGCCGTACAGAAACCCGTAGGCACAATCCACGAGTGTGTAATCTGTCAGAACTCTCTCTTCTGTCACCAGCAGCCACAATCTAGAAAGTTATCTAAATTAATAGATATAAGACTGAAGTACTATTTCTGATTGTAAGATCTCAGCTGTAATAATAAATTAACTGTCTTAATGAAACTTGTACTGTCGTAATATGAAGGCAAAGCTGCACTGTAATAGTAATTAATTGTCGTAATGTCGCCGGCCGGAGTGGCCGTGCGGTTCTAGGCGCTGCAGTCTGGAGCCGAGAGACCGCTACGGTCGCAGGTTCGAATCCTGCCTTGGGCATGGATGTGTGTGATGTCCTTAGGTTAGTTAGGTTTAATTAGTTCTAAGTTCTAGGCGACTGATGACCTCAGAAGTTAAGTCGCATAGTGCTCAGAGCCATTTTTATCGTAATGTGAAGGGAAGTCTTTCATATTGTAAAACTCAACAATCTGATGGCAAGAATTTTTAACAGTGTAAACTGCCTGAATAATGAACTTTGACATAAAACCGACTATTATTGGTTTTGCAAAACTGATCACAGATCCCATAAAAAAAAACTGATACACAAAACAGAAAAATATAACTGTCATTGAGCGACGTAAGTTAGCCGTGACGGAATAAAAAAAAAGAAAAGAACATTAAAATATTTAGTACTTACCTCTATTCTGCGCAAATCTGGATAATGCTTTGCAGTACTGCTGTGTCTTACGCAGTACTGCAAAGCAAACAGTGTAAACTGCCTGAATAATGAACTTTGACATAAAACCGACGATTATTGGTTTTGCAAAACTGATCACAGATCCCATAAAAAAAACTGATACACAAAACAGAAAAATATAACTGTCATTGAGCGACGTAAGTTAGCCGTGACGGAATAAAAAAAAAGAAAAGAACATTAAAATATTTAGCATTTACCTCTATTCTGCGCAAATCTGGATAACGCTTTGCAGTACTGCTGTGTCCTACTCGCCGCTCTGCTAAAGCTGCAAAATACTATATCTACACAGAAACACTCCTGAGGTGCAATCAGTTCATTGTTAGTTGCAAATCGGAGTATTTTCGGAACACACCCAGTTCCACCCCCCCCCCCCCCCTTCACTATCATCAGTTAAATATTGTGAGAGAAAGGTAGGTGGAAAATGGCGCTGCAATAAGAAAACAGTGACTCCAAAAATATTATCTTATAATTCCTCTTCACGTTGTGATATTATTGGATTTCAGACATTTTGCATATGAGAAAAGGACAGCCATCGAGCTGTAGTTTGTAATGATACTAAGCATGACAACGCGAGAGTAAAGAAACGAAATCTGTTTATAACTTGCGCCTATACCAAGACGCGCGGCCAGCGTTGAAAAGGTACTTTTAAACACTGTGACTCGCTGGGCGCAGATATTTAAAATCATTGCCGCAGCGCTTGATAGCAAGAAGCTGCGAAACAGAAGAAAGAACAATTTATCATTTGTTAGGAAAATTCTAGAGTTTTTATAGTGAGTTGTACTTCTGGTCGCCGATATGTTAACATGTACTTCATTACCTTTGATGTTTGGTTGCCGACTTGTTAAGACGTGTTGTGTAGCACCGCTACAAGTTATATTTCTTTTGGTGTGAAAAACCACGTTATCACCAAGAAAACAAAAACGCTTTTGTAAACTTTGTGACGATAAAAAATACTTACGCGCACGCCAGGACATTTAATTTTTACAAAATATCACACATACAAAAGCAGCGATTGTTGGACTGCTCCATGTATGAGAAAAACATAAAAATGTAAGTTTTGTATTCATTGTAAATTTGGTAATGTTTATAGTTTAACGCCTTTCTTCTTTGAGAATATATTTTTCCTCCACTGTACAGAAAATCTATGCTTATTCTTTTCTTTAAATTAACCACAAATAATGTTTATGTTTAAATGAACTTTGTTACAGGTTCGCTCTTTATCGCGGTGTGTCGATTGTATTTGGGAGACCATTAACGTGTTCAATTTACGATCGGACAACTTTTTTTACAAAATTTCACTGTTTTGCATTCATTTCCAATTTTTTTTTATTATTCAAATAGGTCCCTTAGGTATTTTCATTGAAGAGTCTGATTGCGTGAAAGCAATCCGGGTTAAGAGGTCATTTGAGAAACTATTTTTACGCAATCAATCCGTACGTCTCCTAAACACAATCGAGAACCGACGCATCGTCGATCATTCATTAATTTTTCTCTTTTTCCAAGTCGTACCAAGAAACGGCCAAGGAGAACTGCCGTGAGTACGCAATCTAGTGTTAAAAGGTTGCATTCTTTATCTTGTCGGCAAACATTGCCATGAAATTTCAACATCAATGTTATATTTGGTTAAATGTGAAAAGCCAAAAAACCTTTTAACGCTAGAACGTGAGTAAAAGATTCCATTACACTTTCTCCTTCTCAGATGAGTTACCATTACATAATCATCTTAATTAAACACATCGATAAATTGAGACTTTACATTTGAAACGTAACATTAGAACGCCTTCCTCACTTTTAACACAGCTAACCACTATCTACTACTGCGCCTACGCACACACCAAAGATAATAACCAAACCTTGCGATACAGCTTAGAACATCGCTGCTCGTTCAAATCGATTCAGATACCAAAATTGTACATGACACCTATCAATCTCCTGTTCGAACCTCGTGTGCCATGCTCTGTCATACTGCAAAGAAGTGGGTGAAGTTTAGTTATTTCCGTAATCTACTCCACTAGAATGTACTGATCCCCTGGCTCTGCTACCGGAATTTTATCGTTCTGTTTAGGTTTACGTGTAGAGTCGGAAGAGATGATAGGGAGTAAATAAAAAGGGCTTCAGCTAGTACACGATTAGCAACACGGGTAAAAGAAGAGTACGAGAAGATAGTACGATATGCAACATCACAGTTTGTAATCCTGCTTTATTCAATGAAAGTATTTGCAACTAAGTACAGTCTTCTGTTTATTAGGTTCTAGACAGATCGCGCTCACAGGAATATTAGCTCCTGTACTAACGTAAGTTACTTAAATCAGTAAAGGTTGTCTATGACACATGCTACGTCTTCGTGTGTTGTATACAGACAGAGACAGCACAGTCACTGGCTTTCTCTTCTAACTGGAAATGCTTCTGTCAATATCTTATAAGTGAAACTTGTTCTGCCGAATGTTTACCGAAGTATTTCAATGGAGTCGAAAAGCTATAACTTTTCTTCGTCACATTGAAATTCTACAGTATTTTAGTTCTGTTCATAACAGAGATCTGGATCGGTTAGTAATCGAACAGTGTACAGAAGTGACCCATACCAAAATGTTTACAAAAAAATGCCATTTCTCAGGAAGTCATATATTGGGTTCTATTGATCAGAGAGACAAGGGGTCAATTGTTTCGCGTAGCCCTTGGCCTAGCAATCATTTTTACACCTATAGGAAGAAAGCGCATACTGTATCCATCATACAGTACAGGGCTAAGTATTAAACATTACGCACTTTCTCGAGCACAGGCAAATTGAGAAAATCGATTGGTTCTTTTGCATTACATGTTCTCTATGGTACACCGTAGGGGGCTTATAAGACTTTTATCTCTTCATGGGCGTTTCCTGAGAAAACACCCAAAAACTTTAACGTTTTCGGGTACGACAAGTACGGGTTGTAGGGATGGTCACTTCTATAATTTCTGTTCATGGCAGAGCGTCAAAAGGTTCGCCTTATTTTCTGAACCTGGTGTTCTCGGGGTATCATTGAACTGTTTTTCGACATCATTATCCGTTAGCGAGATCCAGTGATTGAAAGTTAATACACTCATTCACGTAAAATGAGCACTTAATAACCGCTCTGAGGCGTAAATGTAGTTTTAAGTGACTTACTGAGCACTTGGCAGGAGTTCTGAGGTCATCGCCAGAGTTCCCAGGTCACCGAACTGCATTTTAGTCGCCATTTTTCCACCAATAAAACTTTATGGCGCGCTGTCTCTATATAATCGCCACTTCACGCCCATACAGGATGCATTCACCCGGAATTTATTCGATGGTGATGACACATGGCGGCGTAAACACCTTGCAAAAAATAATTTTGTCGTACGAAATTTTTCGTACTTGGAAATGAAAGATCGCATTTTTTGGTATACTATAGGTGTAGCATAAGAACGTTGTAAATTTTGACGTAAAACAGGAATGACTGCAAATTCAGTAAAATATTTCTAATAACTTTTTTCCCCTTTTAAGATGCAAATCGTTAGCAGAATGTTTTCGGTGGAGTGCGACCGATGACAAAAGTATCCAGAAAATAAACTAAAGTACACGATTTTGCTTTAACGTTACATTATACGTACTTATTTGTTGTTTGTACGTGTCAGAGTATTATGTTGGTGCATAGCTTCGCAGGTTTCTTTTTTTCATGTTGGTATCCCACTTGCTATGGATTTATTTATCGATTGCCATTTTATATTTGTACTTCACTATTGCTATTTGATTTTACTTATTGTCATTTTGTGGTTTGGAGGTAGCGTGTAAAGCTGTGGATGCTAGAAAATGTGTTGCTAAGTGGAGAAATCTGAACGTTTCCGGTATACTCTTCTGTTTGAGTTCAGTAGAGGGGTGACAACAGCGAAGGCGCTCATAAACATTTGCGCCACTGATCAGAGCACGGCGAGATAGCGGTTTTCTCATTTTAAAGAGAATAGTTTTGATATTAGTTACCCTCCACGTTCAGGAAGATCTGGGTTGGTGAAGACCGTTTACATGCATTAATTCACAATGATACACGTCAGTGTTCACAAAAACTGGCAAATGTGATGAACTGTTCTATCACCGAGCGAGATTTGCATGCAGTGGAGAAGGTTCAGAAATCTGCTGTGTGGCTGCTCATCCCTAACCTCTACTTGTTTTCGGAATATTAAAATTATCAGTCTCTTAGATCGAGTACTGCGCTTCATGCTTCGCCAACGCTGTGTCCACCACTGTCGTCGCGCGTCACTGAACCGCTAGCAAAATGTTCCTCGCAGCGTGCTGGAACTCATTCCGCTCCAAAGAACCACGCCTCTCGTCTAGGAGACACCATAGCATCCAGGAAACTAATTCAGACCTTTCCGCAACTGGTTCTCACTTTGACACCCCCCCCCCACGCACACACACACACGTTGTTGTTGTGGTCTTAAGTCCTGAGACTGGTTTGATGCAGCTCTCCATGCTACTCTATTCTGTGCAAGCTTCTTCATCACCCAGTACCTACTGCAGCCGACATCCTTCTGAATCTGCTTAGTGTAATCATATCTTGGTCTCCCTCTACGATTTTTACCCTCCAAGCTGCCCTCCAATACTACATTAGTGATCCCTCGATGTCTCACAACATGTCCTACCAACCTATCCATTCTTCTAGTCAAGTTGTGTCACAAGCTCCTCTTCTCCCCAATTCTATACAGTACCTCCTCATTAGTTATGTGATCTACCCATCTAATCTTCAGCATTCTACTGTAGCACCACATTTCTAAAGCTTCTATTCTCTTCTTGTCGAAACCATTTACCGTCCATGTTTCACTTCCATACATGGCTACACTCCACACAAATACTTTCAGAAACGACTTCCTGACATTTGAACCTATACTCGATGTTAACAAATTTGTATTCTTCAGAAACGCTTTCCTTGCCATTGCCAGTCTACATTTTATATCCTCTGTACTTCGACCATCATCAGTTATTTTGCTCCCCAAATAGCAAAACTCCTTTACTACTTTAAGTGTCTCATTTCCTAATCTAATTCCCTCAGCACAGCATCACCCAATTTAATTCGACTACATTCCATTATCCTCGTTTTGCTGTTATTTATGTTCATCTTATACCCTCCTTTCAAAACACTGTCCATTCCGCTCAACTGCTCTTCCAAGTCCTTTCCTGTCCCTGACAGAATTACAATGTCATCGGCGAACTTCCAAGTTTTTATTTCTTCTCCATGGGTTTTAATACCTACTCCGAACTTTTCTTTTGTTTCCTTTATTGCTTGCTCAGTACACAGATTGAATAACATCGGAGGCTACAACCCTGTCTCACTCCTCACTCCCTGCCCAACCACTGCTTCCCTTTCATACACCTCGACTCTTATAACTGCCATCTACTTTCCGTGCCGGCCGCGGTGGCCATGCGGTTCTACGCGCCTCAGTCCGGAAGCGCGCGACTGATACGGTCGCAGGTTCGAATCCTGCCTCGGGCATGGATGTGTGTGATGTCCTTAAGTTAGTTAGGTTTAAGTAGTTCTAAGTTCTAGGGGACTGATGACCTTAGATATTAAGTCCCATAGTGCTCCGAGACATTAGAACCATCTACTTTCTGTACAAATTGTAAATAGCCTTTCGCTCCCTGTATTTTACCCCTGCCACCTTCAGAATTTGAAAGAGAGTATTCCAATCAACATTGTCAAAAGCTTACTCTAAATCTACAAGTTCTAGAAACGCAGGTTTACCTTTCCTTAATCTTTCTTCTAAGATAAGTCGCAGGGTCAGTATTGCCTCACGTATTCCAACATTTCTACGGAATCCAAACTGATCTTCCGCGAGGTCAGCTTCTATCAGTTTTTCCATTCGTCTGTAAAGAATTCGAGTTAGTATTTTACAGCTGTGACTTATTAAACCTGCTTTCTTTGGAATTGGAACTATTATATTCTTATTGAAGTCTGAGGGTATTTCGCCTGTCTCATACATCTTGCTCACGAGATAGCAGAGTTTTGTCAGGACTGGCTCTCCTAAGGCTGTCAGTAGTTCTAATGAAATGTTGTCTATTCCGGGGGCCTTGTTTCGACTCAGGTCTTTCAGTGCTCTGTCAAACTCTTCACGCAGTGTGATATCTCCCATATCATCTTCATCCCGACATTTGCCTGGAGTGAGTTAGGGAAATCACGGAGAACCTAAATCAGGATGGCCGGACGCGTGATTGAACCGTCGTCCTCCCGAATGCGAGTCCAGTGTCTAACCACTGCGCCAACTCGCTCGGTTTTCTCCAAAGGTCTCTTTAATTATCCTGTACGCAGTATCTATCTTACCCCTAGTGAGATAAGCCTCTACATCCTTACATTTGTCCTCTAGCCATCCCTGCTTAGCCATTTTTCACTTCCTGTCGATATCATTTTTGAGACGTATGTATTTCTTTTTGCCTGCTTCATTTACTGCATTTTTATATTTTCTCATTTCATTAATTAAATTCAATATTTCTTCTGTTACCCAAGGATTTCTACTGGCCCTCGTCTTTTTACCTACTTGATCCTCAGCTGCCTTCACTACTTCATCCCTCAAAGCTACCCATTCATCTTCTACTGTATTTCTTTCCCCCATTCCTGTCAATTGTTCCCTTATGCTCTCCCTGAAACTCTGTACAACCTATGGTTCTTTCAGTTTATCCAGGTCCCATCTCCTTAAATTCCCACCTTTTTGCAGTTTCTTCAGTTTTAATCTACAATTCATAACCAATAGATTGTCGTCAGAGTCCACATCTGCCCCTGGAAATGTCTTAAAATTTAAAATCTGGTTCCTAAATCTCTGTCTTACCATTACATAATCTATCTGATACCTTTTAGTATCTCCAGGGTTCTTCCATGTATACAACCTTCTATCATGATTCTTAAACCAAGTGTTAGCTACGATTAAGCTGTGCTCTGCTCAAAATTCTACCAGGCGGCTTCCTCTTTCATTTCTTAGCCCCAATCCATATTCACCTACTATGTTTCCGTCTCTCCCTTTTTCTACTCTTGATTTCCAGTTACCCATGACTATTAAATTTTCGTCTCCCTTCACTACCTGAATAATTTCTTCTATCTCTTCATACAGTTCTTCGTCATCTGCAGAGCTAGTTGGCATATAAACTTGTACTACTGTAGTAGGCGTGGGCTTCGTGTCTATCTTGGCCACAATAATGCGTTCACTATGCTGTTTGTAGTAGCTTACTCGTACTCCTATTTTTTTATTCATTATTAAACCTACTCCTGCATTACCCCTATTTGATTTTGTATTTATAACCCTGTTTTCACCTGACCAGAAGTCTTGTTCCTCCTGCCACCGAACTTCACTAATTTCCACCATATCTAACTTTAACCTATCCATTTCCCTTTTTAAATTTTCTAACCTACCTGCCCAATTAAGGGATTTGACATTCCACGCTCCGATCCGTAGACGTCCAGTTTTCTTTCTCCTGATAACGACGTCCTCTTGAGTAGTCCTCACCCGAAGATCCAAATGGGAAACTATTTTACCTCAGGAATATTTTACCTAAGAGGACGCCATCATCATTTCATCATACAGTAAAGCTGCATGCCCTCGGGCAAAATTACGGCTGTAGTTTCCCCTTGCTTTCAGCCGTTCACAATACCAGAACAGCTAGGCCACTTTGGTTAGTGTTACTAGGCCAGATCAGTCAATCATCCAGACTCTTGCCCCTGCAACTACAGAAAAGGCTGCTGCCCCTCTTCAGGAACCACACGTTTGTCTGGCCTCTCAACAGGTACCCCTCTGTTGTGGTTGCACCTACGGTACGGCTATCTGTATCGCTGAGGTACGCAAGCCTCCCCACCAACGGCAAGGTCCATGGTTCATGGAGGGGGGGGGGCTCACACACACACACACACACACACACACACACACATATATAAAAGCTAAAGGGAGAAATTTGTCGCTCAGTCCACTAAATTTCGGTTATTGATTTGGTTAAAAATCCGCGTCAAATTAGAGACTTTAGTTTGTTATTTCACTGTTACTGACACTGGTGGGCAGAAAGTTTGCCGGCATAATCTACGTGTTCTACTGAGAGCAACTATAAGATATTCTTGTTGTATCATTCATAGTTTAGTAGATAAGGTATGTGCAAACATTGAGTAGCGCAAAAATTAACTTTCTTTTCTTTGAAGCTTATGTGTTTCTCTACTTCAGTAGCAACAATTTTTCAATGAATTAAGAAAAGGTGCCGCAAGGTATTTCTCGTATGGCTCTGTCATGTGCATCTACCAAATTATTAAAACCACCACTTTAATCTTTAACGTTCTAATGCGTATCGCACCGCGCCTAGGAAAACCTTTCAGGCAGCGTGCTACGGTCTGCATCAAACAGTGAAACACGCAAATCTATTCTGCAACACGCTGTGATGTCACATCCACACGTTCCTTCTGTTGCTGGTACACCAAAGCAGAGAATTCGCGCGCACTGAATTTGGCCGTGTTTATATCGCGCTGAGCAGAACTATGGATTCAAGGAGTTCTGCCGTTCACCGCTAGATGGCAATGGGAGCAACCGTTGATAGTCATCGTTGTTCAGCCAATTTGCTGGAAATATTGATAAAATTATACACACAAACATTTCTTATATATCAGTCTACTTAACTGTAAAAACCGTATCAAAACCCCTACAATAATTCCTGAGATTAGTCCTAATATACAGAAAGAAGAGAACGAAGGACTTGAATTTACATATCTAGTAGATATTTTAATCTTCGTTTTTCGTTGTGGTGAAATCTTTCAAGGAAGTTAAATCACCAACTCTCTCCTCCGAATGCGAAAATATTTTGTTGACTCGCACCTACATATGGAGAGAAGACCATCATGACGAAATTACAGAAATCAGAGGTCACACGGAGATATTTAGGTGCTCATTTGGGTCACGTGGTATACGGGAGTGGGACAGTCGAGAAACAGTTTCAAATTAAAATTTGCAGAGTAGTTACGCAGGTCAGGTCTAATTTCTTTGAACTTATTGCTATCGTTTAAAAACATGAGGTGTTAATACAGTTATCGAAACGTATCTATAAGAAGTTAAATGAAAGCGATAGTTAATGTATAATAAGTGGTCACAGATAATCAAACGCAGCTGGCGTCACTTCTCACTGCTTGATGATGTTAAGCACTTCAACTGTGCTGGTCGATAGGTGGAGTGGGATGTGGGAACTGAACATGCAGTTACACCTGCTACGCCGGCCGGTGTGAACGAGCGGTTCTAGGCGCTTCAGTCTGGAACCGCGCGACCGCTACGGTCACAAGTTCGAATCCTGCCTCGGGCATGGATGTGTGTGGTGTCCTTAGGTTAGTTAGGTTTAAGTAGTTCTAAGTCTAGGGGACTGATGATCTCAGATATTATGTCCCATAGTGCTCAGAGCCATTTGAACCATAATTGCTACGTGAAGTACTCTCAGTGCGATTTGTTGTACAATTCAGCTACGAAAATTCAAGTAATAAAACTAAGAGTAGCTAAAATTTTTGTAGCTGGGGACATGACTAGAGAATGTTTCAGAACTACAGTATATTGCATGAAATTCATATGTGAACCCTCACATCTAGTATGAAAGTTTATCAATGATACCTACACTATTAACTGTCACTTTCAGACCGTCGTGTCGATGTTACTGCTGTTATTGCTGTCTTCATTCCGAACGCTCTACTTGAACTTACTTGCAGATATCAAAGCTTCGTCTGCCGCTACAGCTGTGTCATAAATTTCCTTTCTCCATAATAAGTTTGAAACGCTCTCATCAGTTAGTTGATCTCCCCATTTAATCTTCAGAAGTCTTCTGTAGCAGCACATGTCAAAAACCTCTTTTCTCTTCTTATCTGAACTGTTTATTGTCCACATTCTCTTCTTTGCTACACTACAAACAAATAGTTTCAGAAAAGACGTCCTAACACCTAAATTTATATTCCATGTTTCTGTTTCCAGAATAGCTCTTCTTTCAATTTCTAGTATGAAATTTATATCCTCTGTGCTTTGGCTATCGTGTCACTCTGCAGTCCAAATGTCAAAAATTACTTTTAAAATCTCTATGTAATTACCTCAACAGTACCTGAAATATTTCGACCACACTCCATTACCATTGAATTGTTTTTATCGATATTAATCTTACAACCACTTTTTAAGACACTATCCACTCCATTCAACTGATATTCCAAGTGCTTGGCCGTCTTTGACGCACCTGTAATATCATTTTTTATTTGTTTCCCCTCAACTGTAGAGCCTTGGTTAGTGGGCCATGTGACCGGTGATAGGTCGGTATCCCAAGGCTGTCTGGGATGTCTACAGACACATTTTTTATATAAAATGCATTTTAGCCATCGGCTGTTTATTTTCCCATTAGTCATCTACCGGTTTCGGTTGTTGGCCATCATCCAGGACGTAGGGTACATCAGATTAGTTAAAAACATCCAATATTTTGGACACCCCACAAGTCGTGTGCCTCAGTTTTGTGTGTCGTTTATAGTGTTGCAAGACACTGTTTTTGCTACATGGAACAGATTTTTGTATGTATATTTCACTTGTTTGAGATTTAATACACATGGCATTGAGACTGACGAGAATAACTCCCTTAAGTAAATTTGCATGTTTAAGTTAGGTAGGAACAGGGTGGAAGCATCACTGGAAGGGAAGCCATTTAAAATTAGCCAAGCTGTAACACAATAGTCTACAGAGCTGGAGGCTAGTCAAGGTCAAGGGCAGGTGGTGGGCATGGCAGAGATGGAGTGTTAATAAGGTGGGCGGGGGGGGGGACACTTTAAAGCCAGCCAGTTATACGACACTCTACTTATTAAGCTATTTGCTAATTGGGCAGCCTTGGCTACTAGAAATGAAAGAGCAACTGCCATTGGCTGTTCCGTCCAGTGGCCAACCCCACTGTAGTGGGAAGGGAAGCTGGGCTGAAGAGACGCGCAACTGTCCAGCGCGACAGAGACGTCGGCGAGTGTGGTTGGAGGGCTTCCCTCTCTGACGTGACGACATGGAAAGGAGATATATTGGTGTGAACATTCGTCCACCCGGCTCCAAAAGTCAGTCAAGAGCTGGCTGAATTCTTTTAGTAAATCTACTGAGCGGAGAACGAAGAGCGCCAACATAGTTAAGTTCTTGCGAGAACAGTGAGGGCAGAGAAACACACGGCGCGCCAGCATTGCGCGTGTGCTTAGCCATTAAAGGCAGACTAGGGTGAAGTTAACGTTTTTCGTTTCACGAAAACGTAGGGGAAGTTTGCTGATATAGAATCAGCCAGGTTCAGTAGAGGATTTTAGTAGATTTACAGATCCGCCGACACACGGCGGCAGCCAAGTAGACGGCGGTGTGCAACACAAGGTAAACAACGAAGCACGCCACTGAAGGTGGCAAGTTTTTACTCTAGTGATACGAAGCTCAAGGTAGGAAGACTTGTTCTCCTTGTAGTATTTACCGAAATTAACGTATTTAGGGAGTTTGTTATTATGTTCTTACTAGAGATGGGTTTTGGTATTCATGGGGATAGATGATACTACTCGCTTTATGGGCTTCAATTTCGACAATATAGTGATATTCGCATACTCATTTGCCTTTTATTTTTTTCCGTACCCACGTTCCCTATCGCGACACAATCTGTTATGTCTTAGTATTTAGACGATTTCGCGTCTGCAAATAGGTCGTGTGAGGATTGCCTTATAATCCCAGTGACATTGTATGAAGTGGTCGGCTGCGAACTTAGAGAACTCGCCTTGCTTCAGTAGGATTCGACTTTGTGTTTATTTGTTTCACTGTGGTAATGCCGACGTGTTAAGTGATATAAAGGAAACCAATCATATCCTTTATTCGTATTTACTGTACAACCTAGGCCGCAAATTAGTTGTGAATATTCTTAGTGTTCGCTACGCAAGCTACTTTCTTGTAATACGTCGACTTCCGAACGGTTGTGAGTCAAGTTATTTTTGATGCTGTGACAACTACTTGTCTTACCATCCGTGATATTGCCTAGGCTGTAAATATGAATACTATTGAAATTAATTACCTAACTGTGTGACATTTTACTTTAAATGAAGATTGGCACTCATATACACTAAACGGTTCCTCATCTAAAAGAATTTTATAGGATTTTATTATTTAAAAAATAAAACATAAATAAAAAGAATAAAAGAAAGTAGGACGAACTTTGTTTCGACAGAGCTCTTGGTTGTATGCTGTCTATTGCTGATCTTTGTAATGAGTTTACTTCTTCCCTAGTAAATCTGTGATGTAAAACAGTTTTATGACTAACAAATGTGTGCACATGTTTTAGTCTATTTTGCTGGATGTGCACATAGATTTGATTTAACGCTAATACTTCCATCATTTTTAAATTTAAGCGGTATTATGATTACCTGGCACTTATAAACTTTATTTGTACACCCTTATATTACTACAAGTATACTTCTTTATTATGCAGGGTCCTGAAGATGGCAAAATGAATTGCCAAAACTGGTTGCGTTCGAAATAAAATATAGCCTAAAGTATACGGCTGTTGGTAAAGATTATTGACTTCAGAAGTACGACGTTTCTGCTGAATAGTTCAGTAATTGATCGGAAGATTTAGCTTCACTGTTGCTACCTCTGCAAGCGAGAGAAATACTGCAGCTGTCGCCAATTAGTTCGTTGGTCCTCGGTTCGACTCCCCTCACTACTCCGACCAAGCAAATCGCTACGACGTGCCGTACACACTCTTCCCGAAGCACACAAGCGCTTCCCGCAGGCATAATACAGTTCGCAGCGGCACTGCACATTAGGTAAACTGTCTGGTATGTTTGCATTGTGTGTATGTGTGTGTGTGTGTGTGTGTGTGCGGGCGGATAGGGGGGAGGGTCGGTCTCGCAAGCGTTTTCTGAGCTCGTTGCAGGAAACTTCCGCAGCTAGTAAAACGTAGCTTAACGTATTCAGCTGTTATTTCTCTGGATACTTTGAAATTAAGTTACATTTCGTGTGCATCACTCAGTAACTTAAAGTGCACCATCTTCCTGACACAATAAACACAGACTGGAATGGCATTGGCTCAATGGCTCTGAGCACTATGGGACTTAACATCTGTGGTCATCAGTCCCCTAGAACTTACAACTACTTAAACCTAACTAACCTAAGGACATCACATACATCCATGCCCGAGGCAGGATTCGAACATGCGACCGTAGCAGTCGCGCGGTAGAATGGCATTCAGAAGCTGCTAGTGGTTGACTAGAGAAAATTTCGAATGGTTTCTCTAGATGCTTGGGGGACGCATTTCGCAAACACACGATTGTTTCAGACTGTCAATTTCTGCTTCCCTCACATTTGCCGTAGCAATTCACAGTCAATTCACTGCACATTCTTCGAACAACGGACAGAGACTTACTGAAGCAATAAGTTGAGTACAACGGAATAGCGAAAACAATGAGACTCCTAAACTTGCATTTTTTAATTTTTTATGCAAAATAAAACATTTTATGAAAAACTATTTCAGCAAAGTTTTTGCAACAGAGAAGCAGATGATTCAGCTTTCAGCTTCCTCTTTCCTTTCAGTAAGACAGCTATGGACACTGTGGCGTGACAAAGTCTGCCATAAAATGTCTGCTACAAACGATGCGGCAATGAGTCTCAACAAACAATAAGTCAGTACTCAGGTTTACAAAGGGAGTGCAGTCGCCGGCTAGGCATCTACACCAATGAAGTTTCTTTCTGTTTCATTCTCTTTCACTTGTGGCCTTCAGACATGATCCAGTCAGTCAGCCTCCGACATAAACAGAAGCGCCGAAGGAACTGGTATTGCCATGCGTATTCAAATACAGAGAGATGTAAACCGGCAGAATACGGCGGTACGGTCAGGCACGCCTATATAAGATAAGAAACGTCTGCGGTCGGCTACTCCTATATAAGACAAATGTCTGGCACAGTGGTTAGATCGGTTATTGCTGCAACAATGGCAAGTTAATAAGATTTAAGTGACTTTGACCGTGGTATTATAGTCGGCGCACGAGCGATGGGACACAACATTTCCGAGTTATCGATGAAGCGGGGATTTTCCCCTTCGACCACTTAAAGAGTGTACCGTGAATATCAGTAATCCGCTGAAACGTCAAATCTCCGATATCGCTGCGGAGGGTAAAAGATCCCGCAAGAATGGGACCAACGACGACCGAAGAGAATCTTTCATCGTGACAGATGTGCAAGCTTTCAGCAAATTGCTGCATATTTCAGTGCTGGGACATCAACAAGTGTCAGCGTGCGAACCGTTCAACGAAACATGACAGATATGGGTTTTCGGAGCCGAAGGCCCAATCGTGTACCCTTGATGAATGTACGACACAAAGCTTTACGCCTCGACTGGGCCGGACAACAGCGACATTAGACCGCTGATCACTGGAAACATGTTGCGTGGTTGGACGAGTCTTGCTTCAAATTGTAGGGAGCGGATGGACGTGTACAGATATGGAGACAAGTTCATGAATTCATGGATCCTGCAACACGTTGGAGTGATATGTGACCCCTCATAAGTCTAGGTACAACTCTGATAGGTGTGTGACACGTACGTATGCATCCTGTCTGATCACCTTGCGGCCTTTCAAATATATATAATTAAATGAAATGAGGAGGCCCTCAACTACGCACCCTCAGACTCAACGTTGAAATATTAAAAGTTTTGGCTGGTTTTGTTGTCTAGGGGCATGGATACGTAGTTGCCGCATTACAGGCCAAATACTGCTGAGTCTACAGTACACAATATACACATGAATCGAATGGTGAAAGGTTCCTACAGCTCGGAAATTGAGAATATAGAAATTAACTAAGACGTCTATAAATGATAGATTGCAATTAAATAATATCTGCAGGTACTTTCTTAACGACTTCAGGTGATGAGTACGATAGTAGAAGTACTTTTGAAAATGCCGTACATTTCTGCAAAACACTTATTGGTGTCGATGGTCCAGCAATTAAATAAAATATAAGTTGAATAACAGGGAAACAATAGATTCCCACTGCGCGTAATTAGTTATGAACGACAACATAGCTTGCGAGATATTCACTTCTAAACGCATACTACGTCTTTACTGTAGAAACCTCGGAAATCTCACAAGTTCACAAGTCCGCGCTCTGAAATATGTCTCTCTGCCTCCACCACGCGACAACTGCTCCACATTCTCTGAGTCCCTCTCGCGTCAGTGCATACGCCGCGCCGTCGCGTCCAGCACCTCCCGTGTCCTCTGCCGTACTCCCCATGAGTGCCGCACTGCCAGAACTACCCCTCCATTCACTTCGGTAGTTGCCTCCCTAGTAACGAGCGCTGTGATTGGCTAGAACCGACACTTGGAGCTAACATCTTGGACCTACAGATAACAAACAGACCCGAACTTTTCGACTCTGCAAGCACAGAACAGGGAATCAGTGATCATAAGGCCGTTGCAGCATACCTGGATATCGAAGTAAATAGGAATATAAAAAAAGGGAGGAACGTTTATCTGTTTAGCAAGAGTAATAGGAGGCAGATTTCAGACTACCTAACAGATCAAAACGAAAATTTCTGTTCCGACACTGACAATGTTGAGTGTTTATGGAAAAAGTTCAAGGCAATCGTAAAATGCGTTTTAGACAGGTACGTGTCGAGTAAAACTGTGAGGGACGGGAAAAACCCACCGTGGTTCAACAACAATGTTAGGAAACTACTGCGAAAGCAAAGAGAGCTTCACTGCAAATTTAAACGCAGCCAAAACCGCTCAAACAAACAGAAGCTAAACGATGTCAAAGTTAGCGTAAGGAGGGCTATGCGTGAAGCGTTCAGTGAATTCGAAAGTAAAATTCTATGTACCGACTTGACAGAAAATCATAGGAAGTTCTGGTCTTACGTTAAATCAGTAAGTGGATCGAAACAGCATATCCAGACACTCTGGAATGATAATGGCATTGAAACAGAGCATGACACGCGAAAGCTGAAATACTAATCAACCTTTTTCAAAGCTGTTTCACACAGGAAGACCGCACTGTAGTTCCTTCTCTAAATCTTTGCACGAACGAAAAAATGGCTGACATCGAAATAAGTGTCCAGGGAATAGAGAAGGCAACTGAAATCGCTCAACAGAGGAAAGTCCACTGGACCTGACGGGATACCAATTCGATTCTACACAGAGTACGCGAAAGAACTTGCCCCCTTCTAACAGCCGTGTACCGCAAGTCTCTAGAGGAATGGAAGGTTCCAAATCATTGGAAAAGAGCACAGGTAGTTCCAGTTTTCAAGAAGGGTCGTCGAGCAGATGCGTAAAACTATAGGCCTGTATCTCTGACATCTATCTGTTGTAGAATTTTAGAACATGTTTTTTGCTCGCGTATCATGTCATTTCTGGAACCCCAGAATCTGCTCTGTAGGAATCAACATGGATTTCGGAAATAACGATCGTGTGAGACCCAACTCACTTTATTTGTTCATGAGACCCAGAAAATATTAGATACAGGCTGCCAGGTAGATGCCATTTTCCTTGACTTCCGGAAGGCGTTCGATACAGTTCCGCACTGTCGCCTGATAAACAAAGTAAGAGCCTACGGAATATCAGACCAGCTGTGTGGCTGGATTGAAGAGTTTTTAGCAAACAGAACACAGCATGTTGTTCTCAATGGTGAGATGTCTACAGACGTTAAAGTAACATCTGGCCCGCCACAGGGGAGTGTTATGGGACCATTTCTTTTCACAATATATGTAAATGACCTAGTAGATAGTGTCGGAAGTTCCATGCGGCTTCCCGTGGATGATGCTGTAGTATACAGAGATGTTGCAGCATTAGAAAATTGTAGCGAAATGCAGGAAGATCTTCAGCGGATAGGCACTTGGTGCAAGGAATGGCAACTGACCCTTAACATAGACAAATGTAATGTATTGCGATACATAGAAAGAAGGGTCCTTTATTGTATGATTATATGATAGCGGAACAAATACTGGTAGGAGTTACTTCTGTAAAATATATGGGAGTATGCGTACGGAACTATTTGAAGTGGAATGATCATATAAAATTAATTGTTGGTAAGGCAGGTTACAGGTTGAGATTCATTGGGAGAGTCCTTAGAAAATGTAATCCATCAAGAAAGGAGGTGGCTTACAAAACACTCGTTCGACCTATACTTGAGTATTGCTCATCAGTGTCGGATCCGTACCAGGGCGGGTTGAAGGAGGAGATAGAGAAGATCCAAAGAAGAGCGGCGCGTTTCGTCACAGGGTTAACTGGTAAGCCTGACAGCGTTACGGAGATGTTTAGCAAACTCAAGTGGCAGACTCTGCAAGAGAGGCGCTCTGCATCGCGGTGTAGCTTTCTGTACCGGTTTCAGGAGGGTGCGTTTCCGGATGAGGTATCGAATATATTGCTTCCCCCTACTTATACCTCCCGAGGAGATGATGAATGTAAAATTAGAGAGATTAGAGCGCGCACGGAGGTTTTCCGGCAGTCGTTCCTCCTCCCGCTAACCATACGCGACTGGAACAGGAAAGGGAGGTAATGACAGTGGCACGTAAAGTGCCCTCCGCCACAGACCATTTGGTGGCTTGCCGAGTATAAATGTAGATGTAGCCACTCCCTCCATGTCTCCAAGCCAATGAACACTCACAAACGTACTGAAACACACAAAATACAGGAGTTACATTTAAATAACTTGAAATTAAATAAATATTCCTACGGCTGGACCACAAACACGCTCTAACACACATTATTAGACACATAAACAAATTAAATAAACATATATCAAAGTAATAGAACGAAAGGTAGGCCAGTAGCCTAATGTCCCTGTGCTTTCTAAAACACAGTAAATATTTAACCAATTTCTTCATGAACAGTATATATGGATACAACCAAAGACATAGATGAATAAATATATTTATAAGGTAATAGCTTTCTAAAGACACGAGGATCGACGAAATCGACTGAACCATTTAGATTTTGGAAATTCGTTGCTGGATGTTACATGTATAATTTACCGTCAGATACTAAACTTTGAACTAATAAAGATACTGAAAATCTGATTTCACCATCAGAATCGTCATGCAAATACGTCATGCAAAAACGTACAGTCTCGGACAAAACGAGCGAGACACCTCGCCTTTTCGTTATGCTGATCCGCACAGCTTTAAAGTCTGCTACACAGCATAACAGGCAAGGCGATCAAGTGCTACCAGCATCCCAAGTACAGGCGTGAAATTGAAAAACTATCCGAAATTTGTCAGACTGTTTCAATCATGTGTAAGACTATATTAATGCCGATTAGTGTGTTAAACACAACACGTAAATATAAGATATAAATGAAAGAAGAAATGCTAATTAGTATGAACTGTACTAATAAAAATGAATTTCAGCTTATCGAGATAACACAAGTGTAAGACAAAGTACCCCAGATCGTTACGAATTAGCAAAATATTTTGCGCATTCGGCCGCGACACGGTTTGTGTCAACTTTCAGACCAGTCATGGTGGATTACCGTTGCTGACCTACCATGGAAGTCTGCAAATTTAGCAATGCGTGAAGATTCACAACGAAATTTAGTTAAAAATCATTCAGTGCCACAGGTAAGTCAATTCAATTATTGACAGAAGCGAAAAAAGGAAGGCAGTAACAACTATGAAATTCTACAAGAGTTTCATATTGACATCCACAGGGAGCCAGTACAGAATAAATGTAGCAATAAAACGTATTGGGGACGCGAGAATTTCTTAAAATTGCTTTACTGATAGCCTATCTGCCTCCATCGAGATTAGAACCGAAAACAAACCAGACCTTCCTTGCAGTAGCAAACACCTTTCACTACGCTAACAGGCAACCCAGGCAAAGAGCCCTCTATTATTACCCCAGACATGAATAAGACAGCAATTTCGCAATGAAAATGGCAAAATGATCTGCAGTTTCTGTTGCATAGAGCTTTCTGGACTCTAAATTTTCTACCTTCATTTCATAGCTTATGTGACAATCATTCGGGATTTTTATCGAAATAACAAAATACTGTTATTAACGAGAAACGGAAATGGGTCCTACACAATGCTGGTGACTACTTTGAAGGACGGTAACAGGTGCAAACATGAAACTCAATTGTATCGGTTGTGAATAAATAGTTGCCACTATTTAAGTTCCAACCCTCGTACAGTCTTACATATGATTGAAAACAGTCTGAAAAAGTTTGGATAGCTCGTCAATTTCATGCCTGTGCATAGTATGTTGGTAGCACTTCGTCGCCTTGCCTGTTATACTGTGTAGCAGACTTTAAAGCTGTGCGGATCAGCATAACGAAAAGGCGAGGGGTCTCACTCGTTTTGTCCACGGCTGTACATGTATCTTTTTGAGGTATCATGATTCATTTGGCTACTATTAATTTCTATACGAACTTTGAAATGTCTGTCATTAAGGTATCACAAAGTCCGCCATCCTTGGCACTGCCGGCGTGTCTCCTTCATCAACACAGCGTCGCCATGGAATTCCCAGCCACACGGTGGGACCCCTCTTGCTTCGGCCAGCGTCTGCGACCACGTGGTCGGCCTGCCGAGCGGCCCCTGCGGCCGCTGCTTCCTCCGAACTTAGGATATTATCAAGGCGCGATGACTCGCCCGTTACCTCACAGCCCGCATCCGTTCATGTCCATTGTGCATTCAGACGGACTTGGGAAATTCCAGCAGAACGATGCGACGCCCCACTCGTCCAGAATTGCTGCAGAGTAGCTCCAGGAAGAATCAATACGCAAAGAAGTGGAATACGGAAGTACTAAGGAATGACGAGATACGTTTGAAGTTCTCTAACGCTATAGATACAGCAATAAGGAATAGCGCAGTAGGCAGTACAGTTTAAGTGGAATGGACATCTCTGAAAAGGGCCACCACAGAAGTTGGGAAGGAAAACATAGGTACAAAGAAGGTAGCTGCGAAGAAACCATGGGTAACAGAAGAAATACTTCACTTGATTGATGAAAGGAGGAAGTACAAACATGTTCCGGGAAAATCAGGAATACGGAAATAAAAGCGCTGAGGAATGAAATAAATAGGAAGTGCAGGGAAGCTAAGACGAAATGGCTGCAGGAAAAATGTGAAGACATCGAAAAAGATATGATTCTCGGAAGGACAGACTCAGCATACAGGAAAGTCAAGACAACCTTTGGCGACATTAAAAGCAACGGTGGTAACATTAAGAGTGCAACGGGAATTCCACTGTTAAATGCAGAGGAGAGAGCAGATAGGTGGAAAGAATACATTGAAAGCCTCTATGAGGGTGAAGATTTGTCTGATGTGATAGAAGAAGAAACAGGAGTCGATTTAGAAGAGATAGGGGATCCAGTATTAGAATCGGAATTTAAAAGAGCTTTGGAGGACTTACGGTCAAATAAGGCAGAAGGGATAGATAACATTCCATCTGAATTTCTAAAATCATTTGGCGAAGTGGCAACAAAACGACTATTCACGTTGGTCTGTAGAATATATGAGTCTTGCGATATACCATCTGACTTTCGGAAAAGCATCATCCACACAATTCCGAAGACGGAAAGAGCTGACAAGTGCGAGAATTATCGCACAATCAGCTTAACAGCTCATGCATCGAAGCTGCTTACAAGAATAATATACAGAAGAATGGAAAAGAAAATTGAGAATGCGCTAGGTGACGATCAGTTTGGCTTAAGGAAAAGTAAAGGGACGAGAGAGGCAATTCTGACGTTACGGCTAATAATGGAAGCAAGCCTAAAGAAAAATCAAGACACTTTCATAGGACACCTGGAAAAAGCGTTCGACAATATAAAATGGTGCAAGCTGTTCGAGATTCTGAAAAAAGTAGGGATAAGTTATAGGGAGAGACGGGTCATATACAATATGTACAACAACCAAGATGGAATATTAAGAGTGGACGATCAAGAACGAAGTGCTCGTATTAAGAAGGGTGTAACACAAGGCTGTAGCCTTTCGGCCCTACTCTTCAATCTGTACATCGAGGAAGCAATGATGGAAATATGAGAAAGGTTCAGGAGTGGAATTAAAATACAAGGTGAAAGGATATCATTGATTCGATTCGCTGATGACATTGCTATCCTGACTGAAAGTGAAAAAGAATTAAATGATCTGCTGAACGGAATGAACAGTCTAATGACTACACAGTATGGTTTGAGAGTAAATCTGAGAAAGACGAAGGTAATGAGAAGTAGTAGAAATGAGAACAGCGAGAAACTTAACATCAGGATTGATGGTCATGAAGTCAATGAAGTTAAGGAATTCTGCTACCTAGGCAGTAAAATAACCAATGACGGACGGAGCAAGGAGGACATCAAAAGCAGACTCGCTATGGCCAAAAACGCATTTCTGGCCAAGAGAAGTCTACTAATATCAAACACCGGCCTTAATTTGAGGAAGATATTTCTGAGGATGTACGTCTGGAGTACAGCATTGTATGGTAGTGAAACATGGACTGTGGGAAAACCGGAACAGAAGAGAATCGAAGCATATGAGATGTGGTGCTGCAGACGAATGTTGAAAATTAGGTGGACTGATAAGGTAAGGAATGAGGAGGTTCTACGCAGAATCGGAGAGGAAAGGAATATGTGGAAAACGCTGATAAGGAGAAGGGGCAGGATGATAGGACATCTGCTAAGACATGAGGGAATGACTTCCATTGTACTAGAGGGAGCGGTAGAGGGCAAAAACTGTAGAGGAAGGCAGAGTTTGGAATACGTCAAGCAAATAATTGAGGACGTAGGTTGCAAGTGCTACTCTGAGATGAAGAGGTTAGCACAGGAAAGGAATTCGTGGCGGGCCGCATCAAACCAGTCAGTAGAAAAATGGTTCAAATGGCTCTGAGCACTATGGGACTTAACTTCTGAGGTCATCAGTCCCCTAGAACTTAGAACTACTTAAACCTAACTAACCTAAGGACATCACACACATTCATGCCCGAGGCAGGATTTGAACCTGCGACCGTAGCGGTCTCGCGGTTCCAGACTGAAGCGCCTATAACCGCTCGGCCACACTGGCCGGCCCAGTCAGTAGACTGATGACCAAGAGAAAAAAAAAAAAAGCTCCAGGAATACTCTTCTGAGTTTAAACACTTCCGCTGGTCACCAAACCCTCCAGACATGAACATTATGGAGCATATCTGGGACTCCTTGCAACGTGCTGTTCAGAAGAAGTCTTGAGGCCTTCGCACTCTTATGGAGCTATGAACTGCCCTGCAGGATTCATTACGACAGTTTCGTCCAGCATTACTGCAGACAGTCGAGTCCACATCAAGTTGTTCTGCGGCACTTTTGCGTGCTCGCGTGGGTCCTACACGATATTAAGCAGGGGTACAATTTTCTTTGGCTCTTCATGACATACTACAAAGACATATCCAAACACACACACCTTATTTCATTTTTGTTCTTCTCGATATACTACGTTTTAAACATAACTGAGTGATGACAATAGAGACAAACGGCAATCCTTTGGCAACTAGCAATGGACTGCAATCATTTCAGGTACCTCAGCGAAGTGGCATCACTCTATCATATTGGAGCCTCCGTATCTCGAAATGAATAAAACTGGAGGTGAACCATCATGGAAATAAGGTCTTCACATATACCCGTGATTCGTACAGAATATTTAGAGTAAAGTGCGTATACACATATTAATGAAGACATGATGAACTCCCATCACTGACAAACGCCAATCACATATGGAACACGTAACATTCGTGCGTGCTGAGAAGTTTTCCGTCGCGCTCTCCTTAAATCTTTTCTGTTATATCAGACTAATGATAGTCAATTACCTAGAATTGATCTCAAAATTTTGTGCATCATTCTTTGCAGTGGTCAGTAAACAAATTTACTGCTACATCAGACAAGTCGTCCCCACGTAGATACTTATTGTTACACACGTGCAGCCGCGACGGGTCACTAGCAATACATAACACTGATTCACTTCGATTCACATGGTCGAATTCTAACGTTCTGTAATCTTTTCAAAACGAATTACGTATTATTAATTGCAAAAGTATCAGCTGAAATAAGTGATGACGAAATGTGGTGAATTGCACAATGTCGCAGTTACGAATAATTGTTTTTATGCTATTGCACTGTAGTTCATACAATTTTGTTTGTACCACAGGTTGTTAGTTTCAAAGAAAAGGGGTAATACATAATTACTGAATAATTAAATAACGAAAAGAAGGAAGTGTCAACGATTTCTGGTAATACAGGTGTATGCCCCAGTACGCAGACCAGTCCCTCTGAACGCTTGCAGTAATAACAAGAACGAATGGTAATTACAGTCGCGGTCCGACATTACCTGCACTCTGCGCACATGACAACTGCAGCGTAATTAAAAGCCCGTCTACTCTGTGCTTACAGTTCCGCTCTGTAATGCAATGGCTTCTCTTTGCTTTCAGAGTTTCTGTGCCATTAATTATCACCGACGCAACCGCATTTACTGGCGGTTTTCTGCTCCAAATACGCAGCATTGCCCTCGCTACGTCCTTGTTCAATTTCCACGGTGGTGACCTAGATGCAGACTGTCTTCACCGTACGTCACACTATATCCATTTCCTCTCTCATTAAGTCTGCATTGCAAGCCGAAGTAAACTTCTGTGGAGTCTTCTAGTCCTTTGTGTGGCTCGTTTGATAGTCTGCTTTGAGAGAATGTACCACAAGACTGTTGATGTTTCGATTGGTTCAGTGAGGGCTGTTAGATAAGTCAATGAAATTCTTAATAGGGAGGGGAAAATTTTATTAAACCCCTTTCGACGTTAGTATGGAACATACTGGTAACATTTTTTGTGGAATTTCTTCTATAGATTTGACGTATGATAGTTCACGTTAACTGTGGTCAGGTTGGCATGGAACATTTGATACACGAATTCCATTATGTTATCGAACAGTGTTCCCATGGTTTACGATTTGGCATTTTACAACAGTGTTTTTAAATACATGGATCAGATCCTACCCATTGCTGTAATTTGAATGAAGATGACGGATGACAACTAGTCACGCATATTTTAGAAATGGATGATATTTCAGTACATGCTCTTGATTGTCAGTTGTGAAACGTTTTGTACAGGCGAAAGAGTGAACTATGATTGTCAGCGTCGGGATACAAAAGGCAGTATGAACCACTGTATTAAATATACAAAACTTATATCCATACTACAAGCACTTTTTAAGAAAGAGATCAGAATAACCACTTCATTGACTTAAAAATCCGAGAGACATAGTACACGGTGTTTCAAAAAGGACTTTACGACTTTGAAAATTCATATAAATTAATTTATAGTACCTACAGAGATGACTGTAGTGCCAATTTGTAGGAACAAAATCATATCATAAAACCTGTTATAAATGGACTATCTGATCATGACATGCAGCTCCTTGTTTTAGGTGTAAATTCTAAGCAGATTATCAAGACTGCTAAATCTAAGTAGAGGAGAGTAGTCAATCAACCAAAAATTGAGTGTCTCAGAAAACTGCTCGAAGATATGAACTGGAAGGATGTTTATAGTGCTCATGACATGAATGAAAAATATAACACATTCATGAACAATGTCAGTACCATGTTTAAAACTGTTTTCCTCTAAAAGTTATTCAAATTAAACAGAAGTCTATAATAAAACCATGGATTACACAAGGAATAAAGATTTCCTGTAAGACAAAAAGGAAAATGCATCTGTCGACCAAGAATAGCTCCAATGCTGATGATTAAGCTAAGTACAAGGAAAACTGTAAAATACTAAAAAAAGTAATTCACACATCTAAACAAATGCACTACGAGAAGAAGATAGCAATGTCACGGAACCAACTACAAACAATAGGCGATATAGTGAAAGAGGAGACTGGTAGAACCAGAAAGGAACAGGAGCAAATAGCATTAAGGGTAGGTGACACATTAGTAACCGATGAGCATAGTGTGGCAAATCTATTTAACAAGTACTTTACATCTGTTACTGAAAGAATGGGATTGTCAGGGTCAGTAAATAATGCCCTTGAATATCTGAAACTAGCCTTTACAATTAGCTTCAGGTACATAAATATGTCACTCACTTCACCAAAAGAAATAACTTCCATAATAAAATCTTTAAAAACAAAGCATTTTAGTGGTTGTGATGAAATATCAACAAAGCTAATTAAGGCATGTTCTTGTGAGTTTAGTACAATTCTGAGTTACTTGTGTAACCAGTCAATTATAACTGGGACATTTCCTGACTGGCTAAAAGAAAGGGGATAACGAGATACCATCAAACTACAGACCGATTTCACTTTTGCCAGCATTCTCAAAAATTTTAGAAAAAGTTATCTACAGGCATCTTCTCAACCATCTGACCACAAATATATTATCAAGAACACAGTTTGGATTTCTGAAGGGATCTGATATCGAGAAGGCTATTTACACCTACAGTGAAAATGTACTTAATCCATCCAATAACAAGTTACAAGCAGCAGGTATTTTCTGTGATTCGTCAAAGGCATTCGATTGTGTGAACCACAACATCCTTTTAAATAAATTAAAATTCTATGGTGTCACGGGCAGTGCTGCAAAATGGTTCAAGTCATACCTCGCTAACAGGAAACAAAGGGTGTCAGTGCAAGGGACTAGTGAATTAAGTCATCAGTCATCATCATAATGGGAAGAAATTACATGTGGTGTCCTACAAGGATCCATCTTAGGGCCATTGCTTTATTTCTGTGCATTAATGATCTCTCATCAGTTACACTGCCAGAAGCAGAGTTCGTTTTGATTGCAGATGACACAAGTATTGCAATAAATAGTATGTCGAGTGTAGTTCTAGAAAGATCTGCTAATGATATTTTCTTGGATATTAATAAACGGTTTAAAGCCAACTCACTGACATTAAACTTCGAAAAGACTCACTATATGCAATTCAGAACCTGCAAGAGGTTTACACCCAGAATATGCATAACATATGAAGAAGAACAGATAGAAGATGTTGACAGTCTTAAATTCCTGGGATTACAACTTGATAATAAATTCAGTTGGGAGGAGCACACCACAGAACTGCAGAAACGCCTTAACAAATCTGTATTTGCAATTCGAGTGTTAGCAGACATAGGCGACATAAAAATGAAAAAGCTTGCATACTTCGCCTACTTTCATTCCATAATGTCATATGGTATAATATTTTGGGGTAACTCTTCAAGTCAAACAAAAGTTTTCAGATTCCAAAAGCGTGTATACGTATTATTTATGGAGTAAATTCACGGACGTCCTATAGAAACCTCTTCAAAGAACTGGGTATACTAACTACTGCCTCTCAGTATATTTACTCCGTAATGAAAAAAATGGTTCAAATGGCTCTGAGCACTATGGGACTTAACAGCTATGATCATCAGTCCCCTAGAACTTAGAACTACTTAAACCTAACTAACCTAAGGACATCACACAACACCCAGGCATCACGAGGCAGAGAAAATCCATGGCCCCGCCGGGAATCGAACCCGGGAACCTGGGCGCGGGAAGCGAGAACGCTACCGCACGACCACGAGCTGCGGCCACTCCTTAATGAAATTTGTCCTAAATAACATATCTCTTTTTCCAACAAACATCCCAGTTCATACATATAATACCAGGAACAAAAATGATCTGCACGAGGACTTAAAAACACTTACTTTAGTTCAAAAAGGAGTCCACTACTCAAGAACACTCATCTTCAATAATTTGCCAGCAAACATAAAAAATTTAGTTAGAAATAAAGATCAGTTTAAAAGAAGCCTGAAATACTTACTAGTGGGCAACTCCTACTCCACTGACGAATTTTTTAATAGAAACAAATGATGTACTGTATATATTCATACTATTAGTATTGTTATTTCAGCTTTAAAAAAATTGACATGTACCACATCCACGAGGATCTCCTCAGCACGGATCTATGGAACGAAAAACTAATCTGATCTAATACAATCCACATTATGTAGTTCGCTAGTGCCGAATCGCACCATAAGGAACGCTAGCGGCAGTTGCGTTAAAGATGGCTGCCTTCATTGGATCCGAATGTGCTAGCTGTGTGTTTTGGTTTAAGGAATCGAAGTCGACGATAACAATTCAGCGTAATTTCCATACCAACTACGCTAAAGATCGTCGATTTATGGATCGCATAAATGTTTTGTAGAAACAGAGCGCTAGGTAAGACATGGAAAATCATTCCGTCGTCTAAGCACATCTGACGACGTCTTTGAGCGAGTGAGACAACGTTTTGTCAACAGCCCTACGGAATCGACCCGGCGTGCATCTCGCGAACTGCAAATCCCACATACGACTTTTTGGAGTGTATTGAGAAACCGTTTGCATTTGAAACTGTACAGATTGACGATCGTACAATCAATAAAAGACACTGATAAAATTGTTCGCAAGAACTTCCGTACGCATATGTTAGTTAAATCGATTACATGAGGATGAACATTTCTTGGACAAAATCATCTTTTCTGACGAGTTGAATTTTCATTTAAGTGGCAAGGTTAACACACATAACTGTGAGATTTGGGGCAGTGAAAATCAACATCAAACATTGCAAAATTGTCGTGATAGCCCTAAAGTGAACGTTTTTTGCGCATTGGGTGTATGACCCCTATTTTCTGTGAGAGAACCATCAAAGGTATAGTGTGCCTGGATACGTTACTACAATTTTTGATACCACAGACCGATGAGAATGACCAAGAAAGAAATGTTTACTTCATGCAAGATGGTGCAGGACCCCACTACCTGGCTGACGTCCGGGATTTTCTCAGTGACCGCTTTCCAGGTGACAGGATTGGCCACGATGCGCCAATTGCATGGCCCCCACGTTTCCCAGACCTGACACCACACGATTTTGTATGGGAATTCGTCAAGGATATCGTATTCGTACCTGCTGTGCCGACTTCTCTGTCTGAACTTACAGCGAGAATTTACGCCGCCACTGAGCAAGTTACAACTGCAATGCTACAGCGAGTTTGGGAATAAATTGAATTCCAGTGGGATGTGTGGGTAACCTACGGAAGCCACATACAACATCCTTAGTTTAAGGTAAAAGAAAAGGTGATGTGTTTCCCTACAAAATAACACTAAACGCAGCTCTATATCTTCCTTTAATAAATTTATATGAACTTTTAAAGTTGTAAAATCCTTTTTGAAACACCTGCAGTATCTGGCTCTACGAATGGGGATGGCCAAGTGGGATCAATAGTGGTGACATTACAAGAATTGGATTAATGATGACCAAGTTCCTAGGTCTCTAGAAGAGCGTAGCGTTCCAAAGGATTGGAAAAGGGCACAGGTCATCCCCGTTTTCAAGAAGGGACGTCGAACAGATGTACAGAACTATAGACCTATATCTCTAACGTCGATCAGTTGTAGAATTTTGGAACACGTATTGTGTTCGAGTATAATGACTTTTCTGGAGACTAGAAATCTACTCTGTAGGAATCAGCATGGGTTTCGAAAAAGACGGTCATGTGAAACCCAGCTCGCGCAATTCGTCCACGAGACTCAGAGGGCCATGGACACGGGTTCACAGCTAGATGCCGTGTTTCTTGACTTCCGCAAGGCGTTCGATACAGTTCCCCACAGTCGTTTCATGAACAAAGTAAGAGCATATGGACTATCAGACCAATTGTGTGATTGGATTGAGGAGTTCCTAGATAACAGGACGCAGCATGTCATTCTCAATGGAGAGAAGTCCTCCGATGTAAGAGTGATTTCAGGTGTGCCGCAGGGGAGTGTCATAGGACCGTTGCTATTCACAATATACATAAATGACCTGGTGGATAACATCGGAAGTTCACTGAGGCTTTTTGCAGATGATGCTGTGGTGTATCGAGAGGTTGTAACGATGGAAAATTGTACTGAAATGCAGGAGGATCTGCAACGAATTGACGCATGGTGCAGGGAATGGCAATTGAATCTCAATGTAGACAAGTGTAATGTGCTGCGAATACACAGAAAGATAGATCCTTTGTCAAAATAGCAGGTCAGCAACTGGAAGCAGTTAATACCATAAATTATCTGGGAGTACGCATTAGGAGTGATTTAAAATGGAATGATCATATAATGTTGAGCGTCGGTAAAGCAGATGCCACACTGAGATTCATTGGAAGAATCCTAAGGAAATGCAATCCGAAAACAAAGGAAGTAGGTTACAGTACGCTTGTTCGCCCACTGCTTGAATACTGCTCAGCAGTGTGGGATCCGTACCAGATAGGGTTGATAGAAGATATAGAGAAGATCCAACGGAGAGCAGCGCGCTTCGTTACAGGATCATTCAGTAATCGCGAAAGCGTTACGGAGATGATAGATAAACTCCAGTGGAAGACTCTGCAGGAGAGACGCTCAGCAGCTCGGTACGGGCTTTTGTCAAAGTTTCGAGAACATACCTTCACCGAAGAGTCAAGCAGTATATTGCTCCCTCCTACGTATATCTCGCGAAGAGACCATGAGGATAAAATCAGAGAGATTAGAGCCCACACAGAGGCATACCGACAATCCTTCTTTCCACGAACAATACGAGACTGGAATAGAAGGGAGAACCGATAGAGGTACTCAAGGTACCCTCCGCCACACACCGTCAGGTGGCTTGCGGAGTATGGATGTAGATGTAGATGTAGATGTAGATGTAGAAGTTTTTGAAGGTAACATTTGAGTTACTTGATTTGACAAGAGTGCGTCGTAGGCAGCATCCATTTGAAGTTCTAATGTTTGTTGTTTCAAATGACTTACAATTATTATGGGCACTGATAACTTCGGTTTTGAGTGTCCATAATTTACAAACACGCACACACACACACGCGCACACACACACACACACACACACACACACACACACACACACACACACACACACACACACATGCACACACACCATTTTCTCTTACTTTATTGACACATTCCTGGGGTCAGATACATCACATGATCACAGTGACAGATCCACAGGCACATAGACACAGGCAACAGAGCATGCACAATGTCGGCACTAGTACAGTGTATATCCACCTTTTGCAGCAATGCAGGCTGCTATTCTCCCATGGAGACGATCGTAGAGATGCTGGATGTAGTCCTGTGGAACGGCTTGCCATGCCATTTCCACCTGGCGCCTCAGTTGGACCAGCGTTCGTGCTGGACGTGCAGACCGCGTGAGACGACGCTTCATCCAGTCCCAAACATGCTCAATGGGGGACAGATCCGGAGATCTTGCTGGCCAGGGTAGTTGACTTACACCTTCTAGAGCACGTTGGGTGGCACGGGATACATGCGGACGTGCATTGTCCTGTTGGAGCAGCAAGTTCCCTTGCCGGTGTAGGAATGGTAGAACGATGGGCTCGATGACGGTTTGGATGTACCGTGCACTATTCAGTGTCCCCTCGACGATCACCAGTGGCGTACGGCCAGTGTAGGAGATCGCTCCCCACACCATGATGCCGGGTGTTGGCCCTGTGTGCCTCGGTCGTATGCAGTCCTGATTGTGGCGCTCACCTGCACGGCGCCAAACACGCATACGACCATCATTGGCACCAAGGCAGAAGCGACTCTCATCGCTGAAGACGACACGTCTCCATTCGTCCCTCCATTCACGCCTGTCGCGACACCACTGGAGGCGGGCTGCACGATGTTGGGGCGTGAGAGGACGACGGCCTAACGGTGTGCGGGACCGTAGCCCAGCTTCATGGAGACGGTTGCGAATGGTCCTCGCCGATACCCCAGGAGCAACAGTGTCCCTAATTTGCTGGGAAGTGGCGGTGCGGTCCCCTACGCCACTGCGTAGGATCCTACGGTCTTGGCGTGCATCCGTGCGTCGCTGCGGATCGGTCCCAGGTCGACGGGCACGTGCACCTTCCGCCGACCACTGGCGACAACATCGATGTACTGTGGAGACCTCACGCCCCACGTGTTGCGCAATTCGGCGGTACGTCCACCCGGCCTCCCGCATGCCCACTATACGCCCTCGCTCAAAGTCCGTCAACTGCAAAAACATTTCGGGTTCAAATGGCTCTGAGCACTATGGGACTTAACATCTATGGTCATCAGTCCCCTAGAACTTAGAACTACTTAAACCTAACTAACCTAAGGACAGCACACAACACCCAGTCATCACGAGGCATAGAAAATCCCTGACCCCGCCGGGAATCGAACCCGGGAACCTGGGCGTGGGAAGCGAGAACGCTATCGCACGACCACGAGCTGCGGACGGACCCTCCCGGGAACGTTTCACACCAGACGAGTGTAGCCCCAAATGTTTAGCCGGCCAGAGTGGCCGAGCGGTTCTAGGCGCTACAGTCTGGAACTGCGCGACCGCTCCGGTCGCAGGTTCGAATCCTGCCTCGGGCATGGATGTGTGTGATGTGCTTAGGTTAGTTAGGTTTAAGTAGTTCTAAGTTCTAGGGGACTGATGACCTCAGAAGTTAAGTCTCATAGTGCTCAGAGCCATTTGAACCCGAAATGTTTGTGTGGTAGAGTAATAGTGGTTTGTGTGTACGTGGAGAAAGTGTTTGCGCGGCAATTGCCGACGTAGTGTAACTGAGGCGGAAAAAGGGGAAACCAGCCCACATTCGCCAAGGCAGATGGAAAACCGTCTTGAAAACCATCCACAGACTGGTCAGCACACCGGACCTCGACACTGATGCTCGGGGCGGAGACGTGGCGGGGACCGGCACGCCCTCCCCCCCGGAAAGCAGTGCGTTTAGACCGCACGGCTAACCAGACGGTGTAACGGCACTGGTTTTGGGCGCCTCGCGCTCGGTTTGGCCACAGTTGTCTGTATGTCGTAGGCTCGATGCCTAGATGTAAATAGATGTTTAAGTTACTTCTTAATTTGTCAGGTCAAGGCCCTGTTCGGTTCTGTTTATCGTGTTTGGTATTACCAGTCAAATCATGTAGGAGAAAAAGCATATAATCTACATTTCGTGGCTTAAGCGTTGTGCTTAAGGGATTTATCTCTGTCGAACATTCTGACCGCGTTGTTAACGATGACCGGTCTTGCGCGGGGCAGAGTTCGTTGAGACTGAAGTTTATTGTTAAAATAAGAGGGAGAAAAGAGAAAGCCGCATCGCCGCACATTAAATTTTTTATTCCACTCGCTGAATTCGAAGGTTAGCTACGGCGCCACAATTTGTTTCTCGCTGGAGATGCAGAGGCAGAACCTAGTTCTGGCGTTTCATATTTGTTACTTTTTTGGTTCTAAAATTCAGGTCTTTGCGCATTAATTTCATGGTTGTTTAAATGATGAGCCAGCCTACTGCAGCAAATTTGTAACGTTCTTGTCGAAATATAAACCTTGGCTTCCGCAGCCATTGTCACATTCAACAAAGTTTTTCTGGGTTTGTGACCGCATTGTCAGTATACATTAAACTACCGACGTTTCGGTCCCTGTTGCAAGCGACCTTCTTCAGCGTCTTTTTATGTCTTCCTCACCAACCCACGTGCATATTTAAAACTGTTCCATTCACAAATATTGTATTCTCCTTGTCGGCAACCATATACACTGCCTCATAACAAAAGCGAAGCATCCTGAAAGGGAGGAGGGAACGAAATGGGACTTCACGCGGTGAGAGATTAAATATAACTCCTCCCCTCCCGAAGCGAGACGCCCCAAAACTTTTGTAGCTTTTCCTTTATGTCCTGGACACTGGCGCTGGAACTGGAGAGTCGACGGCCGATCTGGTACCACAAATTTTCCCTCGGGGACAGATCTGGCAATGAAAGTACCTCAAAATCACTTGTCCTGTTGGAAAATAATGCCACGAGTCGATCGCGTGGGAGGTAGTACATGAGAATACAGGAAGTAACTTGACGTGATGCAAAGTTTTGCAGTCAGTGTACCTTAATGATTGCCACACATGACCTGAAGTCGTACCCGATGGCTCGCCACATCCCGACATCACGGATAATACTGCCATGTCTCTTCAAAACAGTGGAAGAATGGGACATCTCTTCCGCTCGATGTCATACTTGCCGACAGTACTCATCAGTGGTACTGCCGAATTGTGATTCATCGTTTAAGACAATGCGACGCCAATGCTGGTCACAGCACCACTCCAAACATAGCCGTTTGTGTTGCAGTGTTAATGGCAAACTACGTATGGGACGGCACGGGCGGGTAGAGATGTAAAGAGGTTACGATCTCTTTGGTGCATAATATGACAATCCCCCACACCTACATCTACAACTACATCCGCACTCCGCAAGCAACCGTATGGTGCGTGGCGGAGAATACCTTGATTTCCTTTCCCCATACACCTCCGTACCAGCCCTAATTTTTTTTTTATCTTATCTTCATGCTCCTTACGCCAAATGTACGTTGACAGAAGGAGTATCGTTCTGCAGGTAGCTTCAGATGTCTGTTCTCTAAATTGTCTTAATAGTATTCCGTGAAAAGAACGTCATCTTTTCTCCAAGGGTTCCGTTATAGTAGCCAGACGGAATCGCCTGGTACCTGGACGTGAATATTCCGGTCCTCATGACCCCATCCACTTCAATGTCAGGCCACAGTCACATCCGAATGCCCCACAAACATAGACACGGAACGATTCGACAAGCCCGCCAAATGGGGACCCACAATTAGGCCGTATGAAACTCTGTTACGTGCTAATAACATTATCTCACACGAGTATGTGGGGACGCCATGTCCTTCACAGTGACTACTCAGTATCTGACTCTGTTCACGCCCCTTGTCTACCCTATCAGACCTGGTAACAGAGAAGTGCGGGTTTAATCATCTATATATGCGCCAATGGTGTGTACGTTTATGAAGTTATACTGACACACGACTATGTCTCCTGCGTGCGCATTCTTCTTGTCAGGCCGTCTATAACTACGTAGCCCTCTTGCTCTTTATCTTCTGTAAGATTTTTCAGCTCGTTAGGTGAGTCTACCTAATGTAGTGCTACGAGATATGAGACTGCAGTGACGACGTTACCAGATATCATTTTCTACACCACATTAGCTCATCGACTAATAAGTTTCTACTCAGTAAATCTCATAAATGCAAAGCCCATTTCTTCTGAACTAGTCCAGTTTATAAGGCACGGCTTCATACACTATAAAGGCTCATTGTTCATTGTTGGTAATTAGTATTCAATTATTCCGAATTAATTCAGACCAAACTTCTTTGTTACGCTTCAGCAACTTTCTGCCACATCTGAATATTCAGTAAGATTGTGCTCTCAAGGATGTTATTCAAGTAAGCTTGAGGGGAAAGCCGTGTTCATAATTTGTCATGAACATCCATGTTTAAATTTACGAGGAACGGTAGCTTTAAATTTTATTTGTGGTAAATGTCTGTTGATATGATCAGTTTAACGACTTCGTTTTTCAGATGCTGGTTACCTCACATATTTCGCCTTCTATTACCGGCACCTTAATGACTATTGTTAGTGGATATGACGTTTGTTTTCTTCTTGTTCACATTTGATCACAACTATAATGTAATTCATCATATCTGCATAGCAGCATTCTTCTATTCTGCTACGCATTTCGTTAATTCCCATTTACAAAAAAGGAAGATATTAACAAATGAGTGAAACATGGCAGCATTAAAAATCTATGTGCGACGCAATTTTATCGGAAATAAAAAGAAATACATCACCACACATTCACATGTGCACAAAATCTACAGATAGATCACAAGCACTGAAGTGTCTAAACAACACGTTTAATACAAGTTTACTGTTTCCGACTGCTATCAAGATTGCAACCGATGTCGGGAGGTAAACCTCTGCCTTAAAAATCTTCGTATGAAAGACTTTTATCGCATCTCACACAGGTAATTAATAGATGTAAATCATGGTTCACGGCTCCTTCATTGCATAAATCGCGCAACGGAGAACATTCACTGCAACTCGGAACAGGTAGACTGGAAATTTTCCATGATTTAAGCACATACGTATTATCGTTTTTATGATTAGTCTGCTTTTATAGTTTGCAGCCCGTTATAATGCACGATTTTCGACATCTTGGTATAATTTCATTGCATCTACCAGTCGCTTCTCTCCCTATCGTCGACTAAGCTCGCTCAGGCTTTGGATTAAGCCAGTCTGTTGACAGTCTTGTGAAAGATGTCACTGCGTCTGCGAGTCCACAATAATTACGTCACTACTCCTCCTTGCTTGTTAGAAGCGACTTCGATAATAACTCCTATATTTGTAGGTGAGACATTTCCGTTTCTTATTCCCTTTGTACACCTATCAAATAGATTACTAACTCCACATTGCATCTTGTGAAATGTTTTCCACATTTCGTTACTTCCCTAATTGCGAACGTTTGTACACAGTAGACTGTCCCCTTACTACAAACAGAGGGAGCGTAAGTCCTTAACATAAGTATACTTGGCATCCTACTTTATTGCTGTCGACCGTATTTCTATCCATTACTGTAAATCTCTGTTAAATAATGAAAAATGGTGTTGAACAAATCATTGATTTGAACATTTCACGTTCCGAGAAATCTTTTACGGTGCTTCGCAATGGAAGTTCACGAGGGGCCTTTGCGTACCGTCATTTTCTAGGATTCCGCGGATCGGTCGGTAAAAACAGAACACTTATAGGCTAGCGTCATCCTAGCCAAGAAGTCAAATATAAGTAAAATTTATCGAAGGAAGCAAAGTAATTTTTTTAACTAAAATACAAAAAGCGAAATCAGTGAATCCGTTACACTAAGGAAGTAGCTTCAATGTTTGTTTGTATTCGTAAAGAAAAGATTTCGGTGCTTCATTCTGCCACTGCCCTCAGTGATAATTATATCACTGGGGTGAAATAGAAAGCCCGAAAATACTAACAGCGCCATCTATTGGTTCTGTGGTTACCATGAAACTAACGGCTGCATCTATTGGTTCTTTGATGTACTACGCCATTACGATAAACATCCGAACTATAAAACTGCACAGCCTCCTAAAATTTTAAATTACGATTCAGCTTTTCTGTGATCCAATTTTTATGAAATGAAGGCTATTTGTTGCCCCAAGCGACGTTCGTGTACTGTGAAAACCCCATGAAAATTCGGGCAGTGATTTTCGAGATTAGTGTGTTGAATGAGACACAAAACGGCTGGAGGCAAAATAAATTACCATATTTTTTTGGTGATAAGATTTTGATGAAGTAAAGCCTACATGTTTCACAAAGCTACGCTCAGTTTACCTGTCAGTACCCCGTGAAAATTCGTCTAAATGCTTAGGAGATCCGAGCGTTCAAACAGACAGACATACTACGATTTTAGACAAAACTACTCAGAATAGATGGCGTGGGAGTATTAAGGGAATTGAAAGGGTGGAGTTGAATAAGCTGAGCTTTGGTTACATCCTAGGTACTCGGGATACACAAGGGGTCGTCCATGTTGGACTGTGTGTGTGTGAAATGGTTTAAATGGCTCTGAGCACTACGGGACTTAACACCTGAGGTCATCAGTCCCCTAGACTTAGAACTACTTAAACCTAACTAGCCTAAGAACATCACACACATCCATGCCCGAGGCAGGATTCGAACCTGCGACCGTAGCAGCAGCGCAGTTCCGGACTGAAGCGCCTAAAACCGCTCGCCCACAACGGCCGGGTACTGTATGGGTGTCCACCCATCTTGGAGATAGTCGAATGAGAAAATATCAGGAGAGAGAGAGAGAGAAGGTAATTTACGTGTGACAACCGGTAGCCGGTCGTGGTGAGGAGAGTCAGAGACAGACGGTTTAAGCCATCTGCTCTGTAGGAAGGCTGGAACACAAGACAGACCAGACTGGCCCTGAACCCAGAGGAGCGGTCAGCAACCACCACTTGACTCTCTTCTGGTGCCGCATGTAACTGGTTTGATCGGAAAAGTATCGGAATCGGAGGCACCTTCGGATACCGCAGTTTTGCTTGTCATCTAGACCATGATGAAGTTACCCTGGGCAAGTGTTTGTAAAAGTCAGCTGTGATGTAATTTTTGTATTTCTTGCTTTTATGTTTGAAACTTCCCCTTAGAACTATTATATAAGACTGTGCTTAAACTGACACACAATATTTTTTAGCGCAACGCAATCTGACTTTCAGAAATCCCCACAAAGGAATGGCTCTGACTAACATTAACCTGTACCTTTCACAAATCACTTACCTCACCAAAAATCTTCGTTACTCGAACTACTGCAATACAGCGAGCGCCACTACTGCCAGCTAAATAAAAGATTCAAACTACTGAAGGCACTAACTACTGATAGGCATAGTTAGCAAATGAAAGATTTTAATGGAGAACAAACAATGTATTTACCTTAATAATCATAATATATATGCCATCCAGTCTTACAAATTTCAATTCTCCGCCATTTCTCTCCCCACATCCACCACTGCTGGCGGCTCACCTCCAACTGCGCAACGCTACGCGCTGTTCACATCCAGCTGCCGCTGCCCAACACTACAATGGCAGACAACAATGCAAACTAGCTACAGACTGCACACAGCACAGCCAGTGATTTTCATACCGAGCGCTACTAACGTTGCCAATAAGAAAACATAAACAGCCTACTTACATGTTTTCGTTTTCTTCAAAGGCAAAAAGAAAAGGTGAAGCGGTAGCCCAGCGTGGAGCTTGCGCCTACCGTCATGTATTTTTGACTTGCAAGTGTTAAAAAACATAAGATGTTTTTCCTGTACCTCGGTAAGAGGAAGGACTCGTTATCTGTTAATGAACGAAGGTAGGCACACGTTATTTTAGAGCGTAATCAGCCATTTTCGTTGTGAGAGTAAGTAAAAAGTCTGTATTTTTTTATGTGCGTCGAAGGACGGATATAATATTATTTTACTAAATGAAATATTATATCAGTTATTATTCCAAGTGATACTGTAATATATAAAAATCCAAGAAGCCCATCTGTGTACTTTGGAGTTATAACGAAGATCCGATTAGAATATCATGGACACGGTCAAGATTTTGCAGGTGGATACAGCGATCGGACGTAGTATTATTAATTGGTAAGCATAAATCTACAACAAGGGAGAGACTGTTTCGTCCATGCAGAACTAATATGATTCTTTACCCATTTACAGGCGTAGCCCAGCTCATTGCGCTTGTCCGAGCGCCGAAAAATTAATCTAATTATTTCCATAGACCTAAACATTTATTATATTTTTTATTATATTATACAACGGAAGGAATTTGTAATAAATTTTGTATCAGGAACTTAAAATAAACTCAGGCTGACACATGTCTTGTACTATTAGTACCTTTTAATCTCAATAGCTGAAAAGGACTAGGAATTCAGGTAACATTTCGTCTTGCTATGTTTAATAATTTAATACGGCACTGTAGGCAACAGGAGTGGGCTGGAGGAAAGATGGATGGTCGTTCTAGTTATTTCGCATATGCAGAGGATGCAGTACAACTGCTAAGTGAATCAAACCATGGGTTGAAAGAAATGTACCAGGAAATGCGCAAGTACGCATAGAAGTGTGAGCTGAAGGTGAAACATGACATAACGGAGTTCATGCAATTATAAAGAACACAAGAGCAGAGAGAATTTCTAGGAACACGTGACGTGAGGTTCAAGAGAGTTCACCCGTTCAAATACTTTGGATCTTGTAAGAAAATGAAACGCCTACAGACGTGTTTATGATCTTATTTATTGTGTAGCTACTAGCTTCGACACTTCAGTACGCCATCTTCAGCCCGTTGTTGGTGCTGAAGGAGTTATCATCTTCCAAATATACACCGCAACTGAGTTATCCGTTGATGGTTGGAGTGCTAACACCGCAGTTACAGATATCTGCGTAAACCAGTTATATTGGCCACTGATGCAGTGCATATATGGATCGTGATAACCCCTTCAGCATAAACTACGGCCTGAAGATGGCGCACTGAAGCCCCGAAACTTGTAGCTGCATCATAGATAAGATCATAATGACGGCTGTAGGCGATTCATTTTCTTAGAACAGTGAACGGCCGTGGTCCCGAAGGCCTCCAGTAAAAAGGATGGGCATAAAACATTTTGGATCTTGGCTTACCACTGACAGTTGCATAGAAATGGACATCAAGGAAAGAATAGCTATGGGAATGAAACGCATGCATCTCCTTAGGGAGACAATTCAGAATCAAAATCAACAATACTAAGATGAGAATATAAAACACAGTAATATGCCCAGCAGTGATGTACGGTTAGGAAACATGGAGCATGACTAAACAAGAAAAGGAGAAAAGGTTAATGTCTGAAAGAGGAGTATCTTCCTCATTACTCTTCTTTCAAACATTAATAAAAAAGACCGACCTTAGATAAAGGAGAATGGAGGAGAAACAAGAACTAGGAAGTCTGCCTCTTGATACAACAAACAACAAACCTATAAAAGATATTCAAGTCACATCTCCAACATAACGTCACCTTCATACAATATTTCGGCGGTCCACCTGACAGCCATCTTCAGGTGAGTAAGCTGTCAGCCTAACTCGCCGGAACTGAAATCAAGCACGCCGCGGCGGTTCCTTTATCCACCGCGCGTGCGCGAACGTAACTGCCCTCTAGCGCAAGGCACAACAGCGCACTGGTGGTGAAAACTAGCGAAAACGATAAATCGATATCAAAAACTTTTGACAGCGTTTGATGACCGAAACAAAGATCGTTGTTTTGTAATGGCAAACAAAGGAGGGTTCCAACTTTTACTTAAATGGTACAATTATCTTTGTTTATAATATTGTCAGATACCTGGATTTCAATGGCTCTTTTCACTACACATTCCCAATACCGCGACGCAGGGGCAACCACTTGTGGCTTGTCGTACAACATTTTATATCCTTCAGTAAGACAATGTTCTGCCACTGCAAATTTTTGTGGCTGAAATAAACACATGTGACGATGGTGCTCCACGCATCGAGCCTGGACCGCAAGAATCGTTTGGCCAATATAGTCTTTCGAGTAATTGCAGGGAATTTCGTAGACACCCAGTTTTCTCAAACCAAAATCTTCCTTCACTGAGCCCAGCACGATTCTGGTCTTAGCTGGCGTACGGAAAACCTTTTTAATGTCGAATCTCTTCCGTTTTTGAAGATATGCTTCCCGCGGAATGTAGGAATGCCACCGATTTTCTTGTATCTTCTGTTCGTTCCCGCGAAGGTCCAATCTGTAGAGCACGACGGATCTGATTGTCAGTATAACCATCCTGCTTGAACGAAGTTTTCAGATGATCCAGTTCTTGTGTCAAACTCTCTGCATCTGAGATGGCATAAGCTCTTTTTACCTAAGGATCACCTCATTGCTTTGGTACGGCGGGTGACAACTTGATGTATGAAGATATCGGTCCCTATGCGTGGGCTTATGACAAACGTTGTGTCCTTATGTTTTATCATTCCTTCTGTAGTCCAAGACATTTAAAAAAATAATTTTCCATCCTTTTCAACTTCCATCGTGAACTTAACGTTGGGACACAGACAATAAAAGTGATCTAGGAAAGATCCAGAGCATCCCTTACATGTGGCCATACCATAAATATAACGTTGACGTATCTCCGAAAACAACTTAGTTTTAAGAACGCCGTCTTCAGTGCCATGTCCTCAAAATCTTCCATAAACAAGTTGGCGACTATGTGGGATAATGGACTTCCCATATCCACTCCCTCAATTTGTTCAAAGTATTTCTCACTAAATAAACCAAAAAAAGTCGACATCAACACTGGTGACAAAGCTTAGTAGTCCCTTCGTCCAATATTTCACTAATTAACCGCAAAGAATCTTGAAGAGGAACTCTGGTAAAAAGAGACACAACATCAGAACTAACGAGAAAATTCTTGGGACAGAGACACAAAGACTTCAAACGATGAATAAAAACCAGAGTACTGGAAGTACGGTTTTCAATTTTCCGACATAAGGACTGAGAATGGATGCTAAATACTTGGCCAAGTTGTAATTAGGAGCTCCTAAATTGCTAACAATAGGCCGAAGAGGACCACCTGCTTGTGTGTCCAAGGCAAACCATATACTCTTGACGGGACTGCAGCACCAGTTAGAAGTTTTTTAAGAACATCGTCAGATAACGAACTTATCTTCAAAAGTGAAAGCGGCTTACGTTTTAGACGTTCAGTTGGATCGTTCTATAATCCTTGGTATACCTAGTTTGTAAGTAAACATCTATTTTACCCAAATAATCGTCCCTCAAAAGAAGAACCGTTGCATTGCCCTTGTCCGCTGATAGAGTTACTAAATCCTGGTCTTCTCTGATCGACCGGATCGCGGCTCTTTCAAGCGAGGAGATGTTACGTCGCGGGGGTCGCACCCACCTAACTTCACAAGTTTGATCGTTGGGAATCTTCTACAACGATTGTTCACCGAGGAAATGAAATCCGTAATTGGAACATTCCTGAATTTAGGGTTAAAATTGTATCCCGTTTCAAATACCGACAGCATAGTATCGTCCAGTTGCTTGGTTGTGAGATTAATGACAACATGTTGACGGGTGTCATCATCCATTTTTGTAGACAGAGGAGAAAGCCGTCGAAACTTCGAACATCGCCTACTGACGGTCTTTGCATGGACCCAGTTTGATATTACCCAGGACAAACTGTCAACCAAGTCCCGAGAAGTAGCAGACTGCAACGCCGAAACTTCCAAATGCAAATAAAATAAATCGTTGGATACGAAATCTCGTTGCCAGCATGTAAAAAGAATGTGCTCCCTTACTAAGGTAAAACCAGAACGTTTCTTAACGTTGTTGGCTATTTTTGCCCCAACGTAATGAACAATTCTGGCAAATTACCAATTACAGTTTCATTCCGGCATCTCGGCAGAAAAGCGAGGACGCTCAGCAGTTTCCGCGGCATGTTTAATTTCAGTTCCGCTGAGTTATTGCGACGTCTTACTCACCTGAAAATGGCGACCATATGGACCACCGAATTACTGTGTCAAGATGACGTTATTTTCCAGCCGGAGACTTGGCATCAATTACTACATTGTGAAAGTTTACGGAGACAAACCTACCGGATCTGATACAAACATACATACGTACATTAATCCTTGTTACGTAGATGATGAATACGACATTTCATATTTATGTGGAACGTGTCACTTTAACATAAGTTTTCTTTCCACATGATAATTAATTAATAAATTTCTTACAGTATCTTCATATTTACAGTATCTTCATATCTAAGAATTCATAAATTGAGTAGAAGGAAATTCTTTTAATTTGCTTCTTAATGTTGGTTGGCTATCTGTCAGACTTTTAATGCTATTTGGCAAATGACCAAAGATTTTTGTGGCAGCATAATTCACCCCTTTCTGTGCCAAAGTGAGATTTAATTCAGAATAGTGAATATCATCCTTTCTTCTAGTGTTGTAGCTATGCACTTCGCTGTCATTTTTGCACTGGAATGTGTTATTAATGCCATATTTCATAAGTTAATGTATGTATTGCGAAGGTACTGTGAATATCCCGAGATCCTTAAATAAATGTCTGCAAAGTGACCTTGGGTGGACTCCAGCCATTATTCTGATTAAGCGATTTTGTGCAATGAAAACTTTCTCTCTTAGTGACGAATTGCTCCAAAATATGATGCCATATGAAAGCAGTCAAAGAAAACAGGCATAGTAGGCTAATTTACTGATATGTTTGTCACCAAAATTTACAATAACCCTAATTTCATAAGCAGCTGAACCTACCCGTTTCAGCAGATCATCGATGTATTTCTTCCAATTCAAATTCTCATCGATGCACACACCAAGATATTTTGAGTAATCTGCCTTTGCAACAGACTTCAGTTCGTAGTCTATATTTATCAGTGATGTTACGCCATTTACTGTACAGAATTGAATAAACTGTGTTTTCTCAGTATTTAGAGAGAGTCCATTTGCAGGGAACCACTTAATAATTTATGAAAGACAGTATTTGCAATTTCCTGAGCTGATTCTTGCTTCGTGGTTGTGATTACTATACTTGTATCATCAGCAGAAAGAACTAGCTTTGCATCTTCATTAATACAGAGCTTTTCTTGTTGTGGTCTTCAGCCCTGAGACTGGTTTGATGCAGCTCTCCATGCTACTCTATCCTGTGCAAGCTTCTTCATCTCCCAGTACCTACTGCAACCTACATCCTTCTGAATCTACTTAGTGTATTCATCTCTTAGTCTCCCTCTACGATTTTTACCCTAAACGCTGCCCTCCAATACTAAATTGGTGATCCCTTGATCCCTCAGAACATGTCCTACCAACCGATTCCTTCTTCTGGTCAAGTTGTGTCACGAACTTCTCTTCTCCCCAGTCCTATTCTATACTTCCTCGTTAGTTATGTGTTCTACCCATCTAATTTTCAGCATTCTTCTGTAGCACCACATTTCGAAAGCTTCTATTCTCTTCTTGTCCAAACTATTTATCGTCCATGTTTCACTTCCATACATGGCTACACTCCATACAAATACTTTCAGAAATGACTTCCTGACACTATTCTCGATGTTAACAAATTTCTCTTCTTCAGAAACGCTTTCCTTGCCATTGCCAGTCTACGTTTTATATCCTCTCTACTTCGACCATCATCAGTTATTTTGCTCCCCAAATAGCAAAACTCCTTTACTTCTTTAAGTGTCTCATTTCCTAATCTAATTCCCTCAGTATCACCCGACTTAATCCGACTACATTCCATTATCTTCGTTTTGCTTTTGTTGATGTTCATCTTGTATCCTCCTTTCAAGACACTGTCCATTCCGTTCAACTGCTCTTCCAAGTACTTTGCTGTCTCTGACAGAATTACAATGTCATCGGTGAACCTCAAAGTTTTTATTTCTTCTCCATGGAGTTTAATACCTATTCCGAATTTTTCTATTGTTTCCTTTACTGCTTGCTCAATATACAGATTGAATAACATCGAGGAGAGGCTACAATCCTGTCTTACTCCCTTCCCAACCACTGCTTCCCTTTCATGTCCCTCGACTCTTATAACTGCCATCTGGTTTCTGTACAAATTGTAAATAGCCTTTCGCTCCCTGTATTCCCCCCCCCCCCCCCACCATTAGAATTTGAAAGAGAGTATTCCACTCAACATTATCAAAAGCTTTCTCTAAGTCTACAAATGCTAGAAACGTAGGTTTGCCTTTCCTTAATCTTTCTTCTAAGATAAGTCGTGAGGTCAGTATTGCCTCACGTGTTCCAGTATTTCTACGGAATCCAAACTGATCTTCCCCGAGGTCGGCTTCTACTAGTTTTTCCATTCGTCTGTAAAGAATTCGTGTTAGTATTTTGCAGCTGTGGCTTATTAAACTGATTGTTCGGTAATTTTCACATCTGTCAACACCTGCTTTCTTTGGGATTGGAACTATTACTTTCTTCTTGAAGTCTGAGGGTATTTCGCCTGTTTCATACATCTTGCTCACCATACGGTAGAGTTTTGTCAGGACTGTTGTCTACTCTGGGGGATTTGTTTCCACTCAGGTCTCTCAGTGCTCTGTCAAACTCTTCACGCAGTATCGTATCTCCCATTTCATCTTCATCTACATCCTCTTACATTTCCATAATATTGTCCTCAAGTACATCACCCTTGTATAGACCCTCTATAAACTCCTTCCACCTTTCTGCTTTCTCTTCTTTGCTTAGAACTGGGTTTACATCTGGGCTCTTGATGTTCATACAAGTGGTTCTCTTATCTCCAAAGGTCTGTTTAATTTTCATGTAATCAGTATCTATCTTACCCCTTGTGAGATAAGCCTCTACATCCTTACATTTGTCCTCTAGCCATCCCTGCTTAGCCATTTTGCACTTCCTGTCGATCTCATTTTTGAGACGTTTGTATTCCTTTTTGCCTGCTTCATTTATTGCATTTTTATATTTTCTCCTTTCATCAATTAAATTCAATATTTCTTCTGTTACCCAAGGATTTCTACTAGCCCTCGTCTTTTTACCTACTTGATCCTCTGCTGCCTTCAGTACTTCATCCCTCAAAGCTACCCATTCTTCTTCTAATGTATTTCTTTCCCCCATCCCTGTCAATAGTTCCCTTATGCTCTCCCTGTAACTTTGTACAACCTCTGGTTCTTTCATTTTATCCAGGTCCCATCTCCTTGAATTCCCACCTTTTTGCAGTTCCTTCGGTTTTAATCTACAGGTCATAACCAATAGATTGTGGTCAGAGTCTACATCTGCCCATGCAAATGTCTTAAATTTGAAACCTGGTTCCTAAATCTCTGTCTTACCATTATATAATGTATCAGATACCTTTTAGTATCTCCAGGGTTCTACCATGTATACAACCTTCTTTCATGATTCTTAAACCAAGTGTTAGCTATGATTAAGTTATGCTCTGTGCAAAATTCTACCAGGTGGCTTCCTCTTTCATTTCTTAGCCCCAATCCATATTCACCTACTACGTTTCCTTCTCTCCCTTTCCCTTCTATCGGATTCCAGTCACCCATGACTATTAAATTTGCGTCACCCTTCACTATCCGAATAATTTCTTTTATTTCATCATACATTTCTTCAATTTCTTCGTCATCTGCAGAGCTAGTTGGCATATAAACTTGTACTACTGTAGTAGGTGTGGGCTTCGTATCTATCTTGGCCATAATAATGCTTTCACTATGCTGTTTGTAGTAGCTTACCCGCATTCCAATTTCCCTATTCATTACTAAACCTACTCCTGCATTACCCCTATTTGATTTTGTGTTTATAACCCTGTAGTCACCTGACCAGAAGTCTTGTTCCTCCTGCAACCGAACTTCACTAATTCCCACTATATCTAACTTTAACCTATCCATTTCCCTTTTTAAATTTTCTAACCTACCTGCCCGATTAAGTGATCTGACATTCCACACTCTGATCCGTAGAACGCCAGTTTTCTTTCTCCTGATAACGACAACCTCTTGAGTAGTCCCCGTCCGGAGATCGGAATGGGGGACTATTTTACCTCTGGAATATTTTACCTAATAAGACGCCATCATCATTTAATCATACAGTAAAGCTGCTTGCCCTCGGGAAAAATTACGGCCGTAGTTTCCCCTTGCTTTCAGCTGTTCGCAGTACCAGCACAGTAAGGCCGTTTTGGTTATTGTTACAAGGCCAGATCAGTCAACCATCCAGACTGTTGCTCTTGCAACTACTGAAAAGGCTACTGCCCCTCTTCAGGAACCACACGTTTGTCTGGCCTCTCAACAGATACCCCTCCGTTGTGGTTGCACCTACGGTACGACTATCTGTATCGCTGAGCCATGCAAGCCTCCCCACCAACAGCAAGGTCCATGGTTCATGGGGGGAGGTTAATTTGAACTTTCTGCATTCTTTCAGTTAAGTATGAATTAAACAATTTGCCCACTGCCCTACTCATAAAACAATACTTAAGCTTATCTAGAAGAGTTTGATGATTCACACAATCCAAAGCTTTTGAGAGATCACAAAATATCCCAATGGGCGATGCTTGGTTATTCAATGCATTTAATATTTGATCGGTGAAAGCATATATAGGATTTTCTGTTGAAAAGCCATTATGAAACCCAAATTGACAGTTTGTTAGTACTTCTTTTTTACAGATTTGTGATGCTGCTCTTGAATACATTACTTTTTCAAGAATTTTGGATAAATCTGTAAGAAGTGAGATTGGGCGGTAGTTGTTAGCATCAGATCTATCCCCTTTTTTATGCAATGGTTTAACAATAGCGTATTTCATTCTATCTGGAAAAATGCCCTGTTTCAGTGAGGTACTACATATGTGGCTGAGAATCCTACTTATTTGCTGGGAACAAGTTTTTAGTATGCTGTTGGAAATGCCATCAATTTCATGTGAGCTTTTACTTTTGAGTTAATTTATTATTTTCCTAATTTCAGTTGTAGAGGTGGACTGAATTTCAGATTTATCAAATTGCATAGGTACTGCCTCTTCCGTATACTGCCTTGCATTTTCTAATGAATAGCTGGATCCTATTTTATCTACAACAGTTAAAAAATGATTGTTAACAAACTTTCCATTGTGTTTGATAAAAAATACAGTCTTCCTGTGCTCTCTGTTTACAGTTTCTCTTATCACCATATTCCAAATTGTTTTAATTTTATTATCAGATGTGCTACTCTCAGACATAATGCACATACTTCTGGACTTTTTAATAATTTTTCTTAATACAGTTCAGTAATTTCTATAATGTTTCACTGTTTCAGGATCATTACTCCTCCTAGCTATAAGAGACATCTCCCTTTTCTGTTTACAATATATTTTTATCGCTTTAGTAAACCATAGCTTTTTACATGGTTTCTTACAATTATATTTCACTGTTTTCTTAGGGAAACTGTTTTCAAATATACTCACCAAGGTATCATGAAATAGGTTAAATTTTAAATTAGCTTCATATCCCTGTAAACCTCATTCTAGTCTAACTGCTGCTGAAGAGCTAAAGCTGTATGGACGACCTGATGTAGGACCTGTCATCCCTGGGGACTGAAGGCACCTGGAGGAACCGAGCACAAAACAGCAGGAAATGGCAGCAGTTTGTGTAAGCAGCATGTGGTCTGCAGGGCCTGTGATCGTTGGCTGCATGTATATTTGTATGAACTATATTTCGATACGAAATCCATCATTCATTTTATAATCATAGGACTTGTTCTAATTCCAGTTACATAGTTACTTTTTTTGGAGTCTGACCTATAATCTGTACATTAAAGTGTGTGTGTGTAACATTGGTTTGAACTTTAACAAATTCACAAATTTTATATACGGGTACTAAACTGCAGTCTTCCAGCCTTAAAGACAGGAGCGACAAAATGCATTTTTTCTTTCTCAGTCATCAGTGAAATGGGGCAACTGGCATTTGCAGCAACATAGGTTGTGCTCTGGAAGTGGCTGAGTCTTGTGTAGGTGTGATGATAATTTAACAGTGATATTATTTATTAACAAATTGCTATCGAAAACAATGATTGGAATATTAAGCAAATTTTTCCTATAACAATCATGTTAAAAGAGTACAATAAGACAAGTAACATATTACTGATTGGAAATCAATAATAGTAATACATAGAACAGAAACAGAAAAAATGTCCAATGAGAAAAATTGCATCACTAATAGTTCACTAACAGTTAAACTATAATTCTGCACTTATTCAACAAGAATCACAATTCATAACGACTTCTAAGTCACTGATACTTTAAATCATCAATTGAATCAGTGGTTTGAGGAAGTGAACGAATCCAATATCTCCTTTTGTGGGGAAATACAAAAACTTTCTGCTATTCTTATTTTTATTTTGTCTGTACCAAACATTTAAATGAGATTCTGAACATTAACTTCTTGTCTCAGTACCGTGAAAGATGAATTATATTGTCCTGAAGGACGCATCAGAACTTTGAAAACAGAGGATTTGTTCCCTTCCTCAAACTGATTGTGAATTAGGCATTATAACTTGTTATTACACCAGAAACAGTTATATTTCTACCAGACTTTCATAGTAGAACATATACAGGAAATGTCTATACTACTCACAGGTTTTGAAAGCATTATCTATGAAATTCGTCTTGAAACTCGTTACTGTTCTTCGTTTTTGTCGCCCTGTGCAGGAGTTGTTGTTTATCTCGTCAACAACTGCTTATAGAATGGGCACTCATATCGAATGTATACAATCTTGTATACATCCCTGATTTTCTTGCCTTGTACTGGATTTTTCCATTGTACACCGTTTCGGTTGGAATGGAGAACAGATTTATTCCTTTGCAGCACGAAAATCTTCACCACACCACTAATGACCTCAGACATGGGTAAATAACGTTTAGATAAGAAGTACTCTGACTGTATTTGTAAATCTAAAATGAGAACATTTCCAAGGACTTCATTGTTATCTTTGCTGCCTAAGTAACAAAAAACTTTTAAACTGTTTGAACAGTTACTGACTTTGCATTTTCTTTTTTAGTGAAGTACATCTAAATTCAGAGTCAAACACTAAAGACGAAGCATTACTATGATGCACTGCAAACACGAGTTGGTGAGTAGCTGAACAACAGATACTAGAACTGCAACAGGATCGAGGATGGCGAACTCTAAAATTGGATATGTTCCCTCGTTCAAACCAACAAATGCTTCCAAGTCCGATTAAGCCGGCACATGCGTGGTTTTCGTTCTTCTTTTTATAGTTCGCAGTTTGCATCTACATTCTGAAACACATGAGGACTACCGATTCAATCAGAGAATACTCAAAAGTGAAACCCTAAATTAAGATGCATAAACTTGCAATAAGCCAAAATATTACGTTAGTGCAAAACGCTACGTGCATACACTCATGTCTGTTGCGAATGTAGACAACATCAGGTCATAAGAGTATGATAAGTCCTTAACACAACTAGCCCATAATCCTGAAAGGCATGACGTATCTAACTCGGAACCAGAGAACGGCATATCAGTGTTTTGTCGGTTCAAAAGCGGATCTCCCCTTACGGCTTCCCACAGTTAGTAGCAATGAGACTGAACAAGGTAGGCAAGGTCACTAAGATTACTGTGTCTGTAGTCCCTGGTAGAAAACAGTGAGCAATTAGCTGTACAGTTTAGAGAGCACACAACTAAACCAACCCGCCATGCTGTGAAACGAAATCCTTGGAAGCTTCCTTAAGTATTCCTGTGTACACTGGAGTAATCAATTTGCACTGTAGGCAAAGTCTTCCAGGGAACGAGGAAAACACCGTCCAGCCCACTCATCCTTCCTGTGTCGGACGCCACTCTCCCGGTGTCGACAGCTGCCAGCTGCCACCCAGGTCCACAGGCGTTTGCTTCCAGACCAGGCTGCACCGACAGACTCCCTTCCAGTGGCCGAATCCAGTCGCTCTGGGACCACTACCACAGGCAGCTAACCGACACTCCTCTCCCAGTGCACGCCCGACCACTCCACGCTTTCGCCTCGCTCGACATACTGCCGGTCAGCGAGACAAACACCTGCCGGCCCACGGTACTTATATACGTGGCGGCTCATTTGTGTTGACGCTCGCCACCCGTCACTCACCTCTGCACAAGTACACACCGATCCTCCGCGGCTCTACTGTGTGCCGACCACTTAGGGAGCGGCGATTCCGGAAGTGTGAACAGTACTCTGCTGCCCACGTTGCAGACCGAGCGAGCTGGCGCAGTGGTTGGCACACTGGACACGGGAGGACGACGTTTCAATTCCGCGTCCGGCCATCCTGATTTAGGCTTTCCGTGATTTCCCTAAATCGTTTCAAGCAAATGTCTGGGCTCCTTTGAAACGGCACGGCGGACTTCCTTCGCCATCATTTCCTATCAGATGGGAGCGATGACCTCACTGTTTGGTCCCTTCCCCCAAATCAACCAGCCAAACAACCAACCCACGATCCCAGTGCTGCCTTCAAATTCCGGCTGGTCTGCTGTCACACACAAGACTCTGGAACCGACTACTCTGGCAGACAACACGACCTGCCCTTCAGGCGACCAACGGCTCTCTCGGTGAGTGGTCCATCATCTACAGTGGCTTCAAATCGTGATCGCTTACGCTCTCACACCCACACGTGGATCACTGTCCGCCGCTTATTTGCTGCTCCTCGTAGCCTCTGCTGCGCTGCGATCACACCACAATCGTTGGTGCCAACAACCTGGCCTGGCGGGACTTCAGCTGTGCCACGAAATTGTGGCACATCAGTCATCTCATTGGTTCGATACGGCCCATCACGAATTCTTCACTCTTGCCAATCCCTACTTCTAGAGTACCTATTCCACTTTAAGTCCTCAATAACATGTTTTATGCATTCCAATCTCGTTTCCAATAGCCCAACAACCTTTTTTGTACATTGGTTGAACGGTTAACACCGTGCCCTACCATTTCATTTATTTTGTTATTTGCGAGTGTATGTCTCTTCCTTTATACACTCTTGGAAATGGAAAAAAGAACACATTGACACCGGTGTGTCAGACCCACCATACTTGCTCCGGACACTGCGAGAGGGCTGTACAAGCAATGATCACACGCACGGCACAGCGGACACACCAGGAACCGCGGTGTTGGCCGTCGAATGGCGCTAGCTGCGCAGCATTTGTGCACCGCCGCCGTCAGTGTCAGCCAGTTTGCCGTGGCATACGGAGCGCCATCGCAGTCTTTAACACTGGTAGCATGCCGCGACAGCGTGGACGTGAACCGTATGTGCAGTTGACGGACTTTGAGCGAGGGCGTATAGTGGGCATGCGGGAGGCCGGGTGGACGTACCGCAGAATTACTCAACACGTGGGGCGTGAGGTCTCCACAGTACATCGATGTTGTCGCCAGTGGTCGGCGGAAGGTGCACGTGCCCGTCGACCTGGGACCGGACCACAGCGACGCACGGATGCACGCCAAGACCGTAGGATCCTACACAGTGCAGTAGGGGACCGCACCGCCACTTCCCAGCAAATTAGGGACACTGTTGCTCCTGGGGTATCGGCGAGGACCATTCCCAACCGTCTCCATGAAGCTGGGCTACGGTCCCGCACACCGTTAGGCCGTCTTCCGCTCACGCCCCAACATCGTGCAGCCCGCCTCCAGTGGTGTCGCGACAGGCGTGAATGGAGGGACGAATGGAGACGTGTCGTCTTCAGCGATGAGAGTCGCTTCTGCCTTGGTGCCAATGATGGTCGTATGCCTGTTTGGCGCCGTGCAGGTGAGCGCCACAATCAGGACTGTATACGACCGAGGCACACAGGGCCAACACCCGGCATCATGGTGTGGGGAGCGATCTCCTACACTGGCCGTACACCACTGGTGATCGTCGAGGGGACACTGAATAGTGCACGGTACGTCCAAACCGTCATCGAACCCATCGTTCTACCATTCCTAGACCGGCAAGGGAACTTGCTGTTCCAACAGGACAATGCACGTCCGCATGTATCCCGTGCCACCCAACGTGCTCTAGAAGGTGTAAGTCAACTACCCTGGCCAGCAAGATCTCCGGATCTGTCCCCCATTGAGCATGTTTGGGACTGGATGAAGCGTCGTCTCACGCGGTCTGCACGTCCAGCACGAACGCTGGTCCAACTGAGGCGCCAGGTGGAAATGGCATGGCAAGCCGTTCCACAGGACTACATCCAGCATCTCTACGATCGTCTCCATGGGAGAATAGCAGCCTGCATTGCTGTACTAGTGCCGACATTGTGCATGCTCTGTTGCCTGTGTCTATGTGCCTGTAGTTCTGTCAGTGTGATCCTGTGATGTATCTGACCCCAGGAATGTGTCAATAAAGTTTCCCCTTCCTGGGACAATGAATTCACGGTGTTCTTATTTCAATTTCCAGGAGTGTATAATGTCCAACAATAATTACTTAATCAGTTCCATATTATATTGAAATCCTTTTTCTTTCGTTTTGTAACATTCACTTACAAAGGCTTAAGCAAAGACAATACCCAAAAAGTTTTAAACAAACATATTAAAACATATTAACACAAATTCTTAAAACAACCTCCGTTGAAAGAAGTTGCATTTCAATCCCTTAACTTGAAATTGAAAGGAAACTCAGACAATACTAGGAGACAGTTCTTTTACGACAATCTGTAATCTAACAATTCCAGAGGACACTTGCCATTAAATTTCCACAGTTTAAATCAGTGTTCCAATAGCGTTACGAGAGCACTTGATAATAAATGGTCTAACCAAAGCTCTCGCAGAAAACGATCAGCTTAAGTTCTCACGCAGTCATTTGAAGTTAGTTAACCAACGGAAATGCAATTTATCAAATTCACTTTACCAAGAACAGTTACCAACAGGTTAACCCGAGAGCTCTCCGCAATTTCCGGTAATTATTACACTGTGCCCATACACCCAGTCCGCAAACAAGAAAAATTCCAGTATATTATATAACTGTACACAGCCAGATGATGTGATATCAGGAAAAACAAAGTTTTATCAAAAATGGGTCAAATGGCTCTGAGCACTATGGGACTTAACATCTGAGGTCATCAGTCCCTAGAACTTAGAACTACTTAAACCTAACTAACCTAAGGACATCACACACATACATGCCCGAGGCAGGATTCGAACCTGCAACCGTAACAGTCTACATCTACATCTACGTAGATACTCTTCAAATCACATTTAAGTGCCTGGCAGAAGGTTCATTGAACCACCTTCACAATTCTTCCAATCTCGTATAGCACGCGTAGAGAATAAACACCTATATCTTTCCGTACGAGCTCTGAAATCCCTTATTTTATCGAGGTGATCGTTCCGCCCCATGTAGGTCGGTGTCAACAAAATATTTTCGGATTCGGAGGAGAAAGTTGGTGATTAGAATTTCTTTTAAAGATTTCCAGCCCAGATCCTCTATTTTTAATGATTTCCAGCCCAAATCCTGTATCATTTCTGTGACACTCTCTCCCATATTTCGCGATAGTACAAAACGTGCTGCCTTTCTTTGAACTTTTTCAATGTACTCCGTCAGTCCTATCTGGTAAGGATCCCACACCGTGGAGCAGTATTCTAAAAGAGGACGGACAAGTGTAGTGTAGGCAGTCTCCTTAGTAGGTCTGTTACATTTTCTAAGTGTCCTGCCAATAAAACGCAGCCTTTGGTTAGCCTTCCCCACAACAACGGTTCCGGACTGAAGCGCCAAGAACCGCTCGGCCAAGTCGGCCGGCAACCTTTTATCCAGGTCCCATACACAGACTAACGTTACTTAAAATTACGTAACATCTACCCGCGACTTGGATCGGTCGTGCCTTTGTACTACTCGTACTACTCTTGGCTGGCCTGACTACCAGGACAACAGGTCGTTCTCGAGCAATACAGCAGGTTACAGTCCGCGTCTTATGTCCAACAAACCAAATCAACTTATTCGTTAACGGCGCTGTCCGTAAATCTCCCTTTCTTAGAAGATCAGCTTCACGACACAGTTCTACGAGATTCCAAAACAAGATCACTTCATCGGTTGAAACTGAAATCTGTCCCGTCTTTTTCAATCACGAAAAGTTTCAAAAGTTCCAAAAGCGACATACCATCAGTCTACACAATATGGTTACCATAGCACGACGTCTTCTTCTTCCGAACTAGCGTAAGTCTGAGCAAATGCCTTCTTTCACACACGCACCCTCCTCTGCTCACAGCAGCATCTCCACTTCCCATGCTTGCCCACGCGGCCTCTCTCGCACGCCTTATCCCTACCACCAAAGGCATTCTATGAAAATAAACCAGTCAATCCATCCCACCGGAAATCTCGAGCCATCTAACATGGTTCATTTTTTAACCTCTACAACGACCTCTAGCACCTCGGAGATTTGTCCCCGATGTCATAAAACATGCTCTGCCTCTGTCTTCCTGTCCCTTCTTTTCGTCGTGATTTATGTATGTTCTTTTCTTCATCGTTTCTGCGGAGAACCTCCTCAATTCATGTGTTACCATCTCATGTAATTTTCAGAACCTTCCTGTAGGGTGTATCATAGTTATTGGTGTAAACGCATACAGTTGAAAGTAGACGATACTATAAGCAAAAAAGTCTCAGTAAAGATAAGTTCGCAAAGAAACTGTTGCCGAGATGATTACGACTTTGTGATTACCAGCTACGACTAACTTGAGTCCGTGTAAATGTCATTCCAGTTGTAAAAAGGTAACAGTACTGTACAACATTAACAAAACTTGTTACAGATACTTTGGTGAAAATGCAGGAGTTTTGAATGAACAGACTAACAGTTCATTCCATGTAGGCTTTCACGGCCGCCGTCTTCATCAATAAACACTTCCGGGCTACGTTTCCGTGGTCGATCTGTAGAACTTCTTCTCCCTGACGTTTCGTTCTCAACTAGTGGATAGTGGATAGGGCCAATAATATTTGTGAACCAGGCTACTTACAAGAAGAGCTCAATCATTTACGAACGGCCTTTGCGAAAAATGGTTATACGAAAAACGAGATTAACCGAGCACTTCACCCAAATAGAAAAATGTCTAAAAATAGGAGACAGCAACAACCATCAGCTGGAAAAGTATTTCTTCCGTTCATCCATAATATCACGAATCGCATTGGGAAAGTACTAGCCAAGTTTCAGGTAGAGACCATTTTCAGACCTACTAAGAAAATTAGTGAATGCCTAAGATCAACAAAAGATGCGAGTCACCCCCTAGCCACCCCAGGGGTATACAAAATTCCGTGCAGTTGTGGCAGGGTTTACATAGGAACTACAAAAAAACGCATCAATACACGGTTGACGGAGCACAAAAGAAACTGTCGCTTGGGACATATCGACAAATCGGCAGTAGCGGAACATATTTTTAAGGATGGAGATCACGAAATAAAATTTGGTGAAACAAGCGTGCTAGCAAGGACGTCGCATTATTATGCACGTATGTGTAGAGAGGCAATTGAAATCCACAAATATCAATACAATTTTAATCGTAAAGAAGAAGGATTAAAATTGGATAAGATATGGCGGTCAACGTTGCATCAATCACGTAACAATCGATTGCCTGCAATCGAGAGAACAGACGATAGCCAGAGATAGCTGCACATCGACGCCACGTGATGTGCGGTGGCGCCCTCTACGATACCCACATAAGCGGCGGCCCCAGCTCCTAGCAGCCAGTCGTTGACTCACCTCGGAAGATGTTCTCCGTAGTTGAGAACGAAACGTCAGGGAGAAGAAGTTCTACAGATCGACCACGGCAACTTAGCCCGGAAGTGTTTATTGATGAAGACTAACAGTTCTTCACCTTACTTGTAGTTAAATGAGGTGTTCAAAGCGTCCTTCTTCTACTGGATCCAGGACCGTACACGTCGCCACAGTTTCTGAGCCGTAGCTGTCTCGAGTTATGCCTTGCATTAAACTTTGGATGCTATTCTGTGATTAGTCTCCCGTGGTTATCGTGATTATGCTGTTATCCTCTCCCTCCGCGAGTGGCAGCAGCAGCGTGTATCGATATTCGCACCCTTTTGCTGTCTTTGGCCTCGCGCTTATAGTTTCCGGCTGTGCCGTGTGCGGCCGGTTGGTCGATTTGCGTGGAGCAGCGAGGAAGTCTCCATGGCGCGTGTCTGGCCGGGTGCCGCTGGCGGCGTCTACGTGCGGTCCGAGTGTGAGGGGCTGTTCCCATTGCTGCGGTGTCCGTGGCTCACCGATGCCGGACACGAAAGTTGAGTCTTTACTTAATCTACCAGCCAGCCCCAACTGTTCGCATTGTGTCGTTTGAATTTCGTTGTGGGCTGTTGGGACATTTCCGCGAGCAACAACGTGTGTCATAATTTTTTCATAATGTGGGGCCGCAGTCGTAATGTTTCCTTAAAGTCAGTACCGCCACTAGACTGCCCAAGAAGGCAAACACATTTTGTCTAATAGTGTATTTTAAATACGACAGTATGCCATCTTAGGCACTGTATAACATTAAAACACTTGATAATGGCACTTTGGAACCGAAATCAAGATCGTGTAAATGTAACACTGCAAATAAAAAAACAGTCTAATGGCGATACTGACTTTAAAAAAAACAACGTGTGTTTTCAAGTTGGCGAAATTCTAGCCGCCCTCCTGTGGAGTTTAACTTAACTTGATTATTTGGAATTGAAGTGCAACAGCGGAATCTTCTGCCTTGTGGCCGTTAACGTTCCGGTTACCTGCCCTGGCCGTTGACGTAAATTCTGGCAGTTTATTTTCCTCGTCATGTTGTGGCTGTCCAGTACGGCGTGTAGTTTGACAGCCGAATTTGTAATTCGTTGTGTTCGCCGATACCTTCTGCGCTATTCCATTGAACTCCCTGGTGTGTGCTGGTCGGGTGGAGCGGGAGTTATCCTGTCACTTGGTCCGTTGACTGCCTGTCGGTTTGGTTGCCGACGGATTGAGAATTGTTAGACCGACTGCCTGTCTCACCTAAGCGATTGTTAGTGTTTGAATTCCAGGCCGACCCTTGGAAACTTCTGAGCGCCGTTTGATGTGCTGCCTTTTCTTATTTGTCCTTGTTTGTTTATATATGGCTTCTAGCCGATTTTATATTAAAGTTGTTTTGCCCTTAAGCCGTGAGATTGTTTGGGCCTTCAGCCTAATTTAGAGAAATGGTTTAAGATAAGCCCTTTTGCGTTTTAACTTGAAATTCCTGTTTTTGAGTCTTAAGTGATTCGTTTTCAGCCGGTTTGAAATTAAAGTTGTTTTGACGTTAGGGCGTGAGATTGAATGGCGCATTTAACCGGGATTTAAGTTCTAAAATTAAAGTTTGTCTTGCTGCGTTTTTAATGTTTTCTTTTCTCTTGTAATGTTTATCAAATGAATAAAGTAGAGTGTTCGAGTGCAACTGACAACCACTCATTTTGGTCCCTTTCCACAAATTAAACTATCCGTCCTGTCCTGCAGGTACAACAGGGGATCTCACTGGTAACAGAGCGTGGTTTGTCCTTGCCATTCCAGTTGCTGTCAACTGTTTCAGGTGCTTACCGTAATGGCAGTCAGTGTCCGGGGATCGGCCTGCTCAGAAAGGACCACCTTGTTTACGAGTTGGCATTAAGGCTCCAGCCGAATGAGGGCAGTGTTCTGGAATTATACTCCTGGAAATGGAAAAAAGAACACATTGACACCGGTGTGTCAGACCCACCATACTTGCTCCGGACACTGCGAGAGGGCTGTACAAGCAATGATCACACGCACAGCACAGCGGACACACCAGGAACCGCGGTGTTGGCCGTCGAATGGCGCTAGCTGCGCAGCATTTGTGCACCGCCGCCGTCAGTGTCAGCCAGTTTGCCGTGGCATACGGAGCTCCATCGCAGTCTTTAACACTGGTAGCATGCCGCGACAGCATGGACGTGAACCGTATGTGCAGTTGACGGACTTTGAGCGAGGGCGTATAGTGGGCATGCGGGAGGCCGGGTGGACGTACCGCCGAATTGCTCAACACGTGGGGCGTGAGGTCTCCACAGTACATCGATGTTGTCGCCAGTGGTCGGCGGAAGGTGCACGTGCCCGTCGCCCTGGGACCGGACCGCAGCGACGCAAGGATGCACGCCAAGACCGTAGGATCCTACGCAGTGCCGTAGGGGACCGCACCGCCACTTCCCAGCAAATTAGGGACACTGTTGCTCCTGGGGTATTGGCGAGGACCATTCGCAACCGTCTCCATGAAGCTGGGCTACGGTCCCGCACACCGTTAGGCCGTCTTCCGCTCACGCCCCAACATCGTGCAGCCCACCTCCAGTGGTGTCGCGACAGGCGTGAATGGAGGGACGAATGGAGACGTGTCGTCTTCAGCGATGAGAGTCGCTTCTGCCTAGGTGCCAATGATGGTCGTATGCGTGTTTGGCGCCGTGCAGGTGAGCGCCACAATCAGGACTGCATACGACCGAGGCACACAGGGCCAACACCCGGCATCATGGTGTGGGGAGCGATCTCCTACACTGGCCGTACACCACTGGTGATCGTCGAGGGGACACTGAATAGTGCACGGTACATCCAAACCGTCATCGAACCCATCGTTCTACCATTCCTAGACCGGCAAGGGAACTTGCTGTTCCAACAGGACAATGCACGTTCGCATGTATCCCGTGCCACCCACCGTGCTCTAGAAGGTGTAAATCAACTACCCTGGCCAGCAAGATCTCCGGATCTGTCCCCCATTGAGCATGTTTGGGACTGGATGAAGCGTCGTCTCACGCGGTCTCCACGTCCAGCACGAACGCTGGTCCAACTGAGGCGCCAGGTGGAAATGGCATGGCAAGCCGTTCCACAGGACTACATCCAGCATCTCTACGATCGTCTCCATGGGAGAATAGCAGCCTGCATTGCTGCGAAAGGTGGATATACACTGTACTAGTGCCGACATTGAGCATGCTCTGTTGCCTGTGTCTATGTGCCTGTGGTTCTCTCAGTGTGATCATGTGATGTATCTGACCCCAGGAATGTGTCAATAAAGTTTCCCCTTCCTGGGACAATGAATTCACGGTGTTCTTATTTCAATTTCCAGGAGTGTAGTAGCCCGTTTGCGGCGCGCTGCCGTTCTTCATCCGGTTGACGTCATGTCGTCGGTGGTGGGTGAGACATGAGCAGCAAATGAAATTTTGTTTGAGGCTGTTAGAGGCCTTGATTACACTATTTGCGTTTTGGAGGGAATACAACCTAGTCACAGTCAGCTGGACAGGGTACGGGCACAGTTAATGCATTTAACTAATCGAATAGCGGATTTAGACACGTAAGCTTTGGAAGATCATCACAGAAAATTAACCGTTGTGTTGGGAACTTTGGTGAGTGCATTACAGTTTAAGCTTACATGTTTGGCGTTGGATGGAAGGAGGATTGAAGATCGGGACTTGCGCCATTAGGGAGAGGGTGAGAGCCAGCACGGGGATGGTACTGTTACATCCTCTTTTCAAGTTAGTTGCTACATTTGCCAAGTTGCCTAATCCTCTGGCCTATTTCTTCCGAGATATTACTGAATTGGTTGTGGAGCGACTTGATCAGGTGGAAAAGTTGTTATGGTTATTGGCTCGCTTAGAACAATACGCGGCTGCCTTTCGCGTTCCGCACCAAGTAATTTTTTCATTGTTGTACTCGTTAGCTAGCGGTGACTTGCAGAATCTCCTCTCGCGAGCCGTGTCGGAACGGTTTTCCTTGCAGCAATTAAGGGAGCTTGTAATCGGGCGAAGGTTGACCACCGGAGTTCATAAACAACTTGAGTGACAGCCTATTTGGCCTTGTTAATGGATTTACCTGAACTGGAATTGGTCTTTATCGTTCTTATGGGAATGCGTGAGGGGGATAAGTCGCATTTTGTCTTCCGTAAGCAGCCATCAGCCTGGGAAGAGCTCCTTGACGGGGTCGTAGCAGCATCAGCATTACCACTTAAGAACAATGTACGTCACGAGGTTAAGGGGCAGGTCGTCGGCGCTGATTCCAGAGTATCTACATCCGCTGAAGCTCTGATAAGGGAACCCTGGCGTTCTTTCAGTTGATGCAGTACGGCTCATTTGATGCACTCTTGTGTTCAGTCTCGTGAACCCACACCCAGGCTGGGCCGCGAACTCGGGATCGAGCATTCAGACCTTGGCGTACTCGTGTGGTCGCTCCCACATCACCGCCCTTGCCCTACGTTTGTTCTCGGGTAGGTGGCGAGCCGATTGGTGCTCTTTTGAATTCTGGTAGCTCCTTTTCATTATTGAGCTTCGAGTGGTTTTTGAAATTTGGGCTTCTTACGAAACTTCGGTCGGTCCCTTCGCTGGTGCAGAGATGTCGGGTGGCCAATGACGAAGTGTTGCCTCTACTTGGTTTGATCCGGGTAGAGTTTATCGGTCGGTGATTTTTCCTGGGCTATGTGTTTAGCCTTGGTTAAGTAACTGCCGGTTGGTCTAATTTTGGGGTGTGATATCATCAATAAAACCGGGTTGGTCTTGGTTGGTGTACCACCTTTAAGGTGGCCTCGAACACTGATAATGATGGAGGCCACGCTCTATGCCCCCGTCGTTCAGTCTATCTTCGGCCCTATCGGAGCTTTAGATGTCATCTCACTATAGCAGCAAATTGTGTCGCTGCTCCTTTATGCACATACCACATTCTCTGGCTTTGCTTTAAGGGAACATCTTCAAGCAGTCCTGCAAGATGATACCACAGGAATCACAGGTAATTCCATCCATTGAGTTCGTTTGATAACATATACCGCCGAATAAGACGACCACGTAATCCGCCTAACCACGCATTCGGTTAGATACATTGCCCCCAGGCTCTGATGCACCGATGTGAACGTTCCACTCTCCGAGTGCCTTTGGACTGGGTTCGCTTCTTGGTACAAGCGTGCAGCTTCCCCTCCACCGCCGTTAACCCTACCGTGATTGAAATATCGTTTCGTCTACTCATAGTTACTCTTACGTTCCATATTTACCACCTAGACTTGTGCAACACAACCGGCTCTCAGCAAGCAACTGACATAAGTGGCATTCTGTGTACTGTAGTGTTGTAAAGATTCTGTTTACATCTCCATGTCTGTAAAATGTAAACAAAGAGCACATCACGGACCGGCATGTGGTGTTTACAAACAACCACATCAGTGGTGCCTGATAACCACATGTCGCAATTATCCCGAAAACGGTTCGTTTGCGGACGTATAATTAGGGTGACATTTTGTTTGTAGTATATTGTACGCCCTGTAAAGCAGAAGATCTCAGTCGCATCGATTCTCTTCTGTTCCTATTTGCCCTCTGTCCACGATTACTCTAAAAGTACGTTCTCAGCAATTTCTTACTCAAATTAAGGCCCACGTTTGATAACAGTAGACTTCTTTCGGCCAGGGATTCCCCTTGTCGTATTCCTTCCACGCTTCTTTCGTCATGTACTATTTTTCTTATAGGGTATCAGAATTCCTTAATTTCGTCTAGTTTGTGATCACCTATTTGGAAGTTAAGCTACTCGCTATTCTCATTTCTGCTATTTCTCATTACTTTTGTCATTTTCTGGTTTACTAGCGATCTATTCTAGGTACCCAACAGACTGAACGTTCCGTTTAACACGTCCTGCAACACTCCTTCACTTCCAGTGAGGACAGTAATGTCATCGAATTAATCATTAATGTCCTTTCACCAAGAATGTCAGTCCTACTCTTGAACGTTTCCTTTATTTCCGTCACTGCTTCCTCGATATAGATGGAGAAATAGGGGAGAAAAACTGCATGTCTTACATCCTCTTTTATCCAAGAACATTCTTATTGTTCCCTCTTTGTGCTTCCACATAGTGTACGAGGCGTTTTCAAAAAGCAGCGGGAGTTCTCGTTTTTTGGAAATAATTTAATTTATTAGTCTCCATTAATCACCCGCAAAGTAGTCCCATTAGACAATATACAATCATGCCAGCGCTTTTCCCGTCCCCGAAACAGTTCTAGTAGTCGATCTTCGGCATAGTTCTTAGCTCTCCAAGGGATTCGCTTTTAATCATATCTAAACTTGTAAAATGACACTACAGATCAGAACTTGAAAAGAAATTTGCCGAAATTTGATATCACTAATCAGTAGATTGTACACACATAAAAAAAACCTTTTGTATCACCTCGGTTTCAAGAGTTCTGGAACCTGTACAGAAAATTGGAATAGAGATCAACATAAACATCATTTCTGCCCTTTTTATTGCACATGAAAACCACACAATACATATTGTACCGCAATGCAGCGAGACCTTCAGAGGTGGTGGTCCAGATTGCTCTACACACTGGTACCTCTAATACCCAGTGGCACGTCCTCTTGCACTGATGCATGCCTGTATATGTCGTGCATACTATCCACAAGTTCATCAAGCCACTGTTGGTCCAGATTGTCCCACTCCTCAACGGCGATTCGGCGTGGATCCGTCAGAGTGGTTTGTGGGTCACGTCGTCCGTAAACAGCCCTTTTCAGTCTATCCCAGGCATATTCGATAGGGTTCATGTCTGGAGAACATGCTGGCCGCTCTTGTCGAGCGATGTCGTTATCCTGAAGGAAGTCATTCACAAGATGTGCACTACGGCGGCGCGAATTGTCGTCCACGAAGACGAATGTCTCGCCAATATGCTGCCGACGTGGTTGCACTATCGGTCGGAGGACGGCATTCACGTATCGTTCGGCGCCTTCCAAGACCATTAGCGCCGTACGTCGGCACAACATAATGCCACCCCAAAACATCAGCGAACCTCCACCTTGCTGCACTCGCTGGATAGTGTGTCTAAGGCGTTCAGCTTGGCCAGGTTGCCTCGAAACACGTCTCCGACTATTGTGTGGTTGAAGGCGTGTGCGACACTCATCGCTGAAGAGAACGTGATGCCAATCCTGAGAGGTCGATTCGACATATTGTTGGGCCCATCTGTACCGCGCTGCATGGTGTAGTGGTTGCAAAGATAGACCTCGCCATGGACGCCGGGAGGGAAGTTGCGCGTCGTGCAGCCTACTGTGCACTGATTGAACTGTAACACGACGTCCTGTGGCTGCACGAAAAGCATTATTCAACAAGGTGGTGGTGTCAGCGTTCCTCCGAGCCATAATACGTAGGCAGCGGTCATCCACTGCAGTAGTAGCCCTTGGGCACCGAGCGAGGTGGCGCAGTGGTTAGACACTGGACTCGCATTCGGGAGGACGACGGTTCAATCCCGCGTCCGGCCATCCTGATTTAGGTTTTCCGTGATTTCCCTAAATCACTCCAGGCAAATGCCGGGATGGTTCCACCGAAAGGGCACGGCCGACTTCCTTCCCCATCCTTCCTTAATCCGATGATACCGATGACCACGCTTTCTGGTCTCCTTCCCCAACCAACCAACCAACCAACCAACCTTGGGCGACCTGAGTGAGGCATGTCATCGACAGTTCCTGTCTCTCTGTCTTCCCTCCATGTCCGAGCGTCACCACTCTGGTTCACTCCGAGACGCCTGGACACTTCCCTTGGAGAGCCCTTCCTGGCACAAAGTAACAATGCGGACGCAATCGAACCGCGGTACTGACCGTTTAGGCATGGTTGATCTACAGACAGCAGGAGCCGTGTACCTCCTTGCTGGTGGTATGACTGTAACTAATAGGCTAATAGGCGCTAATAGGCGCTGCTCATGAGTGGTTGTTTACATCTTTGTGGGGGTTTACTGACATCTTCGAACAGTCAAAGGGACTGTCTGTGATACAATATCCACAGTTAACGTCTATCGTCAGGAGTTCTGGGAACTTGGGTGATGCAAAACTTTTTCAGTTGTGTATATGATACATATAGACCATTCCGTAGACTGACACTTACAAGCTCTTCGGTATGAGGGAAAACATCATAAAACTGAAAACATGTATAGTAATATACATTCCCATAGACGACATCGATAGTCTAGGAGTTGCCTTTAATTTGAACCCTGCACGTGAATCACGAGATGTGCGAGTGTGTGTAAACGAGTTAATAATCTATGAGAAGATTTAGACAGGTGGGTGAAATGTGGAAATTTGAGTCGCCCTGGGAAGCGTATTAGGATAGCCTAATTTGTAAAGGCACCTCCCACGATTAGGAGGAAGTCCGGGTTCGAGTCCCGGCCCAGTACAAATTTTCATATGTCGCTTTATGCAGTACATATAGATATATGAAACTTAAATTGTATTTCAGGAATAAATTCTCGAAATAGCTGAGATACTAATATTCGTTCCATGGGCCCTAAGTGAAAAGAAATGTATATTTCATCTGCATAAAGTTCAATTTAAGACGAGTTCCAGATCAGTGTTTTCTGACAAGTCTGTTGCTTCCTTTTAAATTAAAATATCTTTAAGATTTTTTGACTTATTCCACATCCATGAGGACCGTTTCATCTTGTTTCCTCCCATGTTCGACAACCTGAAGGATCACATCACTGTCGCACGGGATTGGCCGAGCTGTCTTTGGAGCTGCAGTCTTGGACTGTGCGGCTGGTCCCGGCGGAGGTTCGAGTCCTCCCTCGGGCATGGGTGTGTGTGTTTGTCCTTAGGATAATTTAGGTTGAGTAGTGTGTAAGCTTAGGGACTGATGACCTTAGCAGTTAAGTCCCATAAGATTTCACACACTTTATTTATTTTTTTATCATCTTACTAGTGATCTATTGAACCCAAAAGTACATCTAATCTAATCTAAACTTGCGATTTATTGTTGACAAAGAGCATAATGGTACAGGCTATTGTAGACAAGCACAGCTACAATGAAGAGTCAGCTAACTTGGGTTACATTACTACACTCCAGTTGAACCTAAGTTATTTGCAGTGGTTAATAATAAGTACGTCAGTTTGATCTCATGAAAAATTTCTCAGTGATGTGAAGACATTGACGACCAAAAAATTCTAATTAAGTTTTTTTGGAAGCAAAACTTTTCATGGTTTCCAGCAACCTATCGAAAATTTTTGTTTCTGAATGGTGGACACCTTTTGGCTCAACGTGACTATAAGGTTAGAAAAAGTTTGATATTGTTTTTGGTACTGATTCTGAGAAAATAGTTGTTGATTTTAAAGAGATTTACGTTACTAATGAGATCTTTCATTAAGAAATAAATATATTGAGAACCAATAGGTACTATACCATGTTGTTAGAAGTTTCTGTAAGACATTCTTGAATTCAGAAATAATTCATATGACGGGCTTTTGTATACGGAAAATTTTGTGTAATCTATTCCAGTTACCCGAAAACTTTATAAGGTATGATGTTATTTAATCAAAGTAAGCAAAGATTTTTAAAATTTTTGCATTTTCACGCCACGTACATTTGCCACAATCCACACTGCAGTCAGAGAATTATTTCGACGCATCAGCTGTATGCGCTTGCTTAGTGAATTTAACATTGTCGGATAATACATTACAAATGGAAATATCCCATGTTGATCAGGCATAATAATTTATTTGCTGACGAGAAGCTGCCACACAGACAACCAGAGAGGTCAGGCAGCTTTATTTCGGGTTCGCGGTCAAAATTTCACGAACGAGCCCCTGTCGTGCATTGATTGTAGCGGCCCCAGACACGCCACGTCCTGCCGCTTGCTGGCGCCGACAGTTGCTGTACGACAGCCGACTGCAGTTCCCCCTCCCCCCCCCCTCTTCCAGTCGTTTGTTTATTTATTGATCTGCTTCACAGTGCCTCACTCCAGACGGATCGACAACAGTTTACGTCACTGGCCGAAAGGTTACCGCTCTCAGTGCAGGCACGCAAAGAGGTTTTCTAGTTGCGAGCTTACCAGTACCAAACTGTCCATAGAATAGAAAACACAAGTTCCGAGTGTACACATTCTCTTCGACACGCTACTTGGTGCAAAAGCGTGTCGTTGTTTGCTAACTGTCCAGAGAGCCTGTGCAATAGATGCAGCTTACAACATCTGCTTATAGTTATCTAGTATAATCGCTCTTTCAATTGAGAACAATTTTATCAGGCTTATTCTCATGTAGGGGAGAGGTGATCGATAATATCAGAAATAATTAATAGCACTGAAAAAGTTTTAATTAAAATTATCGATATATTATCTCTCATCAGAATAACGCCCGCAGCAAAATAGCGCCTCAGGGAAATCAAAGAAGGTTCAACGTGGCTACTTTTGTTTCTGAATTCTACTATACAAAACATGCGCGAGTATTGTTGCATCTCTTGTCTTGTCTCCTGCGCTCTGAGTCTACGTAGCTGCGGCATGCGATATACGCGGCATTTCCGTGTGATATGCTACGGAAGGGATCAGGGCAGTTCTGTTAAACTGAAAGAAAAGTGACTACAGTCAATTTACAAGGGACAGAATTACACTGAAACTTTTACTGAGGTCAAAGTAGATCTTTGCCGTAAGGTCACGGACTAAGAATAACTGACGAATTGTGTGCGCGAGAGAAAGTAGCCCTCAGTAATAAATTCTATTACATGCCGAATAACCGACAATAGGATCTGTGGTCTATACGAAGGGACATTAAACTGGCTATCAGAACGGAATTGGACACTTAGCTTTCTCAAAGTAAAAACGTACGAATTTTGAATGGAAATTTTGAAATTTGTGGTAAGTTGTATGGTACCAAACTGCTGAGGTCATCGATCCCTAGGCTTACACACTACTTAATCTAACATTAACTTACATTCAGGACAACATACACACACCCATGCCCATGCCCAAGGGAGGCGTCGAACCTCCGACAGGGGGAGCCGAGCGAACCGTGGCAAGGTGCGGTAGATCGCACGGCTAAACCGCACGGCGAAGTTTGAATAACTGTATCGAAGTATAGTAACGGACCATAATCCTTTCTATAATATCTTTGAGTGACGGAATTTTTAGTTGCGTTGCCATAATTACTGAGAGTGATTGTAGGATCAACCCTTCTTTTCTCTATATATAAAACGCAATCATTCATGATCATTTAATTATTATTAAATGTTGTGAATAAAAAAACTAAAGTCATTTCCACAGTAGCGTGTGTATTATTCAACAATTATCATCGGCAAGCTGCAAACTGTATCTCTGGATGACAGAAGAGCCGGCCGGGGTGGCCGAGCGGTTCTAGGCGCTACAGGCTGGAACCGCGCGACCACTACGGTCGCAGGTTCCAATCCTGCCTCGGGCATGGATGTGTGTGATGTCCTTAGATTAGTTAGGTTTAAGTAGTTCTAAGTTCTAGGGGACTGATGACCACAGCAGTTAAGTCCCATAGTGCTCAGATCCATTTGAACCATTTGATGACAGAATGGTCAATTATGATATATTACGAAACGTAAATTGTGACTTAAAAGCTGTTTAAGATTTCATTTCTGATCGGACAGGAGGAGTACAAAATCAGAAACAGTGCGGATAAGTAGCAACGTCGGAAATAGGAAGTTGAACTAAAAACTAACATCCGAAGACGTTACTAACTATCTTGTCTTCGGTAACGCAGCAATAAATGAAGGGTGATAGACTGTGCAAAAATTCAACATTTATTATTGTTATGAAAACTCGAAATTTAATCACTGTTGGAGTGAAGATGCTTGTGGCTGCTCCATCTGATGTGAAGATATAACGGAAAGTCGGGAATATACAGTAGATAACGACGTCAATATCTTAGGTCGGAGAAGTCGACGACAGCAGATCGATGGGGGGCGGCTACACTAGGTAGGTTGCAGAAACTCGCAAATAGACCTTCATTCACAGAAACAATTTATCACCACTTCTACATCAGATCTGGATTGGAGTTGTGACTTCAAACTAAATGGAGCAAACGAAACGACAGAATTCATTTTAGTGTTTCATGATTTGTTGCAACCATGATATTGACTGCACACAGCTCGACAGACCACAAGTGGCTGAAACATGTCTCTCCAGTTATTGATCACAACGTCAGCTGCTAGCCAGCGTTACTCTGATAGGGTACGAAGGGACATGGGGTGAACACACCATTCTCCCGGCCCTTTTCCGATTTTCACAAGTTAAGCCGCTAATTCCTATTGAAATTACAATGAAATGAACACCCTTAGCTGCTTACAGGCATTGACATACGTCAACAGGGACAGATGAAAATGTGTGCCCCGACCGGGACTCGAACCCAGGATCTCCTGCTTACATGGCAGACGCTCTATCCATCTGAGCCACCGAGGACACAGAGGATAGCGCGACTGCAGGGATTTATCTCTGGCACGCCTCCCGCGAAACCCACATTCTCAACGTATTTTCCCGCACTACATTCGTACTATATATATATATATATATATATATATATATATATATATATATATATATATATATATATATATATATATACTAAGATGGTATCTGTTCTTTCGGACATGTCCGAGAGAACAGATACCATCTTTGTATGTACTTCCCATAGAGTTAGCTCCTCCGTAGCCACTACGATACTGCGTGGAGCCCGTTCCACTCGTCACACTAAGGACAAATCCCTCGCGGTAACGGGAACTGAACCCTGGTCCTCTGAAAGGTCGTCAGACGTGCTGACCTCTCAGCTATAGAGGCGAATGTGTGAAGTTCATTTTATAACCTGCACAGACAGAAAGGTGAATGTCCATAACGCCCAGTGAGGTTTCCTGGTAGCGTATCGGCTCGCGATTTGGTGACACTAGATATTGAGCGTCAGTGATACAGGGGAGGAAAGATCATTATTTCGTCAGGGATGACGGGAGGGAATTAGTGGGCGGTGGAATGACTTCTTTATTTGGTTCAGTGGCTGAGGTGTGGGAGAAACATTGGTGGTTCCACTAACTGTCATTTATTGGGACAGATAATCTCTTAAACACACATAGTAATGCAATGTGTTTTTACTCGCTCAACTCCTCGCGGCTGCGGAGCGGCGGAGTCGTAGCGTGCAAATTCCAGTGACAGCCGATACGGCGACTGCTCGTTTTGCAGCAGCGCGCCAGCGGCACGTTCTCCCGTTCAGTACCGTACCCGTGACTCAGTTCGGCGTCGGGACGGCATTTTCCTTGTGAAATCGCTCGTTGCATTGTTAACAAGCGACTACGGCGTCGTGCGAAGTGCTCCGTACCGGAATCGAACCAATGACCCTCAGGTTCGGCGTCTTCTGTCGGAGTTCATCAACATCCAGGTTCACAGGTGACCCGTTTGGAGAAGCCGCAGTCCCTTCGTCCTCACCAGCCACCTGGGTAAGTGCCACATTTTGTGGTAACATCTGGGATGGCATCTTCTGCCTTTGACCTATTGGCGCCGAACCGACATCTCCATCTGTCGAGCAGCGTAAGGGCTAAGTCATTGTAGCGATGTACGACGTGCGCTGAGTAACCATCGGTACGTCCGTCCAGGTGGCGTTTTTTCATGTCTTCTTTCTCCCCTTGAAGGACATCTTCATGCCCGTTTCACAGAGATACTTATTTCATGTTTTCGCCAATGTCGCAAAATTTCTAGGGCGTTGATCTATGCTTATTACGTGGAACAGAAACGTGACCAATGTCGACATACGTGCCGGCTTTCCATTGTTTTACCTCTATGCTGGCGTGGTCTGCCATTCCCCTGTCGTCCCCCATTGCACCGTCAGGTGTGTCACGCACGTTGAGTTCAGTATACTGACAGTCCCTGGAGCATTGACCGCTGATGTGCGAACTGCGCTTGTTTTTGTTCCCCTTGGAAGCGTTGTCCATCGGCTCGGGCATTGAACTGTCGAAGTGCTGACTGCTGCTGTGCGGACTCCACTGGTCATCAACTTCCGTGTTCGACTCCAGCCGCTTCCAAACATTGTGGCTTAACGTGCCAAAGTCTCTAAAATGTTCACTTAACCTGTAGTAAGTCTTCATGTATTTTTCTGCTTTGAGCAACCATAAATAACCCATTGTTATTATACATAATTATTATACACCTTGCAGTAGGAAAAACACAGCGTGTAGTCATCGGTAGACGCTTGTTGGGAACTGCAGTCACCCAGACATTTATATCTTTGATTAATAATTGTCTTTATAAGACAGCTTATGGAGCAGAAATATAATGAGCAGAACTAAAAAATTAATATACAAATCCATATTAGAGAGTGTGGTTCTGTATGGAACGGAGACCTGGACAATTAACATGAAGCACATTAAAAAATTACAAGCTCTAGAGATGGACTTTTGGAGAAGATCGGCAAGAATCTCCAGGAAAGAAAACATACGGAACACCGAAGTAATAAGGAGAATGGAAATAAAAGAAAGAATATATGACGTAATGGATAGGAAGAAATTACAGTGGTACGGGCATGTAAGACGAATGGAGGAAGCCAGAATACCAAAACTGATACTGGAGTGGGAACCGGAGGGGAGAAGAAGAAGAGGACGACCTGTGACCACCTGGCTCCAAAATGTACAGCACACAATGAGGAGAATGGGCACAGAGGAAGAGGACACGCAAGATCGAAACACCTGGAGAAATATTTTGAGAGTATAGTTTAAGAACGTTTATTGTTTGTATTGTATTTTCCAAGTAAATTATTACGTTGGAGATAAGCCTCTGTAATGAGGAAAAGCTCAAAAATAAAAAAAAATAAAAAATAAGACATGACATCTTGTGAACTCTTGGTTATACGTGCTGTATGTTATGTGGTTTGTAAATAAAGTGTTGTGTCAGATTGCTGATCGCTGCTTACAACTTTGATTCACGACAATGTGTAACTAAATTCATATGTCCCCCCGCAATGTAATTTAGGGCCCCTCGCCTTCGTTTTGTGTATCAATAACCTCGCAGCGAATATGATACCTCCTCCTGACCTTTTTGCAAATGATGCAGTTATCAATAATGTAGTACTGCGTGTATAAAACTGCAGAAACGGCCAGGCTGGTCATGGTAGTGTTTCAATGGTAAGAAATAAAAGATTATACCCTTCACAAAACGAAAAATCGTTGTTTCCTATGCCTATAATAGTTCCACTACATGAATGGCCAACTCACACATGTTCTTGTGGTAACAATTCCTGGGTGTATAAAAATGAATTATCACGAAGACTCAATAGTAGATGAAGGAAGCTCCAGACAGTGATTAACCAACAAGTTTCTGGGTAAAGGCAGTCAGTCTGAAAAGGACACTGCTTAAAATATCACTATAGCTTGTCATCTTTGAATAGTTATGAGAAGCGTAGGAACCACCACAAATAAGAGTAACATGGGATGTCGAATAATGTACATAACGAAGGACAACCCGAATGTTCACAGCAGTGTGTCACGGAAATGCTGAGAAACCTTAATTAGTGACACATCCGTACAGACCATAAAGACAAGATTAGATTAATTACTGCACGCAGAGAGGCATTGGAGCATTAATCCTCCCGCTTTGCACACACGACTGAAACGAGACATACTCTCTGTCACTATTTCACAGTAGTTTGCATAGCACGGAGGTAGGTGCAGATGTCAAACCACGCATTCGAAACCACCAGAGAATGGCGAGTAAAGCGGCACTGTGGGTTCTGAGCAGAAAATCTCTGAAATCAGTATCAGCATGCCTAAAATTGATTACATTGGATTCAGCTCTTTTCTTGGCGCTTGGGGAATTGCATTAGCCGGCCGGGGTGACCGAGTGGTTCTAGCGCTACATTCTGGCACCGCGCGACCGCTACGGATGCAGGTTCGAATCCTGCCTCGGGCATGGCTCTGTGTGATGTCCTTAGCTTAGTTACGTTTAAGTAGTTCTAAGTTCTAGGGGGCTGATGACCTTAGAAGATAAGTTCCATAGTGCTCAGAGCCATTTGAACCATTTTTTTAAATTACATTATTCCCAGAGTTACCACCCCTTCCTCCTCTCCCTTGCAGTCATGGGTGTTACATATTTTGTGAACACGCAGAGCGGCCAATGGTGTGCGAACTCGGCCCCCATCCCTCGAGCAATTTTAATTTTAATAGTTAGATTCCACAAGTACCGTCATTTACCTGTCTGTAGTTCCGTCCCGTACAACAATATAGTTATTTTTCATGCTTGCATCTTAGCACTCCTACATTATGCTGACACTACACTACTTCATCTATGTCCATTTCACAGACGCTTCGACGTGTTCTGACTAATTAATAACGTTTATGCTTAGGTTTTTATTGTTTTTACCGGTAAGTAAATGCAGAAGTTCCTCCCTCAACCACAACAGCAGCAGCAGTCACACGGTGAGTATGGACCTGATGCCATTCGACTATGTTGTTGAACAGACACGACTACCGGAAATTGAGTCTCAGCTCAGTTCTACCACAACACTGTTATTCACCAGTATGTACAATTTCGACTGCAATTGGTTGTAAGTGTGTGAATGTTGCTTAGCACCTTGTAAAGGAACATCTCCCTCTAGCATTACTTTTCCGCAACAGTAGCAGCCGATACCATAAATATTTCTCGAATTTAGGTTCAAATGGGTCTGAGAACTATGGGACTTAACATCTGAGGTCATCAATCCCCTAGAACTACTTAAACCTAAGTAACCTAAGGACATCACACACGTCCATGCCCGAGGCAGGATTCGAACCTGCGACCGTAGCAGTTGCGCGGTTCCAGACAGAAGCGCCTAGAACCGCTCGGTCACTCAGGCCGGCCAAATTTAGGAGAGTTCAGTATCATCTCAGCTGTTTTTCTGAAAAATTTCTTATAATTTTTCACACAGTATGTTATATTTCAGTCTGAAATTTCTGAAAAGGAATTACTTTGTTTTCGTTGCTACAATCGATATGTACAACTTCTGAATGTACAATTAAAATTGTTTTTAGGAACATTTGAAATTACAAAGTCTTTAGCACAATTAAAATTTCTGTTATTAATTATGCAAGCTAATACTGTTTGTTATTTTTATTTCTGGGTTCATTCATCATCCTAAAGTACCAAAGGACAACATTATCCGTGCAATTTGCGTCGTTAGAAAACAACTGCAAACTGCTTCTCACCCTGTCCGTTAGATCGCTAGTATATACTGGACAAGAGCGGTCGTATGACTCTTTCCTGGAGCACTCCTTACGATACCTTTGTATCCAATGAACACTCGCCCCCCAAGAGAGGTATTCTGCGTTCAATTTGTAGGGAAGCAGCCTACTCACGCCGTATAAAATTCTCATCAGTCTTTCCATTGTGTGCCAGCCTAGTCTGCTGTAACTAGCTCTGACGTCATAAATGTTGCGCAATACTTTAAAAATCAAGTAAATAACCTGAAACGTTTCTAGGATGTCAGGAGTAATACTAAATCAATATGTGTTGAATATCAGTTCAATAACTTTAACCATTTTCGAAAATTGGATGTTTTTCTGTAAAAATCATTGGCGCAACAAAAAGAGCTAGTAACTTAAAAATTTATATTTAGTTTCCTTTTGCATAATAATTTAGTAGAAACAGTATTCTGGACCTCACAAACTATAATTTTAGTAGAAATTCATGATTTTCTGGTTTTTGTCTTAGAAATTAAGGCAGCAAGATAGATTAAGTAAGCGAATAAATAAATCTAGGATGTTTAAATTTAAGTAGAAGGGAGATCCGCTATAATCATAAAGATGTGAGAAGTTTCAACTGAATAACTATAAAACTATAACGATAGCATACCTCCAAAGGGCTAGTTCAGAGCTCGTCTACTGCGTGTAGTGTAATTAAATTAATTCTCTCGGCCAAAATATTTTACTTAGCGACATCAGACTTTTATTATGATTACTTACCTGTGTGCTGATTGCACATTTAAATTGAGAGCTTCATCGGCCATCAGCAAAGGAAGCAATGATTTATTCGATAACTTAAAGTGGTGCATTACTAGCCCAGCGGCTAGTCGGGAGAGCGGATTTGATCAGGCGTTCCCTTAGCCATCCGCACCGCGGCTTTATATGTAAGAACGCTGCGCGAGAAAGCCGGCCCCAGTTCTCTCCAGACGCTGATTAGCGTGCCACCTGCGCCGGGAGTCGCGTCGCGTCGCGTCGGTATCGTTGATGTAAACAGCCTCGAATGCAGTAATAAGTTACTCGGGATGTGCGTAACCATGAAATCATTTTCGAGTGAAATTTGCGTATGTCGTATTTTCACGTGCCGCTGCTGGACAGACATTCTACCATTATTAGCATGGCGTTTGATGAACATTATATCAAATTGTGGCGAGCATTCACTTAAACATTTAATTTGAACATTTATAGTTGCATCAGCACATTAGACTCTGAACTGCTCTGGTAGTTGGATTCTGTGGATTCTTTTTGGTCTGTGACTTTCAGAATATAGTGAACATTTTAGAGAGAATGGTTTTTGATTATGAATCCCAGACAATCTCGTAATTCCTCAGAGCTATAAGCTGTAGCTATAAATGTATTTCTCAGATGAAGTGGGCACTAGGAATTCTAATTACAGGCTTCATGTTTTGCTAATCACTTTCTGGTTGCCAATACTGTAGTTAGAGAGCCAGTGTGGAGAACGGCAAACAGCATAAATACAAAAAATTTATTCTATTAATCCACCCGCCGCCCCACGAATTATTTAAATGTTCTTTGCGCCACTCACATATCTGAGACGCTCGTCCGTATGCTTTTTCCGCCAACAGTCTTCAATGGGGCACATTCCAGACATGTGGGAGTAAGGAACCTGTTTGTCGCTCTTCATCCTCGTTTCGCAGGATAACATGCAAACAAAGGGCAAGCTGACTTTCGCAAAACCCATTCTCTTTGCATCCATGTCGATTTGTGGACAGGAGCTTCTCTGTCTGAAAGAAGTTGTTGTATTCCAATGTAGTACATTTCCAAAAATTGTGTGGCAAACCAACATTGAAGATATTGGTCTGTAATTTTGTTGATCCAATCTTTTACCCTTCTTATAAAGAAGAGTAACCTGCGCTTCTTTCCCATCGCTTTGGACCCTGCGCTGGGTGAGGAATGTATCACCGAAAACTTGCTTTGTATCTTTATCATTCAAAAATCTTTAAAAATAAATGTTTTAAGTACAACATTAATCACTCAAATACGTGTACTGCAGCGCTAAACTGTGTGTCTTGTTGTAAGATAATCTCTGTCATTACTTAAAGGTAAAAATGTGCAAAGTGTCGTAATTATCGTCGTCCGTAAGCAAAGTTCTGTAGAAGTCAATGTACTTTCCTCATAACAAACAAAAGTGAATGCTTTGCGTATAGATATCGTAGTTATTACGTACATTACCGTGATCAAGAAAGTACTATACTGTAATCTATTGTTGTGCTACGAAAAAGGCTGTCTCATTGTAGCTATACCACAAAAGTTACTACTAAAACATGTTTTACTTTCCAGCAGAATTCAGAAAAACTCTGCAGATATAAAACAGATAAACTGCAAAAGCAATAATATAAATTGTGTCACTCATTAGTATCGTCGTGATATAATTGTGTAGCTGTCAAATAAACTAATCACTGTGTCATCTGGCACCTCTCAGAAAGTACTTTAAATCCAGAATGTATTTTCCAGCAAACCAAAATGTTGCATTAAAATATCATTAGCAGTACCAGTATATGTTCTAAGTATGTGAGCCTTATAGTCGTTACGTAATCATGCAACTAACAAGCAAGAATGTACACACACAATAACACTGTGTTGTCTGTTCACTATAACAATGGATTCGTAATTACTGTCTAAATATGTTCCCTGGGTTCTAGACTGGATAGCTAACTTCAAAACATTGTTACATGTTAACAGTTTCTAAGTGTGACAAAGTGTATCAGTAACGTGAAGTGAAAAATTTTATAGCAAAGACTAAGTTAAAAAGCAGATTATCTCTCAATAAACGGTTTTACATGTGAAATATGGTGCAATCCTGTACCCTTCCTAGTACACAGTTACAACTTGAATGCAATTATCATGCGATATATGCCGGTAAAGAATACTGGAATTTTTCTCAAGGTTAGCTTATGTTATTTTTCTCAAGCCCAGCCGGCACACGTGGCTGCCTGCGGTGCGAGTCATTGTCTGTTACCTTTGTTGTCACGTGTCGTTACTGGGATTTGGAGATCTAACTTCTACAAATTCACCTTTTCGAGAAGGCTCTTCCCTGTTTGAATCCCGCCAGTTCTGATGAAATTCAGGTCTATCATTACGATTATATCGTCTGTCGTCATGTCGTTAGATTCCATAATTTCTTTCTTGTCGGTAACGTGGTGGAGAATTTCTCCCTGAGTCGTAGCTTCGTAGTGTTTGAAGTTAATCTGTCTCCCTTGATAATAATTGTTTTGGGTCCCATATTGTCTGTTTTTATGGTTGTCTCTGTCACATTCATTACTCAGGAAATGCGATCTTTCTCGGTAATTATTTTTACTCTGCCAACGGTTGTCATACAGGTGGTGTCTGTTTTGGTCACGATTTGCGTTGTACGAAAAGCCTTGTCGTGTCCAGTTATTATTTCTTTCATAGCACAATTGTGACAGATGTGACCTGTAATGATTGTTTTCCTTTTTTGGCATCCCGCGACTGTCTGTGTCAATTTCTAATTTTTGTAAGAGTCCCTGAAAAGCTTCAATGTCGTCTTTGAAACGTTCTGCCAAAATAATATGTCGTAACTGTTCAGGCAATTTGATTAAGCAACTGCGGACGAGTTCTGAGGGGCTGTATGAGTTTGACAGGTACTGATTCTTGTGCAACATGTCTTCAAAATATTTCACAAGACTGAAAAATTCAGATTGTTCAAAGTGTTTCATCATCATGATGCTATGTTTTACGCGATCTTGAGTAGCTTGAGGCCAATATGCTGAGAGGAAGGCATGGTAAAATTCTCCTTCACTGTGAAAATCGTGAAGAGTGTCGCCTCAAGTCGTAGGGGACAGACTACTAGAAGCTGGTTCAGACCTCGAGTTGTTTTGCGTAGTGTACCGCTGACGCCACAGCAGAGACACCAGAGACTTCCATGACGTATATCCAGAGTGAACTGGAATACTAAGAGCAGTTCAGTGTTTTTCAGCAAGCACTCTCGCTTCTTTTTGTGGCTTTGGTACTTTAATTTGTCATGACATACGGTCTCTTCTGACTGAAGCCGCTACTTGCGCACTTGTCCTTAAATTTAAATAAAATTCAGAACAGGAAGTATGGAATATATTACATTGTAGAATGGCAGGCTCAATAAAAATGTTTGGTCAAGCAGTAAAAGAGTTGGAAATATTAATCTGTTGTGCGTTTGTATGTTTGCTAAATTCCAATCAATGTTTCGACTAAGATGTTTTAATGTGTTACTGTGTTGGAAATAGCCTGTGGTCTTGGGGTGTTATCTTCCGTCCTGGGTTCGAATACCACTGCTGGTTGAATTTTGATTAAAAATCAGCATTGGCAGCCGTAAGCTTCCGGCAGAAGAAGTCACCCTGATTCTGCCAAAGGCCTTGTCAAAGAGGGTGGAGGAGCGGACAGAGGTTCAGAGGACTCTATTGCCTTAGGGGTGGAAAAATGCCCCTGAAGGCGGAAGAATCAACAAAGATAAAAGGCACGAGGATGCAGAAGGCAATAGGAGCCACTGTATTAAAGACACGTAGTGTGTATCCACAGGACATGTGGTTTGTAATTGAAGAAGTGTCATGATGATCTCTCCTTTAGCAAAATATTCCGGAGTAGTCCCCCATTCTTATCTCCGGGAGGGGACTGCCAAGGAGGAGGTTACCATGAGAAAAATACTCAATAATCAAAGAAATAATAACATCCTACGAGTCGGAGTGTGCAATGACAGAAGCTTGAACGTGGCAGGGAAACTAGAAAATGTGAAAAGGGAAATACAAAGGCTTAATCTAGATGCAGTAGCAGTCAGTGAAGTGAAATGGAAAGAAGACAAGGATTTCTGGTCAGATGAGTATAGGGTAATATCAACAGCAGCAGAAAATTGTATAACGGGAGTAGGATTAATTATGAATAGGAAGGTAGGGCACAGAGTGTGTTACTGTGAACAGTTCAATGATAGAGTTATTCTTATCAGAATCAACAGCAAACCAACACTTACAACAATAGGTCAGGTATATATGCCAAGTCTCAAGCTGAAGATGAAGAGACAGAGAAAGTGTATGAGGATATTGAAAGGTAAATACAGAATGTAGAGAGACATGAAAATCTAATAGTCAAGGGGGATTGGAATGCAGTTGTAGGGAAGGAGTAGAAGAAAAGGTTACATGAGAATACGAGCTTGGGGAAAGGAATGAGAGAGGAGAAAGATTAATTGATTTCCGTAGCACGTTTCAGCTAGTAATAGCGAGTACTCTATTCAAGAATCCCAATAGGAGGAGGTGCACTTGGAAAAGGTCGGGTGATGCGGGAAGATTTGAGTTATATTTCATCATGGTTAGACAGAGATTCCGAAATCAGATACTGGATTGTAAGGTGTACCCAGGAGCAGATATAGGCTAAGATCACAACACAGTAGTGTTGAAGAATAGGCTGAAGACATTAGTCAGGAAGAATCAATACGCAAAGAAGTGGGATACGGAAGTACTACGGAATAAGAAGATACGGTTGAAGTTCTCTAAGGCTATAGATACATCAATAAGGAATAGATCAGTAGGCAGTACAGCTGTACAGGAATGGACATCACCAAAAAAAGGCGGTAACAGAAGTTGGGAAGGAAAACATAGGTGCAAAGGAGGTAACTTCGAAGAAATCATGGGTAACATAAGAAATAGTTCAATTGATCGATGAAAGGAGGAAGTACAAAAATGTTCAAGGAGACTCAGGAATATAGAAATACAAATCGCTAAGGAATGAAATAAAGAGGAAGTGCAGGGAAGCTAAGACGAAATGGCTGCAGGAAAAATGTGAAAAAATCGAAAAAGAAGTCGGTAGGACTGACTCAGCATACAGGAGAGTCAAAGCAACCTTTGGTGACATTAAAAGCAAGGATAATAACATTAAGAGTGAAACGGTAGTTCCAGTGTTAAATGCAGACAAGAAAGTGGATAGTTGGAAAGAATGCATTGAAAGCCACTATGAGGGGAAGATTTGTCTGATGTGATAGAAGAAGTGGCGGGTTCAGCGGCGTTCGCGGCGCACGAGGCGGAAGGTCAATGTGGAGGCTGGCCGTGTGGCATCGCCCGCTCTGCCTGTGAGGGGACATGTGGCTGCTCCTTCAGCAAGGTCCGAGCAGGCACACGGGGGGAGGGGTTTATTAGTTATTGGGAGCTCCAACGTTAGGCGGGTGATGGAGCCCCTTAGGGAAATAGCGAGAAGGTCGGGGAAGAAGGCCAGTGTTCACTCTGTCTGCTTGCCGGGGGGTCTCATCCGAGATGTGGAGGAGGCCCTACCGGCGGCGATAGAGAGCACGGGGGGGGGGGGGGTTTATTAGTTATTGGGAGCTCCAACGTTAGGCGGGTGATGGAGCCCCTTAGGGAAATAGCGAGAAGGTCGGGGAAGAAGGCCAGTGTCCACTCTGTCTGCTTGCCGGGGGGTCTCATCCGAGATGTGGAGGAGGCCCTACCGGCGGCGATAGAGAGCACTGGGTGCACCTGACTGCAAATTGTGGCTCATGTCGGCACCAATGACTCCTGCCGTCTGGGTTCAGAGGTCATCCTCAGTTCGTACAGGCGGTTGGCGGAATTGGTGAAGGCGGAAAGCCTCGCTCGCGGGGTGGAATCAGAGCTAACTATTTGTAGTATCGTTCCCAGAACCGATCGCGGTCCTCTGGTTTGGAGCCGATTGGAAGGCTTAAACCAGAGGCTCAGACGATTCTGCGGAGATCTGGGGTGCAAATTTCTCGACCTCCGCTATCGGGTGGAGAAATGTAGGGTCCCCCTGAATAGGTCAGGCGTGCACTACACGCCGGAAGCGGCTACAAGGGTAGCGGAGTACGTGTGGAGTGCACATGGGGGTTTTTTAGGTTAGAGAATCCCCTCCCTAGGCCCGACAAGACGCCTCCTGAGACGCGGCAAGATAGGAGTAGGCAAAATGCAACAGGGAATAACAATATTAATGTGCTAATAGTAAACTGCAGGAGCGTCTATAGAAAGGTCCCAGAACTGCTCTCATTAATAAACGATCACAACGCCCATATAGTACTAGGGACAGAAAGTTGGCTGAAACCAGACGTAAACAGTAACGAAATCCTAAACTCAGATTGGAATGTATACCGCAGAGACAGGCTGAACAGTGAAGGGGGAGGCGTGTTTATAGCGGTAAGAAGTGCAATAGTATCGAAGGAAATTGACGGAGATCCGAAATGTGAAATGATTTGGGTGAAGGTCGCGGTTAAAGCAGGCTCAGACATGGTAATTGGATGTCTCTATAGGCCCCCTGGCTCAGCAGCTGTTGTGGCTGAGCACCTGAAGGATAATTTGGAAAATATTTCGAGTAGATTTCCCCACCATGTTATAGTTCTGGGTGGAGATTTTAATTTGCCGGATATAGACTGGGAGACTCAGACGTTCATAACGGGTGGCAGGGACAAAGAATCCAGTGAAATTTTTTTAAGTGCTTTATCTGAAAACTACCTTGAGCAGTTAAACAGAGATCCGACTCGTGGCGATAACATATTAGACCTTCTGGTGACAAACAGACCCGAACTATTTGAAAAAGTTAACGCAGAACAGGGAATCAGTGATCATAAAGCGGTTACGGCATCGATGATTTCAGCCGTAAATAGGAATAATAAAAAGGGTAGGAAGATTTTTCTGTTTAGAAAAAGTGACAAAAAGCAGATTTCAGAGTACCTGTTGGCTCAACACAAAAGTTTTGTCTCTAGTACTGATAGTGTTGAGGATCAGTGGACAAAGTTCAAAACCATCGTACAATATGCGTTAGATGAGTATGTGCCAAGCAAGATCGTAAGAGATGGAAAAGAGCCACCGTGGTTCAACAACCGAGTTAGAAAACTGCTGCGGAAGCAAAGGGAACTTCACAGCAAACATAAACATAGCCAAAGCCTTGCAGACAAACAAAAATTACGCGAAGCGAAATGTAGTGTGAAGAGAGCTATGCGAGAGGCGTTCAATGAATTCGAAAGTAAAGTTCTATGTACTGACTTGGCAGAAAATCCTAAGAAATTTTGGTCTTATGTCAAAGCGGTAGGTGGATCAAAGCAAAATGTCCAGACACTCTGTGACCAAAATGGTACTGAAACAGAGGATGACAAACTAAAGGCCGAAATACTAAATGTCTTTTTCCAAAGTTGTTTCACAGAGGAAGGTTGCACTGTAGTTCCTTCTCTAGATTGTCGCACAGATGACAAAATGGTAGATATCGAAATAGACGACAGAGGGATAGAGAAACAATTAAAATCGCTCAAAAGAGGAAAGGCCTCTGAACCTGATGGGATACCAGTTCAATTTTACACAGAGTACGCGAAGGAACTTGCCCCCCTTCTTGTAGCGGTGTACCGTAGGTCTCTAGAAGAGCGTAGCGTTCCAAAGGATTGGAAAAGGGCACAGGTCATCCCCGTTTTCAAGAAGGGACGTCGAACATATGTGCAGAACTATAGACCTATATCTCTAACGTCGATCAGTTATAGAATTTTGGAACACGTATTGTGTTCGAGTATAATGACTTTTCTGGAGACGAGAAATCTACTCGCGCTATTCGTCCACGAGACTCAGAGGGCCATAGACACGGGTTCACAGGTAGATGCCGTGTTTCTTGACTTCCGCAAGGCGTTCGATACAGTTCCCCACAGTCGTTTATTGAACAAAGTAAGAGCATATGGACTATCAGACCAATTGTGTGATTGGATTGAGGAGTTCCTAGATAACAGGACGCAGCATGTTATTCTCAATGGAGAGAAGTCTTCCGAAGTAAGAGTAATTTCAGGTGTGCCGCAGGGGAGTGTCATAGGACCGTTGCTATTCACAATATACATAAATGACCTGGTGGATGACATCGGAAGTTCACTGAGGCTTTTTGCAGATGATGCTGTGGTGTATCGAGAGGTTGTAACAATGGAAAATTGTACTGAAATGCAGGAGGATCTGCAGCGAATTGACGCATGGTGCAGGGAATGGCAACTGAATCTCAATGTAGACAAGTGTAATGTGCTGCGAATACACAGAAAGATAGATCCTTTATCATTTAGCTACAAAATAGCAGGTCAGCAACTGGAAGCAGTTAATACCATAAATTATCTGGGAGTACGCATTAGGAGTGATTTAAAATGGAATGATCATATAATGTTGATTGTCGGTAAAGCAGATGCCAGACTGAGATTCATTGGAAGAATCCTAAGGAAATGCAATCCGAAAACAAAGGAAGTAGGTAACAGTACGCTTGTTCGCCCACTGCTTGAATACTGCTCAGCAGTGTGGGATCCGTACCAGATAGGGTTGATACAAGACATAGAGAAGATCCAACGGAGAGCAGCGCGCTTCGTTACAGGATCATTTAATAATCGCGAGAGCGTTACGGAGATGATAGATAAACTCCAGTGGAAGACTCTGCAGGAGAGACGCTCAGTAGCTCGGTACGGGCTTTTGTCAAAGTTTCGAGAACATACCTTCACCGAATAGTCAAGCAGTATATTGCTCCCTCCTACGTATATCTCGCGAAGAGACCATGAGGATAAAATCAGAGAGATTAGAGCCCACACAGAGGCATACCGACAATCCTTCTTTCCACGAACAATACGAGACTGGAATAGAAGGGAGAACCGATAGAGGTACTGAAGGTACCCTCCGCCACACACCGTCAGGTGGCTTGCGGAGTATGGATGTAGATGTAGATGTAGATGAAGAAGAGACATGAGTTGATTTAGAAGAGATGGAGGACCCGGTATTGGAATCAGAATTCAAGAGAGGTTTGGAGGACTTAAGATCAAATAAGGGATATGTAACATTCCATCAGTATTTCTAAAATGGTTGGGGGAAGTGGCAACAAAACGACTTCATGTTGGTGTGTGGAATGTAGGAGTCTGGCGACATACCATCTGACTTTCGGGAATACATCATCCACACAGTTCCGAAGACGGCAAGAGCTGACAAGTGCGAGAATTATCGCACAATCAGCCTAACAGTTCATACATTTCAGTTGCTGACAAGAATAATATACAGAAGAATGGAAAAGAAAATTGAGGATGCGCTAGATGACGATCAGTTAGGGTTTAGTAAAGGTAAAGGCACGAGAGAGGCAATCCTGACGTTGCGATTAATAATGGAATGAAGACTAAAGGGAAATCAAGACACGTTCATAGGATTTGTCGACCTGGAAAAAGCGTTCTACAATGTAAAATGGTGCAAGATGTTCGAAATTCTGAGAAAAATAGGGATAAGTTATAGGGAGATATGGGTCATATACAATATTTACAATAGTGAATAAGAAGAATGGACGACCAAGAACGAAGTGCTCGTATTAAGAAGTGTGTAAGACAAGGATGTACTCTTTCGCCCATACTGTTTAATCTGTAACTCGAGGAAGCACTGATGGAAAAAAAGGTAGGTTCAGGAGTGCAATTAAAATTCAAGGTGAAAGGATATCAGTGACACGATTCACTGATGACATTGCTATTATGAGTGAAAATGAAAAAGAATTACATTATCTGCTGAATGGAATGTACAGTTTGAGTACAGAGTGTGGATTGAGAGTAAATCGAAGAAATACGAAGATTATGAGAAGTTGTAGAAATGAGAACAGCGAGAAACTTAACAACAGAATCGATGGTCACGAAGTGGATGAAGTTAAGGAGTTCTGATACCTAGGCAGTAAAATAACCAACGATGGACGGAGGAAGGGGGACATCAAAAGCAGACTAGCAATAGCAAAAGGGTATTCGTGGCCAAGAGAAGTCTACTAATGTCAAATATCGGCCTTAGTTTGAGGAAGAAATTTTTGAGAATGTATGTCTGAAGTATAGCATTGTATGGTAGTGAAACATGGACTGTGGGAAAACCGGAACAGAGGAGAATCGAAGCATCTGAGATGTGGTGCTACTGGCGAATGTTTAGAATTAGGTGGACGGATAAGGTTAGGAATGAGGATGTTCTGTGCAGAATCGGAGAGGAAATAAATATGTGGAAAACACTGATAAGGAGAAGGAACAGGATGATAGGACATCTGCTAAGACATGAGAGAATGACTTCTATGGTACTAGAGGAAGCTGTAGAGGGCAAAAACTGTAGAGGAAGACAGAGACTGGAATACTTCCAGCAAATAATAGAGAACGCAGGTTGCAAGTGCTGCTCTGAGATAAAGAGGTCAGCCAGGAGAGGACCTCGTGGCCAGCCGCATCAAACCAGTCAGATGACTGATGACCAAAAAAGGAGTTGCTGGTGTGGTTATGTATGATTAGGTGAAATAGGGAAATGGCAGTACACATGAGCCCCAACTCCGTTTATACGATTGTCCCATGTAACTGCCTTCTGTGGCTGTGACAAAGCGTGAGGTATAACAAAACTGTCTTTATTTATTCCACAGCTTGTAGAAAATATGACCTACAACAAGTCTTTTTCTTCGATAAACAGTGGCGAGTCATTCAGAAATCAACAGGCCTGGTAGGGACGTAGGTGGCGTTATAATATATTCTCCTGCCATATTTGTGCTCTTACTGTACAGATTGCTCCTGCTGTTCTTCTTTAAGAGATGGAAATATTGATAATGCGTTCTTTAAATGATGTAAGCAACACAGCACAAATGCATTAAAACTCACCACACATGCTTAAAATTCCTGTACAAATACAAGCACCCTTCCTAGTTTCAGGTCTGCCAGAGTGGCCGTGCGGTTCTAGGCGCTACAGTCTGGAACCGAGGGACCGCTACGGTTGCAGGTTCGAATCCTGCCTCGGGCATGGCTGTGTGTGATGTCCTTAGGTTAGTTAGGTTTAATTAGTTCTAAGTTTTAGGCGACTGATGACCTCAGAAGTTAAGTCGCATAGTGCTCAGAGCCTAGTTTCAGCTCTTGAAGCCATGGTTGTTCTATTACGAGGACACGCTGAAAAGTAGTGCGTTTGAATTTTTTATGTGGAAACCTTTTTAACATTCTACATCTTTATTCTTCATTTACACATTTATTTCACAATCACCCTGGCGACGAACATATTTCTCCCAACGAGAGTTTGTTGATACGGGAGCTGTATGATGTTTCTCTTCGTTGATGGAGTCACAATCTCATGTCTAATTGCACCGCTTCATCATTATCAAAGTGAAGTTCTCGACAGTGTTCTTTAAGTTTTTAAAACAGACGAAACTCGGACTGGGCCAAGTCGGGACGGTATGGAGGATGATCGATGACTGTGAACCCAAGGCATCGGATTGTTGCTGATGCCGCAGCGTTTTTGCGTTATTTTGAAGCAGTGGGTGCTCCGTGTATGGATGAAGTCTTCAAATTACAATCTCGATTACAGCACGCTGTTCCTCGCGCACTGACATTGTTACCTTACACATCACCATGTTACACGCTACAATTCGGAACCGTCTAGCGTCAGAGGGCTACAAATAAGTAAACTTGAAGAATAAAGACTTAGAATGCTAATAACATTCGTTTTTTTAAGCTATAAGAGTTTTCACATTAAAAAATCTGAGGCATTACTTTTCAGCACGCTCTCAAATCAATCAAAGTATTTTACGTGCTATAGCAGGGAACTGACACCGCACAGAAGTACTGTTCGGTATTTACGACCACGGAATGTTGGCACATGTTAATTTGCGCACGAAACTTATCTTCGGTAACCTGCTACATTTAGCTGACGTGGAACTAGCGGAGCATGTTACACCGTGATTGGCTGCTGGGCTATGCTTTGCGTACCACAACCGATAATTTCAAAAGACGTCGTGCGTTATTGGCTTTTCATGAAAAATGTCCAGAAAGTGATGGGCATTGTGTCGGGGTGGGGGGGGTGGGGAGAGGACGAAGGGGGGGGGGGGGGAAGGGGGTGATGCTCGCCTTTCCGGCAGTATGAGCAATGCAGATTAAATTAGTTATCAGGAAAGCTATAAAGGATTAATTGTGCAGGGAACATATTCTTATAACCTTTGTGGGTTATCGTCCAAGCAGATTATATATCGATCGTTGTGAGTACACAGTTTCGCGAAAATGTCGCTGCTATTTTAATTAACACCACTGTAAAATAACTTGAGAAAGTCAGTACAGCGTCCAGAACACTGCGACCATTTTCGATGTGTTAGACTGCAGCCTCAATACACATGAACTTCGCACTGTGGATTGAGTGGTTAGATTTCTAGGTGGGGTATTTTTCTAGCTTAGATCGTTAAACCACAATACAGAACAAGACACATGTGCCGTTCGTAGTTCGTGTTCGTGCCATATCTCATTTGACATCCTGTTTTTACTGTACTACCACCTCGTTATGTTAATTTCAATTACTGGTGTCACTGAGTTGCAGCCTTGCCTACCTGTGAGCGGCAGCAGCGGCGCTTATCGATATAAGCTCTGGCGTATTATCTTTGCCGACTGCTATTACTTCCCGGTTGTCGTGTGTTCGGAGTTAGTTCGAATCTGCCAGTGAGTTGGGAGGCGGAGTACATTTGGGATCTGCCAGTGTTCAGGTCCAGACAGGAGCAGTGTAGAAATATCCGTGGGGGCGTAGCTTGGCCGGGACCACTGGCAGTCTCTACGCATTGTCGGAGTGTGTGGGGCTACGAGGTTCGTGGTTCACCGACCCTGGACACGAAAGTTGAGTTTGGATTTAATTTATCAGAAGGTCAAGACTGTTCACGGTGTGCCGTCTGGTTATCGTTGTTGGCTGTTGGGACATTCCCGTGTGTGTTCGAGTTGGCGAAGGTTTAGCCACTGTCCGGTGGTGTCTAACTGTTTATTCTGCCTTGTACCTGTTAACGTTCCGGTTGCCTGCCATGGCTGTTGACGTAAATTTAGGCAGTGTCCTTTCCCCACTGTGTTGCCACTGTCCAGCATGGTGTGTAGTTCGACAGCTTAATGTATGCTTGTTTGTGGGCGTCCATGCCTTTTACGTTTTGCATTGAACTTCCGATTGTGTGCTGGTCGAGTGGAGTGCAAGTTACCCTGTCGGTGGGTCCGTTGACTGTCTGTTGGTTGGGTTATCGTCGGATCGAGAATGGTTGTGCCGACTGCCTGTCTCAACTAAGTGACCGTTTGTATTTCAAGTGCTGGCCGACTTCGAAACTTCTGAGCGCCATTAGCTGCACTGCCTTTCTTATTTTCTGTTGTGTGTATTTGTATGGCTCACAGCCGATGGATTTGAATTGAAGTTGGTTTTTAGCTGTGTGTTAAGTCATGGGCCTTCGGGCGTTTTAAAATTAACTTTCCTTACTTGTCAAGTGTTAGATTGTTTGGGCCTTCAGCCTGATTAAAATTTTTTTAAAGATAAAGCCTTGAGCCTTCTGCCTACTAAAAATTATTTTAGTTGTGTTTTAAGCTGTGGGCCTTCAATCGCTTTGAAATTAAAGTTTCTTCCTAGTCAAGTGTTAGATTGTTTGGGGCCTTCCGTCTAATTTAAGAAATGCTTTGTTGTTTAAATTTATTTACTTTGAGTTTTAAGTCATGGGGCTTTCAGCCTTTTTAAAATTAAAGTTCTTGTCTTTCGAGCATCAGACTGTTTGGGCCGTCAGCCTAATTGAAAATAAGGCTTTCTGCTGTGTTTTTATTTTAATTACATTTTACCTTCAGTCTTAAAACATGGACCTTCAGCCGTCTTTAAATTAAACTTGTTTACTTTTCAAGTGTTAGATTTGTTGGGCCTTCAGCCAAGATATAGAACTTACATGAGGCCTTCTACCTTCTAAATATTCTATTTTGGGTCTGAATCTTAAGTTAACGGCTTTTAGCCTTTTTTAAATTTAAGCGGTTGTGCCCTTAAGGCATAAGATTGTGTGGCCTATTCAGCCGATAACTAAGTTCAAAATTTGTGCTGTAATGTTTGGTAAAATAATAAAGTTATATGTGTTCGAGTGTAACTGGAATCCACTCATTTTGGCCCCTTTCCACAATTCCAAATACCTGTCCTGTCCTGCGGGTTTAGCAGGGCGTTTCGACACCCTCGTATTCTTTTTTAGCTTTGTCCTTCCTTCGACGGTGTCAAGTTAAAATTACTTATCAGCAGTGATAGACATTGCTGGCAAATAAGTGAAGACCCAAAAACCACCATCCGACGTCTATTTCAACTAAAAAAAAAAAAAAAGACACCATCTGATGTCTATTTTAACCGTCCATGATGAGACAGCATCTGAGGTCTATTTCAACTCTCCATGATAAGAACTGGGCGATTTAAACTAACGGAAGGTCTACGAATTTAAAGATAATGGGACACAATATACTATTCTACCGTAACAACTGGCCTGGCTTCGTATTTGCGACCGTGAAAGTTTGAAACAGTTCAACCGCTAAAATTTAATGCACCCAAGCCTTCGGCCTTTTAAAATTAAATTACTACACAATTCGTAGTTATCTCGGTGAGGTGGCCACAATGGAGTCTACGCTCACTTCGCCCAAGCCGGTTACTGCTGATTGCACACCAACAATCACCCACTTTTCAACTTGGTACTGTGTTAACTACATAAGAGAGAGATTAATGTTAAAAATGATAAAATGAAGGTCATTATTGGTACAAAATAGAAAATTACTCGCAGTAATACATTTACAGTGATACATACATCTCAACACACCAAGCCAAAGTGGAACAATGGTAACAAACGTAGCGACAGAAGAAGGAAGACGGACCAAAGAGCTCACATTACAAAGATAGGGTGATTTATACCTCTTCCTTCAGATTTTGAAACACTATGTATTCTTAAGAAAAACTATTGACATGTGTTATCTATGTAACTTTGTAAACATACACATCAAAGATGGGTATGTGAATGCTTAGAGTTGCTCTTCTCTGTGACAGGGACAAAAGGCACCCAAGTGTATTCGTGCTGTTCGTTTTTAGTGTTCTTACCAGGTCTGATGGATGTAACACGTGAACAGCGTCAGATGTTGAGTGACCATTGCATAGGACATGGAGATCCTGAGTACTCGACTGAGACAGCGTTATCAGCACCAGACAGAGCTTGAAAGGACCGCACTGTAGGTCTCCGTCTGACCAGCTGATCGAATCGTGCCATATTCAGATGTGTGGGGCATTAGAAAATTATAGAGTGACAGGATGCACTTCATGGGAAGGTGAGAGAATGCATACTGGTCGTCAAGGTTAAGGTCACCCACGTCAGATCACCATTGACGTACTGCCCATGAAGCACATCGTAACCGCTTCACATGGCGCCTGGCACCCGAGAACAAGTAATGGACTGATTGCGGCATTCTGTGCAATCCTGCACCGCTTTTAGGAGACTAGGAGAAGCAGCACTAGGGAATCTCGTGCGTTGGCTGCCACTAACAGCGGAAAACAAAAGACTACATTGGGTGCGGTACTGTGACCAAGAAGTGTGAGGAATCATGGGTATCACTTCATGTCTAACCTTGAGGGAGATCCGATGGCACAACGTTACGTCAGGGCATTCCTGTGTCCTCACGAGTTATCTGTCACGTGACAGTATCACGGTACGATTTTCCCACAGGATAACGCTCACCCACACCCAGTACGAGTCTCTGCCAGCGTTATACTGCAGTATTCCTTTGGTCTTTAAGGGCCCGAAATGTCTGCGGAATACAACACCTGTGGGACCAGCTGAGACGTCGGCTCTGTGCCACTACCAGAAACAGTTACAACATTTATCAGACAGGTTGCCTGAGGCGAAGAAACAACAGCTTTATGGCACATATCCTAATCATTACAGTGGTTGCCAACCTTTCTGACACCATTACCCCTAAGTGCAGCAGTCAGATATTAGCTATTAATCCCCTCCCCCAATCACTCCCATCGCCATTACCAACACTAGTGGACTAGTGGGTGGTTAAACATTAAAATGGAAAACAATTTTCTTTGAACACTTTCATTTTTAAAATGACAGAAGTTAAATGATACTTAGCTTTGTAGGTTTTATATTTAACCAAAAACTAATGACTTAGAGAGACTACTACTTATTTCTAATACTGCATTACTAGTTCCACCTAAAACTCCTCTTCAGGAAAGAAGGCTAACTATCCAACTATCTGCATTGAGAGTAGATGCTTGTTACGAAACATGCTTCCTCTGCACCACTTCTCTCCCTATAGTATCACTTTTTTCATTCGCACTCTGCGACCTCCCCCCCCCCCCCTCCCCAAAGATAAAACATGTGCAATATATTAAGTCACTTGATTGCTGGGCTCTTCACTTCTGTACTGGCAGAAATTGGAAGCCTATAACCTGCGGTGAGTCTGCCACTAATAATAATTAAAATAATAAGAATACAGTTTACGCCACACAAAATGCAATCTCCCTCCTCCTTCCTAGTTGCAGCTGTTGTCCACAATAAGCGAAGTGTGTTCTGAAAGTTTGACCAGAGTAAGATTACAATAAACTTTTTAGTTTACTTATCTTTTCTTATAGGGTTGGCTGAAGTTATTCTTGTCTAGGTCCCCGATTGTTGAAGCTGAAATGATCACATTTTAGGTACTCATGACTGAATTGATCTAAATAATTTTTAAGATTGCTGTTGTTGAATTTTTGTTTTTACGTTCATTTATTTTGTCATATTTTTGTATATCACACACGCTTTTGAATTTTCACATTAACAAAGCCGAAATTACATTGTTCGCACAAAATACAAAAATTGGTCCTATCACACCAGAGGCATGCTTACTACTGTCTCACTCAGCGGAAATAACAATATTCCAAAGCGTTTACAATTTTTCTTGACAAATGAATTTCTGTTAGTTTCGATTATTATTTCATAAATGAGTCCAGAAACAAACATAGTAAACAGCACTAGGTTGCGTAATTAATAATAGAAATTTTAAGTGTGCCAAATAATTCGTAATTTCAAATGTTTCTAAAAAAATTTAACTGTACAATCAGAGCTTGAACTTACCGATTATAACATCCCAAATAATAATTGCTATTCATAAATTTTAGCTTGAAATATAACATGTTGTGTATAAAATTATATGGAATTTTCCAGAAAAACGGCTGGGCTAATATTGACCTGCCCAAAATTCAAAAAATATTACTGGTATCTACTACTACTGTTGAGGAAAAGTAACGCTAGAGGAGGATGTCCCGTTGCAAGCACTCTAGTAACGTTTACATAGTTACTCTTGTGCTGTGCTGTCAGTTAAGTCGTTAATTGTTACTGAGTGAATAATGAAGCAGTTTGTAGCCTGTTGTTGCCTACAACTCGGAGAAGGCATTTTCATAAGATATTTAAGCATTGATGTACCTGTCTCAATTTTTGTTTTCATAATTGCATAATGAAACTGCAAAAAATGTATGTAGTGGATGAACTATGTGAAGAATATGATGCATGTACATTCGTTTCAGTAGCTGTAACCTTTATCAAATTGTGTTAAACTTTAACGCTACTATTTCAAAGAATGATTACTTTTGTCCGCAGCTTGTGGTCGTGGGGTAGCGTTCTCGCTTCCCACGCCCGGGTTCGATTCCCGGCGGGGTCAGGGATTTTCTCTGCCTCGTGATGACTGGGTGTTGTGTGCTGTCCTTACGTTAGTTAGGTTTAAGTAGTTCTAAGTTCTAGGGGACTGATGACCATAGATGTTAAGTCCCATAGTGCTCAGAGCCATTTGAACCATTTAGCCATTACTTTTGTTGTAGGTAATCAGTAGTACAGTCTTACAAGACAGTGTTAATAATAATGCTCGTTTAAAAATAGTACGTCCTTAGAACCGAAATACAGTTGGACCATTTTGTTTTTACCACTCAGAAAATTACAGTTTACCCTTCAGAGGGTACTTATTCATGCAGGCCCTAGGGGTGCCATGTCGTTTTGCTAAGTGTGCTCATACTGCCTAAATGATTATAAATTTCACTCAATTATGTGATCACTGAAATAATATCACATACCCTCTCAACGTGTGAAGTTTCTTTTTGTAGCCGGCCGGTGTGGCCGAGCGGGTCTAAGCGCTTCAGTTTGGAATCGCGCGACCATTACAGTCGCAGGTTCGAATCCTGCCTCGGGCATGGATGTATGTGATGGCCTTAGGTTAGTTAGGTTTAAGTAGTTCTAAGTTCTAGGGGACTGATGACCTCAGATGTTGAGAAAAAGTAACGCTAGAGGAAAATGTCCCGTTGCAAGCACTCTAGTAACCTTTACATTGTTACTGTTGTGCTGTGCTGTCAGTTAAGTCGTTAATTGTTGCAAAATGCTCAGAGCCATTTGAACCATTTTCTTTCTTATGTTTCCTCCTCCCCTTCTGGGTCGTTTATGTTTCTTCTGAGGCACTATGTTCACTCAAGTGAATGTAATATATAATGTAATTATAATGATAATAATATAGACAAACAAAGAAAGAATGATTACTTTCAACCATCAAACTAAACGGAATGATCTGTGTCGCAGCAGGTGGGGGTGTATGCGATATGGCAGTGATTCAGGCGCTTCGCGAGGCACCACGTCGGCTCCGTGCCCACAGACACTTGCTCTCTGTGTCTCAGCGCCAGCACGTTGATGGATGAAGGTTTTGCCGCAGCGATCCGCTGACGAGTAGAAGAGAAATAGCGAGAGATAAAGGTGAGAGGCGCACCGCCTCCTGACGGATGCCCTCGCTCCCGGCGTGGCCCACGCCTCGCGGGCCACGGCGCCTGCTCTGACGTCACACCCAGCAGGCCTCGGGCCTCGGCTCCCCGCGGCCGCCGGCGCCATTTTTCGCGCTCGCAGCGCCGCGAGCGGACTTCATCCCGGCCGATATTAAGGCCGTCCATCGTGCGCGGGAGCGCTCCTACCTGCGGCTCGTAATTCCGCGCCGCGGCGACGCCCACATAAATATCTGCTCTAATTTTAAACGTTGCGCTCCGCCGCCGGGGGACTTTCCTTCCGCGGCGCCTTACCTGCACACAGACGTCTCTGCACCGCGCCGCGCAGCTCGGTTCGACGGTCATGCTTGCTGCTGCCGCTGTTCCTCCTCCTCTTCCTCCCCCTCTCGTTTATTTTCTTCTTCTCGTTTTTCCTTCCTCCACTCTCGTGCCCCCATATCTCCCTCATAACCCACTCCATTTTTCTACATTCCCCCTTTTTTTTTAATTTTGCGTAATTTCAGAGTTCCTCTGCGAGAGGACGAGAGGATGGGCCCTGCAATTTGTGAAGTGGCGTTTAATTACGTGCCGGTAGCTTTTCATTTGGTGTACCAGTGTCTGTAAACCATATGCCTGCTCCTCGAGGAAAGGAGAAAACTATGCCTAGCTTTACAGAGGCTCCTCTTGCTGATTCTCTAAATTCTTTTAGTGGATGAACTGTACCAGTTAGTATTTCCATTGCTCACCAAGGCACTTGAGCAAAATGAAGTTTGTATCACCATAAATTTAAAAACACGTGTAACACCACGAGTATCCTATCCATTATGTAACACAATCTGTTTATTTATGTAGCTTACTGCCACAGTGAAGTACGTATTCCATAATAGTGACTAGTATCGAACAGTTACTGATTTTACCACTATTACCTGCATGTTTATCACGTGATCGTGAAATAATTCCAGTGTTATATAAAAAAGTTTTGTTCTGTTGTCTCAGTATACATTCGAAATGTCTGTCCTTAGAACAATTCACAAAAAATGGTTCAAATGGCTCTGAGCACTATGGGACTTAATTTCTGAGGTCATCAGTCCCCTAGAACTTAGAACTACTTAAACCTAACTAACCTAAGGACATGACACACATTCATGCCCGAGGCAGGATTCGAACCTGCGACCGTAGCGGTCGCGCGGTTCCAGACTGCAGTGCCTAGAACCGCTCGGCCACCCCGGCCGGCTAAATGAGAATTGCAGAGTAATCATGTAGATGTAGAACAAGTGGAAATCACAGCTAAGAAGAAGGCACAGAATACCGCAATATGTGTTAAGACATAGGAGAATAACTTCACTGGAACTAGAGGCAGCCGTAGAGGGAAAACTGTAACAGTAGGAGAAGACAGAGGTCGGAATACAGCCAGCAAATAATTGAGGATGTAGGGTGCAAGTGCTACTCTGAGATGAGAAGATTGGCACAGGAGAGGAACTCGTGATGGGTCGCATCAAACCAGTCAGAAGACTGATGCCTAAAACAAAAAAATCAGTGTTAAAGTGTTTGCTGATGACACAGCTACCCTCAATGCAAGCGAAGAACAATTACACAATCTGCTGAATGGATTGAGCAAGGTATTGGGTTCAGGATAAGGATTGACAGTAAATCAAAGAAAGACGAAGGTAAAGAGGAATATCGATCAACTTGAACTTTGTATGTTGAATAGGAACTTGAAAATTTTGTCTTTGGTGATACTTCGAAAAGATACCCTGCAACGAGTATCGACATACATAAGGTACATTTGCAGAGCTCTCTCTCTCTCTCTCTCTCTCTCTCTCTCTCTCTCTCTCTCTCTTTCTAACCGCTTCCGGGAACTTTCAGCCCATCGGCACGCTGGCGGTTGAAAGTGCATGCTGGCAGAGAACTTTGTAACACAGGTGTTTCGAGAGGCTTATTATGAACGGCCGAAGGTCAGATGGAGCACGACGTGTTTGCACTCATTGGTGACAACGTCTCATTTATTCGAAGTGAATGCTCACATTCCAGGTTATGCAGTTAATTCATACTTGTGATATATGTATCCCTGGACTTATTTTCCCTAACTTCTACTACTAAACTTTCAATGAATTTCCAAGGTGAGTTGATATATAGGCGCGTGGTATTGCAAAATTTCTGAGTCTGTGGTTTCAGTAAGCTTGAAGCTGATTGTTGGGTCGTGTTCTTTTCATTCATCATTATACAGTCAATTTCGTCACTCTCCCCTCCAGTTTAGGTTATTTTCTGCTTTTCTTGAAGTCTTGCACACAAATCTGTATCATTGTGATTGCCGGAGCTTCCTACTTAACGTTGCATTTGTGTCTTGAATGTCACGTGCATTGTGTCCTCCATTTATTTAATTTGAGACCAATACACAGTTTAATTACATTTTCTGTTTTTAATTTCCGTTTCCCTAACTCACTTATTGAACATTTATGTCTGTTTTGTGCGTGATTTGTCTTCCGCCATTCAAGTCTTTTTCTAACTTTGGCATATGATAGAAACGAGGAATTCATCCAGTTCTCAGATAGTTTTCTCTTGTTTCTAGTAATAAATAACCCGTTGTCTACAATCAGATCTTCTGCTGTGAACATGAATCTTAACGTCGGTAGGGGGGAGGGGGGGGGGGCGCATCTCGTGGTCGTGCGGTAGCGTTCTCGCTTCCCACGCCCGGGTTCCCGGGTTCGATTCCCGGCGGGGTCAGGGATTTTCTCTGCCTCGTGATGGCTGGGTGTTGTGTGCTGTCCTTAGGTTAGTTAGGTTTAAGTAGTTCTAAATTCTAGGGGACTGATGACCGTAGCAGTTAAGTCCCATAGTGCTCAGAGCCATTTTTTTTTGGGGGGGGGGGGCGGGGGAGACTGCGGCGAATTTACCTTCTTGCCGCCCCTAGGCAGAGAAAAATTCTTCTGCCCCTCATCTCGACATCAATGTGCAATCAAGTAACTTAAATCTGTACGTAACTGATTACTACGACTGCTACATCTAATAACAGTAATATTAATAAAGTGAATACAACGTATTAATTACTTGAATACAACGTATTAGTGTTCCACACTAATATTTGTTAGTTCGTTATGAACCGGCTTTTCCCTTATTAGACTATCGTCAGATAACTTCATGTTGAATACTGATAATGTAATAAATACATACATTTTGAGCTAACCACACTCAAGTCGGGCAGAGCTGATTACGGCATGTGTACTTCGTAGCAAATTCGTCGATCACGCTTCACAGTCTAGTTGCTGGAAATGACGGCTAGACTATTGACTGAATCCTACGACATTATTCGAAATTCTGGCAAAATTCATCTGGTGTATATCTTCTAAATGTTGTACGCCGCGCGGAGTGGCAGCGCGGGCTGAGGCGCCATGTCACGGATTGGGCGGCCCCTCCCGCCGGAGGTTTGAGTTCTCCCTAGGGCATGTGTGTGTGTGTGTGTGTGTGTATGTTGTTCTTAGCATAAGTTAGTTTAAATAGTGTGTAAGTCTAGGGACCGATGACCTCAGCAGGTTGGTCCCTTAGGAATTCACTCACATTTGAACACTTTTTGTTGTTCTACTTGAAATGTAATTACACCGTTTTGTGTGTGTGTGTGTGTGTGTGTGTGTGTGTGTGTGTGTGTGTGTTTTGCAAAATGGATACATCCCAGCAGCGACTTTTTGTTTTATGGAATCATTCTACTTTATATGGCATCCAAATATTTTACGATTCCACATCAACATTACTTGTTGCTCGAATGTATTAGGAGAGGGTACTGCAGCGTTTGGGATCCATATAAAAAGTATCCTACAAATCACACTATACTTGCGATAAAGCAACTCGAGTAAAGAGAACATGCCGCATTTCATTGTTTTCCCCCTATATATTACTTTATATATCGTAGAAGAAGTTACGGCAAACAAATAGATGTCTTTCAGTTTATGATAAAATAGATTCTTATAGCTGCGAGTAGAATAGATCGTGTCTCTGAAGCTGTGGAAGCACAACAATCAGTGTTTACTAAGTGACCCCGCTGTACTCTGTGACAGTCACTTCCATTCACGAATAACTTACCGAAATGTTGCTGTGTGCCGTTTAAGAGTGTTCTGCGGTTGCCCTACTGTAGTAATAAGCTAATAACACAGTTAATGTTTTAAGAATACTGAAAAGAAAACAGGAAACGTAGTCAAGAAACGGGAAACTGATGTTTTAAACAGCCGCCATAAAGGAAATATTTACACTGAGGAGCCAAAACATTGTTACCACCTGCTTAATAGCTTGTTTGTCGGTCTTTGGAACGAAATACATAACTGATTCTGCGTACCAGGAATCGAAAAGTTTTTTGGTGAGTTTTTGGAGGTATGTGGAATTAGATGTCTACACACAGGTCATGTAATTCGAGCAAATGACGGGCCCCTGATTTGCGTGCGAGGTGATGGCACCCAACAGCGAGCCACATAGGTACCGCAGAAATTGCGTCAGGCGAATTTGGTCGCCGAGACATCAACTTGAGTTCACTACAACGATCTTTAGAACCAGTGTAGCATGGTTCGGATACGAGTCAAGGGAATTATACTGCTGAAAGATGACATCACCATTGGGACAAACATCAAGCATGAAGTGATGCAGGTGGTTCCCAGCAGTCAACGTGTCTTCGATTACTACCACAGGTACCATGCAGGAGCAGGAGAGTGTCTCCCACAGCATAACACTGTTCCCACCAGCACGAGTCCATGGCGTGCTGCACGTTTCGAGCTGCCGTTCACCCCGATGATGGCTTTTGTGGAGATGACTATCGACCTAGTGTAGCAAAAATGTGATTCACTCGAAGAGCCAACACGTTTCCGTTGGCAATCGGCAATCGGCAATCGGAAATCGGAAATCCCGACGGCAATCGTAACTGACGACGTAGTTGGTCAACATGTGAACATGTAGGGGTGATCTGCTGCAGTGCTCCATGTTCTACAATGTACGTTGAACGGTGTGCTCCGAAACACTTATGCGTGCACCAGAATGTAATTCTTTCGACAGCGACGCCACAGATCACCTTCCATCGTACTTTACAGAGTAGACAAAATTGCGAACCCTGCTTTCTGCGAAGAGTCGTGGACGTCCAACCATTTAGCACCTAGGGGGACGTTCACTGTCCTTCTGCCTCTTTCCGTAGATCCTCACGACAGTAGTACGTGAACATTCGACCAGCTTCGCCGTATCCGAAATACAAGTTCACGCTGGCAGGTGTGGCCGTGCGGTTCTAGGCGCTTCAGTCTGGAACCGCGTGACCGCTACGGTCGCAGGCTCGAATCCTGCCTCGGGTATGGATGCGTGTGATGTCCTTAGGTCAGTTAGGTTTAAGTAGTTCTAAGTTCTAGGGGACTGATGTCCACAGATGTTAAGTCCCACAGTGCTCAGAGCCATTTGAACCTTTTTTTTTACTAGTTCACAGGCTCTGCGTAATAATAATCTGCCCTTTGTTAAAGTCGCTTATCGCAACGGATTTCCCCATTTGCAGCCCATATCTTCGCTAGCGGGTCCCCCGTGTATGCCTGCTCCTCTAACGTACATCTGTTACCTCGTCACGTACCGACAATCCCACCAGGCGGCATCCAACGCGACGGTTTGTAGTGGTCATAATTTTTTGGCTGATAACTATACACTGCAACTACAAATGGGAGAAGCTATTGCAAATGCGCAAGCCAGTTTTACATATTGCTTAAACACAGTGTGCACTCAGGAGCCAAAGAAACTGGTACACCTGCCTCATATCGTGTAGAGTCCCGTGAGAACGCAGAGGTTCCGCATCATGACGTGGCATGGACTCGACTAATGTCTGAAGTAGTGCTGGAGGAAAGTGACACCAGGAATCCTGCAAGACTGTCCATAAATCCTAAAGAGTACGAGGAGGTGGAAATTCTGAACAGCGCATTGCAAGGCATCCCATATACGCTCAATAATGTTCATGTCTGGGAAGTTTGGTGGCCAGTGTCACTGTTTAAACTCAGAAGGTTGTTTCTGGAGTCACTCTGTAGCAATTCTGGACATCTATATCTACATCTACGTTATTACTCTGCTATTCACAATAAAGTGCCTGGCAGAGGATTCAATGAACCACCTTCATGCTGTCTCTCTACCGTTCCACTCTCGAACGGCACGCGGGAAAAACGAGCACTTAATTTTTTCTGTGCGAGCCCTGATTTCTCTTATTTTATTGTGATGATCATTTTTCCCTACGCAGGTGGCTGCCAACAGATTATTTTCGCAGTCGGAGGAGAAAACTGGTGATTGAAATATCATGAGAAGATCCCGTCGCAACGAAAATCGCCTTTGTTTTAATGATTGCCACTCCAATTCACGTATCATTTCTGTGACACTATCTCCCCTATTTCGCGATAATACAAAACGAGCTGTCATTCTTTGTACTTTTTCGATGTCATCCGTCAGTCCCACCTGATGCACATGCCACACCGCACAGCAATACTCCAGAATAGTGCGGACGAGCGTGGTGTAAGCAGTCCCTTTGGTAGACCTGTTGCACCTTCTAAGTGTTCTGCCAATGAATCGCAGTCTTTGGTTTGCTCTATCCACAATATTATCTATGTGATCGTTCCAATTTAGGTTATTTGTAGTTGTAATCCCTAAGTATTTAGTTGAATTTCCAGCCCTCAGATTTGTGTGACTTATCGCGTAATCAAAATGTAGCTGATTTCTTTTAGTACTCATGTGAATAACTTCACACTTTTCTTTATTCAGGGTCAATTACCACTTTGCTCACCATACAGATATCTTATCTAAATCATTTTGGAAGTCGTTTTGATCATCTGACGATTTTACAAGACGGTAATCAACTGCAAACAATCCAAGACGGGTACTCAGATTGTCTCCTATGTCGTTAATATAGATCAGGAACAATAGAGGGCCTATAACACTTCCTTGGGGAACGCCGGATATTACTTTTGTTTTACTCGACGACTTTCCGTCTACTACTACGAACTGTGACCTTTCTGACAGGGAATCACGAATCCCGTCGCACAATTGAGGCGATACTCTGTAGGCATGCACTTTGGTTAGAAGAAGCTTTTGAGGAACGGTGTCGAAAGCCTTCTGGAAATCTAAAAATATGGAATCAATTTTACATCCTGTGTCGATAGCACTTATTACTTCATGAGTATAAAGAGCTAGATGTGTTTCACAAGAACGATATTTTCTGAATCCGTGCTGACTATATGTCAATAAATCGTTTTCTTCGAGCTACTTCGTAATTTTCGAATACAATATATGTTCTAAAGCCCTACTGCAAATCGACGTTAGTGATATAGGCCTGTAATTCAGCGGATTTCTCCTCCTTCCCTTTTTGGGTATTAGTGTGACTTGAGCAGTTTTCCAATCTTTAGGTATGGATCTTTCTGTGAGCGAGAGGTTGTATATAATTGCTACATATGGAGTTGTTTTATCAGCATACTTTGAGAGTAACCTGACTGGTACACAATTTGCACGGGAAGCCTTGCTTTTATTAAGTGATTTAAGCTGCTTTGCCACACCAAGGATATCTGTTTCTATGTTTCTCATCTTGGCAGTTGATCTTGATTGGAATTCAGGAATATTTACTTCGTCTTCTTTGGTGAAGGAGGTTCGGAAAACAGCGTTTAATAACTCTGCTTTAGTGGCACTGTCATCAGTGACTTCATCGTTGTTATCGTGCAGTGATGGTATTGATTGCGTCTTGCCACTGGTGTGCTTCATGTATGACCAGAATCTCTTTGGGTTTTCTGCCAGATTTCGAGACTGAGTTTCGTTGCGGTAATTATTAAAAGCATCTCGCATTGAAGTACGCGCTATATTTCGAACTTCTGTAAAACTGCCAGTCTTGAGGATTTTGCGTTCTTCTTCATGTGGGGTGTCTTATCGTCCTGCTGGAATTGCCAGGTTCGTCGGATTGTACAACGGACGTGAATGGATGCAGGTGATCAGACGTGATGCTTACGTACGTGTCATCTGCCAGAGTCGTATCTAGACTGCGCACCCCCGACACCATTACAGAGCCTCCACCAACTTGAGCAGACACCTGCTGGCATGCAGGGTCCATGGGTTCATGGGGTTGTCTTCATACCCGTACTCATCCATCCTCTCGATACAATTTGAAACCAGAGTCGTCCGACCAGGCAACATGTTTCCAGCTATCAACAGACCAATGTCGTTGTGGCGGGCCCAGGAGAGGCGTAAAGCTTTGTGTCGTGCCGTGATCAAGAGTACATGAGTGGGCCTTCGAATCCGAAAGCCCAACGTCGATAATGTTTTGTTGAATGGTTCCCACTCTGACGCTTGTTGATTGCCCAGCGTTGAAATCTGCAACATTGTACTAAAGGGTTGCACATCTGTCACGTTGAACGATTCTCTTCAGTCGTCGTTAGTCCTGTTCTTGCAGGATTTTTTCCGGCCGAAGCAATGTCGGAGTTTTGATGTTTTATCGGATTCCTGATATTCACGGTGTACTCGTGCCATGGTCGTACGGGATAATCCCCACTTTATCGCTACTTCAGAGATGCTGTGTTCGATCGCTCTTGCGCCGAGTGTAAAACCACGTTCAAACTCATTTAAATCTTGATAACCTGTAGTTGTAGTAGCAGTAACCTATCTAACAACTGCGCCAGACACTTGTTGTCTTATATAGGCGTTGCCGATCGCAGCGCCGTATTCTGCCTGTTTGTATGTCTCGCTATTTGAATACGCATGCCTATTCCAGTTAGTCTGTCGCTTCAGTTTATATGTCTGTAGGAGGCGGCAATAATCCACGGAGCCTATTTTCATATCCCAATACGTGCCCCTCTTAGGAGGCGGCAATAATCCGCGGAGCCTATTTTCATATCCCAATACGTGCCCCTCTCTGTACGGTAAAATGCCACTCGTTTAACAAGTGAACTGATGCACTCGCCTCACCTGGAAAGTGTACTCTTTTTCCAGCCTCCGTGTCTTGTGTCATCAGGCACTGTGCAGCTGAGGCTGCAGCGATCCGATAACAGTACGCGGTCCAGTTTGAGAAACGGCCGCAAGTACCAACTCGCCTCCCGGTAGTAGCGTGTGTCGATTTGTACATCAGATAACAATACCGCCAGCGGTGGTTTGCATAATTGTTTGCTGTCGGTCTATCTTGCGACTTGAAGAACTCGCTGAGAAATGAACTATTTGGAGCATAGCGCTGTATACTTGGCCGGCAACAGCAACTTGTCGACCGCTCTGTGAGTAGTGCAGCTGATTCTTTCGAGCTGCACCATGGGGGCATGTCTTGTGATTTTTGATATTTGTACCCAGTATGTGTACCCAGTTGCCGAAATTCATGACATCGTTTTACCTCAATCACACCTGTACATGCATCCTATGGATATGTGATACCTTTCAATCACACCAGAAAAAAATGGCTCTGAGCACTATGGGACTCAACATCTTAGGCCATAAGTCCCCTAGAACTTAGAACTACTTAAACCTAACTAACCTAAGGACATCACACACACCCATTCCCGAGGCAGGATTCGAACCTGCGACCGTAGCAGTCCCGCGGTTCCGCACTGCAGCGCCAGAACCGCTAGACCACCGCGGCCGGCTCAGTCACACCAGAATCGGCGACATGTGTGTACGCTGACAGCTGCGAAAACGCGTGGCTGAATTGCTGACAAATAATCAGTAAAAATCTACGCCTCGGGAGTGTAAAAAATTCTGCTCGCGATTGAGGCAATGCATGAAATCATTGTTTATCCTAATCGCTTTCCTTTCCTCTACACATGGTCGTGGGAATGAGTACCAGCTTTTGTTCACACTAGAACCTGTGACATGTGTGCGATTTCCGCAGAAATACGTTGCACGTGTGCAGTAAAATAATTTCCGTGGGAATGAAATTTTTGCCAAAGCGGCTGTTCGCGGCTTCTCGGAATTTCAGCCACAAACGGCAGTTTCCACAGAAGTACATAGCACATATACATTAAAATTGTTTCCATGGAAATGCCTCTTTTGCTGGAAGTGGCAGCTCAACTGATGATTTCTGCAGAAATAATTTCTTTTATTACATGTTTGGTTCTTTGATGTACATCAGTAGTGATGTTCATCAGTAGTGGAGTAATTTTGACGCAGAAATTGATGCTGAAACAGCGCAGCTATTAATTAATTATCAATGGAAATTGGTTCTTTGTCTACCCTGTGCTTAGTAAAGACAACCAGATTGACATTTCGCAAGACAAGAGACTCCGTTAAAATACTATTGATCTGGACTTACGGGCTCTCCTTGTGACAAACCTTTATAGACTGTTCTAAAAATCAGTTGTCCATCCAACGTGCTCAGTCGCTTGATGTTACAGTGTAGGAAATGCGACCATTAGTTGATTATTTTTCAAAAATCTATTCAGATCACACATGTTTTGTCGCAATATCAGAAATATCAACATGGTTGTGCTGGAAAAGCTACAATCTTATGTACTGGGTGGTTCTAATTAAAGTGCAATTACTCACAGAGGTCTCGTGTGGACTGTAATTGTCATATGGCAGCGAAATTTGGCAGATACTCTAATGCTTTCATGCGGAACCGATTTACGGTGGAAAAAATGTTCCAGTTTTGGCATCCAGTTGGAAATCTGGGGCTGTGAATGCGAGAAAGACGTTTCCATATGCAGTCGATTAGAGAAAGGCCGTGCGCAGAAAAGGTCAAAGAGGTGGCAAAGGCATAATTTGATTTTATTATCAACCGCCGTTTACACAACTTGTACAATATGAGCACCATAGACGTCTATGAGATGCGCCAGATTTGCTCCATTGCCAAAATGGGAACTAATATTTTCCCGTGTAAATCGGTTCCTCATTAACGAATTACCCTATCTACCAGGTTTCACTGCCATACGATAATTACAGCCCAAACTGGACCTCTGTGAGTAACTACACTTCAATTATAACCACTCCGTAGATTTTCAGAGAAATTCAGTTTCACGTTTGTAGCTCGACACAGCCCTCAGCCCTGGATTCAGAGCTAGACGTTCTAGGTTCATGACTCGGTAATAACTTTTTTTGTTGTGATGTCTAAGCCATGGACAATAGCGAACGATGTACGAGACAGACACCTCACATTTTAATGACGCCCAGGATGATACTCTAGCAGATATATGTTTCTGAATTACCTCCCTACCCATTTTTAGATTCTAGCGGTTTAGTACCACAGTTTTCATTATTTCACTTTGCCTAACTAATTCAAAAAAGTCACTGCAAAACCATGAATTTCTTTCACACTCAACAATACTAAAGAAACACTCGTTTATACGTGAAGTAATTACTATTAATGGCTACAATGTTGGCGATACCCAATTAATGTCACCAACATTGCTGGACATGGAAGCATTTGAAATGAATAACAGTGAAAGTGAACATAGTGATGATGCTGATTCTGATGGTAGTATCATGTTTGTACATGAGGCAATTACTATTAACAATGACGACGGTGATGATGATGTTGATGAAAATAAAATTGAATACAAGGAAAATTAATTTTACAGCCATTTTTTTCGTATTCCACTATCTCTTTGCGGTACACGCCACGTACTGTAAATTATCAACTCTTGACTAGCACTGTTTCACGTAATGTCACATATAACTTCAGACATAATTTTTTTTAATGTAGCTTCAGGTACTCTATCGAGATTAATTTATGTATCATTTTCGGTTTTGTGTACAAAAGACATCTAAAACAAGAATGGGTATTAACTGTAGCTAAGTCTGTTACTCAACATGTTGCTGGAATGAGTTTACTCTATTCTCTTTTATGAATCAATCTTACTGACTCAATTACAATTACTGTACATCTTTGAATGAGTTAAAACCAGAATAATTTGTGTAGGAAACATTCCACACACACACACACACACACACACACACACACACACACACACACACACCTAGACATTCTCACAAACTTTTAGGACCAATCAATTTTTATACATTCTTACAATTGCCCCATATTTACATACGCTGACGTAAGTAGTTCAGGACGCTAAAGTACACACCTCTAACTTAATGACGTCAGATGCTCAGCCTGTCTGTTGTGATCATTGACAAACAGTATAGATCATGTAAGTGTCGCATAACCATCTAGAGTCTAGTCTTCTTGCGACCCTAGATACTAGTGAGCATCGCTGCCAGTAATCACATACAGGGGAAAAATTCCTGGCAAGTGTATCTGCAATTTCTCAGAAGGAACACCCAGCTTCTCGTAGCCCTGTTACACGATTTAGTTCAAACTCAGTGAGGCGTTGATAATTGCGTCTTCGTCACCTTCAAGGCATTCTTGACTAACATCAATTCACTAATCTCCAAGGTAACTAACGCTCATGATCCTTACAACCTGTATTTAAAGCAAACCTGATATGTGTCTTCTTAGTGACTCTCCTTTTATGTGACTGTTGAAAAATTTGAACAGACATCATCTTTCAGCCCGCATCTCGTGGTCGTGCGGTAGCGTTCTCGCTTCCCACGCCCGGGTTCCCGGGTTCGATTCCCGGCGGGGTCAGGGATTTTCTCTGCCTCGTGATGGCTGGGTGTTGTGTGCTGTCCTTAGGTTAGTTAGGTTTAAATAGTTCTAAGTTCTAGGGGACTGATGACCATAGATGTTAAGTCCCATAGTGCTCAGGGCCATTTGAACCATTTTTTTTTTTCATCTTTCAGATGGAAAAACCGGCCTATCAACTTTGGTTTACGTCGCACAACTCCTACTTTATGCTGAGATTTTCTTTCCATTTGTGTATTACGGAAGTTCACGGCAATGTTCACGCTATAAAGTCAACAAAGTAATCCAGACCGGAGGATGCCACGCTGAGCCGGTCTCGAAACGCAGCAGGGGCATGCAGCATGGCATCCACGTAATAAAGTACAATAATGGCATACGCGTGAGAATTATTTGTGTCAGGAATGCAGCAAAGATACCAGACGGGCATAAAGCTATGTGCAGTCTACACTTAAAACTGCTGTTAATGGATTGTCAGTAACAGTTACTCTACACACCGGCCCAAAACTCAGTGCCGCATTTTCCGGTCTGGTCAAATGCATCTGTGAGCAACATAATGTTCTGACCTTCCCTCTCAGTGGTTTCAGTATTTTGGTGCCAGCAAGCCCCAAATCCAAACCAGTAAGGAATGAAGCACAGCTGGATCACTTTTTAGAAGAAATGATCGTATCACAATCGATTCCTCATTGTAGATGGCCTCACGATCATTAGAGGCATTGACATTTCAAACAAGAGAGACGCATAATCGACCACTTACCCCGAAAGTTACAAGCAAAAGGCAATGGTTACGACGCCACTACAGGTTTCATCACAGCAGCATAGTGATGTGGCATATCTTGCCAGGGTGTCAAAATGTGATTCGCTGGCGAGCTCACAGACAGTAGCCAATAATAGGAGAGTGATCACTGCGCAAATGTACCGTGTGTCACTCACGATAAGCGACAACAGTCTGATTCCCTCCATCCTTCGGTGTTCAGAAGGAACAGGATAAATACAGTTGGCGGTGGCGTGTTGTTGCTGTTAGAAGCAATTTATCTTGCACTGAAATTGAAGTACATAGTTCCTGAGAGTTGGTATGGGTACAGGTCTTTCTTGGAAACCGCAGTAAAACAATAATTGCATCCTTTTACACACCCAGCACAGATGATACAATTGCTGAAGGGTTCAACGAAAACTTTAGTCCAATTTCAAACATGTACCAAGCTCATTCAGATAGAGTTGATGGTGACTTAAATTCGCCCTCGATATATTGGCGAAAAATGTGCGGAGGTATACATAAAACATCATCCGAAATTGTGCTAAACGCATTCCCAGAAAATTATTTCGAGCAAATAGTACCTTCGCTATGCTATAGCAATGGAAATACTATCTATGACAGCACTGCTACAGCAGAGTTACTAAGCACAGTCTTACAAAATTCCTTCACCAGAGGAAACGAGGTAAATATTCCAGAATTTGAGTCAAGAACAGCTGCCAATATAAGTTACTATGAAGCAGGTATCCTCGGAATTGTGAAGCAACTTAGATCACTTCATAGAAGCAAGTCCTCCACTCAAGACTTATACCAATTACGTTCCTTTCAGAGTATGCTGTCGCAATAGCTCTATACATAACAATCATATACAGCCGCTCACTCAACGAAAGATCCGCATCCGAGGACAGCAAAGCTGCACAGGTCACACCAAAATTCAAGAAAGGCAGTATGAGTAATCCACTAAATTACAAAAATGGTTCAAATGGCTCTGAGCACTATGGGACTTAACATCTGACGTCATCAGTCCCCTAGAACTTAGAACTACTTAAACCTAACTAACCTAAGGACATCACACACATCCATGCCCGAGGCAGTATTCGAACCTGCCACCGTAGCGGTCGCGCGGTTCGAGACTGAAGCGCCTAGAACCGCTCGGCCACAACGGCCGGCTCACTAAATTACAGGATCGTATCATTAACGTCGATATGCAGCACGATTTTTGAACGTATATTGTGTTTGAACATTATGAATTACCTCCAAGAGGACAGTTATTGACACACAGTCAGCATGAATTTACAAAACATTGTTCTTGTGAAACACAACCAGCTCTTTGCTCACACGAAGTGCTGGGGTACTGACAAGGGATTTCAGAGTGATTCCACATTTCTAGATTTCCAGTAGGCTTTTGACCCTTTACTTCACAAGCGGCTTATAGTGAAATTGCGTGCCTGTGGAATACGGTCTCAGTTATGCAACTGGATTCGTGATTTCCTGTAAGAGAGACCACAGTCCTTAGTAACTGACGGAAAGTCATCGAGTACAACCGAAGTGATTTCTGGCGTTCTCCCAGGTTCTGTTATAGGCCCTCGGTTGTTCTTTATCTACATAAACGTCGTTTGGCTACGATGCTGTCGTTTATCGCCTAGTACAGTATCGGAAGATCAAAACCAATAGCAAAAGCATTTAAATAAGGTATTATATAAATAAGAATATTGGTAATCGACCCTAATTAATTAACAGTGTAAGGTCATCGGCATGAGTGCTAAGAAGAATCCGTTAAACTTCGGTTACACGATAAATCGAACAAATCTAAAGACCATAATTTCAACTAAATACCTAGGAATTACGATTACGAGCAATTCAAATTGGAAAGAACACCTAAAAACGATGTGAGGGAGGCGAACTAAAGACGACGTCTTACTTTCACAATACAGAAGATGAAACAGATCTACTAAACAGACTTCCTTCGCAACGTCTGTTCGTCCTCTTTTGGAGTACTGTTGTGCGGTGTGGAGTCTTTACCAGATTGGATTGACGGAGTACATCTAGAAAGTTCAAAAAAAGGGCGGCACGTTCTGCTCTATCGAGAAATAGAGAGAGTGTCACTGAAATGATTCAGGACATAATTAAAACAAAGGCGTTTCTCGTTGCAGCGGGATCTTCTCATGAAATTTCAGTCATCAACTTTCTTCTCCAAATGCGAAAATATTTTGTTGACACCAACATACATAGGGAGGAACGATCATCTTGATAAAATAAGGGAAAACAGAGCTCGCACAGAGAGATATACAGTAGGTGTTCGTCTTTTCCGAGTGTTGTTCGAGAGTGGAATAACAGAAAATTAATTCGAAGTTGGTTCGATTAACCCTCTGCCAGGCCCTTAAGCGTGATTTACAGATTAGCTGTGTAGGTATACAAGTAGATGTAGATGAGATGAGTTAGGACAGACACTAAAAGCCTACTCAACAGTTTGTCGGGAGCACCCTTGCATCATATGCGGATATAACTGCAAACTCAGTGCCTTTCTGCACGGCACATTCTTCCACGTTCTCCATGGCGACCATTGGGCCCAGCGACCAGCGGTTGCATTAGAAGATACAATGACGTAATGTACTTAGCATGTATACAAGCATATGTTGCTACGACTATATAAACCGTAGGCAGTCACAGTTTGGTCTATCGTCAATCCACCAACAAATGAATGGTTCAAATGGCTCCGAGCACTGTGGGACTTAACATCTGAGGCCATCAGTCCCCTAGAACTTAGAACTACTTAAACCTAGATAACCTAAGGACATCACACACATACATGCCCGAGACAGGATTCGAACCTGGGATAGTAGCGGTTGCGCGGTTCCAGACTGAAGCGCCTAGAACCGTTCGGCCACACCGGCAGGCCCAACAAATGAAGTGTGGCAATTATTCACCTGTATATCCGTGCAATGGTGTGTATATTAGTACAGTGTTTTGTATATTTGTTGTTGTCAAGTCTTAGAATGTATTTGATATTTAACTACTTGCGTAGTTTTCTCTGCTTTTAAATACGTCTTGATGTGATATTCAATCTAGTGTGAACAAAATGCAGTCAAATACTCAACATGAATTGGTTAGAGTGATTTATTGTATATGTATCTTATTGCTACCCTAAGAGTTATTTCATTAAAACAGAGAAGGTGATACAATGACGTAAGTATATGTGCGTGCTCTTCAGTTTTAAACTCCATTGAATATCACTATTTCTAAGTGAGATAGTGCTCTGTCAATTGATTTACTTCTGTGCAGAGTTGTGCGTGTTGGTGGAAGGGGGGAAATGCCTGTTTACTCGGCTCTTGGTGCGAACTATGTCCGTAACTCAGTCAGCTATATGGGTGAAAGCTATTTATGTAAACTGTTATACAGGGCTATTACAAATGATTGAAGCGATTTCATAAATTCATTGTAGCTCCATTCATTGACATATGGTCACGACACACTACAGATACGTAGAAAAACTCATGAAGTTTTGTTCGGTTGAAGCCGCACTTCAGGTTTCTGCCGCCAGAGCGCTCGACAGCGCAATGAGACAAAATCGCGACAGGAGCCGAGAAAGCGTATGTCGTGCTTGAAATGCACTCACATTAGACAGTCATAACAGTGCAACGACACTTCAGGACGAAGTTCAACAAAGATCCATCAACTGCTAACTCCATTCGGCGATGGTATGCGCAGTTTAAAGCTTCTGGATGCCTCTGTAAGGGGAAATCAACGGGTCGGCCTGCAGTGAGCGAAGAAACGGTTGAACGCGTGCGGGCAAGTTTCACGCGTGGCTCATGCCACAACTGAAGACCGATAGCGCCGACTTCATCTTTCAACAGGATGGTGCTCCACCGCACTTCCATCATGATGTTCGGCATTTCTTAAACAGGAGATTGGAAAACCGATGGATTGGTCGTGGTGGAGATCGTGATCAGCAATTCATGTCATGGCCTCCACGCTCTCCCGACTTAACTCCATGCGATTTCTTTCTGTGGGGTTATGTGAAAGATTCAGTGTTTAAACGTCCACTACCAAGAAACGTGCCAGAACTGCGAGCTCGCATCAACGATGTTTTCGAACTCATTGATGGGGACATGCTGCGCCGAGTGTGGGAGGAACTTGATTATCGGCTTGAGGTCTGCCGAATCACTAAAGGGGCACATATCGAACATTTGTGAATGCCTAAAAAAACTTTTTGAGTTTTTGTATGTGTGAGCAATGCATTGTGAAAATATCTCAAATAATAAAATTATTGTAGAGCTGTGAAATCGCTTCAATCATTTGTAATAACCCTGTATATACAAGTTAGTCAGAGACAGTATGGAAACCTTGTAAGAGAAATAACTGTTAAGAAAAAAATTCGATACGTTGCGCCGTTTCCGACTTAATTAGTGTTGAAGCCAGCCAGGCAGACCATTTCGTGAGCAGATTCAAGCGGCCAACCAGATACAATCAGTGTCAGTGGTTCTTACAGAGTACATGACAGCACATGAGACTGTTCAGACTTTGGCTCGGGTTCGATCCTTACTACCATCCCACGTCCAGTTTTTATATTGCTCTCTTGTTAGGCTTTATGAAACCAAATGAAAAACACGTCTGGTGATAGCATCTCTTGCGTGCAGCTTGAATCTGTGCGTGCAACAGCCCAAGCGGCTAACAATGCTAATTACCTCGAAAATAGTGCAACGTATCGAAATTTGAATTTCTTAGCTCAATAACCACCACGATGATAACCCCGGAAAGAGAAACTTATTAACTCCAGAACACTAAGGGGGGCGGGGGTCTTACTTTGCTACTAAACCTTTGTAAAGTTTACTACCCCACATTTTAATCGAAGGAAGTCGCGATTTTTAGGTTATGCATAAGGTAATTACAAATATTATATTTCCAACTTTATGACTCATAGCAAATTAAGTACACAATGTCGTGTTTTATACCATACTGCAATCGTAGATTTTAAATGGTTCTTAATTATCTGGGGTAAACCTTGGTATTAAATGCAGATAGCTTACTCTTGTCTGAAATACTTAATATACCTTAGAGATTTCTTTACATTTATAAGATGTGCGACATAAATAGAATATATTTCTTTTAATTGCCTGTAGACACCACAATTGGATAATAAATGAATTTGTTTGCGATCATGTCGCTAAGCAAGATCATGTGGCACACATAATGGACTGTGGTTTCAGTACTTCGTGCAGGCAATATACTGTCTTCCCGTGGAACTTAAATAAATGTCACTTTTTTCAGAAGTATTAGGAATGGTGAGAAATAATGAAGACTACTTTCAGTATACTCTCAGAGCAAGGGTACTGTGTATTGTGTTCCATATTTTCTGTTGAATAGGATGTCACGGTTTGCAAACAGCCAGTGAGGGATTTAACAACAGGAAAAATGGCCAGTCCCAATTAACTTCCCATGGAAGTTCAACTGAGCATAGGACATGTGTGTTAACTTTAAAAGCTAGAGGGCAAATCGTCGGGCAATAGTTAAGAAGTTAACATCTCAGTTTGAGACGAAGATAAAAATTCAAATGACATGTTAAAACGAGTTGTTTCTGTGGTCAAGAACGTTTCGCCACAAGACTCATAACTATGAGTTTGCGTCAGAAGAGGGGCACTGTGAATTCAGATTCAGAAATTGCTGGCATCAGCATCAGCATTCCTGGAATTCTGACATAATCACATCCAGACAGTTGCTCTGAGGCCATGACATCATCGTGAGGCCACCGTTATCCCTTACCCCCCTCCACCAAGCTATCATTCACATCCACACTCCACATCCCCTGTCCCCTGCCAACCGGCGCCTATGTCCCAGCACTCCCCTGTATTGTGAGAACGCTCTAATCAATTTCCACACGTACTAAACAATTTACCGGTAATTGTGGTGCTTAATATAGTCAATTTACAGCCACCACCATCACCGATAGTGGGAGTACTGGCTCTGTCAAGCAATAGCAATCAAATTCCATACTGAATTAGTAGAGCAACTGTGCAAGCTTTGAAACTTCCTGGCAGATTAAAACTGTGTGCCGGACCGAGACTAGAACTCGGGACCTTTGCCTTTTGCAGGAAAGTGCTCTATCAACTGAGCTACCCAAGCACGACTCACGCCCCGTCCTCACAGCTTTAATTCCGCCAGTACCTCGTCTCCTGCCTTCCAAACTTCACAGAAGCTCTTCTGTGAACCTTGCAGAACTAGCGCTCCTGGAAGAAAGGATAAATGTTGAAATGAGTGTGACATCTTGTGGGACTTAACTGCTAAGGTCATCAGTCCCTAAGCTTACACACTACTTAACCTAAATAATCCTAAGGACAAGCACACACACCTATGCCCGCGGGAGGACTCGAACCTCCGCCGGGACCAGCCGGGAAGAAAGGATATTTCGGAGACATGGCTTAGCCACAGCCTGGGGGATGTTTCTAGAATGAAATTTTCACCCTGTAGCGGAGTTTGCGCTGATATGAAACTTCCTGGCAGATTAAAACTGTGTGCCGAACCGAGACTCGAACTCGGGATCTTTGCCTTTCGCGGGCAAGTTCTCTACCAACTGAGCTACCCAAGCACGACTCACGCCCAGTCCTCACAGCTTAAATTCCGCCAGTACCTCGTCTCTTACCTTCCAAACATCACAGAAGCTCTCCTGCGAACCTTTCATTCTGTGCAAGCTTTGTTATTTGAGTTCAATGCTCTGTAGCGGAATGATCAGCATTAAGTGCCAGCAGAGATTATCAGCAGCAGCCGTTCACTGGCAGAAGAAAAAGAAGAAGAAGAAGAAGAAGAAGAAGAAATAAAGAAGAAGAAGAAGGAGAGAGTAGAAAGTAAACAGTCCTCCATTTATTATTGACATTAAAATTATTAATTTAAGGATAATAATAATAATTGTAACATATTCAGTTTGCTAGTTACTATTATTTTGTCCATCTGCACAGCAGAGTCCTGATACAGTGCTTGGCCAGGTGAAGCAGGTGTCGTCTGCGTCACCAACTGATTACAGTGTACAAAGTGTAATTTAGCAGCCAGTGGAACCAAAAAAGGGTAACTATAGATATATAATGGGAGATACTGTCTGTGATTGTAGTATCGAATTAGATTACGTCGTGTGTCCCACACACAGCACCAAAGTCAGATTCAGTCAGCTACATAAGTATTAAAAAGCATACGAGCTAAATTTGTCGTCTATAGGTGGCTATTATTTGCGCAAAAGAAGGAAAAAAAAGGAAAAAAAGGAAAAAAAAGGAAAAAAAAAGACGCACCGTTTTCCGCGTATGGCTCTGGCGGATGGTACTACATCTGCAGCAGCAATTGAGCAGCAGTTGACACCACACTAACACAAATACCTGTTACAAATCGGTTACTTCAAGGACAACTCGGAGACAGACGACCTGTACCGCGCAATCTAGTGACCCCAAACCACCGCCATTTGCGGCTTCAGTCGTGTCAAGGGAGTGATCATTGGAAGGCAGGGTGGAGATGTGTTGTGTTTTCTGATCGCAGCTGGTTCTGCCCCGGTGCCAGTGACGGCCGTGTGTTGATTAGGAGGAGGCCAACTGAGGACGTGCACCAACTGGTCTGCCGGCCCGGGTGGCCCAGCGGTTCTAGGCGCTACAGTCTGGAACCGTGTGACTACTACGGTCGCAAGTTCGAATCCTGCCTCGGGCATGGATGCGTGTGATGTCCTTAGGTTAGTTAGGTTTAATTAGTTCTAAGTTGTAGGGGACTGATGACCTCAGCAGTTAAATCCCATAGTGCTCAGAGCCATTTGAACCATTTTGAACCAACTGGTCCGCGTGCTAGACACGCTGGACCCAAACCTTCAGTTATGGCCTGGGGTGCTATTTCGTATGGGAGCAGGAGCGCGCTCGTGCTTATCTCGCGCACCCTAACCGCAAATTTGTATGTCAGTCTGGCGATTCGACCTGTTGTTATGTCATCATAAGCATTCAAGAGGGTGCTTTCCAACAGGGTAACGCTCGCTCATATATCGCTGTTGTAATCCAACACGCTCTAGAGAATGTCAACATCTTGCCTTAGCCTGCTCGACCACCTGGTCTGTCTCAAGTCGAGCACATATGGGACACCATTGGACGGCGACTCCAGCGTCATCCGCAAACGACCAAGTGCAACAGGCACGGAACTCCATCCCATAAACTGAGGTCCTGGGCCTGTATAGCACAATGCATACACATTTGCGTGCTTGCATTCAACATTCTGAAGGTTACACTGGTTATTAATCTACATTTGGAATAGACGGTTTCATTCCAGTACTTCATTTTGTTTATACAGGGTGGTCAGAAACAGCATGAAAGGATTGTGAAGATCTTGTAGGGTAGGTTCCGTCGAGAAATAATTTTTAAGAAAAAAGTTTGATACGTTGCCGCATTTACATTTGGAATGGATTCAAATGGTTCAAATGGCTCTAAGCACTATGGGACTTAACATCTGAAGTCATCAGTCCCGTAGATTTATAACTACTTAAACCTAACTAAACTAAGGACTTCACACACATCCATGCCCGACGCAGGATTCGAACCTGAGACCGTAGCAGCAGCGCGGTTCCGGACAGAAGCGCCTAGAACCGCTGGAATGGATTATCGCTGTTCTATAGGATCCAGATCAGGACTCTGTGCCATCCAGTCCATTACAGGGATGTTATTGTAGTGTAGAGGTGGGCAAACTGTTACCCGTAACTGTTTCGAAACAAATGAAACAGTACAATGTAATGTTTCGATAAGTTGTTTCGAAACAGTGAAACAGTTTGTGTTTTGTAATCTAATAAACGTACACATTTTATCATCTTGACTGTCTACTGTATAAGTATGTCTACATAAACACAAATGAGGTGCGCGAGCGCTAATCATATCGCAGAAAGTATGAAACTATCACTTAGGCGTCTTGGCAGTTTCGTATTTCCTCCAGAAAATGTGCTGCTTTCGTGTCGTGTGACTTTCATACTTTTCAATTTTGTCTTTCAAGGTGTTTCGAACCGTTACTATGAATTCATCATGCTTGCCAGCCCTTCCCGTTCACCATTACACTATCAGTGATATGTCAAACAGATTGCTTGCAATTATACCTACATCAAATTTATGTATATGTCTAATAACTGTCACTCTACGCCTTTTTTTATTCGAGATGTTGTAGGCTTACTTGCGTTTCTTAATATGATTACTGTACATGAACAGAGAAGCGTATGTTATAAAAAAGTGTAATTTAACTGAATGATTTTCACTTATTTATTATTTTGAATGTGAATAGTATGCGCTGTTTTGTTGTTTGGTTAGTGTTTATAAAGCAGATGTTACGCCATTTCGGAATAGGACAGTGAGCTAGAAACAAAGCTTTATTTTCGGATATCTTAAGCTTCATGCTATTGCTTGTCAAAAAGATTTCGACACTCTTGAAAGTGTTTCACGAAGAAGTATGTTGTGTTTCAGTACCTGTGCCGAGCCCGAATCTCGTCCGACACAGAGTGGAATGAAACATCACTGTTTCGATACAATTAGTCCGTTCCAAGCACAGGTGGACTGAAACAGCCTTATTTTGAAACAACGATACAGTTTCTGTGTCTGGCTCGAGATCGAATCTGGTCCGGTTATCCAACACAGAGGCGGAATGAAACACCACTGTTTCGAAACAGTGAACCATAGCCGTTCCGAAACACTGAAACAGTTCCACGTATCGATACACTGTATCGAAACATAGAAACAGTGGCCAAGTCTATTGTAGTGTAACCACTCCACCACAGGCCTTGCATTATGAACAAGTGCTCGATAGTGTTGAAAGACGCAAGCGCCATCCCCGAATTGCTATTCAGCAGTGGGAAGCAAGAAGGTGCTCAAAATATCAGTGTAAGCCTGTGCTGTTATAGGAAAGACACCGATGTCGGTCGGTGAGGTCTGGCACCAAGTCGGCGTTCCAAAACATCCCAAACCCGTTCTATAGGATCCAGATCAGGACTCTGTGCAGGCCAGTCCATTACAGGGATGTTATTGTAGTGTAACCACTCCATCACAGGCCGTGCATTATGAACAAGTGCTCGATAGTGTTGAAAGACGCAAGCGCCATCCCCGAATTGCTATTCAGCAGTGGGAAGCAAGAAGGTGCTCAAAACATCAATGTAAGCCTATGCTGTGATAGTGCCACACAAAACAACAAGGGGTGCCAGCCCCCTCCATTGTGAACACCCCACACCATAATACCACCGCCTCCGAATTTTACTGTTGGCTCTATACACACTGGCAAATGACGTTCACCGGGCATTCGCTACACACATACCCTGCCATCGGATCGCCTTATCTTGTACCGTGATTCGTCACTCCATACAACGTTTTTCCGCTGTTCAATCGTCCAATGTTTGCGCTCGTTACGCCAAGCGAGGCGTCATTTGGCATTTACCGGCTTGGTGTGTGGCTTATGAGCACTCGCTCGACCTTAATATTCAAGTATTCTCACCTCCCGCCTAACTTTCATAGTACTTGCATTGGATCCTTATGCTTTGGAATTCCTGTGTGATGGTCTGTATACATGTCTACCTATTACACATTATGACCCTCTTCAACTGTCGGCGGTCTCTGTCAGTCAACAGGCGAGGTCGGCCTGTACGCTTTTGTGCTGTACGTGTCCCTTCACGTTTCCACTTCACTATCATATCGGAAGCAGTGGACCTAGGTATGTTTACGAGTGTGGAAATCTCAAGTACAGACGTATGATGCAAGTGACACCTAATCATCTGACCACGTTCGAAGTCCGTGAGTTCCGCGGGGAACCCAATTCTTCTCTCTTATGATGTCTAATGACTACTGACGACGATGATATCAAGTACCTGGCAGTAGGTGGCAGCACAATGCACCTAATATGAGAAACGTATGTTTTTGGGGGTTTCCGGATACTTTTGATGACATAGTGTATGCCATTTTAAATTTAAGTACCACTATTAGGTGCTGTTGTCTGTGTATCCCTCACTTCATAAGAGGCGTAATACTGCATGAGTCCTGCTGTCCTTAAGTAAAGAATGGGGTGCGTGTACTACTAATGATAAGGAGCAAGTCAGATTGGGAAATAGTCTGGGCTTTAAGAATCAAATAAAACGGCCTTTCTTGAGGTAACTGAGCTCTGCGTGCGCGAAACGCTATTCAGGAAAGCAGCTGCGACAAAGGAATACGTCAGACGAAAGACATTAAAGGTAAATATGGAGAGGAATCTGGCAACAAACACTAGGGAGTGGCGGGGCAGGGACATTTTGCTTCCTTCCCGTTTCTGCTCGGAGAATGGAGAGAGATAGGATACCGGGGTGAGGGTAATAATTCATGGCCAAAGAATCCCCCAGCGCGAGAGACTCAAGGCAGAAAAGCGTTGCCCGATGGGAAGCGAGGCCAGAAGTTGAAAGCGAAAAAGGAGGAGCAGACGGGAAGGAGGCGGATGACAGCAGACGGCAAATGCCGGAAGCTGCTTAGCGCAGATGTGGCGAAGTGGCTGTTTGTAATCCCCCACTGGGGAACGCCGGGGTTCTCCAGGGAGACCGGCCGAGGCGGAGCTCCACCAACATCTTTGTCCCGTGCCGCTCCACGGTCGTCCAAGGGGGGCGGTTGTTCGGAAAATAGACCGCGAATCCATTTGTAGGCGTGACGGGCGAGGATCTGGCAAGTGCTTGGTGGCTGCTGAAGTGGAATATTCTGTTCGTTTCTAGGAAAGAAGGGATACGAAGTTCTCTACTTTTAAGGTGTATGACAATCGTCAAAATGAGGCTTAGACGGAAAGAAAACTGGTTAGGCTCTTGGATAGCGTCGTGGTTCCCTTCAAATTTCTTCTTCCATAAACGACGTTTCTAACTCTCTGCTGCTGTCATCTTCAGAGTCTTGCGGTGTCTGGTGTCTGAACACTGCCAAAAGACGTATGTCGTGTGTCCACTAATAAAAGGGAGTGTTTATACTCTTGTTCTGAAGATGGGGAGTCACTGGGTGAAATTTTTCCCAGTACTGTTTGTCGGACATCATAACTGGTTATGTAGCGATAACAGAAGAAGAAAGGCACAGGGAATGTTTGCCAAGATATTATTGTCGCGCCGCAGAGGTGGCTTCGTGGTATTACGCTGCTAAATGAGGTGGGTACCTGGCTATGGTGACAGCACTGTGAAAGCCTGACAAGTAGGAAGAGTAGGCAGTGACAGCCTAAACTACAGTACTGTTACAAATGGAAAGCCACATAACCATAAGTGCCACTGAATGAGGTGCCTGTTTACACGAACAGCAAAATTAAGTACAGTATACCTCACCTTGGACGCTCGAAACGCTGCACTGTCGCTATGTAAAACTACTCTCCCTGGTGACGTTACTATTTTCCTCAGCTGTCTCTGTTGTTTCGTCATCTGCTGCTTCACTCACCGATCATAATTCAGACACTGCATTGGAGTCTATGCCGACGGATATTATAATGTTTTTAGTTTCCTCAGCCTGCGAATTACGTCTCCTTCAGTACTCATCAGACACTTTTTCGGACCGGAACGTGGCCTTTCGAGTCGGTTGATGGTATAACAATCAAAGATAATGCTACAGTAACAACAGCAAATAGACTGCGTGGTTTAGTAGGTAGCGTTCTTGGGCAGTAACACTGAGGTCCAGCCTTTGATTCCTGCTTACCGCCTCAAACTTTCCTTGGTCGGAAGTTCCTGAGGTCTTGTTTGGCTAACTGAAAGTCTCTTTGATCACAAAAGCTGGGAAATTGACACTTAAGCCACTGAAATAGGATTATGTCGAAAGGCTTGCATTAGGCTCAGCGACAAACGATGACTATTTACAGTATTAGCAGAAGAAACGTGTGCCGTTATTTTTTTTGGCTACGGATCGAAGAGCAATACGTATTGACTACAGATCTTATTCTCTGCAGCACTTCGGACAAATTCTATAAGATTTGTATGTAGATGGTATGGCAGCAGTAGGATGGGAACAATTTTCTTGGAAAATTTTGTCTTCATTCGAGGAAACAGATTTAAATCTATATAATGTGCAGTTCTATTGTTGTTCACTGAGAAGTTTAGTTCTCCTTAATTAATGCAAAGAGCTCGGCTTTTCTTGTCTCCATTTCTGCACTAGAGTCGGATGTTTTCTCTTTATGGACATGGAGGAGAAATGAAATGGAAATTAAAATCTGCGTTCAGAACAATGAAGCATTGCCTGGCACCGTTGTATGACAATACTCTTCGAATCCTGTCACTTCTTGGCAGTTATTTGCTGTGTAATGTGCCTGAACCCACAGTTCGTCTAAATAAATCATTGGCCGGGTTCATCTAATGTTTCTTTTTGCAAGTCTGCACACAATGACTCGTTCATTCTGGAACATTTTATTATCAAATATCATCACATGGTTTAAGAATCATGAAAGAGGATTGTATGTGTCGAAGAGTCCCGTGTTCACTGGAAGGTTTCAGATATATTGCACAATGGTATGACAGAGATTTAATAATCAGGTTTTAAATTTTAAGACATTTCCAGGGACACATGTGGACTCTGACCACAATTTATTGGTTAAGAACTGTAGATTAAAACTCAAGAAACTGAAAAAAGGCGGGAAATTTAAGGAGATGGCATCTGGATAAGCTGAAAGAACCAGAGGTTGTAGGGAGCTTCAGAGACAGCATTAGGGAACAATTGACAAGATAGGGGGAAAGAAACACAGTATGGGTAGCTTTGAGAGGTGAAATAGTGAAGGCAGAAGAGGATCAAGTATGTAAAATGACGAGGGCTAGCAAAAATCCTTGGGTAACAGAAGAGATACTGAATTTAATTGATGAAAGGAGAAAATATAAAAATGCAGTAAATGAAGCAGGCGAAAAGGAATACAAGCGTCTCAAAAATGAGATCGACAGGAAGTGCAAAATGGCTAAGCAGGGATGGCTACAGCACAAATGTAAGGAAGTGGAGGCATATTTCACTAGGGGTGAAATAGATACCGCAGGAAAACTAAAGAGACATTTGGAGGCAGAAGAACGTGGTAAATACATAATGAACCAGCTACTACACACCAACAATGTAGCCACATGTCGCCAAGTAGCTAAAGTTTGCATGTTCTGGCTCACTTTGGCCTTCTAGCTCACTCACGAGTTCGTTCACAAGTTTCCACCAAGTTAGCCAGAACATGCAAACTTTAGCTACTATATTATATAATTTCAGCTCAAATTAACTGTATTTTTAAAAGGTGAACATAAGAAAATAAATTTAATATATTTTTTTTATAAAAGTTGAACATAAGAAAATAAATTTAATATAATATCTTATAAAACGGCAATTGTAAGAAGATATATTTAATATCAACTTTTTGAAAGGTGAACATAAGAAAATAAAAAGGTGAACGATTCGTTCACATTAAAAAATCGGAAATTACTCCATTTAAGGAATACATAAAAATAAAAAAAATCTGTGCCAGACCATACGAAACTTTCAACGCCATGTGAAGGAAAACTCTGTTTATTTCATTTTCACCCTCCAGGTTTTTTTCTGAACATCACTGTTGTTCTGCGAATTTGGTTGCTTCATCATCCACCCATTATCTTCTTATCTTCATGCAGTGTCTTGTCATTTATCTCTGAAACAGATGGAAGAGTTGCTGATGACTGATGTTGGCCTCTTCTTCTTGATGGGCTCGAGCAGTGTATGATGAAATAGCAAATTGCAATAGAATTTGGCCAGTCAGACCAATTTCTATAGCAATTCAGCTTTTTGCCTCACAAGGCAAAGCAAATCTACGTACAAATCATAAATACAGTTGGTATTCATATGATAAAGTATTTTCTAAAAGTGTCATTTTTCATCCACTTATTTTTGAGTGAAACACGAATTATTTTATCAAAATACACTTTTATTTGAAGAGTCGAATTTGTAAATAAGATGTAACGATATTTAAAACACTGAAATTATCGTTAGAAAAAAAAATTATTCGAATTTAAAGTCCAGAATGATCCCATATTAATTTAAATGAAGCAAACAGCGCTGTCATCCGTTAAAAAAATTTCGCACTAATTTTAACTTGTACTGAATATTTTGAGTCAATGTACTAGGATAGCCGAATGTCTGAAGAGGTTGTGTACTTCTAAAATCATTTCCTGATGTTCGCTAATTGCCTAGTTGTACGCGCATCTGTTCTTGAGATAATACTTGTCGTGCATTGAGTTAGGTCAGTTATCTGTATCAAATGTTAGAGGCCAAGTGCAAGCAACAAATCGAGAAACACACATTCTCCATCGTTACTCTCCACTGAGCCACTAAGAAAGAAACTTATACAATCATTTAATTCTTAAAGAAAATTACAATTTAATTTCTCAACTAAATATTTACAGATTTTAAAAATTCATAGTGCTAACATGACATGCATCAAAACAGCTATCCAGAAAGCACATACTAAAAAAATTTCAGATAATATTATGCAATATGTATTGTAAGAGAAAACATCGATTTTCCCCAATTTTAAAAATTCAAAGTGCTAACTAAAAATTTTCAGCAAGTATTCTGTGTAGTGAATCGTATGTAAGATTCTTCGTCCCACACATTACTATATATCCTAAAGCGTCTGCAGGAATTGTATCATTACAAGTTGCACAAAGTTTCATAGCCATTTTCTGTGAAGATTCAATATTTTCTCTTCTAGACATGTTAATCACATAAATCGGATAATTCGTTATGAAACTATATAGACTAACATCTACATCTTCCTCTAGTAGAGTAACTCGTTTAAAATCGAGAAACGCATCGTATGCTTTGAGAAAATTATCTGTAGGATAAATACTCCACATCTCCTATGGAAAAATTTCGTTTCTTCCATTTTTCAAACGTACGTTCTGTAGTTCAACGTGATCGAATAATGATGAATCAGTTAACTGATTGTTTTTACGATTTGTCTGAAATGTGACAAATATGAAATATGGCATGTCAAATTCCATTGAATCATAGTAATTTATGATCTTTAGTTCGAAATTTTGCTTGCCATGTAATCCAGCAACTTCTACAGTTTGTAGTTCATAAAAAGATATCGGAATTTTTGGATTTTTCAGAATATTTACTCGATATAAATCGTAATTTGGTCCAAAATTAACAACTGGTACACGAAATTCCATCGATTCTCTGACAGTTTTTCCTTCTTTTGGAAGAGTGTTTTTTACTTCACTTACAGCATAATTATAGTCAGACCATCGCTGAATGAGATCTTCAGAACATGAACGTCTAGTAATAATTATAGTTAAATCTCCGTCCCACATAATTTCCTTATAATCTTTTTAAAAAATAAACAGCAGCATTGATAATGGATAAAATACTTCATTTTTCTTTCTCGTTATTAGTCCATTATTAATAATATGCCTTTCTAAGCTTATTTTGTCAGTAACAGAATAAGTGAAAAGCAGTAAAACTAATGAGGAGATAAAAAGATTTTCGGTTATAGATAAAATATTATTTCCTTTTTTTGGGGATGAATTCAAACAGTTTTGCCACATAATTATCGATTAATTTTTTATTGGATTTTCCATCATATGCTGGATAATCTGATCCATCAGTTCCAATGATACTGACATTCATATAAAGTTGTGCATGATTCATATCAAGCCATTCATCATCAATATTTATTTCAATTTCTAACTACTTATTTGGGGCATTTAAATTAGTTTGCTCATTCGTAGGGAATGAGTAGAACTGATAACTCTCGACTTTATTCATAGCACACACAAAGACTGCTTTAGCTATAACTGACTTATTAAGGAACAAATTTATTAAGACTAAGAGATTTCAAAAATAACTGTGACAGTACCTCCATTAAAGTCAATCAATTATCTTTTTTGTCAGTTATATTAATTTCCAAATCCTGAATTGGATCAAAAATTGGAATACGAACAGAAAAATGTGGTTCATGAATTGCTGGTCCACCATATTTTGCATTAGGCTTGACTGAAGCAATATATTAGTTTCTCTGTGAAAAAGCTCATTATATTTCACACACATTCAATCAGCCAAATTAAACTTTATAGTTATAATTCCAATGGAATAATTTTAGGAATATCTTTTGAGAGGTGACCATTGCTCCAGCCAATGGCACCTCTCATCTTTGTTTTATTGAACATTGCTACTCCCAATCAAATTTCTCATCCTTATTTTATATTACAGAAAGTTTTTATAATATAATACTCATGAAGATCATCAAGTTCTTATAAGAACTTGATTTTGATCTACTTAGCACTCCAATGCCCAGTAAGAACTCCAACCAACCTCTAAGATTTAAACTTTTGTCTAAAACAACAGGATGAGTTATATATATATATATATATATATATATATATATATATGTGTGTGTGTGTGTGTGTGTGTGTGTGTGTGTGTGTGTGTGTGTGCGTGGGAGTGTGTAACCCGATATTCCTTTTTTCCATCCCTTAAAATTCCACAAGAGTAGTAAAAGCAGTATAGTTGAAAAATATGAAAAATAGTCTGGCTGAATGATTTGAGATAATGTGAGCAAAGGCAGAATGAAATGATGTCTGTAGATAAGCAATGTAATATAGATTTGCAAACAAGTGAGAAAGTTCTTATGTAGAAGTGGGTCTTTGACATTCAAGAGATGGGGATAGGATAGTCTGTAACTTCACCTTTAGCTCACTGTGCTGACAAGTGCAAGTAGTTCTCATTGTATGTATGAGAGGAAGGAACCAGGAATTTCAAACACTTGAATTTCTAGAGCGCTCATTGGTCAGGAGTCACCCCATCCTCAGGTTAGGCTGGAAGGAATTAGTGTTGAGGTGGCAAGAGAGCTCTCGTGCTGCGGACTCTGGACTGGATGGATGCAACTTGGTAATGGCTGAGCAAAATTGCTCACAAAGAGGGGATAGGAGTGAAATAATTAAGGCAATAATCATTCACCATAAGTGAATATCTTCTGTTTCACCGTACATTAGAAAATTTTTTTGTCATTCTGGATGGTCCAAAATCTGCGTAGGCAGGTAGAACTAGTGAGTGTGAAAAACTTGTGTCCGTAACTGGACATGTTAAGTTTCATTATGTCGAAAATTAAGATTTCGAAAAGGTTCGGTTTTAAATTAAAGTTTGTTGCTATTACTTTACTCGGTATAAAGAATGCATGTGACAAACATGGGTAATTTTATCACCTTGCACATGCTACATGGGGCAGATGAAGAACATGAATGGTGTGGCTTCAAAAGTGCCTCATACTTTTAACATTAAGCAGGAACTAACAAATCTTTTTGGTATACTTTTCAGATAAATAAAGTAGTTAAATTCGTTCTTGAATTTGTAGGAGTAATTTCGGAATTCTGCGCAACAAGAGAGTGCAGGACATAACGTTATTTTTATGTGGAAGTAAATTCGCGAATGGACATAATACCAGTAACACGTGGGAATAGCGCGTCGAAGACAAATTTTTGAATGTGGGAAACTTTGAAAAAGAAACCACGACAAGTAGAGGATCGACTTCACGTATGGAAACTGTAAGAACAGTGTAGAATAGAAGTGTGATATTGTGCTACTTTTGAAAGGAAGAACGAAGCATGTTGTTGTAAAATTTCATATACTATTTTTTTAGGAAAACAGCAATTGAATCCATAAAGTCTCAGCTACGATAATATTTTGGTTCCTTAACTGAGTCAATTTATATAAACGGATTTCTTTTTTTAAGGTCTTAACTAGATCCTAATTGAATAGTGGGAGTCACTGTAATTTACGAAGCATGTGCACGCAAAGTAAATATCCAGGGGTGATCATATAAAATAGGCTAGACATGACAATCGATTTGGAAACGACGAGAAGGTGTCGATATAGATGCTAAACTTTGCAGTTACAGATATTCATTGCTTGGCTCAATAGCTTAAACGTATATGTGAGTAAATGTGAGAGATCGAATGTTTACAATTGTGGAAATCATCTCACCTCTACCATGGGTGTGATGTTGAGAATTATGAGACCAAAGTAGTTTAATTAAAATTATAGAAATGGTAACATTTGGCACAGTCAAAGAACTCAGTTGCAACTGTGAATTTTTTTTTGTCAACAAGCTTATATAGTGAAATGAATAAAAGAAATTTTTGTGAACTCAAATAAGGTGAGGTAGTGTTTCTCATTCCAATCATTATTAGGGCACCAGTATAGCTGTCAAATGATGTGTCAATATATAGGGAATGAGTAAATGCCTAATTCTGCAAATTCTAGTAAGATGAATTACTGTTCTCGTTACAAAAAATGTTAGAGCACCCACAAAAATGATAGAATGGAATAGATATTCCTTATATGGAGAACATAGACTACATCGCATGAACAGTGTCTAAGAGAAGAGAGGTGGATTTATTGTGTTGGGGGCTATAAAGAATATGGTTGCCTATAGTCGTTACAACTATAGTCAGGTGAAGTTATGGATTAAATAATTATCTGTAGCGCAAACTTTTGGCTTTTCCAATTTTGTGGAGATGTATATCCTCTCACAATAAAAGAAATTCCTTTCTTACTTTCAAAATTTTTGCTGGGTTCACACAGAAAGTGTAGGTAGCGCTTCTGTCTTCAATTCTTATTCAAAAGAGACGCTGCACTTTAGCATCAGTGTTTTCATTAGCTTCAATTTGATTATTAAATCCTAGCATACAAGCAATACTATCTTCTTTCATATGCATATATAATTTAACACCACTCTCAATAGTAACTCTGTTTAAAATTTCATCTTTTTTTTAATGTGAATATTTGGCTTCTTCGAATGAATGAAGTTTTCCAAATTTTTCAAAGAGTTTTGAACAGCTGTAATTGCTATCGTTTCTCCATCGCTATATAATTTATTATATTTTGATAATATACTTGGAGTTAGAGAGTTGAATAAAAACCAACCAGTGAAACACTTTTATAGCTTTGACGTATAGCTACAGTCAATCATTCCTTTAGGAACAGGTGAGTATCACTCAACTGAAATAATTGAACCTTTTATTAACAATTTTTTTAAATAAATGAACAGAATTGATTGGCAACCAAAAATAAGAATTCCAGCAAAGAATTAAAACAATAAACATGGTAAACGTTTACTAAATTCTATTCGATGTGCAATCATAAGACCAAGTGGTTGTGGAAAAACTACATTAATGATTGAAAATTATATTCTAGCCTGTGAGATAGTTAAATTCAAATAAAATTAATCACTTCGATGTTTACTCCAAACGTGTAGATCACGCAAAATACTCAGAATTTGTAAAAAGATGTAAAAAATTTAAGATAGAAATAATGAAAAGTTTAGTACATTCATTGAAAACACTGATGAAATTATTCCATTAGATGAATGTCTGGATAATTCATTGTTGTATTTTATGACAACATTCTTGGAAATCAAAATGTATTTAGAGAATTTTTTGCTAGAGGAAGACATTAAGGAATATATTCCTTTTATTTAGCTCATACTTATTCGAAAATACCGAAAAAATTTGTCAGAGATAATCTAAATTTTTTAGTGTTTTCAGACAGGATGACACAAATTTCAATCATATCTATCACGAATTTGTTGGAGGTGATTTAAAGTTTGCCTATTTTGAAGAACTTTGTAGTAAATGTTGGAATGAACAGTTTGGATTTTTTACAATAGATATGACAAGAAAACTGAGTAATCGAAAGATTAGAAATAAAATCAACACATTGTTAAACACTAATGTATTTTTCCTTATTAAAAGACAGATAAAATTGCATTTCTATTAGACCACAGTAATGATGTTTTCTCAGAATACATGTATGTGAATGTAATAAAGCTCTTCATTATTTAGAAAAATATGTATAATTAGATAAGGTTGAATCAAGATTTGGTGAACATTACAGCAATTGTGTATGGTCTTATAATAATGCTGAATGAGGACCAGAAATATATAACTGCTGTCATTTTGATAGATGTACATTTAAAATATGTCATCTACATAACTTTATCATCAGTGTAAACATCAAACATAAACATAAATCTTGAAGATAAACGAATTAATGTTTTTTATTCTTTAATAAATGTTTGCAAAATACGATGAGGAGGTTGTTAAATAAGCGAAACGAAATAGAAATAAAACTGAAGAAGTGAAAGACGAACTCAAGCTTTGGAAAAAACAACCAAGAACAGAATATGAAAAATATAAAAAAGATCACCCAGTTACTCAGGCTACTGAAAAAGTTATACAAGGAATGGAAGAATTAGGTGACAATGTTCTGAAAGCTATGGAAGAAAATAGAGAATCTCAAAGACAAACGATTCTGTATCATCATCATGAATATTTTGGGGATTTATCACCAATTAGAGAATTATATGATTCATCTGACAATATTCCAGGGAAATATGACTATACATTAAGTGAATCAGAAATTCCAGATGCATTAAATAAATATGAAAAAGAGAGAAAAAGCCCCAATATGTTGAAAAATTAAAAGAGATTCAGTTCAGTAACGAAACTTAGCCTGATGATGTTATAAAAATAAATGTAAATGAAATAATGTTTAAGCATATTAGTCATAGTGAAGATCCAACTTTTGGAATAAGACCTATTGGTAGATTTATATTTCTTGGCTGTTTTCCTTTTGATTTTGATGGCAATAAATAAAAAAAAAGAATATGAAGGCACAGATGGATTAATGAATCATTTAACTAGAAAACAAATTACTGTGAATGATTTGAATGATACATTTGGTGGTGTATATCTATCAAATTATCAGCCATTCAGGTGCATTATATTCTGAAAATAATCCAAATAAAATAAAATCAAGTAGAGGTAAGAAAATACAATAAAACAAATCAAGTAGAGGTAAGAAAATACAATAAACTGATAAAGAAAACTGTTAACATCTGCTATCCAAAAGTATATCAGCTACCATCAGATTCAGATTCTTCAAAAATAAACTCACCTGAAAGTAGTTCTAAGACTGTTTCACCTGTTGCTGAGAAAATAGGTAAAGGGCAATTAAAAACATACAGAAAAACCTGTTGAATATGTTTGAATGTATGATGTTAGAGATTTAATCGATAGATTACCAATAATTCATGGTTAAGAATCAGAGGGAAAAAAAATTACCGTAATAAAAAAGTTTGAATAATGCAGATGTTGACAATAAAATTAAGTGTTTTTTAAATCAGTAATTAAAAAGGAATCCCATATTTGATTAGATTTTTGAATAATTTTATATAAACATTTTGGAAAAGCGAAATATATGGAAAATATTAAGTTAATAATTTAATTACCAAATTACCATTCCACATGCATCTTCCTGGTTATAATTATTGTGGTCTTGGAACAAAATTAGAGGAAAGATTGGCTACAGGAGGTCAAGGAATAAACAAATTAGATGAAGCTTGTAAACAACATGATATTTTTCGTATAGATAATAAAGATTTAGGTAAAGAAGGCATGAAGCAGATAAAGAAATTCAATTAACAAGTGATGATTCTTTAGATGAAAAAACTGCAACAACTACAGGTGGAGGAATACTGTACAGATGATGAATATTAGGAATGGGTTTCCATGGGGCTAATAATTCTTTAATAAATTTTTGTCTGTGTAAATGAACAACTTTTCAATTGATTATAAATGGCTTCCAAGTCACAAAACTAAGCCATAATCAATTAAATTAAGTAAAGATCAATTAAGTGCAATTGGAACATTTGTGTCTGATGTTCGAAAAATAAAGAAAGAGAAAAAAACAAGTGGAAATTTACTTGTTCCTACTCCTGATGCCAAAAAAATTATTGAACATCTAACAGAAAAGAGACAAGTTGCTGAATTAACAAAACATGAAGGTGGATTTCTTCCTTTATTATTAGTAGTTTGCCATGTCTTGCAATAATTGGTTCATATGCTGTCAGATCTGCAGCAATCGAAAATGCAGTCATTAACGAGAAAGAAGATGATAAAGAACTGGGGAACGAAACAGACAAAATTTGGAAATGAAAAATAAAGCTGACATTGGACTCAAGAAAGCAAAGAAATATTGTACGAATACACGCTTTCGTGGCGATGTCCGTTAATAAAACATTCTCAGGTTTCAATCCGCATCAAGTGGTTTACTGCCCACGAACTTTCGGCAGATATCTCCTCTACCACTTTCAAGTGGATGACTGTTGTGTGGTTGTCATTTCGCGCTTATATAGCCGCGCCGTCGCTCGTGACATCAGTCGTGAAGTCACTGGTGCTCGGTCCCGCACCATATATGGTAATGTTTTGGCTGCGTGACAGCTGGGCCCTCTTCAACTCCCTCAACACCAGATCCCACGCTGTACTTAGCTGCAATCCTCTGCCTCTATTGAAGGTGTTGTCAGAAATTCTAATCTCTATGGCCTCGTTTATCACACTATCCCAGAAGCCATTAGTACATTTAATAATAGACATATCATCAAATGCCATTTGGTGTCCGTTATCCAGAGCAGACTTTTCCGGATATCGCAGACGGTAACACATTTCATATTCTATGTGGCGCTATTCAATAATGCGAACAGTCTGGCCGACATAGAACTGCCCACATCCACAGAGTATCATGTACCCTCTGGGCATTCTGAGGACTACATCGTTTTTCACTGATTTCATTAGTTGCCGGATCTTTGCTGGAGGCCTGAAGGTTGTGTCTATTTTATGCCTCTTCAGGAGCCGACTAATCTTCCCTTTTTTTGAACCACAAAACGATAAGAATGCAAACAGCTTGGTGTCTTCTTCAGAAGCTTTCTTCCTTTGAGGTTTGGATGACACTGATTGTGAGATCTGTTTGTTGTTGTAAGTGTTTTCCTTAAAAACTTTACGTAAGTGGCTCAATTCTATCGGCAAGTTTTCAGCTGAAAAGCTCGAAGTACTAAGGTCCTCAGAACTGACTGCTTCTGTGCTGGGTGATGGAGGCTGGTGGCGTGCAGATACCGATCCGTGTGGGTGGGCTTGCTGTAAACGCTATGACCTAGAGACTCATTGGGTTTAGGACGGAAAAGCACGTCCAAGGACGGCAGGGAGCACTCCTTCCCTACTTCCATTGTGAAGTTGATGTGGTCGTGGATGCTGCTGAGGTGCTCCAGGTACTCTAATAACTTTTCTTGTCCATGTGGCCAAATGACGATGCTATCGTCGACGTAGCGATAAAAACAGCTTCCTTTGCAGGAGCTGTGTCCAAGGCGATATCTTTGAACTGTGTATGGTTGATGAATTTCCTAAGAACCAAACAATAACGAACGTGGAATAGCTAATTTAGATGCAACTGATCATGTTGGTACTCAATGGATTGTTAGTTTAAGAAGAATTATAAAAAGAAATTGTAATTCATTTGAGAGAAATATTCCTGAACAATTGGTTGAATATCTCGGTTCAAATTAGCTGTGTTATAATGGACAACGAATTCAATATTTTGATGAATTAATATGTAGTCATTTGTGTCTGTTTGATTTACAACCATGTGATAATTACAATTTAATTATATTTTGAAACTAATAAGAGGACATAATTAGGTGGAGTAAATAATGGGGATATTAGAGAATGGAGATCTAGAAAAATTAAAAGTGAAAGTTTAATCAAACAGTTTCACAAAGAACATAGCACCATTTTTAAAGCAACTAAAAGTTATATTGATTTTAAAGGTAGAAGAAGCATAGATGTAAAAGATCTTGGTTACAATGCAGGTACTAAACATTACATAGCAAAAGAATATGTTACAAAACCTGAATACACAATTATTTTAACACAGTTCAATAATTATGTTACTGCTGCACAGCTTAATTAAAAAAAATTAATCGGATTCATCAAGATTAACACTATAAAAGTAGAAAAATCTTTTACAGATAATATTTCAAACGCAGATTTAACACCATATCTAAGTTAAATAAATAATCTTCAGAAATGAATTTTTGACAAACATGAACTGAAATTTGTTTTTAATACTGGTATGTACTGAACTACACATTTACATGTGATGAAAAAATCAAGAGAATTACTTTATTTGAAGCCACTGTAAATCGTGATGTGTCACCTACTGATTTCGAAATAGAGATAAAAAGATGCAGTGTTGATGAACTGCAGATCTTATATCCAATACAGTTCAATAATCCATCACTTGAAATGAGAAAGAAAGATAAAATACTTATATCTGTAAATGACACTCTTAAAACTGTACCTGTGTCAGATTAATTAATCATTTTTGGTGTATTACTTTCAGAATATAACCATGATGATAGAATGGAAGCATAATAAATTATATTATGAAATTTTTTATCTATATCAATGGATAATCAAAATCATACCTATTGTTTAAAGTGTAAAAAAATTACTGAAACCCATAATCCTTACAGTGTAACAACTAAAAATGGCAGACAAAGATTTCAAGATTTTTGATCAATTGTAAAACTAAAGAGAGTGAATTCGTTATAAAAATTTTGTAGGTGAACATAGTTCTAATACTGCTTCAGCAGTCAGTGAAGGTCTAAAAAATATTCATGAAGATGTCATTAATGAGTTACATAAAACGACGAGAAAATATTTTAAGTAAAGAAATGTTTCTTTTGGTATAGATGATCTGTGTCAAGCTGACTTAGTCGAAATGGATTCAGGTAATCTAAAAGAAATTTCAGATATAAATAAAGGATATAAATTTCTATTAACTGTTATCTATGCATTTTCAAAATTTTCGTGGACTGTTCCAGTTAAAGATAAAACAGGTAAGAATGTAGTTGATGCATTTGATAAAATATTTAGAGATGCATGTAGGCCAAAACATTGGAAAACAGGTAACGGAAAAGAATTCTGTAATAAAGACTTTAAAGAATAGATGAAAAAATACAACATAAATCACTCGTCAGCTTTTACAGAATTAAAATCATCTGCTGTCGAAAGATAAACAAGAACAATAAAAGAAAACATTGGGAAAAATTTGTTCTTTACAGAAATTATTGGACACAATACGAAGTCTGCTTAAGCTGGCACTGACAGAGTTTCGAAATTTGTAAATGAATACAATAAAGCAAAATATACAACTATAAAAATGAAACCAATAGAAGTTTGTTAATAAAAATCTGAATTTTAAAAGAGGTGATAAAGTGACAGTAAGTAAATTAAAAGGAATTTTCGAAAAAATGATATACTGCCAATTGAGCGACAGAAATTTTTGAAATTGAATCTGTTTTTCATTCCAATCCAGTGACATATAAATTAAATCTTTAATCATTTTGAGGTGTTGCAATTCTTCCTGTTATGTCCAAGCAAGCTCCCATTAAAAGATTTAGATGGTGAAGAAGTAAAAGGAAATTTATGTGAGTATGAACTAAGGAAGACAAAATATCCAGGTGTGTATCTTGTTGAAAAATTTTGAGAAAGAAAGGAGATAAAGTTTATATTAAATGGTTGGAATTTGATGATTCACAGAATAGTTGGGTAAATAAAGAAAATGTAGTTGTAGGCAAAAGTTTGCTTTAGCTGACGCCATTTGTTTAATGGTCAATTTTAATGTCCATTATATCTCTTATAAGTATATCTTTATTTACATTTGTACCAAAATTATTCTCTTGAGAAATTATTAGTAATCTTTCTTTCATTAAATTATACACATTTATTGAGTTTTGATTCCTGATTCTCAAAATTATTTCTATTTCTCAATAATTTGCCAGTAATTCATTCAATCTAGAAATTACAGAAATATTTTGAATTGTAATAACATAACATGGATATTCTCACATATGAAATTTCTTGATTAAAGTAATTCACTATGTTTATCTCGATTAGTGGTTTGAGGAGTGACAGGATTATTAATAATTTAATTTTTCTCTTGAATTACATCTCTAGCAGCATTTAACTAAATTCTATTATTCCTTTTCACATTTCTAACCTTATTATCTAAAGCTTTAGCTGTACTTTCCAAAAAATTAATTTTATTTTGGAGTTCATACTAACCATATTTTCTAATTGAATGTAGTATATCATGTGTAACCCATCATTGAAATTGTTTTGTTCTCCTTTTTTAGAAGATAAAATTATAGAATAAAGACCAGATTCATGCATAAATACCGTATTTTTGTGTATTTAAAGGTGTGCTGTGCAATAACACCGCTTTTTAATGTGTTTTCTAATGTAATTTGTTCATTTACATCAACATTTACTTTGGTAGCTTGTTGTGGGTTACCATATTCTAAAACATGAGCAACATCTGTTTTGAACCACTGGTTATTATTTTCATCAATAATTATGAACACTTTCTAGTTATCATAAGTAACCTTGCTGTTGAGTAGACCTACAATTGACTCCATTTAAGACAAACAGTTTTTATTTGTTTTGTAAAAAGTAAGTAAATTTATTTTATCTGAGTTATTCAATGGATTCAAAATTATAACTTTTAAGTATTTTTCAAAATCCCGGTTATTATCATTAATATTTTCAGCCAGTACGTTCATACAATCTGAAATTTTGTTTAATTTTACTATTCATTTCACGCTCCTTGAGTGTAGGACCTGAAATTTCATAATGAACAAAATATTAGGACCCAGATGGGTGTAGAACATTATATTTAATTCAGCTGAAGTATTTATAGACTGCATCAGAATGATGAAGCCTATTAATATCATTAATGAATTGTTCTTGTGTATAGTTATATAAAGTATTAAAGTAATTGTGCCTACAATTAATTCTTAAAGTTTCTGTCATTATTCTGTATAAAATGACTTAATTAGGGCTGTAATTATGTGTCATATTTTTTCTTCACTATTTTGATGTTTGCCTATAATTCCATATACCTGCATTTGTAAATTTCTTCTTTTTGTTCTAATGACATAGTAAGTATAATCACATTCATCATAAATTTACTTCAAAAGAATAAAAGATGATCTTAAATTTTCATCAATTATTTGCGGAACAGAATTAGGTAAGAGTGCATCTATTTCTCTATTTCTTTCACTTATTACTTCAACTGCATCACGAATTACTTCTCCGAAATCTACTATACTTTCATCTTTGATTTTATTTAATTTTCCAAGTGAGTTAGTCTCTCTTTCATTTTGTATTTTCCATACTTTAGAATTGAAGGTAAAACTTCATGGGTAACCTATTTTATAAATTGTCTTTCAGCTTGAAGTTTTAATTTTAAAATGAAAGTATATAATTCAGATTCATTTATAAATATTTAATATCTTTCTTTACCTCTTTATGGGGATTGAGAGTCCCCTGAGTCATGGCTACCTGGCATCATATCTTTATTAACTATCATTGGTTGCAGTTGTGTCGTATCTTATTTCTTCTTTGGTTAACACCATAATCTTGCTGTCTTCTGTCTGTGAGTGGCAGCAACAGCGTGTATCGATTCTACTACTGCTTTGGGGTGGCAGGTATATTTTCCGGGTGTGCAGTGTGTGGCAGTCAGTCCGTTTGGGGCACAGCAATGAGGAGGTCCCCGTCGGGTGGAGTCGGGCCAGAGCCGCTGGCGGCGTGCACGCGCGGTTTAGAGTTTTGAGACGCTTTTTCCGCAGGTTACGAAGTTCGTCGCCCACCGATCTTGGACTCTAAAGTTGAGTGCTCACTTAGCCCATTATCAAGCCTCAACTGCTATCACTTCTCTTCATTTGATTATAGTTGTTGCTTTCTGCGAGATTCCCACGAGCAATAACACGTGTGCATTGAAGTCGGCTAGAATTGCATTAATTCACTCTTTCATTAATAAAGTGCACAAGTGGTATCTTCTGCCTTGTGGACGTTAACGTTCTGGTTACCTGCCCTGTCTGTTGACATAGTTGTTGCCAGTATATTTTTCTTGTCATGTTGTTGCTGTCCAGCATGGCGTGTCATTCGACAGCTGAGGTGTATTGGTAGCTTTGGGCGTTTATTCTGATTTTGCTGGATTGGGCACCAGTGTACAGAATATTGAACTATTGATGTCTTGTTGTCGTTTTGCTCGTCAGATGAAGCAAAGGTAATTTTTTTTGTTGGGTTGCCTTCCGATTAAGAGGTTGTCGGCCTGGCTGCCTAAACATGCATAAACATGTGTTAGTGTTACATCCCAGGCCAATCCTTGGAACCTTCTGAGCACCACTCCTTATGTTTTAGATAATGATTTCCCTTTAGTCTTAATTAGTATGTGTGGCCTTCACCCAAGTTTTAACTGATTAAAATGGTAAGTTTCTTTTCTCTTTATGCCTTAAGCCATGAAATTGTATTCTCCCTGGTGTGGGACCTTCAGTAGAGTTGTAATCTCTCTTAAATTAAAATTTCAAAATTTTATCTTGCCCTTAGGTCTTAAGATTGGTATTCTGTAGGATCTAGCCTTCAGCCGAGTGTTAATCTCTCTTAAACCAAAAATTTAGAATCTTGGTCTTGCATTAAGTCATAACATTATTATTCTGTATTGAGGCCTTCAGCCGAGTTTGCATGAAATGTTTTAAGCTATGGCCCTCAGCCTGTTAATTGACAGCCATCCTTCTTAGGTTTAAGCAGTTAAATTGTTTAGTTAATATGCAGCCTTCACATTGGTTTCAGCCTATTTAGAACTAACATTGAAAATTTTGTTTTGGCCTTAAGCTGTAACACTGTTCTTGCTTAATATGTGGCCTTCAGCCTATTTCTCTTGAAGTAAAAAAAATTTGTTGCAAAAAGTGAAACTTCCAGAAGAACTCCTATACCTCAATTCCTTGTTTACGTTATTCTGTGTTTTAATTAATAAAATTTATATGTAGAGTATAACTGACAGCAACTTATTTCGGCACCATTCCACAAATAGAACCTCACCAGCTCTGTCCTGCTAGCACAGGGATTTCATCACCCTGTTAATTTTCACAATTATTTGTCTTTTTATCTTTATATTATTAAATGTCAGCACTGTCTTTTGCTTTAAACAAAGGATTGTTCTTTTCATCGATAATCATGAACACTTCCTTGTATGTGAGCTTGTTGTTGAGTAGATCTATAAACGACTCCATTTAAGTAAAATAACTTTTATGAATTTCGTAAAATATAAGTAAATTCATATTCTCTGATTAATTTTTTAGTTATCATGACGCTGGCCACTGAAATTCCAAAATGAATAAACCACAAAATATCGTTCATAATCAATTAGAAATTGAGCATAATGATTTTTAAGTCTTTTTAAACTGACAGGGTCCAAAATTTTGGACCCCTAAATTTAATACAAAATGGATAGAATATTGTCAGTAATTAATACGTCTATTTGATTAGTTTTATGACTAACAAAATGTTCAGAGGTGGCAGTTTGCACCTCTGAAATTCCATAATGAGTGATTCATAAACTGTCATTGTGATCAAATTATTCCAGTGATCAATTACTTCATCTGTAGAATTTTTGGATTTGAAATATGAGAAATCTAAAAATGTTTGTATTTTTTAAGAAAAATAAATGGTGAACCTAAATCAACTTAAAGCCAGCGAACTGAGAAGTAGAGTAAATGAACTAGGAATTAAAGGTTTTCTAAAATGACAAAACAACAATTTACTGATCATCTTTGATTTCAAAGTCATAGTTTAGCTTCAGTGATCGATCTCATTACTAATCATAATAATATTAATAATGAGCTAAGAGAGAGAAGAACAAAATATTGAAATGATTCATCGTTTGTGTAAATATTTACCTCTTGATAAATTTATCACATGTATGTAACAAATAAAATGCATGGATAGATAGTTGTTGATAATACTAAAAGGGAAAATCCATTTTGCAAATTTACATAGAGACAAGTAATTTCAAGATGTCTTCAGTTATCTGAAAAATTTATGAGAGAACTTTATGATAAATAAGATTTGGTACGTATACTAAGAAATTATAAGATATATAGATAAATTAGATAGGAATGAAATTTTACGATATCAAGTATTTAGTGAACATTTTGTGTGAGAATTTCAAGATAAATTGAATTGAAATCATATATCTACATTCCAAATTAATTATTTTCTAATTATTTCTTGATTTTGTAAGAGAGTTTCAAGATAAATTACAATGTAAAGAAATGCTATATAAACGAGAATTGAGTTAAGATTTTATGAGAGAATTTCTAGAGAAATTAGATTGGGAAAGAAAATAATATGATCAAACATTATCTGAAGATTTTATAAGAGAATCTGAACATAAATTACATTGGAATGATTTTTCAAAATATCAAGAACTGAGTGAAGATTTTATGAGAAAATTTCAAGATAATTTGAATTAGGATCCTATGTCAACTGCTCAAACACTGACTAAGAATTTTTTGAGGGAATTTAAAGATAAAATTAATTGGATATTAATTTTAGATTATAAATATTTGCCTTCTTAGACAAAATAGTTAAACCTTACAAAGTAACTGAACTCTCTGATAATATGGAGTATGTTATATGCTTAATTAATGAAAATCACCAATTTGTGAAAACAATCTGTAATCATATTTTTCATAAAGAGTGTATTGATGAATGACTAACAGAAGATACTTGTCCATATTGTAGAAAATGCTTAAAAATAAATTTCCCAACTCAAAGACATGAAAATGAAACTGATTTTTATTTTATAATATTTTAATTATATAAAATGAGGATTATTTCGCTATTGTTGTTTGCAAAAATATTGGTTGCTGATGAAAAGTTCAAGGCAGCTAAATATTTATCTGATTATGCATAGTTGGATATTCCATTAACTACTAAAAACAGTTAGTGAAGATCTACTAAGAGAATTATCAATGTTATTTCAATTAACGCATGATGTTGAAATAACTGGCAAGTGAAGTGAAGATATTTTAAATTTGATGACCAGGCCTAAATGTGTTGTAAGAAATTCTTTTGGAAGTTAAAGACCTACTACGTATAAATGGAATAAAAAGAATACAAAATGGTTCTATAAAGGAGAAATGAAGAAAGCATTAGAAATAACAGAAAAATCATTTCACTTATGGGACAAATATATTGATATTAAATTTCACCTCAATAACAATAACCCTGATATTTTAATTTCAAGTAAAAGACGATTACATATAAATGAAATATATGGTCATTATTGTCCAAAGGATTTAGATGGGAAAGGAAATGTGTTAGGTCATGTATTTTTTTTTCAAATAAGAATAATGATCCAATACACATACATACAGATGATAATGAATGATGGTACTTAGAAACTGACAAAAATACACCAAAATATCTGACAAATTTATTTGAAGATTTAGTTAACGAAACTGGCCACTCATTAGGTTTATATGATTCAGATGTTTATGAATCAATGATGTATCCATACTATAATGGTTCACATTTAGAACTATTTCAAGGTGATGTTGATGCTATTCAAAGTATACTTGGTAAAAGGATAGTATCACAACCAACTATACCAATTCAGCCATCATTCATACAACCTTCTGTACCCAATGAAGTAATTGAGTCATTATGTCAAATGAATAAGTTAGATCACATAGTTTGTAAATGAGGTTTCCATAGGTGATAATAAACCACTACTGATAACCAATTGGTTAACACTCTTACCTCAAAATTTCCAAAAAATAGATGCAATATATCAAAGCCCAAACATAGAAGTTGCATAATTTGTTAACAATATGATATATATGATGAATTATCAAACATTGAAATTAATTTTGGAATACTCAAAACTGATTTCTGCTGCAGGATTTTATACAACCCTTTTATTAAATAGTGTAGTCAACACTTATATGAAACATTCTATGTGGAATCAGATGATTGTAATTTTACATACAAATCCTGAAGAGTTACAACAAGAGAATTTCCACAATTTCCAACTAAAATCAATTCTGCATTTAGGTACATTCATGGATTTTATATTTGTGCAAGGATCATTTATTCTACAAATATAACAAACTCAAAAAAAGTAGTTAGAGCTGGTAAAAGTGATTCATCTTCATCTGGTATTAAGTGTACAACATTGGTGGTTAAGGTAACAAATGTACTAAAACATATATAAAACATTTTAAAATTTTCCTTTTTTTGCAAATGTAATAATTTTTTTCTACATTAATGGGGCAACCAGTCCAATCGAAATTTTGTAAGTATTCTAATTCTGATAAGTGAATTGATAATTTCAATTTTCACAAATATAAAAAAGATGGTTATAGAATGATGTGTAAAAATTGTGTAAGTGAATATCATGTAAAAAATTATACTGAAAATCGAATTCCTAGTGTCTGTGGGAAAGATATTGTTAAATATTATTATAAAGAATATTTACAACGAATTCTGAGTTAAGAACATTCGAAAATATTATTGTCGATGGGAAAAAATAAAGAACAAATTGATTCATCATCAAAAAAATGTAAAGGTTGTCAAGAAGTTAAAGATTGGAGTTGCTTTCACATAAAAATAAAAGTAATAGAAAATGTAAAAAATTGGTTTTAGAATAGCTTCATGAAAAATAAGAGATTGAAAAAAACTTTTATTTAACTTTTAAATATCTATTAAATAAGAAATCTAAAGTCTTGAAATTTTTGAGGTTATTTTTTTTATAAAATTAATTATTTCTATTGCCTATAAATAGAAGGACCAAATGGAGAACTTCATAGTTGTTCAACTTCATGATTATTGAAAAAGCATTAATTAGAGGGGTCACAGTAAATTAAATAAAGCCAATCTAATTAAATTTATTAAAAGACATCAGCTCCACCTGAATCAGTTCACCGAAGGAGTAAAGCCGGCCAGAGTGGCCAAGCAATTCTAGGTACTTCAATCTGGAACTGCTCAACCGCTACGGTCGCAGGTTCGAATCCTGCCTCGGGCATGGATGTGTGTGATGTCGTTAGGTTAGTTAATTTTCAGTAGTTCTAAGTTGTAGGGGACTGATGACCTCAGATGTTGAGTCCCATAGTGCTCAGAGCCAGTTGAAGAGAAGGAGTAAGTCTTTGGAAACAATTACCATATCTTAAAATTAAAAATAGTGATGATGTTTTCGAAACTATAGAAGATAAAGCATTGAAAAAAGTATTTCCATACTGTACCATTGCGTTTTCGAAACAAAACACTAGAACCAATAATAAAGTATTATTTCCTTTTTGTACTAATTTATTTGATTTATCGATAGACAGACAAACAGTTACAGATTATTTAGTTGATACTTCATTTGCAACCAGATTACAAACTGTAAATTTAACATATAATATAAACTCAATTGAACATAATCACTTCTTAACTGCAGTAAAACCGAAAATTATGAAAATTGTGAAAGATAGTCTAAGAACAAATTGTGGACTGAAGATAAATTTTAAACTTTTTTGTGGGTACCAGATGCAGAAAAAATAGAAATATCATGGATGAAACCTGGTAGTCAATGGAAGGCAGGATTCAGTTATGATTTGTGGACCGGGCTATTATCAGTTACAATGGGTAGCCTTTTACAGTTACACACAATTTATTTTAAACCGGTAACTGCAGACTCAACGATAAATAAAAACTGCCACACATTATTAATGAAGGCATAAACTACTGTGAAAATAATAGTGTTTTCAGTGAGTTACAATTTAGCAAATCACTGTTAAATACAGATACAGCAGATAATGTTTTAAAAGCAAGGCACTGTGGTCTGGGCAGAAGGCCTTACACGCTAGGAAGGCAATAAATTAAAACTCGCTACAACATACAAATTACAATCACTGAAATATTAAAGGCAAGTCGCCACAAACACTGTAGAAGGAATCAGACGCCAGGAATGGCAGTAAATAAGGTTTTAAAGGCTTACTGTGTAAATACTAATACCAAATTAGAATTTTAAGGCAAGCGACCACAACACGGTTGAAGGCCTTACATGTCAAGAATGGCAATAATATAAAAAATTTAGAAACCTGCTGTAAAACAGCAAATACAATAGGACAGGTTAATTAAAAAAAAAAAGAAGCAAATGGGTGAAATGAGATGATGGTAATCTTTGTAACACATCCCTTAACATTGAACATTGCACTGCTAGATTTATTGCAGACAGCGATCAGAACTATTAACTAGACATATATAATGTTTAATGAACGCATTACAACGTATAGTAATAAATAATACAATAATAAAACATAAGGACCAGTGTGTAAGTTCCTTACAGGGTACTGAAGGAGTGTTACGAGGTGCATTCAAGTTCTAAGGCCTCCGATTTTTTTTCTAATTAACTACTCACTCGAAATCCATGAAACTGGCGTTACTTCTCGACGTAATCGCCCTGCAGACGTACACATTTTTCACAACGCTGACGCCATGATTCCATGGTAGCCGCGAAGGCTACTTTAGGAGTCTGTTTTGACCACTGGAAAATCGCTGAGGCAATAGCAGCACGGCTGGTGAATGTGCGGCCACGGAGAGTGTCTTTCATTGTTGGAAAAAGCCAAAAGTCACTAGGAGCCAGGTCAGGTGAGTAGGGAGCATGAGGAATCACTTCATAGTTGTTATCACGAAGAAATTGTTGCGTAACGTTAGCTCGATGTGCGGGTGCGTTGTCTTGGTGAAACAGCACACGCGCAGCCCTTCCCGGACGTTTTGTTACAGTGCAGGAAGGAATTTGTTCTTCAAAACATTTTCGTAGGATGCATCTGTTACCATAGTGCCCTTTGGAACGCAATGGGTAAGGATTACGCACTTGCTGTCCTAGAACAAGGACACCATCAGTTTTTCAGCACTGGCAGTTACCCGAAATTTTTTTGGTGGCGGTGAATCTGTGTGCTTCCATTGAGCTGACTGGCGCTTTGTTTCTGGATTGAAAAATGGCATCCACGTCTCATCCATTGTCACAACCGACGAAAAGAAAGTCCCATTCATGCAGTCGTTGCGCGTCAACATTGCTTGGCAACATGCCACACGGGCAGCCATGTGGTCGTCCGTCAGCATTCGTGGCACCCACCTGGATGACACTTTTCGCATTTTCAGGTCGTCATGCAGGATTGTGTGCACAGAACCTACAGAAATGCCTACTCTGGAGGCGATCTGTTCAACAGTCATTCGGCGATCCCCCAAAATGTTTCTCTCCACTTTCCCGATCATGTCGTCAGACTGGCTTGTGCGAGCCCGAGGTTGTTTCGGTTTGTTGTCACACGATGTTCTGCCTTCATTAAACTGTCGCACCCACGAACGCACTTTCGACACATCCATAACTCCATCACCACATGCCTCGTTCAACTGTCGATGAATTTCAATTGGTTTCACACCATGCAAATTCAGAAAACAATTGATTGCACGCTGTTCAAGTAAGGAAAACGTCGCAATTTTAAGTATTTAAACAGTTCTCATTCTCGCTGCTGGCGGTAAAATTCCATCTGCCGTACGGTGCTGCCATCTCTGGGACGTATTGACAATGAACTCGGCCTCATTGTAAAACAAAGCGCATGTTTCTATGTCTTTCCAGTCCGGAGAACAAAAATCGGAGGCCTTATAACTTGAATGCACCTCGTAAACTGAACTACTGGCCATCAGACCTTCTTTTAGAACACACATGCCTTATAAGAACCAAGGGGCTCCGGACAGTGCTCGAGGAATCGACCTCTGAGAAGGTCCAGCAACAAAGAGTTTTGCAAGCAATGAGACAGGCAGCCAAGATTTGCATTCACTTCACAAGATTATAACTCACACTAGTGGCAGTCCAACGAATGACTAATTATAATCTTGCTGAAACTACATGATTTACAGCTATGAAAATTCACAGCTACAATACAGATCGTTTCTACAATTCCATACTGTGTTTTCCCTCCCCCCTTATAGACGGACACCCTTTCTGGGGTTTTCTGAGACCCCCTAACCTAAAAAACCGCTCAGTCCACCCCACACAGTCCCTGCTACCCATGTAGCCGCTTCCTGTGTGTGGCGGACTCATTACCTATTAAGCCAAACCTGGAAACCCACCACCCAATGGCGCAAGTCAAATCTGCAGCCTACACAGTCACAGAACCATCTGAGCGTCTGATTCAGAACCTCCACTCGGCTCTGCACCAAACGACCGCGGTTGGATGGTGAGCTCCGCCTTAATCTCGGAAGCAAGACTGGCAGTCTTTATAATTTTCACTAGGCGCCCAAAACCAGAGAGAATCTCCTCTGATCCAAAGCGACGCATGTCATTGGTACCGACATGAACTACCACCTGCAGTTGACTGCAGCCTGTACTCTTCATGGAATCCAGAAGCACCCTTTACACATGTGCAATGACTCTCCCCAGTATGCACATGGAGTACACAATGGCTTCCTTCCCCTCCTTGGCAGCCATGTTCCTAAGGGACCCATTACCTGTCTAACGTTGGAGCTACTAACTACCAGCAAACCCACACTCTGTGAATGCCTAAACGTTGCGAGCCAAGAAGCGTCCCCTGGAACAGGGTGGACCACTGTATCCCGCATAGAGCCACAGATAACGCCCACAAACTGTTCGTCAAACGAACAGGGGAGTCACTACGATTGGCGCCTTGGGAAATCTTTCACTGCCTGCCAGACTTTGGAATGATCTCCTACTCGACCACGGGCGAGGAGTCAACCTCTGTGCATGCAGTACCATGCACAGCCACAGCAGTGGACCGATCAGGGGACACTTGGGACGTGATCGACGTCCCTCGCAACTGACACCCCACAGTGATGTCCCTTGTCAGCAGCCTCTAGCTGTGTGATGGAAGCCAACACCGCCTGGAGCTGTGAGCGAAGGACCACCAGCTCAGCTCATATATGTTCGCAGCAATCACAGTTGTGTCCACTACTGAAGCTGTTCCTGTTTGAAGCTCGTAAATATATGTAATAAACGATCGGTGTACTCGCCTTATTAGCAGCAGGAACTCGAGGTGCACTGTCACTGACAGTCTAACCGAAGTGTTCGACTGGTCTTACCCATTAACTATAATTCTGTTATGCAGGCACACCGTATTTCTAATGCCTGAGATGAAGTGCTGCTGGCTACGCAGCCTTCACCTACCAACCAAGTTAGTAATGCATTTCCTGCTGAAGTGTTTCCTGCTCTTATCCCCTGTGTTACTCACCCAGTGTGCCAACACGAATAGATTGGTGCACAAGACCCCCTACGATGACGGACCTCCCAGTCTGATACAGACCACACCAGCTCCCACCAGACAAACTTCGTGTGGCTTTGGCAGTGGTCAAGAATAATCAAGACCTTCGGTCAGTACATGAGGTTCACCAGCGCCAAAGAAAGACAGCAGTCATCACACCTTACAGCCTACTTGAGTGCCTCTTTGTCCTATGGCCTCGAAAACAGAGCCCAAGCATGGGAACGGTTTTTAGATGATGTACTATTTGAGGCACCTTCTGCTGGACTTCTATGGAGGACATCCTTATAGTTTCCCAGTATAACGAATGCCCAACTCTCACCTCGAACTAGTTTTTGACGCACTGCAAATCGTGTCATAATTAATGATGAAAAAAGCCAACTCCAACAACCTGAGGTTACTTTTCTCAGGCAAGCTTTTGCCCTACACCACAATGAATAGAACTCATACACCACCTACAGCCTCCACAAAGCTACCTAGAAATACATCAATTTCTAGGGATATCAACTTCTATCAATAGCACCTCTCACAGGCAGCCCTGAAAGGAAGCAAATTCTCACAATAAATGGAAGCTGACATGAGTAACAGACATGTAGGAAACCTTCAGCCACGTCAAAAACTGTCTAGTTCAGACAACTACCAACTGGTACACCAGCTTCCTCACACACAGTTAATCGTAACGTTGGATGCGACTGATTTCACAATTAGTGAGATCCCCCAACAGGAAGTGACAGGCGTACCACAGCCACTCAGGTTATTTTCGCGAAAACTGATTCTTTCTCAGAGAAAATGGTCAATCTAAGACTACGAAATCCGTTTGGCCTACGAGGCAACACTTTGGTTAAAGGACAATGTAGAACGCTGGCCACCAATCACCTGCACACACTGTGGACCACTTAACTAGTTAGTTAGTTACATGTTACATTGATCAGTCCCACGGAAACTGCTATGATGTGGAAAGTGTCAAGTGCATATGAAATCCAGCACTAGCGGACTCTGCCCTTAACCCATCGAAAGAATTGTGCACCATACGTGTTGGTCGCCTAGATTACGTTACACAATTTACAAGCCGATGCACGTCACCTGAAAGACATGGACACTGTCGTCGCCATTTACCTCTCACAGTTCTACCCCATCTCTGCACAAATCGTTTACAATAAATTCGTGGCGGCTCAACGCCAGAAAATAGAACTCCATGACATCGTCAATGATAAAACTACCAGTGTTGGATTTGTGATGGTACGCACCAGTACCTATGACTGAAAAAAAAGCTCAGAAAACCGTTAAAACAACGTTTTAAGAGGCCTCCCTTTCAAAAACTTTTCCCAAAAGGTCACAGCATCGGAAATTCTACATCTACATCTATATTTATACTCCGCAAGCCACCCAACGGTGTGTGGCGGAGGGCACTTTACGTGCCACTGTCATTTTCGTGTTTTACAAGTCAAGCATTGGCAACTATTAAACTTAAGCTGTGACATTGTCCAATACCAGGGACGACAAGACAGATCTTGTGTGATGTGTCACAGAACCGAACTCGTCCAGTTGTACCTCAACCATTTTGGAAGATCATCTTCGATCAGCTGCACAATTGTCACATCCCAGTGTTCGACTCACAATTTCCCTCATTACAGACCATTTTGTATGGCCGAATGTCAATAAAGATTGCAAGGAGTGGGCAAGCACATGCATACCTCGTCAAAAAAAAAAATAGGAACCACACACAATCATCACATGGACAGTTTACAGCAACGAAAGGGAGGTTCCAACAGGTGCACCTGGACCTGGAGGGAGCCATCCCTAAATCTGAAGATTACTGAGACTTCTTTTCAATCCTCATAAACATAACACGGTGGGCAGAAGCAAACACTCACAGAGATATATCAGCAGAATCAGTAGCCTGAACTTCCATTGGCACTTACATTTTCCCAGTACAGATGTTTGGTGTCGATAACCAATGAACAAAACTGAGAATTTTAATTTGCATTGTTCAGTGTACGATGTAACCTCTGTGGCACTCATTGTTATCGAACCATTGCTTATAACCCTCAAAGTAACAGCATTGTGGAATGATGACATCACACAGAAAAAGCTGCCCATGTATCCCATGACGGTCACCAACAAAACTAACCTACTTGGCACCCTCAGGGAAATTTTGTATGGCGACCCTCCCGCCCTTCCCGTGGACTTCGTGCTACGGTTGCAACTGGAGGAACCCACCGAACTTCCTGCCCCCGTCACCAGTGTAAAAGAACACAGTGCACAGCAGAGGAAACCACCTCCACAACGTCACAGTGTCCCTAACGTTTTCATCCAAAAGACACTCGTGGAGTGCTACCATGTCATACTTTGCAATGATACAATTCTGTCCACTTATACAGGGCCGCACGAGGTTCTAAAACGTGGTCGAAATGCAGCTGAATGGAAGACCAACCACACTATCAACTGACTGAAACCTGCTGATAACATGGCAACCTCTACCACCCAACTTAGCTACTCGACCACATGCACTGTGCCCAACAACTTCATCGTACAACTTAATGTGAATGACTTGCGACCCAACCACTTTAATATTCAACTGTTCGACAAGTTCTTGGTCGTCTAGATTCAGTGTCCAGAATGCAACAGTGGAAATTATTTCGTCAGCCAACTTCCCAAAGGCGTGGACAAGGCAGGCATCGCATAGCGGCTGTCTGGTGACAAATTCCGCACAAACACTGCCCCCAAAATATCACACACCTCCACCGCAATCGAGGACAACGACGACAACTCCTCGCCAGTTGACCCCATCAGAACACCTGAGGCGACCGACATTCCACAACAGTCCCACTTCGGCCGGACTCAGCGCCGACCCAAATACCTGCAAGGTCGCCACTTTTTCGCTGTGCAACGAGAGCCAGATCACGGCACCTCCGACACATCTAGCTCGGACGCCGTCCTGGTCGACGCATATGACACATCGTCCACACCGACATTGTAACATGTGTGCCATCTTGTCGCACCATCATGAGTCCACAGTGATCGGCTTTCCCCTCACTGTTGATGGGGGGGGGGGGGGAGGTAGTGGGTGGCAGGGAAGGCGGCTCTGACAATCTATCGTGCTGCGCAACGGATTACCTTTGGTGCTGACTTGTTGATTGTGGGAAGTTAGCACGCTCAATGGTTCGGATCGAGCAGACATCCATTACTGCTGCGAACAATTTGAGTAATAAAGTAATATTATTTCTTACCGTATTGCGTTGTACGTCACCCGCACAATATCCCACCGTAAGGATCCACTAAATTTCGTTGCACACTGGCACTATTCTTTTAAGTAAATTGGCAGCTTCCATCGTGATGTATGCTAAGAATAAGAATGTTTCCAGTAATTCACATTATAGCTGTAGAAGTATTTCATCACCCTGCGATTCTGTTCAGTGTTACAGTGAATCAGATCAGTAGCTAATGTGAAGTCAGACGGAAGCACTCCGACTGAAGTTTGATAGGAAACTTACTAAGCAAACCTGTGACGAAACACACCACCTTGATTTGGATCTTCTCTATCGGTGTCACTAAACCTATTGTGTAGTGGCCCCATACTGGAAAGCAGTACATGAGAGGCGGTCGAAGAAATGCTTTGTATGGGACTTCTACAAATCTTGATGCAACATAATAGAAAAGAAAGCCTCTGAAGCAACCTCATATCCGAGAAAACTAGTGAAGTCATTCAGCCCATTACTCGGAGAGTAAGACCAGTTTACAGTGACTGTGTAGGGTTTTCCGGCGTAACAATTCTTTGTAGTTTTCTCGGATTGGCTGCCGTACCATAAGACCAATACGACTCGATATTTGGGCTGTCCATCTGTACGTTGTCTTGAGCAGAGACGTTGCTGCTAAGTCCCACCGATAACTGATGCCGAGGCTGGAAACTATCGTCCTAAGTCGTATCCCGTTTTACACACCGCGCATGCACTGCCCACCGCAAATGCTGTACCCCAAGACTGGGTTTGTGGCGCCGGCCGTAGCAGAACACCAGCACAATGATATGTTGCACTCAAAGGCTGTCCCCTGCCACTCGGAGCGACCAGGCTACAAACAGTTGTGTTATGTTGCGATATCGTACAGGTCTCCACATCAGGCTAAGACATCTCGTCCCTATTAATCGAACTGTCTGCCATTCAAGTTTTTATTGGGTCCTTGTAAACAGTGTCCCTAAAACTAGACGTACGTACAGCCATCCGGCTCTCACCATTTCCATCCCGTGTCCCTCGGTTAAACCATGTTACACTGCCACTGATTTTTCAAGCTATTGTAGCCTGTTGTGATGGGAATGTTCCGTGCACCTGTCCTGAACTGTGCGAATCAATCGATGTAACCTTTCACGCAATGACAAGGAATTTTGTATATACTATGTTTCACAGACCATCCTTGACAGAACCTAGTAGTGGCCTAATCTTCCGCCTACTTGCCTCTCTCTCTCTCTCTCTTCTCTCTCTCTCTCTCTCTCTCTCTCTCTCTCTCTCTCTCTGTTTCTCTCTCTCTCTCTTTCTCTTTCTCTTACATCTTTATCGGTGGTTATATCCTATTTTTCCCTGTTGCCAACATGCGCAAAACGTCCGCAGAGACGCTACATACATTTAGCTTTGTACGAAAAGTCGCGTTTCTGGCCAAGTCAGCCATTCTGAACTTATATTTCATTTGATATTGAGGACCGTACATCGTTCTGCCGCGAGACATCGCTCAGAGCTCGGTGCTTAGACAGCAAAACCTGCTGACTGTCTGTTACGTCTGGAGCTCCCGCTGGTCAGTGCGTGAACATGTTATCAGCAGTACAATAATTTATAGCTGGGAAAATAGGAGAACCACAAAGAATAAAGATCCGAAACGAATGACAACTCTAATGAGTTAAATATTTTTTTTAAGTAATCCACTTGAGTCTCCTAATGAAGTTAAAAGAAGGATGTGTGTCCTCCTCAATCTCGCTAGCCACTCTACTGCTAAAACCTAAGATGAAATCGGACTGTATAGGAAACTAGTCTTCAGAGAAAGACTGTCTGTTGTTTAAAACAGCCAGTGCAACTAGACTCAACCTTCACTAAATCATTTCCTCATAGCTGTGTCAACTGTCAGGCCAACGGCCTCGCCGCTGTGGTAATACCAGTACCTGCCAATTCAACAGTTCAGCGCCATCGGACAAGGCTAGCATTTGGATGAGCCACCGTCCGGGTCTGACTAGTGCTTTTGGCGAGCGGGGTGCACTCAGCCCTGGTGAGGGCATTTGAGGAGCTACTTGACTGAGAAATAGCGGAGCCGGTCACAGGAACTTACAACAGCTGGAAGAGCAGTGTGCTGACCACATACCCCTCTGTACCAGCATCTGGTGATGCCTTAGGGCAGAGGATGACAAGGTGGCTGGTCGGTACCATTTGGCCTTCAAGGCCTGTTCGGACGACGATTGTTTTGTTTATGTCAATTTTCAGCTCTCAACAAGGGTTACACTGCAGAACTATTAGGCCCTCCTCATTCTCCCAGCACGGCGTGTCTTGTTACCAACTGATCAACAGCTAAGGCAGATGCGACGTGTAGAGTTGGCGGTACTGAAAGTGTTCCTATATGTAAAAGTATAAAGTGTGCAGAGGCAGGCTGTGACTCGCCTACATGTCAACATAAAACTGGCCCGAAACATGTTCTCAAAACTTCGTCGCGACATGATCTGGCCAGCAGAGTACTCACTAAAAGCTAAAGGACCCAAGTCCACACAGCAAAAAGGCATTACCGGACTATTAGTTCGCTAGTGTGTTGTCAAGACTATTATGGTGGAACACTTTGCTTTTCAATCAGTGCATCTCGAGATCAAATTACTTTTCGATATAAGTTCAGTGACTACTGTAAGAACCTATACATAATTCTCACTGGAAAGTAAGATACTTTTCCGTGAGAACTCGACAGCTGATGAACTCAACTACTGCCTGAAATTTTGGTCCTAGCTTTGTATTGGCTGAAAGAGATCAACAGATCTCCGATCGAATCATTGTTACAGTCACAAAATGGTACCTCTTTGATGCCGTTCCTATACAGGTTAGACGAAGAACGTCAGTATCCAGATTTCATTCTGCTAATTATGCTGACGCTTCGTTTGAAAAAAAAACTCGAACTTCAAAACCATTCTCGGTAGGTATAGTAGGTGTGTACCTCAGAATAGAAATTTTTTCAACCAGTGTTGGCGAGTGCTATTGATGTTCCTGTGAGGATGCATTTCACAGTGCTACATAGACACAAAATTCTGTATATGGGAGCTTAACCACACTGCCTAATCCTTTACCGTTTTATCCGGCTTCTCATTATTAGTTAAACATTGTTGTATTTGATCCAGGCTATTCCTATTGTCTGATTGTGGTTTCTTCATTCATGTTTATCCTTAGAACGTTTCTCTCGTGCACAAATTAAAGCGCGTGTTCAGTTCTGCTAGTCATGTATGACGTGGTAAGAGGGCATTTGGATCGACAAAGAATAATATTTTCTGATGAGATCAGGAATAATAGTCACAGAATAACAGTCATTAAGCATTCTCGAATCATCATCAGAACGTGAAAGTCTGTTACTTAGAGTTAAGATTAGTGTTTTGTGCACAATCTACGCGACAATTTAATTATTGGCCTCTGCTGAACTTGTATAGTACTAATATTTACTGCATTTTCCGTCGGTGCTTTGCAGAACATGATAATAATATTAAAAAGGAGAACACTTCCTACTGTTCCGCAATGTTACGTTTAACGTAAAGGTCGAATCTTTGGTGATCATGTTTTAGCAGAGAACCATCCATATGATACAGGATATGATGAACTTTTACATTCTCTCAAAAAAAAAAAAAAAAAAAAAAAAAAAAACAGAAAGATGACCCAACTGGAAATAATGGAAATCAACAGAGACATGACACAGACTACAAGCCTAGTATTGAACGATCAGATTCAGTTTCTATTTTTTCCCTTGTTAGATTAAGTTTTCGTTACAAATACTAGATACAAATTATAAATTCATTTAATTTCTCGTCATTTGTTATCTGCATCTCCACATAAAACCTTTATTTATGCCCTTTTCTAGTTAATGTGACAATTGTAATATTTTTCTTGTGTATACTATGTAAACAGTTAGTCACTTTTGTATTTTCTGTACAAATAATATCTATTTAAGTCGCACATCATGTTTATCTGTGGTTGTGACATTCAGTTGTCACCTGAAGACGGCCTGAGAAGCCGAAAGCCGGTAGCGGGTTCGTAACAAATCAAACATAATTTTGCAGAACATTAGGAATTGTTCTCCTTTTTGATATTGTGCAGTACTCTTTCTAAGTCACAGCTATTTTACTGTTTCACTTTTTCGTTGGGCCCATTAGACGAATTACTTGAGCGCCTCTCCTGCACCATTGATCTTATTCCTTGAGGATTTGACTAGCTTCCGCTATTCATAATTAGAGGAAAAGGACAGCGATTTGTTACAGATGAAGACATCCTGTAGGCGTTAGAGTAGTACCAGAAAAGATTACGCTGTATCGATGTAATGGAAGGCTTAGTAGAATGAACAGTGGCAATGAGGCAACGATAGAAATAAAAACTACCAGGTGTAGAACTGCGAAACCGCGATTTGGTTGCTATAATTACACGTCTGTTGCTTGAAACTGATAAAATAATGTTTTCTTCAAAATAATCACCATTGCTATTATACATCTCTCCCACCTGTCCTGCCGGTTATGAACACCACGTCAAAAAAACGGTTCTTTCGAAGCGACCAGTCAGCGAGCTATTTTCGCACATTTTCATACGAATTGAAGCGTTGTTCAGCGAGAGCGTGTCCCAGTGACGCAAATAGATGATAATCGGACGGAGTCAAGTGTGGAGAATAAGCCGCATGCGCTAGTATTTCCCAACTGAACGCCTCGATCGTTTCGCTGACCCGTTTTCCTGCGTGTGACGGGGCGTTATCATGGAGCAATATGACTCTGCGTTGCCTTTCTCCATATTCCAGTCGTTTTTCACGTAATGATTGATTTAAATCGATCGGTTGCTGTTGGTATCGAACAGTGTTAATGGTTTTACCAGGTTTCAGAAGCTCATAATAGGTGACAACCTTCTGATCCCACCAAACACAGAGCATTGTCTTCTTTCCAAAGCGATTTGGTCTTGCAGTGGATGACGATGGTTTACCTGGAATCATACATGATTTATGATGCTTAGGATCCATTATTCACCACCTGTCACTATTCGATGGAGAAACGACTTTCTTTTGTTTCTGGCGACCATCATTTCACAAGTGGCCTTTTGATATGCTTGCTGTCTTTCATTCAGTTCACGCGGAACCCATTTTCCCACTTTCTGCACCTTTCCCATAGCTTTCAACCCAAAAGAAACAGCTTAATTCGTCACATTCTATGGGTCCGCTAGGTCCTATTTAGTATGAGTACCATCTTAATCCAACAAAGCCTGGATTTCGTTGTCTTTGAACTTTTTCGGTAGCTTCCCGCGCTCATCGTTTCTCACGTCAAAATCGTAACTTTTGAATTTTTTGAACCACTCAGAACACTATGTTCTCCCAATAGCATGTTCGCCGAAAGCTTCGACAAGCATTCGATGTGATTCTGCTGCAGTTTTCTTCAAATGGTAAGTGCCGGCCGCTGTGGCCGAGCGGTTCTAGGCACTTTAGGCCAGAACCGCGCTGCTCATACCGTCGCAGGTTCGAATCCTGCCTCGGGCATGGATGTGTGTGACGTTCTTAGGTTAGTTAGGGGACTGATGACCTCAGATGTTAAGTCCCATAATGCCTAGAGCCATTTGAACCAATTTTTTCAAATGGTAACAGAAAACCAATGCTGTCCGGTAATCGTAGTTGGTTGGCGCACAACTCGACATGTTTACGGGTATGAAACAAATACCATTGTATGGAAGTAGGGTCAGTGTATGTTGACATTCGTCTTCAGCAGTTACAGGAAGCAGATTGAAATGCAGACGAAGGCTCACAGGCCCTACACTGACGGCTAGTACCATCTATAGGGAAATTCCGGTGTCATACTTCTACATTGGTATTATTAGAAGGTCTAGTCCAACGGTGCTTGTTCTTAACGTTGCTAGTGCTCCCTGTTCGCCGGCCGTGGTGGCCGAGCGGTTTTAGGCGCTACAGTATGGAACTGCACGACCGCTAGGGTCGCAGGTTCGAATCCTACCTCGGGCATGGATGTGTGTGATGTCCTTAGGTTAGTTAGGTTTAAGTAGTTCTAAGTTCTAGGGGACTGATGACCTCAGAAGTTAAGTCCCATAGTGCTCAGAGTCATTTGAACCATTTTGCTAGCTGTTCTTGATATAATGACTGTACGGCAATTACATGATGACCAACGAAAGAAACTGAAAATTTTGTTTGTAGTCTGTAGACAATAACGAGTACAAAGAAATTTCGTTGACGCACCCGAAAGTGTACGGTTAGCAAAGAAGCTCGGGAAATTACTGGCGGAAGAAGAGCAGTGAGTGGGAAGCACTTAGAATCCGGCACTCGCCAGCTTAGTTCGGACCTGGAGGAGCGACGGGAACTCGCTCTGACAAGCAGTGGCTGCGAAGGCCTGCGCTAAGCGGATTGAAAGGCCGGACCGAGAGAGAAGTCGGCTGCGCTGCCGCCGAGAAAGGGCCGTCCGTGGAGAAGCGAAGGGCTCCAAGGGCGGGCGGGGCATCAGCCTCGCAGATAGCGGCGCTGGCGTCACGCGCCAGGCTGCATTCAGCGCCCGGACGTTCAGGTGTGCGGCGGAGCGTCTCCGGGGTCACACCGCTTTAAGTACTGTCGCTGCACTAGCGCACCATCTGTGCGCTGCACTAGACAACGTGCAGCCGTGCGAGACAAGTGGTAAACGGGCGTGCTAATGACAGTAGACGCACACGCGTACCACCTAGTAGCCAAGTAATACAACTACGATTTATTTTACCGCTAGCCACCAATAGCTTGGCTAACAAGACGACATAAGGCCAGAGAGGAACAGGGCTCATATTTAGGCAGAATTATGAGAGCCCCTGGCTTACTTTAATAACGATTTCATATCTTCTAAAAAGGCCTGATTAGCATCCTGCCGGCCGGAGTGGCCGAGCGGTTCTTGGCGCTACAGTCTGGAACCGCGCGACCGCTACGGTCGCAGGGTCGAATCCTGCCTCGGGCATGGATGTGTGTGATGTCCTTAGGTTAGTTAGGGGCTGATGACCTCAGACGTCCCATAGTACTCAAGTCATTTGAACCATTTGAACCTGATTAGCACGAAACATTTGGTTGTTAAGGAGGGACAAAACTTTGTCCTCCACGTGCCTAAATATTTAAATTTCTTCCAAAATGTTTAACTTCTTATGCTTTTGCGCAAAATGCAAAATCTTAAGATTTTGTACTTGCGGAGGACTATGACCACTGGCTTTAAGGTGTTGGGCAAAGGCAGAGTTCTGTTTTACCTGCCCCCATCTATTGACGAGATGTTCTTGCAATCTAATTTTGAAGGTTCTGTCTGGTTGTCCAACGTATCCCACATTACAATCGCGACACTCCAGCAGATATACCCCCGATGACAAAACGTTGTTCCTTTTAGCTGATTCATTACGTATGTACTGTACATAAAGTCGAGATTGGTAGCCGCGGAAAATACTATACGAGAGCCCATTCCCCGGGTATATCTGCTAGAGTGTATACCTTGCACACACACCGCTCGAGTCTAATGTCACGTGATTGTTGCCAATACACTATCGAAAACTACGTCTTATCGGCGAATCTCTGGCCCGTTCGACCACGCGTATAGTTTGCGCAGCCCTACTTACAGGCTGGGACTTACAAGACAATGTGGGGTAACATGTAATTCTAGAACTGGGGAGACAATGCAATGTATTCCTACCTGTGTGCTTATGAAAGAATAGTGTGATATGGTGTAAAATATTACTGAAGGCTAACCGCGTGAATATTGTGAAGTTTAAACGCTGCTGAAATAGAACGTGTTATAAACGTGGGAGTGTTGGAAGACATGTAGCATATGTTGAAATTTTAACCTGCATCGTTCCAACGAAATGGTAGTAAGGGCATGGTAGCTCTTTATGTGACCTGGGAGGTATTAATGTTGTTTATTCTTAAATCGACCTGAGGTCGGAAAGAATTCGGGAAAACAAATTTCAAGATAACAGTCACACAAGTAAGGACACACTATTAATTTACGCAGCTTGAGCGACGTAAGTGCACTATTCTTTAACTCTTCCTCGGATGGACTTTCTCGAGGGTTGATAAATAAAAGTTTAGAGCAGAAAATGTAACTGGCTCTTCTGTCTCGCAATACTAGTGAGGAAATGTCCAATAAATATTGATTTTGAAATGTGTATGCAAGTCACTGTAATAATCTTGCGCTAATGCAAACTTACTTCATCTTTCTATGAGTGTTTAATGGAGCAAATATAATTCTGTGACAGAAGTTCTGAGAGTAGTTTACGTTAATGTAAATTTTTGCGAAAACTCTCTTTATCATATGTTAACCTTGCTGCTAATTGTTGACATACTGTTTTTAAGTTCATAGACGATTTACTGCTCTTGTGACCTGCGTATGGACGTTATGTAGTGTTGACTGCTAAAAATATATGTGTCCTGGTGAGGCCTGTTGTCATGTTTGGGGTAAACGTTCTTTTGTGGTACAAGTCCTGTTGGCTTTCTGAGTGTGGTTACATTATTCTGTTCCGGCGTAACATCAAGCACCGGCACGTCGGTTCGAAACGTTGCAGCAGAGAAGTCGGTGAGACGACGTCGGCCACTAGAACGCTGAGTAGGACCGCACCACGACAGGGGCGGCCTGCATACGAAGAGCACATAAGCGCCGCTCCAGCTAACCGCGGCCGACGTCATCTAGAGAGTTGGATTCCCTCCTGCGAAGGCACAAGGTTCCAGAGCCTGGGCTACCCTCAGGGTCTACGTCTTCGAAGCATTACTTGCTATTGCTGTTACGCTTGGTGTCTGTTTGTCTGTCGCCTACTGCTGTTGCTGTCCATCAGCCTGCCTTCCTGCTCGCCGTCCATCATCGCCGCCGCTGCATGCTGTCCGTCCGTCTGCTCGTTGCCGTCCATCGCCGCCACCGCCTCCGCCGCCGCCGCCGCCGCCTGCAGTCCATCCGTCGCCGTTCGTCCACCATGAGTACTCCCACCTCCACTGTCATGTACACCTCTCCCTCCCCCTCTTCCACAGTCACTTCCTGGAGAGCCGCCCCTGGCCTTCCTCCTTACACCTCACCTCCCCTTCCCCCACTTACCCATCCCCCTATCTCCTCCCCTGCTGTGTATCCCCACCTCTACACCCTTCCTCCAGCCTCCACACCCTTAATAGCTCCCACTACTACCCCCGCCCTCACATACGCCTCTGTTGCCGCCTCTGCTGCCACCCCTCAGGTGTTCAGCTTCCCCTCTCTCACCCACCCTGTCACTTCGTCATCTGCATCCCCCACACGCACCACGTCATGCCGATCCACCCGTCGCCACCACTGAACCGGCTGTTTCTCCCGGCACCTCCACTACACCACAGGGATCTGCCACCCGACACCTCCCTCTCCTTCCCATCCCTCTCTCCTTCCCCCAGCCTCCAGTCTGCAAAAACCCCGAAAAGCTAGTCATTACCAACTCTGCTCCCGCCACTTCCCACAAAAAGTCAACACCACCTCCCCTTCCTCCTGTCGTCTCCATGGACACCACCCCTCCTCCAGCCACCCATACCCTGGCCCCCAACCCTCCACACCTTTGTCCTGTCAAATCCCAATCTTAAGTTCCTCGATGCCCGTACCCTCACCACAGAGATACGAAAGTATTTACCTGGTGTTCCCATCTCCCAACTCATTCCCCACAGGGACTCAGTCCTTATCAAGTCGCACAGACCTCCTCCATAAACTCCTGCATGTTATGTTTGGTCCCCATGTATCTCTCACACCCTTCCTCTTCCACTCCTCGTGAGCCCCAGTCTCGTTGTGCGAGGCCCGGTGATCACAGAGGATCAGGTGTTAGTGGAACTTAACTCCCACCCAGACCTGGAAATCCACTTTGCCCACCATATCCACAATGCCTCTGATCCCACCTACCTCATGTGGGTCTTCTCTGAGTCCGCCCCCTCCATTGACCATCTCCTCACCAAGGGTGCTCTGATTTACCACCTTCGCTACCCTGTTGAATCCTCCATAACCCCGCCCCAACCCTACCGCTGCCAGCGATGCCTCATGTACAATGACCACCTGAACCCAGACTCCAAAAACCTCCCCACCTGTCCCCATTGCAGGGCCTCCCACATTCTTAAAAACTGCCCCAACCTCACTGCTCCTTCCTGCAATAGCCCCCACCCCACCTACTCTCACAAGTGTAAAGGCAAACCTCCTCCAGCCACACCGAGCTTACAGTCCCTGTCTGTCCCGTTGATCCCCCTGTCCACCCGAACAATTCCCTCCGTCCATCCCCCCCCCCCGACCGAGAACATCATCCAGCTCGTTACCTACTCTAAAACATTCACCCTTTTCAGTGTCCCCACATCTTCCAACAAATCTCCCTTGCCGCCCACTCCGTTTTCCACCTGAACACCTTTGCCAGTTACTCCCACAACCAAGCCCACATCACCTTCACCCACCTCAGCACCCTAGTTTAAGCCTCTTCCCTTCCCTCTCTTCCCCCCCTCTCTTCCCATCATGGCGTGGCACAAGTATCGCATCCTCTTCCAAAACATTCGCTCCTTCCGCTCCAACAAATACCTACTCCTGCACACCCTCTCTCGCCACCAGGCCGAAACCTTCCTCTTGAACGAAACCTTTCCCCAGCCCCACAATTCTAACCACACCTCTCCCTATATACTCCACTGAACTGACACAGTGTGGAGTCGCGATTGGCCACCATAAGCATATCCAAGTCCTACCACAACCTCTCCTCAATGACCCTGCACCTTATCCTCAGCGTCTTCTTCCCCTCCCTCACCATTACCTGTGCTACCATCTATGTCCACTCCACTGCTCCTCTTCCTTATGACTTCATCTCGCACACTGAGTGAACCTTCTCCACATACGTGTTTGCTGCCAACCTCAAAATCCATAGCCACTCTCCTGCTGCCCTTCAGCAGTGGCATCAGTTCCTCTCCACGAACCAGGGTGACCTTGTTCCCCTTCCCCAGCACACCCGACCTGAAAGTGACACCACCCCAGATGTTGTCATTGCCTCCGCCAACCTCCTTGGGCGTATCGCCATCGCCATCCTTGACCCCACTGGTAGCGATCGGCTCCCCGTCCTTCTCACCATAACGTCTGCTCACCACCCCCCTCTGGCTCCCCACCATGCACTCCCTCCCAAGGTCGTCCATGACTACTGCCATGCCAAGAGGGATGCCTACCGGGAATCCATCACCACCCAGGTCGAAAGCCACCCTCTTACCTATCGCCATCCTGACATCATCCAGGCCTCATCCTTCCTTCAGAGGGAATTACTGACGCCGTGGAGGCCCATGTTTCTACTAAAACCATCCAAACCCACTGTCCCACTCTCCCTCCGTGAGCTGTCCTCCTCCTCTGTGAATCTCGCCTCCTCTATCGCTCCTTCCTGCACACTCGTGACACGTATACACTCCAACGCCACCGGCAAATACAGCGACACGTTCGGAACCTTATTACAGCAACGAAACGCCGAGACTGGCGCCAGACCTGCACACGACTCAACGCCACCATCCCTATTAACTCCTCCAAGTACTGACTGGGCCCCCTTCCATTGCCTTACTGGTTCCCATTCCTCTCCCCACTACCCCCTTCTCTATAACGGTCACCCCCTTCCTGACAACCTTAGTAAGGCTAACCACTTCACTTCCCACTTTTCTGAGGGCTTCTCCATCCCAGATTATCCTCACTTTGATTATTCTCTTTTCCCCACCATCATGGAACGTGCCGATATCACGGTCACTCCTAGTCTCCAGTACTTGGGGCAGTTGCCCCCCCCCCCCGACATCATCACTCCAATCACAGCGCAAGACATTGAACTTATCCTCTGGTCCAAATGTGACATGGCCCTTGGTCACTACTGTGTCACCTACTGCCACCTTAGAGAAAGCTCCTATTCATTCCTGACTGTCCTTGTCCATCTCTATAACGTCATCCTCTCTAGCCTGACCTGTGAAAGACTTCCTGTGTCCTCTTATTCCTCAAACCCAACAAAAACCACTTCTGCCGCCTATTCCTATCATCCCATCTGTCTCACCTCCGTCTTCAGTAAGGTCTTCGAATCCATGCCCTCCCACTGTATCCATCTGCACCGTAATAAACACCACCTCCTGCCCCTTACCCAGTGTGCCTTCCGAACCTCCTTCTCCACTGAAGACCAACTCCTTAACCTCATTCACCTTCACTCCCTCCAACTCAACTCCCATCGCTCTGCCGTTTTTGTTTCCCTTGACTTGAAAAATGCCTATGACCATGTATAGCATCCCGGTCTCCTCTTTAAACTCCAAACATACACCCTGCCTATCAGTTTTGTCCCTTTGATCGCTTCCTTCCTCTCACACCATCCTTCCTATGTCACCCTCCATGACACCAACTCCTGTATCTTTTATACCACTGCTGGCGTCCCTCAGGGCTCTGTCCTCTTCCCTCTCCTTTATCTCTTGTATACGGCTGATATGCCCAAGCCACCCCCACCTGTTCACCTTCTCCAGTATGCTGATGACTCCGCCTTCCTCGCTCTCTAACCTACCCTTCAATGGTCCCAACGCACCCTCCAAACCCACCTTAACCAGTTCACCACTTGGTGCAACCAGTGGTTCCTCCATCTCAACCCCTCCAAAACCCAGGTAATCATCATAGGCCACACCACCTGCTCCTTTCGTCTCCATGATTTCTACTTCACCCTTTATGGTCGTCCTATCCAGCTCACCCCGATACCTTCGCCTCACCCTAGACCATCACCTCACCTGGACCCCTCACCTCCAGACCATCCAGCAGAAAGCCCATTCCCACCTCTGCCTCCTGAAACTGCTGTCTAGCTGGACATGGGGATTGCATCCTTCCACCATCCTCCACACCTACAAATCCCTCATCTGTCCTGTTCTCTGTTATTCCAGCATTGCCTGGATCTCCGCACCCACCCACTTTTACAAGGCCATCCAAATCCTTGAATCCCATGTGCTCCAGCTTGCCTTCCTCCCCCCTCCCACACGGCTCCTGTATGAACTCATCGCCTTCCCCCACCTCCTCCTGTTCCTCCAACATTTACATATCCTTTACATTGCCCGCAGGCTTCATCCCCCCCACCCTCTGGTTTCCTCCTTCCTGTCCACCTCCCACCCATTGCCACGCCTCTATCGCCGTAACCCTCCCTCTCTCCACCTCCACACCCTCCTTCATCAGGGCAATTTCCAGCGCCTCCCCTTCCTGGATGATGAACTTCACCATGACATCTACCCTTCCTTCCAGCTATATCCTGGCCTTGTGCCCCCCCCCCCAGGGCCCCCTTTTTCCTCTCTCCTCCTTCTCCCAGAGCGGATTTTCCTCTTTCCCCCCCTTGAGACCCTGCACCCCATCCTTGCCTCTTTCCCTCCGACATCCCTCTCTGCCTGGTCCTCTTCAGCGCACCCCCACCCACCTCCCCCCTTCTCTTCCCCTCCCTCCCTTCTACCGGTCTCCTTCATCTCCTTGTGCCTGGCAGATCCTCCGTTTTGATCATCATCAGTGTGCCATGTCAGTGTTGTGTTCAGTGCTGTTTCTCCTGTGCGTCGAGAGGTGTGATTTTAATTGCATGCTGGCCTTGTACTTAAGGTCAGTGTTTGTCATGTGCTATGCCAGCTGTCGATACCTTTCTGCTCCACTCATACTGTGCCTTGTGTTCTTTTAATTTTCCCAGCGTGTGGTTTTTTGTGTTTGCTACTTTTCTACAGTTTTTATGTCCATTTTACACCCACCCCTTTTTTGTCTATTTTCTTCCGTGATGTTCCCCCCTTTTTATATCTATGTTCACCATGTTTCCTCCTTTGCTATATTTAAATGTCTTCTAGTGTTTGTTCTATGTCTTTCGGCTGAAGAGCAGCGCATATGATGCTGCCAACCCACCCCGATGCGGAATTGGAATACAATAAAGGAAAAATATATAGCCACGGCCGCACCAGAGGAGCCTCACTAGAAAAGTCTCCGTAGAACACGAGCCGTGACTTGTGATCTATATTAATTGCCTGCATGGAAATTGTATATATCGAAGGATATTGGTTATTTGCATGTCGCCAATTGCTTGCAACACCTTCTTGTAAAAAGGCAAAGTTAAGTACTGTCAATTCAGTTTACTGTAATAAACTCCATTAATATGATTTCCTTGAATTGTTGTGTAGCTATCCGAGAAAACAGCTTCCTAGGCACCTTATATTAGACGAGTGTGCGGGATCCCACATATTCCATGATATTTATTGAATTAATGGTGAGGTTTCATAATTAAGGATGCTAATATATAACTCTTGAGCTTTTTAGTGTTGTTTAAGATCAATTGAAGAGGCACATTCCTGGTGACCATTAATTTTCCCATTAGTTACTGTAATCGTTCCATGTGCTATAATTGTCGTGTGTGGCATTTGTGGTAACTTCCTCTCCCCCATATCGGTCCGCTTGTCTTAGGACAAATGCGGTTAACTTCCTACAAGAAAATAGAGTTACACATATTAAAGTAGCCTTCACATCATCATGTTTCTAAATACAATTCCAACTGAAAGGTTAATATTAAAAATATCAGTAAGATTGAATGAGAATAATCGTGATGATGGCATTGCAATAGGTATCCAGTCACTCACATTTTCCTCTCATCTAATTCCACTTATATATCCAAAGTAATTGAAGAATGCTGTTTTCTAATAGCACGGTAACTTCTTCTATGGCTTTTAATGTTTGCCCTCCGTTCTTATACAACGGGTAGGCACAAAATTTTAGTTACCACCATTACAAATTCAGGCTTCGTCCATGAAACTTGTTGATGGTGTCAATCCTCTGCATATTCAAAGTCAATTACCTCAATGCCATCTTTCTAAATTTTTCTTCCTTCCATGTGTTCTAAACCTAAAGGACATTGCAAATATTTTGTGTACAAAGTTATAGATTACCGAAAACATTACAGCCCGTGACTAGTTGAAGAGGCACATCTGACAAGAGGTACTTTGCTGAGTAGAAGGGCGTGCCAACAGCAAGTCATTAGGGGGTCGTGGTCTCAGTACTGTGCCCAATATAAACAACGCAGGGCATTCCATTCTGGTCCTGCCTGTGTTTCCAGCTGGTCTTCCTGGCTCTGGCTGATGCTTCCACGTTGTTGCTATGGAAGCATCAACTTGCTTTAATGTTGCTTTCTAGTGGTTGTCCTCATGCAAGAAGATACGGAAGTATAGTTTAGTTACATCTGGCGTTTTTGCAACTTGAGGTAATATTTTTTAGTGGCATTTCCAGGTACTTAATGTGTCCTTACTTAAGTTCCAAGTCAACGTTTGTCATTCAGAGATGAAGTTATCTTTCAGTGCACATGGTACAGAATCGGGTTTTCATTAATCTATTTGAGTAGTAGGCATGTTGAATACATCACACACTCGTTTATTTAAATGATACTAGGCTATGTCGATGTGTCTAGAACTTTTCTTTGTTCAGTGTATTCTTACGTGGTGACTCTGTATGCCAATGGAGCGTGTGTGGATAACTGTACTCTTTCCTCTGTCTGTAATCATAAATTTATCGGTAATAATTGTAAACTGAACTGAGAGATCCACTATTTGTCAACACTCTCGTGTCACTGATCAATACATGTTTAAAGATACGACTATTGTATACATTGAGCACTCTCACCACCATCCCCCTTAAGCAGGAATGTGCTGGCGACCGTTTAATTATCCCTTATTTTTAATTAATCAGTATTTTCTTTGTGTTATCAGTGATTTTTGTAGTAAATATTACGTGGTACCCTTTTTCCCCTCATGTGCGGTTCGTGAGTGATTGCACTATATTCCACCCATTTCAAAATTATCATCAGTGTTTAGCTTAAGTTTAGATCACATTCTTCCTTCTTAAGAGTCTGTTGTACACTTTCCTCCAACTAATCGGTGTTGTTTTCCTTCGGTAACAATGGCCTTACTCACTGTAAAATGTCACTATACTGTACCGTCTTACAGTGCGTTACAGAGAGCCTGGCGAGCCACAACTGGCGAGCCACTACCACCAATAGACTGCTGACACAGGATGGAACCAGTGCAGACTGAAGTACCCGTGTCTGTCATCCAAACTCAGTCGACGCCCAGTTGAATTAGAGCCATTGTTGGTGCAGGAGATGGCAGCGCATATTAAATTTCTCAGTGTTCGCCCCCGTGGAATCTACAAATCTAATCATAAGCTCTTCCTACCACAAAAAGTAAAATCTCGTCATTTGTTATCCTTCCCATTGTTGCAATATTAATGGTCATCAGTATATTTTAACGTGCTGCACTCTAGCTTTCGAGCAAAGCACTAAGTGAAGCGTACAACGTCAATGTTTAAGTCCGTTCAGTAATAAGTACAGTAATAAGTACAGTGAAGGCTTTCACGACCGGATGTTTCAGCTGCCGAGCATTCTTCAGGGTTGTATGGCCGTGGTCCATGGAACTCTTCTATCCCTGACGTTTCGTCCAAAGCTGCTTTGGACGCTTTGGAGGTCCTCCTGGTGCTGAGTCTTCCCGAGTCGGCAAGACTCAGCACAACTAGGAGCACCTCCGAAGATGTCCAACGTAGCTTTGGACGAAACGTCAGGGTAGAAGAGTTCCATGGGCCACGGCCATACAACCCGAAAGAATTCTCGGCAGCTGAATAACAAGATAATTACTTAGCCTGAGGCTACCTACGGTATACCGCTTGATATCGACAGCAATGCGGATGCAGATTCGCTGGAGTGCCCAGTTGGAAGGCCTCTGCCTGCCGCACACATCACCACATCAAGTGGAACGTGGCCCACGAGACGATCAGCCTGTAGATTGCGCGGTGCAACCCTAGCGTCCACTGCAGTTCCTTTACCTGCCCTAGCTCCAACACGCTAGCACAACCTAGCATCAGCGTGAGTAGTCTTAGCTACACCAGACATCATCACGTAAACCTCATCTGCACCTTCCACAGTCAAGCCAGCTTCCTAACTCTATGCCTACGTCATCAGTAATATCTCATCAACCCAACAGTGGTCCAAGAGAAACATCCATTCACATCAAATATCAGTCCACAGATCAATCAACAACCTCGAAAACTATGCGGCTGCCAGGACTAAAACTTGGAACATTGACTTTCTATTATAGAGTGAGTACTGAATCAGGACTTACAATCTGCCCTCAGAGCTTCAATTCTGCCAGTGCTTCACTTCCAGTTTCCAGACTCTACCACTACCCATCCTCCGTGTCGTTGTCTTTTTAAGGCCTGAGGTGGCTCTACAGCCAGGACCGGTCATTTACTTAAATACTGAATGCGGTCCAGAATGCCAGCCATTCTACAGTTAATTTACATGTCGGAGTAATCCTCTGAATTAGAGACCCTGAGCCGTAGTGCCATATTTTATTTCGCTTGGCTCTTGTCTGGCACCTCTGGCTCGAGTTTGCTGACGATTTACTATTTGTTCAGTAAGCAAAGGACTTGGAAGAGCAGTTGACAGTGGACAGTGTCTTGAAAGGAGGATATAAGATGAACATCAACAAAAGCAAAACGAGGATAATGGAATGTAGTCAAATTAAGTCGGGTGATGCTGAGGGAATTAGATTAGGAAATGAGACACTTAAAGTAGTAAAGGAGTTTTGCTATTTAGGGAGTAAAATAACCGATGATGGTCGAAGTAGAGAGGAAATAAAATGTAGACTGGCAATGGCAAGGAAAGCGTTTCTCAAGAAGAGGAATTTGTTGACATCGAGTATAGATTTAAGTGTCAGGAAGTCGTTTCTGAAAGTATTTGTATGGAGTGTAGCCATGTATGGAAGTGAAACATGGACGATTACTAGTTTGGACAAGAAGAGAATAGAAGCTTTCGAAATGTGGTGCTACAGAAGAATGCTGAACATAAGGTGGGTAGATCACGTAACTAATGAGGAGGTATTGAATAGGATTGGGGAGAAGAGAAGTTTGTGGCACAACTTGACTAGAAGAAGGGATCGGTTGGTAGGACATGTTCTGAGGCATCAAGGGATTTTCTTATTCTTATTAATATTATTAAAATTCTGCTCTAACTGTGACCTTAAGATTTAAATTGCAAATTTCACCTGAACTTTTGCGTAACTTGTGCTATTTTATTATTATTATTATTAAAAGCATGTTATATTTTAGAAATAATTCAAAAGCCAAGATCGCTTAAATACTGTATACTGAATAACTGGTTTCAACACACTAAATGTGTCATCATCGGATCTAAATGTAGATTAACATTTATAAACCATGTTAATCTACATTCAGATCCGATGATGGCGACTTTAGTGTGTTGAAACCGGTTATCCAGTAAACAGTATTTAAGCGATCTTGGCTTTCGATTTATTTCTACAACAGAGTGATCGCCCCATTACGCACTATGTGTTCACTGCATGTTAGCCGCGCGGGATTAGCCGAGCAGTCTCAGGCGCTGCAGTCGTGGACTGTGCGGCTGGTCCCGGCGGAGGTTCGAGTCCTCCCTCGAGCATGGGTATGTGTGTTTGTCCTTACGATAATTTAGGTTAAGTAGTGTGTAAGCTTAGGGACTGATGACCTTAGCAGTTAAGCCCCATAAGATTTCACACACATTTGAACTGCATGTTAGATTTCATTTAAATGTGGCCTTAAGATTTAAATTGCTGCATTTATTTCTTTGATTTTAAGTTAAATTTAACTTATCAATAAATTGTTATTCGCATGAAATGATAACCAACTTTTGTGTGGGCCCGGTCCTTCCCGTTTTCCCTTACCTCCCTTTGTCCGGTCCACACCCAAGTCACTAAAATCGATTTTCAATAAAATTTTGGAGCATATACTGTGCTGGAATATTATCAGTCACCTCGAAGAAAACGATTACTGACAAATAGCCAACACGGTGTCAGGAAATATTGTTCTTGTGAAACACAACTAGATCTTTATTTTCAATAATTAATGAGTGCTATCGACAGGTGACGTCAAATTGTTCCCTATGTCCTTAGGTTTCCAGAAGGCCTCAACACAGCTCCTCAGAGAGAGCTTGTAATTAAATTGTGCTGCCTTTGGAATATCGTGTAAAATATATAAGTGAATTCCTTATTTCCTGTCAGAAAGGCCAGAGTTCGTAATAACCGACGGAAATTCACCGAATAAAACAGAAGCAATATCTGGCGTTCAGCGGGAAACTGTTATAGGCCCTCTCTTGGTCTTCAACTACGTAAATAATTTAGGAGACAATCTGAGAAGCCCACTTACAAGGAACCCTCGAGTGAGAGTTCGCAAAAGGCCAGTGATGTTTACGGCAAGCAGCCACAACACTGGCCACTAATGGCAACAGGGGACGGGACTGCCAGTATCCAATGGTGAGCGCGGCATGAGGCTGCGAAGCGTAGTTGAACTGCTTAGGCGACGAGTAACTCACAATTGTGTTACAGTGCTAGTGGTGTTGATGCAAGGCAGAGCAATGGCAACGATAAGCGAAGCAAAGAATGCACTACATCTACAGCAGTTTGCAAAGTTGGCATTTCGTCATAAAGGAAACATAGGAATTTCGCAGAGTGAAGATGAAGTGTCAGAACAGATATTAGCGTTTCTGAAAGATGAGTCAGTGGAATGTGTGGTGTCGTGTACGCTCGACTGTGCAGACAATGTACTCGTACATGAGGAGTACAATAATGACGATACGATCTCGGTACTGAAACAGGTGTCGATCCATGTAGCTCATTATCCTTGACGGACAGGGAACCAGAAATGCAAATAACAATCGTTGTCGTAGGTGCAGGTACTGAACATAATGAGGTAAATGAAAGACCATTTGATGCATAGTTGAAAAACAATTATGAACAGATTCCGAATGCGTACACTGCAATATGAAGGTCCAGTGCATCAGAAAAACTACGGATATTCAATGGAGGACAAGACGCAGTTTTCACAAAAACTTGTGTCATGATAGTGACCTTCTACGTTGTACACACCAAACTGGGCGCAACATAAATTACAATGATTTCAAGGGAAGCAGTGGATGACTGCAAAACTTCAAAACGTGCTACAGAATTGGCAGACATAAGACAACGATATTTCACACGTAGCGTGAACTTGATAACGGACAGCAAACTGCGGAATCGGCTCGAAAATTTATATATGAAATAAACGGAATTATCCCATCGATCGATAAGGAATTTGTGTTCCATTCCGACCAACATGGATTTGAAGAGGAAATGCATATGAAAGGAAACCAGGAAGTTAGAGGCATCAAGAGAGATGTATCAAGGTAAACCAACAGCAATGCGTTAACGTATTCGTATACAATTCTACCGAGTGTTAAGCCGGATGCTAAATTGATCGCAAATTAATTTATTGTGCTGCGAGAAGTTGGAGGTGCTCTAGCCCTTGGATTTTTTCTTGTGTGCGTGACCTCGGACGGGCGGTAGGGAATATATACGTCACAGCAAGCAAGAGTGAGAAAAGGAGCATTAGAGTCTCCAGAATGAGATTTTCACTCTGCACCGGAGTGTGCGCTGATATGAAACTTCCTGGCAGATTAAAACTGTGCGCCCGACCGAGACTCGAACTCGGGACTTTTGCCTTTCGCGGGCAAGTGCTCTACCATCTGAGCTACCGAAGCACGACTCACGCCCGGTCCTCACAGCTTTACTTCTGTCAGTACCTCGTCTCCTACCTTCCAAACTTTACAGAAGCTCTCCTGCGAACCTTGCAGAACTAGCACTCATGAAAGAAAGGATACTGCGGAGACATGGCTTAGCCACAGCCTGGGGGATGTTTCCAGAATGAGATTTTCACTCTGCAGCGGCGTGTGCGCTGATATGAAACTTCCTGGCAGATTAAAACTGTGTGCCCGACCGAGACTCAAACTCGGGACCTTTGCCTTTCGCGGGCAAGTGCTCTACCATCTGAGCTACCGAAACACGACTCACGCCCGGTCCTCAAGTTTGGAAGGTAGGAGACGAGGTACTGGCAGAAGTAAAGCTGTGAGGACCGGGCGTGAGTCGTGATTCGGTGGCTCAGATGGTAGAGCACTTGCCCGCGAAAGGAAAAGGTCCCGAGTTCGAGTCTCGGTCGTGCACACAGTTTTACTCTGCCAGGAAGTTTCGAGCATTAGAGTACTACAACTATGGAATGACGACTGCTCTTGACCAATAGTTGGTCAAAATCACTTACTTTTGTTTGATTCCTCATCTGCGTATAAAAATCATATTGCTTTATACCAAACTATTCCTCCTGAAAAGTATGTGACATCGCAGTTAATGGCATATAGAGCCACTGGACAAATTCAACCTCTGGATTTATGTTTCTTCCCTTCCCTATAAAACACATTGTCGCATTATTTGCAGCATCGCCAGTTTCACGATAAGTTCTACAACACACTGGTTCGCATTCGGTTACATGCCATCACATTCCATCAGTTCTTATCATCCCGTTACACCAGTTTCATTCTGTATGCAACCTTTAAGAGTGGATACCTAGCTGGGCGTCCTACATGGTTTTAACTTCCAAGGAATTCACCTTTGACCTTGATGGTGCGACCCTTTATGATCACTGTAACACGCCATTTTTCATCAGGTGCTCACGGCGCAAGTTACGGGTTTGTTTTGAACGTTTGTTGAATGTCGACAATGTACATTTTGTGAAGTGTAATACATACATAGCAAATAAGGTTGATCTCTGCACCTTCCGGACGCACATTTTCTGTTGCTCTCCTGATGTACATGGTGAGTCATTAGCAGCAAATATTATTCCGGTCATAATTGTCAACGTAACACTTTCAAATGAGCCATACTAAAGATTGAATTTGCGACCACGCACTCAGTCTTGTTAGATTGTTTCAAGATGATGCTGTCATTTACCGTCATGTAAAGTCGTCGTATGATCACAAGGAATTTTAAACGATTTAGACAAGATACCTGCATGGTGCAAGAAGTGGTAATTGACTCTAAATCACGAAAAGTGTCATCTGCATGAGTACTAAAAATAATCCTCTAAATTTCAGTAACATGATAAGTGACACAAATCTAAAGACTTTAAACTCAACTACATAATTAGGGGCTACAATTTCGAATAATTTCTGTTGGAACCATCATATAGGTAATGTTGTGGGGAAACCAAAACAGAGACTACGAATTATTGGCAGAACACTTAGAAAATGCAACGGTTCTACTAAAGAGACTCCTTACACTACTCTTGTCCACCCTCTTCTGAAGTACTGCTGTGCGGAGTGGGATCCGCATAAGATAGGACTACAGAATAGTTCACGAAAGGCAGCTCGTTTTGTGACATCTTGGGTTGTTGGGTGCTCTGACGGATATCAGCGTCGTACTTGCACGATATTTCGGTCACGTAGCTCGTGACCTTCATCAGGTGCGACCTGAGCCTGCTCCTCGAGTGGACCTGGTCCAGTATTTATGCCAATGGCCTTCCCTCTCCACCAACGACTGCAGGCGCTTCCTCTGTGGTCCGCGCCCATTCCCTGTGACCTGCTGGAGCGTTGCTGTCCGTTTTCCGTCCGCTGCGGTTCTAGGTGTTCCGTCTGCGGTCCGCGCCCCCCAAACCCGCTGCTGGGGGTTTCATCTACGGTCTGGGGTACCAAGCGTTCCCCCTGCGGTCCGCGCAGGCTCACCACGACCTGTTGGAGCGTTGCCGCTCCGTTTTTCGTCCGCTGCGGCTCTGGATGTTCCCTCTGTGGTCCGCGCCCATCAGTCCCACTTCTGGGTGTTCCATCTTCGGTCTGGTGCGCCTGGCAATCCATCAGGGGCTCGTTTTTCATCTCCATGTCTCTGGTTCTTCTGTTTGTGTAGTGTTGCAGCTGGCCTCATTGCTCCTTTAACAATTGCAGAGCCGGATCCCAGGCTCTGCTTAGCTGGTACCCTGTGTCACGGTTCATAAGATCGTCAGCCATTTTAATTTCTATCGATTCTCTTATAACACTGTCCCAAAATCTGGGTGTTTGTGCTAGAATCCTGGTATCCTCATATTTCATGGCATGATCGAGTCCAAGACAGTGCTCAGCAATGGCTGACTTAGTCACCTGTCTTAATCTAGTGTGCCTTTGATGTTCTTTGCACCTGATCTCCACAGTTCTTGTCGTCTGGCCAATGTAGGAGATGCCACATTGACCAGGTATATTGTAAATCCCGGATTTTCGTAACCCCAGGTCGTCTTTGACACTCCCCAGCAGTCCCCCGATCTTGCTGGATGGACAGAGAACACACTTGATATTGTGTTTACGGAGGATCCTACTGATTCTGGCAGAAATAGAGCCAGCATAGGGCAGATATGCCACTTTCTTTGCTTCATCTTGGTCTTCTTCAGGAACCTGAGGTATAGTGGCTGGTTGGAGTGCCCTCTCAATTTGTCTGTCCGTGTATCCATTCTTGGAAAAAACTGTTTTGAGACGTTCTATCTCTATAGGTAGATTCTCTTGGTCTGATAGGGCACGTGCTCTGTGGAACAATGTCTTCAGAAGCCCATTCTTCTGTGCAGGGTGGTGACAGCTGCTGGCCTGCAGATATAAATCAGTGTGTGTTGGTTTTCGGTACACACTATGGCCAATTGATCCATCTGCTTTCCTCTGGACTAGTACATCCAGAAATGGCAGCTGGCTATTCTTCTCCAGTTCCATGGTGAACTTGATATTAGGGTGGCATGAGTTAAGATGTTCAAGAAACTCATTGAGCCTGTCCATCCCATGTGGCCAGATCACGAAGGTGTCATCCACATACCTAAAGAAGCATGAGGGTATAAATGTGGCTGCCTCCAATGCCCTCTCCTCAAAACTCTCCATAAACATGTTGGCAACCACAGGGGACAGTCGGCTGCCCATGACTATACCTTCAGTTTGCTCGTAATATTTGTTTCTGTACAGGAAATACGTGGATGTCAGTGCATGACTGAACAGGTCCAACAGAGCACCGTCAAATTTCTCTGCAATCAGTTCTAGTGAGTCCTTTAGAGGAACCCTGGTGAACAGCAATACCACATCAATACTAACCATGATGTCCGAATCTGTGATGTGCAGTTGCTTGAGGCGTTGCAGGAAATCTTCTGAGTTGCGGATGTGGTGAATACATTTCCCCACATATGGAGACAGGAGACCTTTCAAGTACTTGGCTGTTGTACACGTAGGTGCCCCAATATTACTGACAATAGGACGTAGGGGCACGCCCTCCTTGTGTATTTTAGGCAGACCATACAGTCTAGGTGGCACTGGCGCTTTTTCCTGTAGTTGTCTGATGATCTTATCTTTAGTTGAGTGTGCTAGAAGGAATGCCTCATCTTGCCAATCTGCAAAGTTTGACCGCATGTGTAAGAAAGCACAGCAGATGGAAGAGACACGCACTGTGACGAATCTGAATGGCATACAGTCTGGTGATACAACCTTAAAGGTACTCAGCAAGGATCTCAACTTTGCTACGACCCCTAGAAACGTACCCATTTCAGGTTACGTCAGTGCAGTAGAGCAAGTTGCAGCCACACTTCCACCTAATGTGGCAGAGGAAGTCCGCCGAGAGACCTGCAGGGCCCTCATCAAGACCAGGCCGCCTAAATCGAACATCACAACCTCGGAGAGGCTTGCACTCAAGAAACTACGGGAAGACAACAACACTGTGGTATTGCCAGCAGACAAAGGGAACTCCACTGTTATCTTGCAGTGGGTGGATTATGATGAGAAAGTACGCCAACTTCTGGAGGACCCTGCATACAGAATTCTGGAGTGTGACCCCACGGACAAGGTGGCCAAGAAGACTAGTGCTCTCTTGAAGGAAACAGGGATGCCCGATAATATCATCAGACAACTACAGGAATAAGCGCCAGTGCCACCTAGACTGTATGGTCTGCCTAAAATACACAAGGAGGGCGTGCCCCTACGTCCTATTGTCAGTAATATTGGGGCACCTACGTACACAACAGCCAAGTACTTGAAAGGTCTCCTGTCTCCATATGTGGGGAAATGTATTCACCACATCCGCAACTCAGAAGATTTCCTGCAAAGCCTCAAGCAACTGCACATCACAGATTCGGACATCATGGTTAGTTTTGATGTGGTATCGCTGTTCACCAGGGTCCCACTAAAGGACTCACTAGAACTGATTGCAGAGAAATTTGACGGTGCTCTGTTGGACCTGTTCAGTCATACACTGACATCCACGTATTTCCTGTACAGAAACCAATATTACGAGCAAACTGAAGGTATAGTCATGGGCAGCCCACTATCCCCTGTGGTTGCCAACATGTTCATAGAGAGTTTTGAGGAGAGGGCATTGGAGACAGCCACATTTAAACCAACATGCTTCTTTAGGTATGTGGATGACACCTTCGTGATCTGGCCACATGGGATGGACAGGCTCAATGAGTTTCTTGAACATCTTAACTCATGCCACCCTAATATCAAGTTCACCATGGAACTGGAGAAGAATAGCCAGCTGCCATTTCTAGATGTACTAGTCCAGAGGAAAGCAGATGGATCAATTGGCCACAGAGTGTACCGAAAACCAACACACACTGATTTATATCTGCAGGCCAGCAGCTGTCACCACCATGCACACAAGAATGGGGCTCTGAAGACATTGGTCCACAGAGCACGTGCCCTATCAGACTAAGAGAATCTACCTATAGAGATAGAACGTCTCAAAACAGTTTTCTCCAAGAATGGATACATGGACAGACAAATTGAGAGGGCACTCCAACCAGCCACTATCCCACAGGTTCCTGAAGAAGACCAAGATGAAGCAAAGAAGGTGGCATATCTGCCCTATGCTGGCTCTATTTCTGCCAGAATCAGTAGGATCCTCCGTAAACACAATATCAAGTGTGTTCTCTGTCCATCCAGCAAGATCGGGGGCCTGTTGGAGAGTGTCAAAGACGACCTGGGGTTATGAAAACCCTGGATTTACAGTATACCTTGTCAGTGTGGCATATCCTACATTGGCCAGACGACCAGAACTGTGGAGATCAGGTGCAAAGAACATCAAAGGCACACTAGATTAAGACAGGTGACTAAGTCAGCCTGCGCCTGCAGCCGTTGGTGGAGAGGGAAGGCTATAGGCGTAAATACTGGACCAGGTCAACTCGAGGAGCAGTCTCAGGTCGCACCTGATGAAGGCCACGAGCTACGTGACCGAAATATCGTGCAAGTACGACGCTGATATCCGGCAGAGCACCCGACAACCCAAGATGTCATTAGATCGCTGGGAAAGCCTGATGAGTTACAGCTCGGTTTGTATTTATCGTGAAAGTCTATAGATTGTGCCACGGATGTGATACACCAGTTGGGGTGGCAGTTGTAACGGAACTGAAATGATGGTGGGCTGACAGTAATTTGGAGCCCGCGCGTCTGAAACGGGCGCGCTTGTGTGAGACTGCCAAGGAGCGCACCCTGATGCCATCTATTGGCGAAACTGGGAATTAGCGCTGTCAGACAATGCACTAAGCTCTCAGAGTCAAATGTATTCTTTTTCTTGGTAATTATAAGTTATTACTGTATAATTTAATGTTGTAAATCTCTAGTAGTAAATTATTATGACTGGTATGGACTCCAGGGTAGTAAATATAAATATTCTTAAATACTAAATGATTTCGGTAAAAAAGTGGTAGGGGAACGCCCCCACTCTTGGTGATACGAGCGTAGCTAGGGGTAGCTGGAGACACAGGGACTGAACAATGGAATGGCCTGGGGAGTGTTGACGTGATCGGACGTGCGTAACTGTGCTCACGCAAAAGTGATTGTGCAACAGTGAAGAGGCGAATATCGTCGCCGTTTGTGGAGTAGAACGCGACGAGTGGTTGTCGAAGCCGCCTCTATGCCACTGGGGCTGATTGTAAGAGTTCCTGCGCCCAGAATTTATGGCGGACGTGCAGTAGCTTATACGAGTGCTACAGCTCGTAGTTCCAGCCGCCATTAAGGGCATGAGGCGTGAAGAGCTGCGTTAGCCACGTGCATCTCACCACCAGCACCGACACGTCTACCCAAGGCATGACTGCTTGCAATTGTTAAGTCGAACTTTGTATACATGTAAAAGGAGAATACCAGTTTTCTTTTATGCAAGTGCAGAGGACAGATTATAGTAATGAGTAAAATTGCGACGCATGTTGTTCATTGTAAAGTGTAGTAACCTCAAATATAGTATAGTGAAATCAGACTGAGGCCACCATCGCCTCTTTCATTTACAATTCTTTTGGTTGTAGAATACATTAGCGTATAAGAATGTTGAAAAGAGCAATGGTCACACCAGAATGAGTCGCCTATTTACAGTTACTTAAATTTTTCTGAGCAACCTTTCAAGTAAAGTCACTTAACTGATTCTGTATCAATGGTCCAAAGAGTAATATCCAAAATCATTAAATAAGTTGAAGGATAGAATTTTGTTAACCGAAGTTGCATAACCTGTCTTGGTAGTAATTACCAAGCCACCTCACAGAAATTGAGAGAGTATTTGCTTTGTAGAATCATCTAGAATGATCAGAAATAGTAATATTCAGAATTAAGTTTAAATTCAACTCAAGCCATTTCACTTTGAAACGAGCCCAAAAATTGATTTATTCTTTTGCTCCTTCAGAGCTGGCGACCGTAGTTATAAGTATTTTCAGGAGGATTCGACGGTAAGTCTGCTGCTCGCGTCGTGCTGATAGGATTATCCACTGCTGCTAGCAGTGGTGATTGGATACATAAGCTCACTACCAAGTTAAGTGGGTCAGGTAGGCAGTGTTACCGTGTGAACTGTAGGGCACTGTAGGTCGTGGATCGAACCCGTTCAATCATCACAGCTCTTAGGGAAATAGTCCGGTTAGGAGTGTACTATTCATTAGGTAAATACTGGTGAGTAACGGTCAAAAATGTATACGCAAGTGAATTTAGCAAGGTCCACGTAGCACCTAGTTAATGTGGTGCAATGGCGAGGGTAGGAGTGGAGTAAAAGTGAGCTGAGCTTGTGGCAGCTGTGCTGGATTCAAATATTAACTATGTGAATTCACTACTGCCTCTTACCATTGGGACTGAGCTATTTACAGTTAAAATACGTAGCAGTAAGCGCAAAGGCGTGACAGCTACAAGTCCGTATTGGTTTTATACATACGGAATTGGGAAGTGGGTCATTCCGTCAGTGGAGGGGGTTAAAACAACCGAGTCAGTTGAGAACATACCCCATTTACTGATGGGAAGATTCAGCGGTTCGGTCGCATGTGGCGACCGTGACAGGACTAACCAAGTTTGTAGAATAATGGCTGCAATAAAAGTGTTTTATATAAACTTGTAGTTTCAAGAAAATTTTAAATTTAAAATTCTGTTGTAGACAAATATACCACAATTGGTAAGTCCAAGACGACAACCTGCAAAGCAGCAAAAGAAAGTCCAATAGTAGGAGTTAAACAAGTAATACTTGGTTTAATAAACATTTCTATTAGGCACGAAATACAGCAGCATAAGATGGAGTCGAATAGTAAGAAGCAAGACGAAAACATTACAAGGTCAGACCCAGAATTAGGGACCATTGATACTGTTGTAGGGTTGGAAAATCTTATAGATGAATCCACACCCATAAGACAGGAGGAACGGGAAGTGAAACCAAAGGTAGTGAAAAGTGAACCCAATGTATCTGTGGATGCAAGTCACAAGGGAGAGGATATGGAATTAACAAGTTTGTTAAATAGGATGATTTCGCAAATTCAAGAAGGGAATGCTAGTTTGAAAGCAGAAATGGCTAGTCATATATCCCAATTGGATGAAAACCTATCTGGTAAAATAAAAGCCAATTTAGATATTTTGAATACGCAAAGCCAACGTATCACAGAGGTAAACAAATCAGTAAATAGCATTAGGGCTGAAATAACAAATGTTCAGAGAAAAGTCACAGAAATAGAGAAAAGATTTGATACCGAAATTCAGAGAATAGAGAAATCAGTGGAACCTTTGGTTAGTGAAAAATTAGAACCGATAATTGAAAGTAAATTACAGGTGATAGTACCAGTTCTAAAGAAAGAGATTGTTAAAGAAACGGCAGCTGATATTGAAACACTGCGCAATACCATGTTGAGTTTTGATGCATGTGTGCAGGAGCAAGAAAATACACTGCGTAATGAGATAAAATTATTAAGTCAGCAAGTTCAGAATCAGACGTTTCTTAACTGTAGTGGTATCCCATTGGTAATGCAAAAATCGGAAATACTGAGTAGGGAGGAAAAATACGATCCTCAAAAGAAACAAGGTGGATGGCATCCAATGGATTTTATAAAAAATTGTGAACGTGTCTTACCAACAGACATGTCGGATAAAGAAAAAATTAATTTAGTAATAGACGCTTTAGCAGGTCATGCTAAACGTTGGGGATTGAATTTGGATATCGACAATTTGAAGTTTACAGACTTCAAAGAAAAGTTCCTTGAGAAATTCTGGAGCACACAACAGAGAGATAGGTTGTGGAGAGAATTCGTTGTCGCCAGAATGCCAGAACATGGGCGTGGGCTCATGAAAGAATACTGTGAAGGATAGTTCAAGCGTTTGGAGTATCTTAAAGATCGTAGATCAGAATCGGAGATAGTGTGGGAGTTGTGGAAAAAGCTACCTGACGATTCAAAGCGTTATGTAGGAGGCACTCATCGAACATTCGATGAATTTTTAGAAAAAATCGAGAATGAAGATAGGTGGCGTGAAACTAGAGAGTTTCGAGGTTTCAGAAATCAGAATGGAATAGTAAAAGGTGGTAGGAATGAACCGCAAATTAACATGATGAGAGGAAGAGGTCAAGAAGGTAACTCTCAGCGAGGGAGAGGACACTATCAGGGAAACAGGATGCATTATCAAAATCAAGAAAACTAAATACCGCGCAGGTCAAGGGCCTAACACGCGCGGAAAGAAAGAAATGGCCCAAATATAGGGAAGATAAAGAAAGTATGAAAGAGGACAATAGGATGCAAACAATCCTACCTATTAATGTATGTGGGTACGATTTATATGTATTGTTGGATACGGGTGCTCAAATAAGTGCTATTTCGCACGCATTTTTTGAGATGATCAAAGAGCAACGAGGAGTAGTCATGATGCCAGTAACAGGTGTTAAAGTGATAGGGGCGACAGGGAAATGTAGTAAACCTGTTAAACATCAAGTGATGATGGAATTTAAGATAAAAAACAAGCTATTTTCTAATGAATTTTTAGTAGTTCCAGAGCTCAGTGCCGAGATCATTTAGGCATTGACTGGTTAATAAAACAAAAAGTAATTATAGATTGTGACAAAGGGATAATAGTTTGTAAAGTTGATAGTGTGGTATTAGGAATACCATTTGAATCATCTAGAGTAATGGAAGAGAACCAGCTGAGATGGGTAGAATTTAGAGATGATCATGATTCAGGAATAGGTCAAAAATTCGATTGGTTTCTGGTGAGGCAGATAGTTGAAGATGGAAATAAGGAGACACTCCTTCGAAATGTAGTGGATAAAACGGAAGGACTATCTGATGCCCAAAGGGAGGATCTATGGCAAATTCTGAAAGAAAATCAGGAGGTATTTTCGGACAAACCGGGACGAGTGATAAATTATGAGTACTGCATGGAGGTAGAGGAGCATGAACCTTTCTTTAAACCACCATATAATGTACCCTTGTCTAAGAAAGAAGCAGTTCAAAAAGAAATAGATAAAATGGTTTCATGTGGGGTCATTGAACGGAGTTCTAGCCCATATAATAACTCATTGGTGATAGTAGGTAAGAAGGATGGAAGTGTACGAATAGTGATAGATGCTCGTACTCTGAATAAAGTAGTGAAGAGGGAGTTGGATCGTCCAGAGAGCATAGATAATTTATTGCAGAAGTTTAATGGTGTAAAGTACATGACTAGTTTAGACCTAACGGCAGGATACTGGCAAATCCCATTAAGTGAGGAGTCTAGGAAGTACACGGCATTTTTATTCAATGGCAAATGCTTCCATTACACAGTGGTACCATTTGGCCTAAATACTTCCGTTTCAGTGTTCATTCGGGCTTTAGACAAAATTTTAGGGAGTGAACTTAGTTCGCTAATCACGGTTTATGTAGATGATCTGTTAATTGCTACAAGGACATGGGAAGAGCACATGGAGTTATGCGACAGGGTGTTCAAAGCTTTAATTAAAGGAGGAATGACCCTGAACCTGAAAAAATGCGAGTTTGTGAAGAAAGAAATAAAGTTTTTAAGTCACATAGTAACACCAGAGGGAATTGAAAAGGATCCCAACAAAGTCAAAGCAATAAGAAATTGTCCGGCTCCCAAGAATAAAAAACAACTAAAGTCGTTTATAGGACTTTGTTCCTTTTATCGTAAGTATGTGGATGATCAGGTGTTCAATAGCCCACATCTGAACAACCTACTTAAGAAGAACAGTGTGTATATATGGACTGAGGAATGTGAAACAGCATTCAACCGGCTAAAAGACAATTTGGCTAAAAACATAAAGTTATGGCACCCTGACCTGTGTGAACCATTCCACATGGCAACAGATAGTTCAGATTATGGATTGGGAGTATCCATATTTCAGGAGGTAATGATAGATGGGGAAAAAACTCATAGACAAATAGCATTTGCGAGTAGAACCATGTCTAAGTACGAAAGAAACTATACAGTTTCAGAGAAGGAGGCTTTAGCTATAGTATGGGGTTTTAGGAAATTTCAACTTTTCTTATGGGGACATAAGACTGTGGTCCATACAGACCACAAAGCTTTAATATTTTTGAAGGACTGCAGATTGTTACATAACAGGTTGACCAGATGGGCGCTGTTTTTACAACAATTTGACATAGAGATCAAGTATGTTAAAGGGAAAGAACATGCAGTACCGGATGCTTTGTCGAGATTACCGGAAGGATGTGAGACACTAGAAAGTGTAAAGAATAGGGAAGATGTTTTTGAGGTGAATTACTTCAAAAAAGCGGAAGGAAGAGAAAAAATTAGGGAAATATGTCGGAATATGCGAAGATGTCAAAGTGATGATGATGCACTCAAGTCGGTAAAGGTCAAGTTTGACAATCCAAACGCAACTAACATAAGGGCTTCATATAAAATACATAAAGGTGTACTGTATCTTCAAAGATTAAATAATCCAGGGAAGTGGAGAGTATGTTGGCCGGAACAACACACTGAAGTGCTGATAGATTATGTTCACTTGGCATATGGCCATTGTGGTGCACGGAAGTGTACTGATAAGTTAGATGAATGCATTACCTTTAACAACATGGCACGAAGGGTAGCACAGAGGATAAGATCTTGTGATCTATGCCAAAAGGCGAAAGTAACAAATGCAACTAATCAAGGGCCCATGCAATCAATAAAACCTGATGAAGTATTAGAAATAGTAGCAGTAGATATCTTTGGACCATTACCGAAAACCATGGGGGGTTTTGTGTACAGATTTGTAGCAGTTGAACTTTTCTCAAAGTATATAAAGCTATATCCCTTGAGAAAAGCTACTGCCAGAGCTGTGTATGATAAAATGGTGTGTGATTATTTTGTGAAAGTAGGGAAGCCAAAGAGAATACTATCAGATAATGGTGCTCAGTTTTGCTCAAAAATGTGGAAGGATGGGATAACTGAGAAACAGGTAGAAGTGGTACATATCTCAGCTTATCACCCATCAAGCAATCCAGCAGAAAGATATATGCGTGAGATAGGTCGGTTATTTAGGACGTACTGCCATAGTGACCACAAAAAGTGGGGCATGTATGTGAGTGAATTCGAAGAAATCATGAATTCATTAACAAACGAGAGCACTGGATTTACTCCAGAAGAAATCCTGAAAAAGACAAGGAGTAAAAGTCTAGTAGAAGACCTACTACAATTTCCAAATAGAGTTGAATTAGATTATGATAGTAAAAAGAACTTAGTAAAAGACAAGATGAGAAAACAAGCAGATGCGAGAGTTAGTCGTCACGACGAAAAAGTAAGGAATCCTAAATTCAAAATAGGTGATTTCGTTCTTGTAAAAACACATGAAAAGTCAAGTGAAATTTATAACGAGATCAGCAAATTTAAATATATATATAATGGACCATTTAAAATAGTGTCCATACCCAATGTGAATGCTTATTATTTAGAGTACCCATTAACAGGCAAACGCCTGGGAGTAAGAAACATAGTGGATCTCAAAAGGTATGAACCACGAATTCTACCAGATTGAAAATAAATATATAAATAAATATTAAAGTAAACCAATATGTAAATAGTTATGTTTCTTTTGTTCTATGTGAAAGGTAAATGCTCACTAAAATATATTGCAGTATTCTAATGAAACTTCTAGTTTAAGTAGAGACTAAACAGACTGGAAAAGACTGAGCTTCTAAGAAAGCCTTAATAGATGTGTAAATAAGTGTTGTGGAAGAGGTAGAAAAGTGAGGAGGTAAAGTGAAAAGGACGGGCTACAAAGTAATAGGCGCATAACGTGTGTTTTACTTGCCTGAGATAAAAGAAGTGTATTTAAAACTTTGTAAAAAAAAAAAAAGAAAAAGAAAGATGTTTAAAGTGTATGGTGTTTAGAAGTAAGAAAATTGGAAAGAATATATGTAAATCATTTATGTAATGTTTAGCAGGAAAGAGAGAAAGAATTGGTGTTTCATTTTAAATATGTAATATAAGTATCAAGGTGTATCAGTAAGAAAGGGAAAACCCTTGGTAAAAAGCTTATCGAACATTTCAGATTCATTATAGGAGAGACTTCTTATTGAATTATCACTGTAAGATACTTCAATAAGAAGTGGGGCATGTGTAACGGAACTGAAATGATGGTGGGCTGACAGTAATTTGGAGCCCACGCGTCTGAAACGGGCGCGCTTGTGTGAGACTGCCAGGGAGTGCACCCTGAGGCCATCTTTTGGCGAAACTGGGATTTAGCGCTGTCAGACAATGCACTAAGCTCTCAGAGTCAAATGTATTCTTTTTCTTGGTAATTATAAGTTATTACTGTATAATTTAATGTTGTAAAACGCTAGTAGTAAATTATTATGACTGGTATGGACTCCAGGGTAGTAAATATAAATATTCTTAAATACTAAATGATTTCGGTAAAAAAGTGGTAGGGGAACGCCCCCACTCTTGGTGATACGAGCGTAGCTAGGGGTAGCTGGAGACACAGGGACTGAACAATGGAATGGCCTGGGGAGTGTTGACGTGATCGGACGTGCGTAACTGTGCTCACGCAAAAGTGATTGTGCAACAGCGAAGAGGCGAATATCGTCGCCGTTTGTGGAGTAGAACGCGACGAGTGGTTGTCGAAGCCGCCTCTATGCCACTGGGGCTGATTGTAAGAGTTCCTGCGCCCAGAATTTATGGCGGACGTGCAGTAGCTTATACGAGTGCTACAGCTCGTAGTTCCAGCCGCCATTAAGGGCATGAGGCGTGAAGAGCTGCGTTAGCCACGTGCATCTCACCACCAGCACCGACACGTCTACCCAAGGCAAGACTGCTTGCAATTGTCAAGTCGAACTTTGTATACATGTAAAAGGAGAATACCAGTTTTCTTTTATGCAAGTGCAGAGGACAGAATATAGTAATGAGTAAAATTACGACGCATGTTGTTCATTGTAAAGTGTAGTAACCTCAAACATAGTATAGTGAAATCAGACTGAGGACACCATCGCCTCTTTCATTTACAATTCTTTTGGTTGTAGAATACATTAGCGTATAAGAATGTTGAAAAGAGCAATGGTCACACCAGAATGAGTCGCCTATTTACAGTTACTTAAATTTTTCTGAGCAACCTTTCAAGTAAAGTCACTTAACTGATTCTGTATCAATGGTCCAAAGAGTAATATCCAAAATCATTAAATAAGTTGAAGGATAGAATTTTGTTAACCGAAGTTGCATAACCTGTCTTGGTAGTAATTACCAAGCCACCTCACAGAAATTGAGAGAGTATTTGCTTTGTAGAATCATCTAGAATGATCAGAAATAGTAATATTCAGAATTAAGTTTAAATTCAACTCAAGCCATTTCACTTTGAAACGAGCCCAAAAATTGATTTATTCTTTTGCTCCTTCAGAGCTGGCGACCGTAGTTATAAGTATTTTCAGGAGGATTCGACGGTAAGTCTGCTGCTCTCGTCGTGCTGATAGGATTATCCACTGCTGCTAGCAGTGGTGATTGGATACATAAGCTCACTACCAAGTTAAGTGGGTCAGGTAGGCAGTGTTACCGTGTGAACTGTAGGGCACTGTAGGCCGTGGATCGAACCCGTTCAATCATCACAGCTCTTAGGGAAATAGTCCGGTTAGGAGTGTACTATTCATTAGGTAAATACTGGTGAGTAACGGTCAAAAATGTATACGCAAGTGAATTTAGCAAGGTCCACGTAGCACCTAGTTAATGTGGTGCAATGGCGAGGGTAGGAGTGGAGTAAAAGTGAGCTGAGCTTGTGGCAGCTGTGCTGGATTCAAATATTAACTATGTGAATTCACTACTGCCTCTTACCATTGGGACTGAGCTATTTACAGTTAAAATACGTAGCAGTAAGCGCAAAGGCGTGACAGCTACAAGTCCGTATTGGTTTTATACATACGGAATTGGGAAGTGGGTCATTCCGTCAGTGGAGGGGGTTAAAACAACCGAGTCAGTTGAGAACATACCCCATTTACTGATGGGAAGATTCAGCGGTTCGGTCGCACAGTCATTAAAACAGAGACGTCTTTCGCTGTGGCATGGCTTTCTCATGTAAATTCAATACGGACCTTCTCCTCGGAGTGTGAAAATATTTTCTTGGCGCCCAACTACTTAGGGAAAATCGGCCATCATTATAAAATATATCCCGCACGCTGTTTGAGAGTGGGATGTTAGAGAAGGAGTTTAAAGGTGACTCGATGAACTCTATACAAGGGATATAATTGTGAATTGCAGAGTAAGCATGTAGATGTAAATGCAGATATATCAAGGTGACTGGTATCCTCCAAAGATCAAAGGAACTTCATTTAACAACGTTTATTTAATTAGCTATTCGTTTTCATGTAAGATTCTGCGTAATTTTGAGAATGGCCTACAAATGTTCACGTCTAAAATGAAACAGCAATTTGCTGATGTCACTGAAACAGCACAAATATATAAAAGAAATAATGCAAAAGATGAATATGATGATTTTTTTAAACAGTGGTCATCATTTGTGAATACTGGATTGCACCCCATCTTGGAGGCCCTACCCCCATATGTAATGTTCTGAGATGTTTCAGTTCGAAAGTGATGATGAGGAAAAAAGTATCTGAAGAAAGTGATGTTGAGGTTGACATGCTAATCCAGCCCTAACTAAGAAAAATACTGAAATATTAATTTCATTCTAAGAATTACGCAAAAACACATTTTGAATGACAAAAAAATTTGGAGAAAACCGACTGAACGAGCTTCGGGAGTCCTTGATCAGTCCAGGAGAGGAATGTTTCCAACATCATAATGACTTACACAAGGGCCAAATTACACTTGAGAGTCTGTAGTATTTAGAAGCCCGTCGTCACTCATATAAAATGAATCAGTAACTTAAGTTTGTGAGTAAAATTTAATTACTAAGATAGTAGCTTTGACAACAAACTAATAATTAACTTAGCGACACATATAACCTACCGCTTCCTAACCGGCCTACTGGAGTGCGACGTAATTGACCGTCATCGCGTATGCCTATCGAAATTTTTCAGGGAGAAAGGCAATCGTTACCGAAGAAAAAATAATACCGGTTAGTAGGAGGAAAGTGTACAACAGACCCTTCTGAAGGAAGAAAAAATGGTTCAAATGGCTCTGAGCACTATGGGACTCAACATCTTAGGTCATAAGTCCCCTAGAACTTAGAACTACTTAAACCTAACTAACCTAAGGACATCACACACACCCATGCCCGAGGCAGGATTCGAACCTGCGACCGTAGCAGTCCCGCGGTTCCGGACTGCAGCGCCAGAACCGCTAGACCACCGCGGCCGGCCTGAAGGAAGAATCCATTTTAAACCTAATCTAAACACTACTGACAAATTTCAAATGAAATATAGTGCAACCGGTCAGCGCTTCCCTCCAACACTAAATTAGTGATCCCTTGACTCCTCGGAACGTGTCCTATCAACCGATCCATTCTTCTAGTCAAGTTGTGCCCCAAATTCCTTTTCTCCTGAATTCTCTTCGGTTCCTCTTTATTAGTTACGTGATCTACCCATCTAATCTTCAGCATTATTCTGTAGCACCACATTTCGAAAGCTTCCATTTTCTTCTTGTCTAAACTATTTATCGTCCAGGTTTCACTTCCATACATGGCTACACTCCATACAAATCCTTTCAGAAAGGCTTCCTGACATTTAAATCTATATTCAAAGTAAGCAAATCGTCCTTCTTCCTGAAACACCTTCCATGCCATAGACAGTCTGCATTTTATATCCCCCATAGTTCGACCATCATCAGTTATTTTGCTCCCCAAATAGCAAAATTCATCTGCTACTTTAAGTGTCTCATTTCCTAATCTAATTCCCTCAGCATCATCTGATTTAATTCGACAACACTCCATTATCCTCGTTTCGCTTTTGTTGACGTTCGTCTTGTATCCCCCTTTCCAGACACTGTCCATTCCGTTCAACTGCTCTTCCAGGTCCTTTGCTGCCTCTGACAGAATTATAATTTCATCGGCAGAGCTCAAATTTTTCGTATCTTCTCCATGGATTTTAATTCATACTTCAAATTTTTCCTTTGTTTCCTTAGCTGCTTGCTCAATATATATATTGAATAACATCAGAGATAGGCTACGACCTTGTCTCACTCCCTTCCCAACCACTGCTTCCGTTTCACGCACCTCGACTCTTATAACTCCCATCTGGTTTCTGTACAATACCCTTTCTCTCCCTGTGTTGGACCACTGCCACCTTCATAATTTGAAAGAGAGTATTCCAGTCAGCAATGTCAAAAGCCTTCTCTAAGTCTGCAAGTGATAGAAACATAGGTTTGCATTTTCTTAATCTACCTTCTAAGATAAATTATAGGGTCAATACTGCCTGGCGTGTTCCAACAGTTCTACAGAATCCAAACTGATCTTCCCCGAGGTCGGCTTCTACCAGTTTTTCAATTCGTCTGTAAAGAATTCGTTTTAGTATTTTGCATCCGTGAGTTATTAAACTGATATTTCGGTAATGTTCAAATCGGTCAGCACCTGCTTTCTTTTGGATGGAATTATTATTTTCTTCTTTAAGTCTGAGTGTATTTCGCCTGTCTCATATATCTTGCTCACCAGATGGTAGAGTTTTCTCATGGCTGGCTCTCCCAAGGCTATCAGTAGTTCTAATGGAATGTTGTCTACTCCTGGGGCTTTGTTTTGAATTAGGTCTTTCAGTGCTCTGTCATGTTCTTCACGCAGGATCATATCTCCCATTTCATCTTCATCTACGTCCTCTTCCATTTCCATAATATTGCACTCAAGTACATTTCCCTTGAATAGACCCTCTTTATACTCTTTCCACCTTTCTGCTTCCCCTTCTTTGCTTAGAACTGGGTTTCCATCTGAGCTCTTGATATTCATAGTGGTAGTCCTTTTTCCTCCAGAGGCCTCTTTAATTTTCCTGTAGGCAGTGTCTATCTTATCGCTATATATAGAGGGTGAGTCACCTAACGTTACCGCTGGATATATTTCGTAAACTACATCAAATACTGACGAACCGATTCCACAGACCGAACGTGAGGAGAGGGGCTAGTGTAATTGTTTAATACAAACCATACAAAAATGCACGGAAGCATGTTTTTTAACACAAACCTACGTTTTTTTAAATGGAACCACGTTAGTTTTGTTAGCACATCTGAACATATAAACAAATACGTAATCAGTGCCGTTTGTTGCATTGTAAAATGTTAATTACATCCGGAGATATTGTAACCTAAAGTTGACGCCTGAAACTTCCGACGTTCAGTTGCGTGTTGTAACAAACACGGGCCATGGTCGGCGAGCAGCATCTGCAGGGACATGTTTACGATGACGACTGTGTTTACGAGTGTGGCTGTAGTGCACTGTTGTGGTTTGGTCTAGCTGTTGCAGTGTCCGCATGTAGCGCTTGCTGCTATTGTTATTCTGCATTCGTCTCCGCACGCAGACCAACTGTAGTACACCGTGTTACCAGACGTCTGTGATAGTGTAGTGTTGTAGGAACTGTGACCATGGTGTATTCGAACTCTGAAAAGGCGGAGATGATACTCATCTATGGCGAGTGTCGACGAAATGCAGCTGAAGCCTGCAGGGTGTATGCAGAACGGTACCCGGACAGAGAGCATCCAACGTGCCGCACATTGCAAAACATCTACCGCCAACTGTATGCAACAGGTATGGTCGTAGCACGCAAACGGGTCCGTAACAGGCCCGTCACAGGAGAAGCGGATGCAGTTGGTGTGTTAGCTGCTGTGACCAAGAACCCACACATGAGTACACGGGACATTGCGAGAGACGGTGGACTGAGTCAAAGTAGTGTCATGCGCATACTGCATCGTCACCGCTTTCACCCGTTTCATGTGTCGCTACATCAGCAATTACATGGTGATGACTTTAATCATCGAGTGCAATTCTGTCAATGGGCATTAACAGAGAATGCGTTGCAGTTCTACCAGTTTACCGATGAAGCGGGTTTGACAAACCACGGGGCAGTGAATCTACGGAACATGCATTACTGGTCCGTGGACAATCCTCGCTGGCCCAGACAGGTAGAGCGACAGCGACCGTGGACTGTAAATGTATGGTGCGGAATAATTGGCGACCACCTCATTGGTCCTCACTTCATTGCAGGGGCCCAAACAGCTGCAACATACATAGCGTTTCTACAGAATGATCTGCCAACGTTGCTCGAAAATGTCCCATTGGAAACGCGTCGACGTATGTGGTATCAGCATGATGGTGCACCTGCACATTCCCCAATTAACACTAGGCTGACCCTTGACAGGATGTTCGGCGGGCGTTTCATAGGACGTGGAGGACGCATAAATTGGCTAGCCCGTTCTCCTGATCTTACACCTCTGGACTTCTTTCTGTGGGGTACGTTAAAGGAGAATGTGTACCGTGATGTGCATACAACCCCAGAGGATATGAAACAACGTATTGTGGCAGCCTGCGGCGACATTACACCAGTTGTACTGCGGTGTGTGCGACATTCATTACGCCAGAGATTGCAATAGTGTGCAGCAGATGATGGCCACCACATTGAACATCTATTGGCCTGACATGTCGGGACACACTCTATTCCACTCCGTAATTGAAAACGGAAACCACGTGTGTATGTATACCTTACCCCTCATGGTAATGTACATGTGCGTCAGTGAAAAAGACCAATAAAAAGGTGTTAGCATGTGGACGTAATGTGCTGTTCCAGTCTCTTCTGTACCTAAGGTCCATCACCGTTCTTTTTGGATCCCTACGTAATTCGGTGCTCTCCGATACACACGATCGAACAGCGGAGGAGTGGTACTCAAGCGTCAACTTTAGTTTACAATATCTCCGGATGTAATTAACATTTTACAATGCAACAAACGGCTCTGATAACGTATTTGTTTATATGTACAGATGTGCTAACAAAACTAACGTGGTTCCATTTAGAAAAACGTAGGTTTGTGTTAAAAAACATACTTCCGTGAATTTTTGTTTGGTTTGTAGTAAACAATTACACTAGCCCCTCTCCTCACGTTCGGTCTGTGGAACCGGGTCGTCAGTATTTGATGTGGTTTACGAAATATATCCAGCGGTAACGTTAGGTGACTCACCCTGTATATATATATATACAGGGCTATTACAAATGATTGAGCGATTTCTTAAATTCACTGTAGCTCCATTCAATGACATATGGTCACAACACACTACAGATACGTAGAAAAACTCATGAAGTTTTGTTCGGCTGAAGCCGCACTTCAGGTTTCTGCCGCCAGAGCGCTCGAGAGCTCAGTGAGACAAAATGGCGACAATAGCCGATAAAACGTGTGTCGTGCTTGACATGCACTCACATCAGTCAGTCATAACAGTGCAACGACACTTCAGGACGAAGTTCAACAAAGATCCACCAACTGCTAACTCCATTCGGCGATGGTATGCGCAGTTTAAAGCTTCTGGATGCCTCTGTAAGGGGAAATCAACGGGTCGGCCTGCAGTGAGCGAAGAAACGGTTGAACGCGTGCGGGCAAGTTTCACGCGTAGCCCGCGGAAGTCGACGAATAAAGCAAGCAGGGAGCTAAACGTACCACAGCCGACGGTTTGGAAAATCTCACGGAAAAGGCATTTCTTAAACAGGAGATTGGAAAACCGATGGATCGGTCGTGGTGGAGATCATGATCAGCAATTCATGTCATGGCCTCCACGCTCTCCCGACTTAACCCCATCCGATTTCTTTCTGTGCGGTTATGTGAAAGATTCAGTGATTAAATCTCCTCTACCAAGAAACGTGCCAGAACTGCGAGCTCGCATCAACGATGCTTTCGAACTCATTGATGGGGACATGCTGCGCCGAGTGTGGGAGGAACCTGATCATCGGCTTGATGTCTGCCGAATCACTAAAGGGGCACATATCGAATATTTGTGAATGCCTAAAAAAACTTTTTGAGTTTTTGTATGTGTGTGCAAGGCATTGTGAAAATATCTCAAATAATAAAGTTATTGTAGAGCTGTGAAATCGCTTCAATCATTTGTAATAACCCTGTATATATATATATATATATATATATATATATATATATATATATATATATATATATACTCCTGGAAATTGAAATAAGAACAACACCGCGAATTCATTGTCCCAGGAAGGGTAAACTTTATTGACACATTCCTGGGGTCAGATACATCACATGATCACACTGACAGAACCACAGGCACATAGACACAGGCAACAGAGCATGCACAATGTCGGCACTAGTACAGTGTATATCCACCTTTCGCAGCAATGCAGGCTGCTATTCTCCCATGGAGACCATCGTAGAGATGCTGGATGTAGTCCTGTGGAACGGCTTGCCATGCCATTTCCACCTGGCGCCTCAGTTGGACCAGAGTTCGTGCTGGACGTGCAGACCGCGTGAGACGACGCTTCATCCAGCCCCAAACATGCTCAATGGGGGACAGATCCGGAGATCTTGCTGGCCAGGGTAGTTGACTTACACCTTCTAGAGCACGTTGGGTGGCACGGGATACATGCGGACGTACATTGTCCTGTTGGAACAGCAAGTTCCCTTGCCAGTCTAGGAATGGTTGAACGATGGGTTCGATGACGGTTTGGATGCACCGTGCACTATTCAGTGTCCCCTCGACGATCACCAGTGGTGTACGGCCAGTGTAGGAGATCGCTCCCCACACCATGATGCCGGGTGTTGGCCCTGTGTGCCTCGGTCGTATGCAGTCCTGATTGTGGCGCTCACATGCACGGCGCATACACGCATACGACCATCATTGGCACCAAGGCAGAAGCGACTCTCATCGCTGAAGACGACACGTCTCCATTCGTCCCTCCATTCACGCCTGTCGCGACACCACTGGAGGCGGGCTGCACGATGTTGGGGCGTGAGCGGAAGACGGCCTAACGGTGTGCGGGACCGTAGCCCAGCTTCATGGAGACGGTTGCGAATGGTCCTCGCCGATACCCCAGGAGCAACAGTGTCCCTAATTTGCTGGGAAGTGGCGGTGCGGTCCCCTACGGCACTGCATAGGATCCTACGGTCTTGGCGTGCATCCGTGCGTCGCTGCGGTCCGGTCCCAGGTCGACGGGCACGTGCACCTTCCGCCGACCACTGGCGACAACATCGATGTACTGTGGAGACCTCACGCCCCACGTGTTGAGCAATTCGGCGGTACGTCCACCCGGCCTCCCGCATGCCCACTATACGCCCTCGCTCAAAGTCCGTCAACTGCACATACGGTTCACGTCCACGCTGTCGCGGCATGCTACCAGTGTTAAAGACTGCGATGGAGCTCCGTATGTCACGGCAAACTGGCTGACACTGACGGCGGCGGTGCACAAATGCTGCGCAGCTAGCGCCATTCGACGGCCAACACCGCGGTTCCTGGTGTGTCCGCTGTGCCGTGCGTGTGATCATTACTTGTACAGCCCTCTCGCAGTCTCCGGAGCAAGTATGGTGGGTCTGACACACCGGTGTCAATGTGTTCTTTTTTCCATTTCCAGGAGTGTAGTTTAGACAAGAAGAGAATAGAAGAGTTCGAAATGTGGTGCTACAGAAGAATGCTGAAGATTAGGTGGGTGGATTACATAACTAATGGTGACGTATTGAACAGAATTGGGGATGGGTTTGTGGCACAACTTGACTAGAAGAAGGGATCGGTTGGTTGGACTTGTTCTGAGGCATCAAGGGATCACCAATTTAGTACTGGGGGGGGGGGGGGGCAGCGTGGAGGGTGAAAATCGTAGAGGGAGACCAAGAGATGAATACACTAAGCAGATTCAGAAGGATGTAGGCTGCAGTACGTACTGGGAGATGAATCAGCTTGCACAGGATAGAGTAGCATGGAGAGCTGCATCAAACCAGTCTCAGGACTAAAGACCACAACAACAACCAAGCCAGCAGAAGTCAGTCGCTAAGCTAAATACAGATTAAATGAAATTGAGCGCTCTTCAAATGGCTCTGAGCACTATGGAACTTAACTTCTGAGGTCATCAGTCCCCTAGAACTTAGAACTATATAAACCTATCTAACCTAAGGACATCACACACATCCATGCCCGAGGCAGGATTAGAACCTGCGACCGTAGCGGTCACGCGCTTCCCAACTGAAGCGCTTAGAACCGCACGGACACACAGGCCAGCTTGAGCGCTCTTCATTTGTGCTCTATCTTTTAGTTTTGCCAGTGAAATTTTACGTTACGTAAAGTGAGTTAAGTTAATACTCAAAACTGTAAATTAGTTGAGGCTCTGTTATGGTTCAAATGGTTCAAATGGCTCTGAGCACTTTGGGACTCAACATCTTAGGTCATAAGTCCCCTAGAACTTAGAACTACTTAAACCTAACTAACCTAAGGACATCACACACACCCATGCCCGAAGCAGGATTCGAACCTGCGACCGTAGCAGTCCCGCGGTTCCGGACTGCAGCGCCAGAACGGCTGTGTTATGCAATACAAGAATGAACAGTTACTGAGGCAAAAAACTTTAGACCGAAACTGGTCATTAGCAAACAAAGAAAACTGGCAGTACGTGGTAAATAAATTTTCACATTTTTACGACATTCGGTGATTGCATGGAAAGGAACGGACCTTGTTTGACAATAATGTCTGAGGACAACGACAACACAGGTGCCCTACAAACTTTAACTATAGCAGGTTATCATTGACGAAAATTATTAAAATTTGTGAAGAAATGCCACTGGGTAATGCCTGTACAATATTATTAGTTAAGTCTTACGATGTGGTAGCTGTGCGGACGACGAAGTATGTAGCCGAAAACAATGCTGTGTTGCCGCTGTTGCAGCTGCTGCTGCTGTTCGAGAACCCCAAGTCGTCTCCAGAGCTACTGATAATTATGGGACAGACAACAATTAGAATTGCAGCTTCTTCCGCCTGTCCACTGCTGTCGCGCTCTCAATACTCGCGGGTTAACGAATTAGACGCGTCTACAATGGCGCGAGCATAGCTGCACACCGCGGCGGCGGGAGCGCCCAACAATAACTTCCGCACTCTTTCACGACTCAAGCCGCTCCGCTTCCTCTCTGCTCGCAACGCCATAAAGTCTCCACACGCAATGATAAACAATGGCACAGCTATTGCCATTTCGTTGTTGCCATCCATACATTAAAATAAAGTTCCCTTGGCTATTACCCAGATATTTACAGTGTTTACATTATTATTACAATCAGTTATATATATATATATATATATATATATATATATATATATATATATATATATATCCGCAAATAAATGCTCTATTACATCCATTATATATGAAATATACTTTCTGTAACAAAGTCCGAGGTTTCAGAATTAGAAGGACAGTACATGTTATTAACGGATATTAAACGGTGAAAAAAAAAAATTCGTTCACGCTTCCCACGCCTGGGTTCCCGAGTTCGATTCTCGGAGTGGTCAGGGATTTTCTCTGCCTCGTGATGACTGGGTGTTGTGTGCCGTCCTTAGGTTAGTTAGGTTTAAGTAGTTCTAAGTTCTAGGGGACTGATGACCATAGATGTTAAGTCCCTTAGTGCTCAGAACCATTTTTGAAAAATTTTAGATGGTGCAAAAGGTATTTTATCTGCATTGTCGGTGTTACAGTTAGTTGTTTCATTGCTCTTGAAACACTTGGAGCCCCATTACTGCACACAGTTGTGAAAAACATAGTGTTGGAAGCCACCAAGTAGTCGCTTCGCTCCGCATTGTCTGAAACTGTCTCTACGCTGGCTAGAGATTCACCCTCCTGCTAGTCAGTCACGTGCCAGAGTACCCCTGTTGTTTCCGTCGCGTTGCCGGCACTGGCGCATTACGCGCGGGCGAGGCCAGCTGGCGCCAGCCAGGGTAGCTTCCCTTCCAATTTCCGGCGCTGCGCCGCTGACGCGACATTGGCGCACTCCATTAGGCCGCATGCAGAACCTCCCTCCCGCTGGCGCAAGCAGTTCAGTGGCGCCGGTAATTTGACGACCTCCTGCGTCCAGCCACAGCCGACTTGCATCCCTCTCTCCCCTCCCACCCCTCCCCCCACCACCTTTCCCTCACCGCAGTCGCGCTTTCCTCAGGATCTTTTCTTGATTACCGCACACGAGAATCCAAAACTCTGCTGACGAAGAATAAAATCTCAAGTCCTTAGTCAGCATACACGTTTAGGGAATCAGGTATGGGGATACGCTACAGCCCTAGTTCGTTTCCGATACAGAGATTACATCACTGAACGATATTGTCGTATACGAAACGGGGCAGTCTGAGAAATTGGAGGGTAATCATTTTCAGTGGGACACTTACTACGACAAATTTATCTACTTGGCTTGGAATTTCAGATGTTTCATGATGGCTGATATACATCTGCTCTAATGTTTCGCGAAAGAAGCCAACATGATAACAAAACATGATATAACTTGTTTGTTGGAAATTTGCTAATATCGCTCAGTTAAGCTTTGCATAGCAACCTGATTTTGAAAACAATAATAAAATTTTGGGCAACGTCACATAAATAACAACAAACTAAATATCTGCACAGCTACTTACACCACACAACATACTGGGTGATCAAAAAGTCAGTATAAATTTGAAAACTGGATAAATCACGGAATAATGTACATGGAGAGGTACAAATTGACACACATGCTTGGAATGACATGGGGTTTTATTAGAACTAAAAAAATAAAAAAGTTCAAAAAATGTCCAACAGATGGTGCTTCATCTCATCAGAATAGCAATAACTAGCATAACAACGTAAGACAATGCAAAGATGGTATTCTTCACAGGAAATGCTCAATATGTCCACCATCATTCCTCAACAATAGCTGTAGTCGAGGAATAATGTTGTGAACAGCACTGTAAAGCATGTCCGGAGTTATGGTGAGGCGCTGGCGTCCGATGTTGTCTTTCAGCATCCCTAGAGATGTCGGTCGATCACGATACACTTGCGACTCAGATAACCCCAAAGCCAATAATCGCACGGACTGAGATCTGGGGACATGGGAGGCCAAGCATGACGAAAGTAGCGGCTGAGCGCACGATCATTACCAAACGAAGCGCGCAAGAGATCTTTCACACGTCTAGCAATATGGGGTGGAGCGCCATCCAGCATAAACATCGTACGTTCCAGCAGGTTTTTATCAGCCAGGCTGGGGATGATGCGATTCTGTAACATATCGGCGTACCTCTCACCAATCACGGTAGCAGTTACAAAACCAGAATCACGCATTTCCTCGAAGAAAAAAGGCACTATTACAGTAGATGTGGTAAATCCAACCCATACCGTGACTTTCTCGTCGTGCAATGGAGTTTCCACGACAGTTCTAGGATTTTCGGTAGCCCAAATTCTGAAGTTGTGGGCGTTGACAGACCCTCGGAGCGTGAAATGAGCTTCGTCGGTCAACAACACGTTACTCAACCAATCGTCTTCTTCCGCCATGTTTTGAAACGTCTACACCCCAAATGCCCTCCGCTTCACTGAATCGCCAGGTAACAGTTCATGATGCCGATGGATTTTGTACGGATAGCATCGGAGGGTACGCCTAAGTGCCAACCAAACAGTAGTGTATGGAATGTCGGTGCGACGTGCGACTGCAGGAGCGCTGACTTCCCCGTGCATAGACAAACCCGCTTCAGTCGCCATTTCTTCCTGAACTGTCTCAAAAGCATTACGCCTTGTGCTCTGTCGCCCACTACGGGGTCTATCGTCTAAACAACCCGTGTCTTCGAACTTCGAAATCATTCTCGCCACAGCTGCATTTGTCAACGGACCTTTACCCGTTCGAATCCCCTTCCTATGGCGATAGGATAGTAACGCTGAACTAGCACATTTCCCATTCTGATAATACAGCTTCACTAAACGCGCCTTTTCAGGTAACGTCAGTATGCTGCGACTGCTGGCGCATCTGATTCTCTCTCTCATTACAGCTCCTTTTATACACGATTGTCATGCGCAGTCACTGACATTTCGCTGTCCAGAGGCATCTGTCGGACATTTTGTGAACTTTTTTGTTCTAATAAAACCCCATGTCATTCCAAGCATGTGTGTCAATTTTCACCTCTCTATCTACATTATTCCGTGGTTTATTAAGTTTTCAAATTTATACTGACTTTTTGATCACCCAGTATATACAATATGCTTCCATGTATCAGAACATTATGAACAGAGTCGTATATTTCACCTTTTTTTTCAGTCATCAATCTTCTGGCTGGTTTGATGTGGCCTAACACAAATTGATCTCTTACAACAACCTCTTCATCGCAAAGAAGCTCTTCCATACTACGTTCTCAGTTATTTGCTGGAGATATTCCAATCTCCTTCTTCCCTTTCAGTTGTTACCCTCTACAGATCCTTCTAGTATCATGGAGGTCATTCTCTCATGTCTGAACACATGCTCCATCATCCTGCCCCTTCTTGTCATCATTCTCCATACCTTCCTCTCCTGAGGTTGACTTATTGATCCAGCCTTAATCTTAAAGAAATTACTGCGATATTAATTTGATTTTAAGAATTACACAAAAACACATTTGGAGGATCTTCGTTCATTATTAGCCTTAAAATGCTAAAACACTCTTCTGCAGCACCATATCTCAAATGTTTCGATTCTCTTCTGTTACAGTTGTCTCACAGGCCATGGTTCACTACTATGCACTGCTGTGTTCCTATCATACTTTCTCAGAAATTTCTTCCTCAAATAAAGGTCTACGTTTGATACCAATAGACTTCTCTAGGAACTGCCTCGTTGTCTGCTCTACTCAGTTTTTAATTTCCTCCTTGTTTCATCAGTCATGGATTATTCCATAACTTTGTCTAAATTTAGTAATGGAATTCTCATTGTTCTCTAAATGTTGTTACGCATGTTTTTAATTTCACCGCAGGTTGTTTTCACTTTTCTGTATCCTGAATCAGTCCTCCCGACGACATTTCTTTTTCGATTTCTTCACATTTTCCTGGAGCCATTTCACCTAGTCTGCCGTGCGCTTCCTATTTATTTCATTCCCAAGGAATTAATACTGCGTATAATTATGTTCCCCTGAACATTTTTCTACTTTCGTCATTCGTCGATCAGTTGAAGTATTTGTTCTGTTACCCAAGGTTCCTTTGCAGTTACCTTCCTTGTACCTATATTTATTTGTCCATCATCTATGATTGTCCTTTTTAGAGATGTCCACTCCGCTTGAACTGAACTACTTACTGTGATATTCATTATCACAGTATCAACATCCTTAACGAACTTCAGCCGCGTGAATACTTCAGTAGACCACTTCCCCCCCCCCCCCCACAATTATTGTTCGGACGATTTTTTTAACTTCTTTCTACCCTTCATCATTACCAAACTGTCATCTGAATCTATATCTGCACCTGTGTACGCCTAACAATCTAACATACGACTTCGGAATCTTTGTCCAACACGATGTAATCCACCTGGAATCTGACGGTGTCTCCAGGACTTTCCCATGCGTACCGCCTGCGCTTGTGATTCGGGAGCAAATTATTCGCTATGAGCCTCTGAAAATTATTTGAGAACTCAGTTAGTCTTTCTCCTCTCACATTACTACTGCCAATGCATTATTATCCTGTAACCTTGTCTTCTGTTCCGTTCCCTTCCCCACGATTATTAGACTTTCATCTCCCTTTAGACACGGAACTATCTGTTCACTATCGCCATATACTGCCTCTACCTTTTCAACTTTTACTTTTGACGTTGGAATGTATACATGAACTATAGTTGTCGTCACTGGTTTGCTGTCAAATCTGATGGGAACAGCCCTCTCAGTGAACTGTTCACACTAGCTCAGCCTATGCCACACCTTGCTGTCCATAACGATTCCTACTCCGATCACATCATTTTCCGCTGCTGTTGATATTATTCTATGCTCTTCTATACAGAAGGCCTTATCTTCTTTCCAGTTCACTTCACTAACATCCATTATATCTAGAGTGAGCCTTTGCATTTCCTTTTTCTAGTTTTCTAATTTTTCTACTACTTTCAAACTTCTGATATTCCATGCCTTGACTGGTAGAATGGTATTTATTGTTGGTTATTCCATCTTTTTTTTTGTATTTCATGGTAACCTCGCCCCCCGGAAGTCCCATCTGAGATATTTGAGTAGGGTACAAATCCGGAATCTTTTGCAAAGGAGAGATCGTCATGAAACTTTTTCTATTACGGACCACATGTCCTGTGGATGCATCTTATGTGTCTTTTTGACAAGACCGGTGGCAGGAGGAGGGTGAATCATTGTATCGGAAGTCTTTGGGTGCCATTTCTGATGATCCTTTATTCAAAACTGAAACAGATGTAGGATTCGAATCGGAGCATCAGGCTTTTTGAATAATAGTCAAAGACGTCACCCATAGATCACTGGTACAATTTCAACTATACGTCAATATCAGGATCCAGTTTGGAAAATCCCAGCAGGAAAAAAGACAACTGTTCTGCTACTGGAAAAATGCACAGTGGAACTACCTATTTTGAAAACTATGTATAAATCATAAATTTGTGATATGTGAAAATAATAAAATTTCCGTTTATTTCTTGATGTGTCACACACGCTTAACGGACCACTACATTATAAACACCTTCACTGGACGAAAACAACCGCAAGATAGAACAAGAAAAGTAGCGAAACATCAGCCAGGAGGTAACTCTTGATTTCTTTACGAAAGACGAAACGTTACAGCATAAATCAACACGTGACTATGTGGCGAGTACCTCAAATAAATCGCGTAATTTTGGCCAACGCTTTACCTGCATAACACAGTTATGTTTCAGGTAACAGTACCGCTTAAGTTTCTTATGTCGATGCCAAAGGTAAGTCCACCGCTGTTCTTGGCGTCGTTAAATTTTCATAACAAAGGAATAAAATTTATGAAAAAACTGTTACAGTTACTGACGTTTTGAATATCAGTTTTGGAGTAGGTTCACGTAATCACAATTATTTATACGCTTTAAGTAGGTACTTTTTGGAAATTTAGTATTTGCCTCTAGCGTGTAGAATGTGCTCATTATTTAACACAAATTGAAAACGAGAGTTAGACGCAGCCATTCGTAAAAAAACTTTATTCTCCATAAGCTTGGAAGCATCATAAAGGTTACTTCAGTTCACTGCCTCGTTTTGCTCTTTGGACCTATGGTTTGGAACACAAGAAGGAGTTTTACTAGAAATGGTGAAGCAAATATATGCCCACTAGAACTGTCGTCCTTCCTACTTGATCGTCACTGTAGCGCCGTCTGTTGAATTTTGCTAACGTAATCTACATGCTGTAAGCTACCTGTAGTTGAAATTAATCTCAGAGGACATTGAAATGCCTAAAGAAAGTCGCCTTGGTAAAAATGTCGTTCTTGTCTCTGTGAACACTAAGCCATAAAAAATGATATTATACCAGAATCTAACTTCGTTTCATGAATAACAATACAGGCGACGCCTACTTCACACAGCTGCTAAAATGGACATAGCGATGCTTAATTGACTTTATTGATTAAGTTAACTAACAAAAGAACCATGGGAGAGTTTCGTATGTGTCACCTTACAGGCAAAACATGTGCCTTAAGTATGCTTGGATGATAATTGTAAATCAAAATACCTTTCCGTAAATAATCTGAAAATACTGAGTGTTTCAAGAACACTTCCCCATCACAGTGTGAGGTACTTCGAAGATCTCGACGAAAATTTACCACCTGGAGCTAGTAAGAATCTTAACAAAAATACTGCAAGTAATCTTAAGCTGGCTGCACGAATGCATTGAATGAAAAGCAGTTATTATTGCATAAATAACCATACTGAGCGAGATCTGCATTAATGAATAATTTATAAAACCATGGCTTCTTTAAAATAAGCAAATAATACGGTATCTTCCGCCGGTCGTGCACGGAGAACTGTAGGTCGTAATTCCCAGTATAAATTTTCCCATACTAACCCAGGTCGTAATCACCATCCAGTCTCCTTCTCAATCTCTCTCTCTCTCTCTCTCTCTCTCTCAGCGGCGCAGCCACACATCCTGTTCATCGACCAACCACAGCACACTCAGGTTTTGAACAGAACAGAATGGAAGCTTTGTTCGCGCTTCAGAAACAATGATCATACTGTCCACTTTGGCCCCGGTGTGTTCTTATTGGTAAAGCCACCGCCCACTCCAAAGAATGTCTTTAAGATGAACAACAGTAGCTGAACCAGGAGTGACTGCTCCACAGATATGGAAAATAGTCACAGATTATCAGAGCAGAAACTGCTCGCAAGGTAGCAGACGCACAAAACATGAAAAACTGGAAGATCACAATAGTAACAGGCCATTTTCAATGTATCAAAGGTTTTGGTTTTGGAGTGTCAAACTTTGACACGAAAAATATAGGTCGTAGTCCTTCTCGAATGTCTCAGACTTGTTTTGATCACATGCTTCATTGCATCATCTTCGAAAGCTATTTATTGTGTAACGTATATTGTTACATTCACTGGGGAAGATAATTAATCAGTGATTGATTTTATTACAATTGCCAGTTGAAGAAGCTAACTTCTATTCATTACATTTGTTAGCATGTGCTGCAGGTATGTAATAGATTATTACAATTCCTTTTATGCATCACATTTTTTTGTTATTTTTTTGTTATTCCGGTTACACTGATCGCAGGTACCTCTACAACACGTATTCTCAAACAATTAACAGCACTGACTCATACAATAATTCTTAAAAGAAAACAATAGCAGGCCTCTTCTATTAATAATTGCCTTAGAGTAACTTTCCATGGTGTCAGTTTTAGGCAAACAGAACATTTACCAGTGAACTATCTATAAGAGTCTTGCAGGATAATTCATTAGCAGGCGTTGAGTGGCTCAGGGTTGATGTTAAATGGCTACAAATGTGAGTTCGTAGGCAGCATCCATCGTATGCATGTGGCTGCAGACTTGGCTGATGTAGGGCTCTGACCTGAGCAGCAACGAACACAAGTCAATGTCACCGAAAATCGTCAGTAGGATTCATTTTCTGTTACAAGTCATTAGTGACCAGTGTCGTTGTACATTGTTTAAACAGGAAGAAAACCCGATTCCAAAAATACTTCGGCATTTTTGGAGTAGACAAAATCAATAAGTCTACTGTAGCAAATTATATCCTAGAAACGAACAACGTATTCAAAATGGCACCGTCATATAGATAATTCACCCATTTCTTAAAGTAGATAATATACACAGAGCAACAACGGGAGAAAGATGCGAAATGAAGTACAAAAATTTAAGAGCAATAATTTCATCAATGTGATGCCTTAGCAACTATCCAGGACATAGAAACATTGTTGTGTGTGCAAATGTTGAAGAAAATATATTAAACAAATAATCCACCTACTTCAAAACATTAATTTGTGAGAAATAAGAAAAATATTGATTTATAGGAAGTAAGAAACATCATCACATACTTTCACTGTCTTTGTTTGTGTCAAAACATCAACAGAAGAATTCCGTGTATCAGATATTAACATACGTTGACGTTTTTGCTAGAAATGATACCAACCTATCGTCAGTATCCCTCAACTTAGGTATACTATTTTCTATACTAGCACCTAAGTAAAAGCAGCAGTCAAACTATACTATGGGCTGTACATTATTATTTATGATATGGAAACTAAGAGCAACATCTCTGGAAATCTATAAGATCTTGGAGTGCAGAAACTTTTTCAATGCAACTAGTGTTTGTATGTCAGCCATATTGCGTTCGTAATGTGCTGGTTTGTTTAAATATAACGTATTGTTCTTCCATATAGAGCAGATATACATGTGTTAGTACAATGTGCTCTATTAGCCTTTTTTAAAGGCACTGTGGGGCAGGGGGGGGGGGGGGGGGTAGATAGTGACTTAAAAGAGTGTAGGAAAGTTTAACAAAAGCGAAGATTGTTCAAATGGCTCTGAGCACTATGGGACTTAAATGCTGAGATCATCAGTCCGCTGGAACTTAGAACTACCTAAACCTAACTAACCTAAGGACATCACACACATCCATGCCCGAGGCAAGATTCGAACCTGCGACCGTAGCAGTCGCGCGGTTCCAGACTGTAGCGCCTAGAACCGCTCGGTCACCCCGGCTGGCGAAGATTGTTCAATCACCTCAGAAACAATTGGATGCACGCACAGTAAGTTGCCAGCATGCTGTCACCACAAACATTTACATGACATGTCTTTTAACAAGAAATACAACGTATATTTTTCGCCATTTCTGTGCTGGGAGGTACGAGTTCTGGACACACTGACAACTCCTTGAATTGGCAATAATCTAGTTAATAATATTAGTAAAGCTAATAATATTTAAGATATTTATACACATTGATGCTTATGATGAACGTTAGTGGATCGAAATGCGACACTAATAAAGCAGAATGGCACACAGCGGTTCTAAAATGCCAGAGTACAAATACAAGTGCCTCGCGTATGATCCACAGTCAGCCCCAGGATTTAGTCTCTCACTTATCAATTCTTTCACCTCAGGCAGTGTTTGCTGATATGAAAAATGCCGAATTTCACCGTGGTTTTGGGAGTTCTCTTCAGGCTACGGGTCCCCCAATAAATGGCTGGTTAAAGCAACTCAGAGGTCAAAGGACCACATCGGCATGCCACCTTGTTAGATACCCCTTATTTGTACATAAGAGGGCATTTTACTTTATTTCCAGTTTTGCTATGTCACGTACGTTAAGTGAATGTATCAGCGCTGCAGTGCATGGAGTAAGGGGAAAGCAGTAGGGTCCCAGGCTCGGTAGCAGAGGTGGTTGGCCATCTGGCGCTTTTAGAACCAGTGAGATGAGGTGCCGATGCAGAAATCGCTCGTGACATCAGCAAAGAGCTACATAGGGAAAGTACCTTCATTCTCTCACGAATCAAGTAATTGTTATTAATAAATATTTGTTAACAGGAGTTGCCTTTTGTCACTCAGAGATTAGAAGAAGTCTACGGTTCCTAAATACTGTCTTCCAGTAATTTGACAATTCTAGGAAACGTTGATATTAATAAATAAATGAATAATTTTGGCTTAACCGAAAATGTAAGATCTTATACGAACTATAGCGATTGTACGCACAAGTTACAGATTGTGCGCCGTAGTCGGCAGTCGATGATAGGATGCCTTTTGATCTAGTCATGCGGTAGACCCTGCTCTCGCACCGTCTATAGTTAGCTTATAATCAATATGAACAAGTTCATTTTACGGTGTTTCTTAAATAAACGCACCATAATAGCACCAAATGTGAAAATTATTTGCACGGAAAAACTTCTTCCCGATTCATTACGTAAAACATAGACAGCATTAGTGCGCTTTCAAAATCCGACGGCGCTGCTATGGCTCTGCAAGCGGACATAAAATTACGAGAGCACCTCCACATAACATGTTAGAAGAATTCCTACGAGGAGGCTCACTAAGTCTGTTCAAGGACTGGCTTAATTATCGCAAAAGTCGGGTGGGAAAGCAAGGCCGGTTATACTGTACGCTCCTTACACCACTATCTGTGGACTCATCGGCTAAAGTGAGATATTTATGGATGTTTAGTACAAGTGGAGCGTTCTTGCAACCTCCGGTAGGACGATGCCCAGTAAATCACTGTGGAGTCCGGTTCAATCTTCGGGCTGAATAGAGCTTCAATTTTACTTAAAATTAATAGTCGTCAAACATACTTACTGTCGTTAATTGCGTTCACGACGACAGTACTGAGTGAGCCGCCAGCAGACACCACTATCCTTCTCTTCGGGACTACCCACAATGTGTTTCACCGTAGTAGCCTTCGTCTCGCCAATCGGGCCCGACATGGGTTCTATTTCTGGTATTAAAGTATGTGCTTCTAGACCATTTTACCGTGGGAAATTCAAATATGTAAACAAAATATCGTTGTCAGGGATACTTTTTATGTAATATGTATATATATATATGTATATTCACACAATTCATGGCAAACACAGAGACGTTATAGAGAAATACGGGTATGTTGCCGCATCCAGTAGTGATAGAACATGATAATTTCTTGTGCAACAGCAGGTGGGAAGAATCACACATCATTAGGTTATCCCCTGCCACACCTATGTCATTAAGACCACCTGAAACATCTCATTAACTTGAACGGCGACAGCCGGTCGCTGCCTCAGCAGTAAAGCTTCACGCCTCCTAGGGGCAGGAGCATCGAGTTTACAACAGTGGCGTTAGCCACAATTTGTGTCAGTCTTAACGAGTGGGTGTTTTGGCTGACAAGTAACTGTCTGTCATATTTCCCAGCACGGTTGAATTTTTTAGTTCCTGTGTGTAAACTGATTGAGCCTGGTGCTGAAGGTAAAACGACTGCTTGTTTTTACACATCAGCGTTCCTCTAGTTCCCTACTATTAATTTAATACAGGTGTATTACCAAAGTGGTATTTTTAAATTTGCAGAACTGCCACGTCGTCGTGGATGTCGATATAAGCCGGACAACTTCTGCTACATCTGTGGGAAGTTCACTTTTGCCAGAAATAGGAAGAAAATTTCTTTAGTCATAAAGAAAGCATACAAACATTACTGTGGAGTAGAGGTAGGAGACCAAGATAAAGAATGGGCACCACATTTCTGCTGTGCTACATGTTACTGCAAACTAATTCAGTGGTGGAAAGGTAAAAGAGAATGTTGCATTGTTTGCTGTTCCCATGGTGTGGAGGGAGCCTAAGGACCATGTTACTGATTGTTATTTCTGTCTATCAAAATTTCAGGGTTTTACAAACAAAAAGTCTAAGAGGCACATTGTTTACCCAGATCTGCCTTCAGCGAGAATGCCAGTGCAGCATTCCGACAACCTTCCAGTACCTTCAAGAGCTCGAGGTCAAATTTCAAGTGACACTGAAATAAGTAGTACTGAAGAAATCACAGATGATGATTCTTTATATCACTGCACAAGTGAGTCATCACCACATTTGTTAACACAGGCAGATTTAAATGATTTGGTACGTGATCTAGGACTAAGTAAACAAAAGGCGCAGCTGCTTGGTTCAAGATTACAAGAGTATAATCTACTGCACCAAAGTACTAAAATCAGTTTGTTCAGGCACAGAGAACATGCCTTTATTTCTTATTTTTCAGCTGACGAAGCACTGACATTTTGCAATGACGTTGCTGGCCTGATGAAAGTGCTGAACTTCACTTATATTTCACAGGAGTGGAGACTTTTCATAGATGCATCGAAAACAAGTCTGAAGGGTGTTTTGCTCAATAACGGAAATAAAATACCCTCTGTTCCATTAGCTTACACTAGTTTGACAAAAGAGAATTACGAATTTGTACAAAGGATGCTAAATTCATTAAAATACAATGAACACAAATGGAAAATATGTGCAGATTTCAAGGTAATTTCTATGGTACTGGGAATGCAACAAGGCTACACAAAGTATGCCTGTTTTCTTTGCGAGTGGGATAGTCGAGACCGAAATTCTCACTACGTGAAAAAGAAATGGCCTAGGCGAAGATGGAAAGTTGGCAAAAAGAAAGTACAACGTGAAAGTCTGGTAGCTCCTGAATATATACTACTTCCACCGCTTCACATCAAACTTGGCCTGATGAAACAATTCGTGAAGGCCATGGATCCAACAGGCTGTGGGTTTTCATATCTAGCTACCAAATTCCCCCGACTTTCAGCTGCAAAAATAAAGGAAGGTGTATTTGTGGGCCCACAAATCAGGGAGCTGCAGAAAGATGCAAATTTTGAAGCATGTTTAACTGATAAAGAAAAAACCGCATGGGACTGTTTCAAGATGGTGTCGGGAAACTTCCTCAGAAGAAGAAGAGCTACTAACTACAAGCAATGGTGAAGGATATGATCAAAGCATATCAGGATTTGGGGTGCAATATGTCTTTGAAAGTACACATGATGGACTCTCATCTGGACTACTTCACAGAGAGTTGTAGTGACGTATCGGATGAACATGGGGAAAGATTCCATAAAGACATTTCTACCATAGAAAGGCGCTATGAAGGGAAGTGGGTACCTTCTATGTTAGCAGATTATTGCTGGAATATCATTCGAGAGAAGAAAGATTCACAATACAAGAGAAAAAAAGTGATGTGCATTACAAGGCAGTGGCTCATTGTTTGTCAATTTTCTGTAATTTCTCAAGTCAAATAAATGCTTCAAAGTGTATACACAAAGGTTACTGTGTTATATGTTAAATCCCACCCTCCATTAATGTGATGAACTTATAACATCATAAAGATGTGCATTTGTTTGTCGAATTTCAACTCACGTTTGCTGCACTATATCAGAAACTGAAAAGAGAAATAAAATTGTGATTACTCATAAACTATCCCTGACAGAAAAAAAACAAAAACAGTTTTCAATTCAGCACTCAAAATAAAACTAGGATCACAACATTTTTTATCAGAAATAGAACAAAAGTTTTTTTTGTAGAACTAATAATTATTAGTTAGCAACTCTCTTTTCCGACGCTAAAAAACTCGTTTCTAAAGGTACCCCATTCTTGAATAAAGTCTGGTTTTTCGGTGTCTGCAAATCTCCGTGTCCTGTTGAACCTAGGATCTTTTCGTCTTCAAGCTGGCTCATTGTGCATATGTCACCAACGCAAGGGCAATTGACCTAAAACAGCATTCCGAAAGGCGCCTTCAGTATTCTATGACGAGATGCACTTGTTTTCTCGGTATCTCCAGGTGTCGTCAGGTTCTCGCTGTGGGACAGATACATCACATAGACTTATAAAATCATTCTTGCACAAATACGAGTACGTCCTTTCTATGATGTTGGTAGCTAGCATCACATAGTTCAAACCGTACGAACACTCACATACAGATTTTCCAGTTTTGGGTCCAATATGATGAAGGACGGATTGCTTAGAGTTTGTCTACGCCAAGGCGAGAGCGTTAGAGACGGGACACTAATTCTTTTTGGGAAGGCTGTGTGAAAGAAACAGACGTGGTGCGAAACCATCCCAGCATTCTCGTTTGGTGATTAGGGAACCTACAAGACACCTGATTCTACATTTATGAATCGATCATTTGAATCTAAAACCTCCAGAATGTTAGTCCTATGTCTTAATTACTTCACTAACTCGCTCTCTTGATATGAAATGCAATTGGTACAAGGAACAGCGTTACATTTGTTGGAGAAGCCATCTGGTATTTGTCTGTTGTGATTTACAGAAAACGTGGAGAACCTAAAGTCTAAATCACTGCGTATGCTTCGTGTTTGGCGGAGTTTCCTATGCGGAATAAAAATTCTTCTTTAGACGACTCCTAGATTCAGGTAGGACTGTGTCTAAATTTGATATGCTATATATTTCACTGCCTGGATTCCATTCATTTGCGTCGCAGAACTTCCTTAGTAAGAATACTATAGAAACTTTTCTTGACAGTTCCGATTATCGCTGCTACAGTCCGGAATGTCTTCTGTTTACAAGAAGAGCAATGGAGCTTAATGATTATCACTAATCACATGGTCAGCCGTATTAATCCAGCGCATGTAGAAAGTATTCATGTCCAATTACTCCTAATAAGATGTTGCCTCTTCGTGGTGTAGTTCCTATAGACGTAAGATGTTTGAAAAGGCAAGAAACTCATCCGATGTGTTGAACTGAAAGAGATTAATCTGAGACACGGTGTCTTCTACAAATAATGGCTCCACATACGAATAAACTTCGACTGAATGAATTGTGACTGTAGCGTCTGACTTTAGACGCATTAACATTCGCCCAGAGCAGCTACGCTTTGTAAAGAAAGAAAACCTGATAAAAAGAGTTGGATTGGTGATTACAAAACTTTTCCATTTATTTAAATTGTTTTCAGATCTCTTATACAGATTTAAGAAGCGTGTAGGAAGAAATTTGATGTCTAGCGTTATCGAAAGGTGTGAGAAATTGCACGCACGTACAGCTGGTTACAACTGCGTGGCCGAATTCCCATCAAAGGAAGGGTTATAACATGTGGCTGATATTCCTGCTTCAAACACACTACCATAGCGCCCTGGGGAAATTACGGTCGGTTGAAATGTAGCGGTCGCTATATACAGCTTATCATTCGTGTCGTTTATCACTACAAGAAGAACACAAGTGTTTCCCATTTCGTTTGCTCTTCTGTTTTTCTCTGTGCATTGCAGATTAAAGGGGAGTGGTGTTTAGGAAGTGTCAAATTACAGGCTATCCCTCTAGTTTCATAAATCAGGGAGCGTTCCGCAGGAAGCGGATTACACCGAGCGGCCTCTTTAACTTGAGCTTGTGCTTCGTCTTTAATAAGCTCGCTGTGTGCAGATCGTCCAAACAAACCAAGTAAAAGCTCTTATCCTTCTGCCCTGTAGGATCCACAGGCAGACATACCGCAGTTTCAAGCTTCCAGTTTCCAATAATCTTGGTGTTTCTCGTCATCAAAGAATACGTATGTGAAAGAAATTTTAACACTTCTATTGATTCTTTTTTTTTTTAATGCCACTTGTTCTTACGAAAGTACACAGTAATTTTTATTAATTTTTCGATTGTTGTTGGCGTAATCCCGCTTCTGGAGAGACCGTGCTTGCTATAGTCCTTATATTCCATAAAAGCTTCCCACAAAGACGCTCACAACTGAAAAAGATATCACTAAATATCCAAACACTTCAAATAAGGGCAATCCTTCAAGACAGACAACCGTGAAAACAAATTACGCGGGAACCTATTCGTATTGTAAGCTGCCAATCGAAAAAGATTCAAGACTGGGTTAATAGGGGAAGGTTAAGATGGTGGTTGTAATGCTTCAATTCATCTGTATATACTCCCCCCCCCTCCACCACACACACACACACTCACGACTCACGAGTACAGCCCGAAATAACGTTCATACAACTATGTAAGAGTGACACAAAAGTCTTTCTTTGGGACATGGCTCAACCAGCTCATCACTTTGGCTTGAACGTCGGTTACGTCACCAACCCGATGGCCCTCCATGTGAATTTCTGCACTTTGTTGTTCTGTGGTATTGTGGTATGGTCGTGTTGATAACAAGAAGCCTTGACATCCTTAATGATCATTTGCAGAAAATAACTGTCCACTTTTTCCATTTCAGTCTCGTCCATGCGTCGTTATTTTTGTTCGGGAGTCAAGGTGTGTTAGACAAACTTTGCACAGCCTGTGCTCAAAAATGGTTCAAATGGCGCTAGGCACTATGGGGTGTGACGTCGGTGCCATTCGCTATGTTATATACAAAAAAATTTTGCTTTTGTTAGAGCATGATTCTTTCTCTCAGGGATAGTACCTTTTCTTATCACTTTTACTTACGTGCGTAAGTAAGTATTCATGTACCAACTTTAGATTTTGAACGTGATGACTAAAATATAGTTGCCGTTAACTGAATTGAATGTAAATTTGTTAATTTCTATTTATTGATTGGAAAGCAATGCTCGAGAGAATTTTGATTGTTGCCGTGGAGCGGCCAAGACAAAACTTACTGAACTCATTGAATCTGTACAATTTAAAAAAATAAACTTTAACGTAAATTAATTATCTGTTGCAATTTAAAAAAGTTCTTACAACAAAATTTCTCGCATTTACAGTTTCTGTTAACACTGAAAAATAAATTAATACTTAGGCGCGTAATGGCCGACCAGAGGCTGCATCGGAAGATGAGCTCCCCGCAGCGCAAATTACTGAAAAAATGCTTATCAAAAATAATTAGCCACTGCGAGCAATTGAGGTGACAACTATTACAAGGAAATTCATTTTCCGATAACAATAATTAGTTTATTTCAGCATACTATAGAATAACTTACATAAAATATGTGTAGCCGCTCAATGGCTGCCTTCCGTATCGCGAAACAAAACAGTGTGTGTAGCCATAAAATACGTCCTTCCCCCTCGGCCGTACAATCGCATCTCTTTCGATTCTTTTTTTTATTTCCATAGACATTAAATAGAGATGCTACTCTTAGATTATCACTGCATATCAGTTGTTTCAAGAACATTAACTGTATCTTTTATACTAATTATATTCATAAAATACGTTAACTACGGTTTACAATCGATAAAAATGTCAATATTCATGTGACGTACGGTCACAGGGACTTGACATCTGAGGTCATCAGTCCCCTAGACTTAGAACTACCGAAACCTAACTAAGCTAAGGACATCACACACATCCATGCCCGAGGCAGGATTCGAACCTGCGACCGTAGGAGCAGCGCGGTTCCGGACTGAAGCGCCTAGAACCGATCGGCCACAGCGGTCGGCTCAGCCTCTGCTCTTATCAAAAACATTTCTAGGGAATGTCCTGGACACTTGATTTAAAGATGTTGCATCGCCATGATTTGTGAGGCAACAGCGCCGACTCGATACACTCGACCATCCACTACGTTAACACCGCCCCGCCCGCTCTCAATTGACTGGTCCAATGCCCATCTGTTGTTTACAACTGTTAGCAGAAGCTGCCACTATGGTTACAGCACTGTAGTCGCTTATACTCCGGAAATTACATCAGTCTCGGAACTTCTTGCAAGGACGCTGTATGCTTTCCAGATAGTTTTAACATTTTATAGTCTTGGTCTTCATCAACATTGAACTACACGATACCATTCTATTGAGAAATTTTGAGGTTAATAACCGTTTTATATCCAAAGTGTTCTTTCGTCACCCCAGCTAACAACTCAGTCAGCACTTTGTTCCTTCAACGGTGTCAAACCAAAGAGCTAGTTTTGCAAAAGGGTAATATATTTTGATTGAATATTTTACGTACACACTTTTCATAATCTTCCTCCCACCATTCCACTGTCTATTCCTCACATGTCGAAGTGGCCGTGCGGTTAAAGGCGCTGCAGTCTGGAACCGCAAGACCGCTACGGTCGCAGGTTCGAATCCTGCCTCGGGTATGGATGTTTGTGATGTCCTTAGGTTAGTTAGATTTAACTAGTTCTAAGTTCTAGGGGACTAATGACCTCAGAAGTTGAGTCCCATAGTGCTCAGAGCCATTTGAGCCTCTAGAGCTGTGACGCAGCTTCGTCCTTAAATGCATCTCTACGTTACGTAAATTGGACTCATTTTCTGAAGCAGACTCAATAGCTACACCAATTCGCTCTTTACTATTTTCGTCCATGATCTTCTTGTTTTGTTTTCAGTACAAAACCCTCTAGTGACTTTGTGAATATGACGCAGTAGCGTGCGTCAAGTTCACACCTCATCTAGGATGCAGATATGCAGTCCGTATAAAGCAGGTCCCACATTTCTTTTCAGATTTCATGTTGTGTGAATGTGGAGAGCGGACTTTGCAACAGCCACATTCATAAACAGCAACACAGACAAGTATCACGTAAAACGAATTTCCTATTAAGTTGAGATTTTAAGTATCAGATGATCAGGATCCGTGGAATGTGGGGATGATATCACGGAAAAAGAGATATATATCCATAATATAGGCAATTAATATCGACCCTTGATTTTATTTTCAACTTAAATCTGCTACACATGAGCTTCTCCATCCGGTTATACCCGGACGCTCAATATTAAACGTTCTTTGTCAGTTCGTCCAATTATGAAGCCACAACTTACGAGTAACCGATTGTACTGTACGTAACAGTTACTGAAACACTGTACGCTGTGACTGAGGGACGTTGTGGGGCGGCGGGTAAAAACTAAAATTATATATATATATATATATATATATATATATATATATATATATATATATATATATATATATATATATATATATATATATAAAAAACTTTGGCTATTGGTTTATGTAGTTAGTTAGTGTTTGTAGGTAGCCGTCTTTTTTCGCGCGAGCCTGGCAACTTTTTTTGTGGTCACCCAGAAAGAGGTGGAGTGGCTACTGACCCTAGTTTCTAGTCTGAACACCCCCAAAAACACACGTTTTCACAGTACGTGTATTGTGCTGGCACCTTCTGTCAGGTACTCCATATCACCGACCTCAGTAGTCATTAGACATCGTGAGAGAGTAGATTGGGGCTCTCCGTGGAACTCATGGACTTCGAACGTGGTTAGGTGATTGGTGTCACTTGTGTCATACGTTTGTACGCGAGATTTCCACACTCTTAAACATCCCTAGATCCACTGTTTCCGATCTGATGGTGAAGTGAAAACGTCAAGAGACACGTACAGCACAAAAGCGTACAGGCTAACTTCGTCTGTTGACTGACAGAGAGCGCCGACAGTTGAAGAAGGTTGTAATGTGTAATAGGCAGACATCTATCCAGACCATCACACAGGGATTCCAAATTGCATCAGTGTCCACTGCAAGTACTATGACAGTTAGGTGGGAGGTGAGAAAACTTTGATTTCAAGGTCAAGCAGCAGTTCATAAGCCACACATCACGCCGGTAAATGAAAAACGACACCTCGCTTCGGGTAAGGAGGGTAAACATTGGACAATTGAACAGTGGAAAAACGTTGTGTGGAGTGACGAATCACGCTACACAATGTGGTGATCCGATGGCAAGGTGTGGCTATGGCGAATGTCTGGTGAACGTCATCTGCCAGCGTGTGTAGTGCCAACAGTAAATTTCGGAGACGCTGATGTTATGGTGTGGTGTTCCTCATGGTAGGGGCTTGCGCCCCTTGTTGTTTTGCGTGGCACTGTCACAGCACAGGCCTACACTGATGTTTTAAGTACCGTCTTGGTACCCACTGTTGAAGAGCAATTCGGGGATGGCGATTGCATCTTTCAACACGATCGAGCACCTGTTCGAATTGCACGGCCTGTGGCGAAGTGGTTACAAGACAATAACATCCCTGTAATGGACTGGCCTGCACAGATTCCTGACCTGAATCCTATTGAACACCTTTGGGATGTTTCGGAACGCCGACTTCGTGCCAGGCCTCACCTATCGATATTGATACCTCTCCTCGGTGCAGAACTCCGTGAAGATGTTCTGCCATTCCCCAAGAAACCTTCCAGCACCTGACTGAACATATGCCTGCGATAGTGGAAGCTGTCATCAAGGCTAAGGATGGGCCAGCACCGTATTGAATTCATGCATTACCTTTGGAGGGCACAACGAACTTGTAAGTCATTTTCATCCAGGTGGCAGGGTACTTTTGAGCATATAGTGTATCTCACTAACAACATTTCGAAAGTCCTATGTTCAATTGACGGTAAATCTTTCTATCCTAAACAGCACTGTTATCGGTTCAGAGGCGACCACAACAGTACATTCCTACCCAATTGTCTTTCGCCCTGACTACTAATACTTGAATAAACGTTCGAAATAAATTCTCGCCACAAAAGTGGAAATAATAGCCATCACTTGCCACGCGGATCTGAAGAATAATCAGATGGCATACTAACAGATACTTTAGCAAAATCTAAGCGATCCAGGACGATGTACAGTCTTCGCAAGTTCACTATCAGTTATTACAGAAAATACGCGCTTTTTCACAGCCCGTCTCTGACGTCATCAGAGGCAGAGCACAATTCTCCCTTTGAGAGACTCGGATTTTACAGTGTCTTAGTGCGAAGTGAACCTTTCTCCTGCCTCTCGGGCTGTATTTATACACTCCTGGAAATGGAAAAAAGAACACATTGACACCGGTGTGTCAGACCCACCATACTTGCTCCGGACACTGCGAGAGGGCTGTACAAGTAATGATCACACGCACGGCACAGCGGACACACCAGGAACCGCGGTGTTGGCCGTCGAATGGCGCTAGCTGCGCAGCATTTGTGCACCGCCGCCGTCAGTGTCAGCCAGTTTGCCGTGGCATACGGAGCTCCATCGCAGTCTTTAACACTGGTAGCATGCCGCGACAGCGTGGACGTGAACCGTATGTGCAGTTGACGGACTTTGAGCGAGGGCGTATAGTGGGCATGCGGGAGGCCGGGTGGACGCACCGCCGAATTGCTCAACACGTGGGGCGTGAGGTCTCCACAGTACATCGATGTTGTCGCCAGTGGTCGGCGGAAGGTGCACGTGCCCGTCGACCTGGGACCGGACCGCAGCGACGCACGGATGCACGCCAAGACCGTAGGATCCTACGCAGTGCCGTAGGGGACCGCACCGCCACTTCCCAGCAAATTAGGGACACTGTTGCTCCTGGGGTATCGGCGAGGACCATTCGCAACCGTCTCCATGAAGCTGGGCTACGGTCCCGCACACCGTTAGGCCGTCTTCCGCTCACGCCCCAACATCGTGTAGCCCGCCTCCAGTGGTGTTGCGACAGGCGTGAATGGAGGGACGAATGGAGACGTGTCGTCTTCAGCGATGAGAGTCGCTTCTGACTTGGTGCCAATGATGGTCGTATGCGTGTTTGGCGCCGTGCAGGTGAGCGCCACAATCAGGACTGCATACGACCGAGGCACACAGGGCCAACACCCGGCATCATGGTGTGGGGAGCGATCTCCTACACTGGCCGTACACCACTGGTGATCGTCGAGGGGACACTGAATAGTGCACGGTACATCCAAACCGTCATCGAACCCATCGTTCTACCATTCCTAGACTGGCAAGGGAACTTGCTGTTCCAACAGGACAATGCACGTCCGCATGCATCCCGTGCCACCCAACGTGCTCTAGAAGGTGTACGTCAACTACCCTGGCCAGCAAGATCTCCGGATCTGTCCCCCATTGAACGTGTTTGGGACTGGATGAAGCGTCGTCTCACGCGGTCTGCACGTCCAGCACGAACGCTGGTCCAACTGAGGCGCCAGGTGGAAATGGCATGGCAAGCCGTTCCACAGGACTACATCCAGCATCTCTACGATCGTCTCCATGGGAGAATAGCAGCCTGCATTGCTGCGAAATGTGGATATACACTGTACTAGTGCCGACATTGTGCATGCTCTGTTGCCTGTGTCTATGTGCCTGTGGTTCTGTCAGTGTGATCATGTGATGTATCTGACCCCAGGAATGTGTCAATAAAGTTTCCCCTTCCTGGGACAATGAATTCACGGTGTTCTTATTTCAATTTCCAGGAGTGTATATGTGCCGCAGCGGACGCCATGTGCTGCAACCAAAATTTTCTAGCATTAAAATTACAGGTACTTAATCCACTACAAATGGATATATTTCTGTTATAAATTTGGTTTTCATTAAATTACTCGAAAACTCTTAGAGGTAACTTTATGTGGTCTCTTAGTTACTATTTTTAGGTTGAACTGAAGCATCGTAAGAATTTTTAAATTTCTAAGTCTAATATTTAGCACCTTCAATTCTTCTTAAATACGTGGACTCTGACTTTCATATTCATTCATTCCGGTTGAAACCTGCACCATTTATTTTTGACATGCCTCAGCACATTATAACCAAATTCTGGCTTTCTAGCTTAAATATTTAGCACCACTTATTAGTTCTTAAAACGGTATTTTTTTGAAAACTCTTAATTTAATTATTTAAAGACTTTACTGTTAAAACGTTATTACATTAAAGTATATATTGACAAAGTTTGAAGAAGAAATTTTGAGTCTTAATTTTATACCTAATTATAGTGCAGACGTGTGCGCTACGCGCAGATGCGTTAAGGTCACGTGGCCCTACTAGCAGTGAACTGGGTTAAGTCCGGGCACACTCGCTTGCGTTTGTATCTCACAAATGATACAGCGCTTGTTTCGCTTCATAACTCCCTATTTCCGTTAGAGAAAATTTATATTTTTGACAAAAATTAAATATTTAGAAACAATGGATGCAATTGTAGCTGGCCTCTTTTAAAATGAAATCAATTTTTTACAAAATACCTTAACACTAATCATACTAAATAATCACTCTTATATACACTTAGAAAACATGACGTACAAGACTTCCACAAAATTATTTACATAAATTATATGGAAATATTAAATAAAATTTACAGTAATTACAAAAATTATTATTATTTTTTAAATCTTTCAGTCTTTACCTGAAAAAGAAACACACATAAATTTTTCACTTTACAGTACTCACAATTTTCACACAATCCTAGGCACTAATATGAGAGTCCATACTACACATTCACTAAATACACTACTGGCCATTAAAATTGCTACACCACGAAGATGACGTGCTACAGACGCGAAATTTAACCGACAGGAAGAAGATGCTGTGATATGCAATGATTTGCTTTTCAGACCATTCACACAAGGTTGGCGCCTGTGGCGACACCTACAACGTTCTGACATGAGGAAAGTTACCAACCGATTTCTCATACACAAACAGCAGTTGACCGGCGTTGGCAGGTGAAACGTTGTTGTGATGCCTCGAGTAAGGAGGAGAAATGCGTACCATCACCTTTCGGGCTTTGATAAAGGTCGGATTGTAGCCTATCGCGACTGCGGTTTATCGTATCGCGACATTGCTGCTCGCGTTGGTCGAGATCCAATGACTGTTAGCAGAATATGGAATCGGTGGGTTCAGGAGGGTAATACGGAACGCCGTGCTGGATCCAAACGACCTCATGTCGCTAGCAGTCGAGATGACAGGCATCTTATCCGCATGGCTGTAACGGATCGTGCAGCCACGTCTCGATCCCTGAGTCAACAGATGGGGACGTTTGCAAGGGAACAACCATCTGCACGAATAGTTCGACGACGTTTGCAGTAGCATCGACTATCAGCTCGGAGACCATGGCTGCGGTTACTCTTGACGCTGCATCACAGACAGGAGCGCCTGCGATGGTCTACTCAACAACGAACCTGGGTGCACGAATGACAAAACGTCATTTTTTTCGGATGAATCCAGGTTCTGTTTACAGCAACATGATTGTCGCACTCGAGTTTGGTGACATCGCGGTGAACGCACATGAGAAGCGTGTATTCGTCATCGCCATACTGGGGTATCACCTGTCGTGATGGCATGGGGTGCCATTGGTTACACGTCTCGGTCACCTCTTTTTCGCACTGACGGCACTTTGAACGGCACTTTGGACTTTGTATTTCAGATGTGTTACGACCCGTGGCTCTACCCTTCATTCGATCCCTGCGGAACCCTACATTTCCGCAGGATAATGCACGACCGCATGTTGCAGGTCCTGTACGGGCCTTCCTGGATACAGAAAATGTTCGACTGCAGCCCTGGCCAGCACATTCTCCAGATCTCTCACCAACTGAAAACGTCTGGTCAATGATGGCCGAGCAACTTGCTCGTCATAATAGGCCATTCACTACTCTTGATGAAGTGTGGTATCGTGTTGAAGCTGCATGGGCAGCTGTACCTGTACACGCCATCCAAACTCTAATTGACCCAATGCCCAGGCGTATCAAGGCCGTTATTACGGCCAGAGGTGGTTGTTCTGGGTACTGATTTCTCAGAAACTACGTATCCAAATTGCGTGAAACTGTAATCACATGTCAGTTCTAGTATAATATTTTTGTCCAATGAATATCCGTTTATCATCTGCATTTCCTCTTGGTGTAGCAATTTTAATGGCCAGTAGCGTAATTAGAAATGTGCGTGGTGGATTTACATTTTCATTCTATTTTATTATGAAAAGGAAATGGTATGCTTCACTGATAATCGGGTCGTCATTGCGTTTATTTCTACTACAGCTTGTAATTAGTCTTTCATGCAGCCTCCATGTCCCTGAGAAACAGATAACATTGCCAAAGTTAATGTTTTCAACTTACATCTAAGGGAGGACCAACAACAATTTATAATCTGTTTCCTGGCCCTTATTATAATAACTGAGATTTTGTCAGTAAGAAAAATTATCAATAAGCTACATCCGAGATAACGGGTCATTTTAGTATATTTTTTAGCCTGAATCAGAAACTTTGCATTCATGCTTTTCCTTTTTCTCATAAATCATGTTTTTTATGCTCTCAAGTTGCATTTATGTTCTTAAATAGTGGCTTTTGGGCTAATTCGCGATTTATTTTATTACTTGAGATGTTGCTTTAAGTTAGAAGATTGAGTAACACTTGCAAGTTTTACTTTCGTTTGGCCCAATTACCGTACGGATTAGTATACTAAAGAAGTCATTTGTTTATCAGCGTTTACTTTGCTTTGTTGTACACATTATTAAAAACTTTTCTTATTTTCAATGTATCGATTTTTATGACCTGAATATCCCAGCATATTTGTAGGATTCTGTTGTCTATTTCTGTTAATCAAATTTACCACCTGCCTTAAGCAAAGTTAAACGTTTCTCCACCGATTTATGAGACATGAGGGAAATGACTCATCAGTTCTCTATTTAATCGTATATATCAGCCTACTGACTTTATTTCTGTAGTTCCTCCATTTTCATGATCTTGTCGCTTGTTTCTCCTTTATTTCTCTTTGTCAACCTACTGACTTTGCTATTTATTTATACTCTTGGTGTGATCTTCACACCATTTCCAACATCTCCCTTTGATTAATATTAAACCGCTACAGCTAGACTCTGGAGTCACTACATTCTTACCCTATCTTATCTTCGTACAACCTTACTCTAACTAAAAATATTACTTTATGCAGACTCTAATGGTATTAGGTATTTCTAGCTTTCATAATCTCTCTCAATGCAAAGTGTCTCACTATTTTCGTAGTTACTAACCCATTTTATGGATCTCATTTTTATTGATTTATCTTTAGCCATGTTTTTCCTGTTATTTGTGCACAAAAGATACTTCCACAACCTACCTGTCACATTCTTTACGAAGTCATTATTTGGGTATAGTAATGTTCTGGAATCAATTATTTACTAGGAAGACTTTTCAATAGGGAGACATTATGACCTAATAGAATATATACAACACGAAGACATGTGATTCTTTCTTGCTATGATAGAACAGAAGAAGGGAATGAAACCTGAAACGGAAATAAAGTTTCATTCAGTTGGGACCGCACAGTTCTCCAAACAGTGTATTCGCCAAAAAGTGGCAGACTCCCTCCAGTAACTAGTATAGACAGAATAGAAGAGGAGAATGAAACTTGAAACGGAAATAAAGTTTCACCTAGTTGGGACTGCACAGTTCGCCAAACCATGTAGCCACCAGAGAGTGACAGAGTCCCGGCAGTAACTAGTTAATGTTGTTTTTAAATCTCTTCAAGTCCACAATATTTCGTAGACCTAGTTCGTTTCTGCTCTTTGGGTATTCCAAGCGGCATGCGTTTGCACGAGGTTTTCCTATTACCCTGAACGGTCCTTTATAGATAAGCATAAGCTTCTTTGTTCCCACAGTAATTTTCTGAGATTTTTCTTTAGTCTTGACGAATACTAGTTCACCAATTCTAAAACTGGGGGGGGGGGGGGGGGAGGGGATCTTTTGCGTCATGCCTTTTTTTTCTCTCCAACGCTCTTTTACATGTCTTTACCCTAGACTGTGCTTTCTTATCGTCTAAAGTGCTCTGAGTTAGAACTCGAAAATCAGCGATGCCTGAAATGATGTCATTGTGTTCCTAATTAAACATTAGTTCACACAGAGTAATACCTGTCTCATCGTGTTTAAGATTATTGATAACGTCTTCAGAATCTTTAATATGATCAGCCCAAGTGGAATGCTTCCTAGCACTGTAAGTTCTATACAGTCTGTTTAACTCATGCATAACTCTTTCACTCATATTCCCCACACCGAGATCGTTATATGGCGAATTCCGGCCTTTTCAAGACTCGCCTTAAATTTTTCAGGTATAAATTGAGGGGCCATCATCTGATAAGAGATTCTTCGACTTGCCAATCTTTACAAAATAGTCCTTTCGTAGCTTGTCTACCAGCGTTTTGGCATTAGTCCTCTTTATTGGATATAGTTTGACATATTTGCTAAAACCGGCAGTCACCACGAAAGATGGGTACATTCTCCTTTACATGTCGGGAAAGGTCCAAAAAGATCGACTGTACATAACTCCAGGGGTCACTTGGTTCTACATGGTGCATATCTCCTTGCACTATTTTATTTACCGCATGTACGTTCTGACAAATAATACAGGATACCAGCCTCTTTGCTACTCTACATTACATGTTATGGAAAATTACTTTATCACTTTCTTAGCCCCATAATGGCAACATTTTAGATGCGCGTTATCTATCAGCAAATCCACATGCTGTGAAGGAAAACACACTTTCCATTCTGCTGAATGTAACTTTCTTCTCAGGAATAAAATTCCTTTATGTAAGCAGTAATATTGTGGTGCCTTTGGATAATTAGGCTCTCCTAAATGACTTTTGACTAACTTCAATTGATCATCATCATTCTGCTCCAGTGTTAAGTTTTTAAATATTTTCATCAAGGCACTCTCCTCCCAGAGCTCATGTATGGCCAACACACTTATTCCATTCCAATACGTTAAGGGAAGTTCCGATTCATTACATAACTTAGCACTTCTTGATAGCCCATCTGCTACCAGATCGTTTTTTTCCGTGTATGTGATTAATTTCAAGTTCGAACTGCTGAAGGCACATGGCCCACCTACTAAGTCTTAGATGCCTCAGTTTGCATGTTTTTAAAAACGTAAGTTCTTTGTGTTCACTATAGACTATCGCCTTATGCCCTAACAAATAATGTTCAAACTTCTGCGTACCAAACACGATAGCCAGTGCCTCTAATTCTGAAATTCCATAATTTCACTCAGCAGCTTGCAGTGAACGACTCACAAAAGCGATGGTTTTATTAATCTCTTGGTCGCCTTCTGTTTCCATCTGAAAAAAACTGTACTGCAGTCCCATAACCATATGCATCAACTGACAGGCAAAAAGGATTTGAAAAATATGGATGGTGCAAAATCGGACTATTAATCCAACAGTTTTCTAGTTCTTCAAAATCAGACTGCCATTCTTGAGTCCAAACCCACGGGGTATTCTTTTTTAACAAGTTGAGTAAACAAGGAGCATTAAACAAGTGATCTTTAACAAAACGGCGGTAGAATGCGAACAAACCGAACACTGACCTGAGTTGCGTAGCCGGCCGCTGGGCCGTGTGGTTCTAGACGCTTGAGTGCGGAACCACTCTGCTGCTATGGTCGCAGGTTCGAATCCTGTCTCGGGCATGGATGTGTGTGATGTCCTTAGCTTAGTTAGGTTTAAGTAGTTCTAAGTCTAGGGCACTGATGACCTCAGATGTTAAGTACCATAGTGCTTAGAGCCATTTAAACCATTTTTTTGAACATGAGTTGCTTTTTATTTTAAGGTGCTTCAAACTTTTCAGTGGCTCATAATTTGGATGGATCAGGCAATATACCATCCCTGCTAATTTCATGGCCCAGGTATTTTATTTTGTTCTTTACACATTAAGTCTTGTCTAACCTCAATTTCATATCTACATTTTCTATAACTTCTAGCACTCTTTCCAGTAGACTGATATGTTTTTCCCATGTGAGAGTTGCCAACAGTAAATCATTTACATAAATATCTAACTGATCTAATAATCCTGTCCTAATACATGAGCTATTACTCTTGCAAAGGCACATAGTGTAATATTTAATCAGAATGGGACTACTTTGTATTGGTAGCACACTCCTTCAACTTTGTGCTGGTAGCACACTCCTTCATACAAAATGCTGTATATTTACGTGATTCTTTGCCAGCGGCAAATTCCAGTAGCCACAACCTGTGTCCATTGATGTTAGGTACCTCACAGCATGGAATTTTTGAATCAGCTCGTCCACATTCTGAGGACAATCCCTTTCTCTGATTACAATTTCATTTAACCAGCGTGCATCCAGTACTAATCTAACACTTCCATCACGCTTAGGCACAATAACAAGAGGATTATTATATTCACTAATTGCTTGCTAAATGACACCCCATGCCAACATGCGTTGAATTCCGTTCCTGACTGCTTGTTTTCTTGAAACATGTATCTGATAAGGTTTATTGAAAAATACCGGCCCAGACCTTATATTCAAACGGCATTTATACCCTTGAACTTTATCAGGTGTGTTCGAGAATACATTGTGATGTTAAGTTAATACACTCCTTAATTCTGCTCTTTGTTTATTAGAAATATGCTTTCTTGCATGTACCTTTCCCTCTGTTTCTTCTAGGATATATCTCTCTTCAGAATCAGCACCTTGCTCATTATTACTGAATTAAGTACTTCCCTGTAAGTTTATTCTTTATCACTCTAATAGGCAGTTCCTAGGTTTCAGTATTACCCCCTAAATGACTTCCTATAAAGGATTCTCTTATTACCTGAGAGTCAGGTTGGGTTAAAACTAAATTGTTCTGGTCAAAATCAATCCTTCCCTGATACTTTGATTAGAAAATCAGTACCCATCACATATCAACATTTAAAACTAACACTATTAAACAAGGAAGATTTATTATTACGTCACTTTTACCAATGGGTATCAAAGCTTCGTGCTGAACTGGTCTAGAAACTTTTCCAGTAACACCTATTGCTTTTAAACCACTTACTTTCATGACAGTTGATTCACTCTTATTGGGAATAGAATCAAAAAATGCTTTGACAAAGCACTTGCTTCACGGCCACCTTCAAGAAGACAACACACTGTTACTCCTGAGATGTTAGTTTTTATAATGAGGTGAGTTACTTTATCCTGAACCGGTTTTTCATAAACAAACCTTTCTCAATTTGTTTCCAGCTAAAGTAGTTTTGATCAGTTGTATGTACATTCACGCTTAAATTTTGGGGTTCATCAGTCTCTACATTTTTAGCTGCCTTTTCCAACCTGTCCACTAATTTTAAATCCAAGCACTTGACGACTCCCTCTCAGCCAAATTATCCACTGACTCTGAGCAACTGCGTCCTTGCGCAACATTGCTACTTATAATAGTGACGTCAGCTTTTGCCATTTGTGGCAAGTCAATACAGCTATCAGTTTCCTTGACCTCATTACTATTACTACCCTCTTCATTTATCAGTTCCTTTTTTTTTAACTTTGCTAAACTGACTCTACTTCCGCTACCCCAACTTTAGCTTTTAGATTGCCATCATTGTCGAAGATGAAAGCTTTTACCTCGTCTTCGTCCATATCAGACTCAAAACCGTTCAATACTTGATCCCTATTATCTATAGCGTGTTCTTGTTCATGTTTGATCCATTTCTCCCAAGAATCCTAAATGATGTTAACTATATTATGAGAGTGGTTTAACACATCTCTGGTACTGCCTGTTCCGCTTTCATCATCCCTGTATTCTGTTTGCGTGTTTTGGCTGACTGTGGTCTGTGTTTTTGTTCCTGGCTGTGTTACTGTTACCGCCTTGTGAGCGCCAGTGTGCTCATAGATGGGATTCAGTTTCCCACACGCGGCCTGTTATGTTCGTTTGATATAGCATTAGATAGGATAGCATTCCGCTCTCCTTTTTGTCTCCCTGGTACCTTATTTACATTTCTGCTTTCGTCACAATAACTGTCACGAAAGCGTGATGAGTGTCTACCCCTCTTCCTCTACCACGGCTTTGATTATGATAATTAGTCCTTATATTCCTAACCTCCACACTTCTAACATTCACGTTCCCACTTTCATGATTTCTGTTATGTATGTGAATGTTAGAAGCTCTGTTATTATTTCTGCATCTGCTCCTCCACAGCAGCTATTCTTTCTACAGGCTCTAGATATTCAGTGAAATTATCTACATTATCTCTAGGTGCGGAAACGATTCTTTTCTGCCAGTACCAAGGCAGCGTACCCTCTTAACCCACATTAATCATTTCCGGCTTCATCTTTTCTGTTAGATATGAAAGTCGTGAAACCCACTTTCAAGAAAACTCTTTTACTGATTCACATCCTGGGGCAAATTTTTTACCACACCAAAATTCACTTAAAACATATTTTTGATTGTTGTGTGATCAATATTCGTTAAGAAATGCAGGTTTAAATTCACAAAGAGTTTTACATTTTATCATAACGTCAGCTGACCACCGCAAATTATCTCCTGACAAATAACTTCTTACGAAGGACATTTGACCATGAATAGGCAAAACATCTTCAAAATCATTCCAGAACTCTAATGGATGAATTTGTTTGTCTGGATCAAAACGTAAAAATTGTAGACGTTCGATGAAAGCGACGTCAACTGAAGCCACATGTTGTACAGTAGTATTACCAGAATTTCCAGAGGTTAATCTGTTTTCTAAGTTAGCAATATTAGTATTTAGTTCTTCTACTTGTAATTCCACTGCTTCCACCCTGTCAGAACACCTATTGTCCACATCTTCACAAAATTCTTTACAGATCTCTTTCATTTCCGTAATATTTTACTGACAGGCATGTACCTTCAAACTTACTTTCTCTACGTTCCTAGAGCAAAGATTGGATTCATTGCCTATTCTTTCTGACAACCTCCCTTGCCAAAAGTTCATCTGCATCTTTGAAATCTTTGCGAACTTTGTCCATTTCGCATTTGAATGTACTAAGCATTTTATTTAACTGCTGCTCGACTTTGATTTGTAGGTCATTCTGGATGGCATCAATTTTATAATTTAAACTACTCAGTTTTGAGGGGCATTTAATTCTTTAATTTATTACTATTAGACCCAATCTTACTTTACAGTTCCTTATTACTAGACTCAATCTTACTTTCCAATTCTTTATTATTATCCTCTAGTTCTTTACCACTAGATTAAATTTTGCTGTTTAGTTCTTTGTGACTATCCTCCAAATCTTAACTACTAGATTGAGTTTCACTGTTAAGTTCTTTATGATCCCATTCGAGTTTGGCAAACAGTAATTGCATCCAATTTGGAGCCTTTACATTGCCAGTTGCCATTTCCACCGACTTTAAAGAAGTTTCTTGCATTTCCTAATCTGGCTGAGTTAGAGACATATTGAGTTCAGTTTCATTATCTGCTAAGGTTATTAACTCTATCTTCTCCCTTTTAACCTTTATTTCAATAACTTCGTCATCAGAAAATGATTCTAACCTTGCAGTATCATTGAAATTAAAAATCAGATTCTACTTTTGACAAATCCGAAAATGTACCATATGTTGGGCAGCGGGTAAAATCTTTACCACTAGATTAAATTTTACTGTTTAGTTCTTTGTGACTAACCTCCAATTCTTAACTACTAGATTGAGTTTCACTGTTTAGTTCTTTATGATCCCATTCGAGTTTGGCAAACAGTAGTTGCATCCAATTTGTAGCCTCTACATTGCCAGTCGCCATTTCCACCGACTTTAAAGATTTAGTTATTAGTTTAAATAGTTAGTTACTGTTTGTAGTTCGCCATTTTTCTCACGCGAGCCTGGCAACTATTTTTGCGGTCAGCTAGAAAGCGATGGAGAACATACTAACCATAGTTACCGGTGTGCACGTCCACATTCTTGTACAGCTCATTGAAAGAAATGTTTCTATTCTCTTTCTGCTTAGTAGGATCAGGACTATGATTATGAATGGGTATAGAGCTCCAATTCATACGTATATTTAATAAAGTATCTCACAAACAACAATTTGACAGTCCTATGTTGAATTGGCGGTAAATCTTTCTATCTTAATCAACACTATTATCAGTTCAGAGGCGACCTCTACGGTACGTTTCTACTAAATTGTCTTTCGCCCTGACTACTAATACTCGAATAAAGGTTCGAAATAAATGCTCGCCATGAAAATGGAAATAATAGTCACCACTCGGCACGCGGATTTGAAGAATTCACGGACGGCACACTAACAGATACTTAAGAAAAATCTAAGCGATCCAGGACGTTGTACAGTCCTCGCTAGTTGACTATCAGTTATTACAGAAAATACATGTTTTGTCACAGTCCGTCTCTGACTTCATTCGAGGCAGAGCACAATCCGGAGCTTTACAGACGCCGATCTCACAGTGGCTGAGTGCAAAATTAAACTTTCTTCTGCCTCTCGGGCTGTATTTATATATGTGCCGCAGCGGACGACCATTGGAACACCAGCTGTCTTCTGCCTTATGCACACAACACCAGTCCCTGTACGACCGCTTTCTCGGAAACATGATCTTTAAAAACAAAGTTATGAATTAATTTAGAGTCTTCTTAATTTTTACCTGCATTCAGGTAAGTTGGTTGAAATCACAGAAAAGGTTTCAGCTCGCTTGAATAAAAAACTTGCCTTATAGAATTTGTAGAGTGGAACTGTAGAATGGAACTGACAGTAGATCGTTACCTCTCAATTATGACTTTAAAAGACCTTCTATTGGTTGTTATTAATATACCGGTCCTAAAATTTGTTATAGCTCTGTTATTTAATAAGTTTTCTGATGTGCTGTAAACAAAAGTTTCTATCTTAAAATTACAGGTACTTAATCTACTACAAATTGGTATGTTTTAATAAAAGTTTCTCTGGCTTCCAGCCAGGTCAAGTGGTTTAAAATCCACGAGCTTTCGGCCGAGTACTCCTCGACCATTGTCAAGTGGTGACTGTCTTCTGGTTTTTTTTTTCTTTATTGTAATTTCATTCCCCTGCCCCATATGGGCAGGGGAGGGCCGTCAGCAGCACAATCCGCCGCTCTTCAGCCGAGTGACATGACAACTAAAACAAGAATAAAATAATACATACATAAGGAGATAAAAAGGGGAACATAAAACAGAGTAAGGGGAGAAAATGGAGGTTAAAATACACTGACACGTAGACGTTCATTGGGGACAGTTAAAAAAGTCACCAGAAAGTTAAAAAACACAGTTGGCGATTCTTAAAACACAGAGAAGACACTGGATGCGCATGCACAGGGTAAAAGTTGGCCACAGTATTAAAAACACCCCGAAACAACACACATAAAACCCACTTGGACCACACACGACGAAGAATAAAACTACCAGGCGGGACCTGCCGAGGGAAAGGTCAGAGAGGACGGAAAAGGAGGGGAGAGCATGGGGCAGCTGGGGAAGCGGCGGGATGAAGAGAGGAGGGGCAACCATGGGTTCACAAAGAGGCAGGAGCACATGGGGCGGGAGAGGAAAAGGGAAGACAGGGCAGGAGGGAGCGCAGAGACACTGAAAGAAGGCACAAGAGATGGAGGGGGAGTAGGAGGGGAAATCCACTCAGAAGGAGGGAGGGGGGGGAGAGGGAGCCCTGAGGAGGAGGCAGGAAGAGGGGGTTAGAGTTGGTAAGAAGGGTAGATGTCAGGGCGAAGCTCATCATCCGGGAGGGGCAGACGGTGGAAGTTGTGTTGGGAAAGGACATGGAGGGTGTGGAGATGGAGAGAGGGAGGGACACAACGGTAAAGGTGCGGCAACTGGTTGGGAGTGGAGAGGAAGGGAGACACCAGGGGGTGAGGGGTATCAAGGCGGCGGATAATATAGAGTGTGCGGATGTGTTGAAGGAAAAGGAGAAGGTGGGGGAAGGGGATGAGGTCATAGAGGATGCGCGTGGGGGACGGAAGGCGGATGCGGAAGGCGAGGCGGAGTGCATGGCGTTCGAGGATTTGGAGGGCTGTATAGAACCGGGGAGGGGCGGAAATCCAAGCGATGCTGGCATAACAAAGGATGGGGCGGATCATGGATTTGTAGGTGTGAAAGATGGTGGAAGGATGCAGACCCCACGTCCGGCTGGACAGGAGTTTCAGGAGGTGGAGGCGGTTGTGAGCTTTGTTTTGGATGGTAAGGAGATGGGGAGTCCAGTTGAGGTGGCGGTCGAGTGTGAGGCCAAGGTATTTGAGGGTAGGAGTGAGGTGGATAGGACGGCCATAAATGGTGAGGTAGAAATCATGGAGGCGGAGTCTTCTGGTTGCTGCTGCCGTCCTTATATAGCCGCGCTGCCTTTCGTGACGTCACTAGTACCCGCTCCGGCACCATATATGGTAATGTTTGCGTTGTGCGGCCGCCGCGCCAGCTTCAATCTTCTCATGGCTGGGTCCCTCAATGTGCTTATCTGCAGGCCGCCGTCTTTATTGAGCGTGTTGTCACAAATTTTTATTTGGATCGTTTATTTTATTATGCTATCCCAAAAACCGTTAGTCCGTGTGATAACAGATGTCTCGTCGAATGCAATACGATGACCGTTTCCTAATGCATGCTCTACTACCGCTGATTTCTCTGGGTACCGTACACGACAACGTCTCTTGTCTTCTACATAGCGCTGTTCAATGGTACGCGCAGTCTGTCCGAGATAGAACTGTCCACACCTAAATGTTATTTTATATACTCCAGTCCTTCTGAGGCCTAAATCGTCTTTCACAGACCTGAAGAGTTGTCGAATTTTTGCTGGAACCCTGAAGACTGAATCGATTTTAAGCCTCTTTAGAAGCCGTCTTATCTTTCCTGTTATTGAGCCGCAGAACGGCAAGAACGCAAACTTTGTCGAGTCGTCCTTGGAGTCTTTCTGCTTACGTATTTTCGAAAAGATAGCTTGTGAAATCGGGCGGTTGTTGTAGCCGGTTTCCTTGAATACTTTCCGTATGTGGCTCAGTTCTTTCGGCAAGATTTCAGAATCTGAGACGCTTTAGCCGCACGGGAGTAGCCGAGCGGTCTCAGGCGCTGCCGTCATGGACTGTGCGGCTGGTCCCGGTGGAGGTTCGAGTCCTCCTGCAGGCATGGGTGTGCGTGTTTTGCCTTAGGATCACTGAGGTTAAGTAGTGCGTAAGCTTAGGGACTGATGACCTTACAGTTAAATCCCATAAGATTTCAAACACATTTGAAGATTTGAGACGATTTCGGCTCGATGCAATAAGTTCCTCAGAACAGAACGTTTCTGCGACGGATGGTGATAGCTGTTAGCGTGCAGATATCGGTCTATGTGGGTGGGCTTCCGGTAAACGCTGTTTCTGAGACACCCATTTGCTTTGCGGCGGATAAGGACAACAAGGAACTGCAATGCACCATCTCTCTATATCTCCATCGTGAAATTGACGTTGTCATGTATGTTGTTGATGTGGTCCAAGAATTCTCCCAGCTTTTCACGTCCATGAGACCAGATAACGAACTTGTCGTCGACGTAACGATAAAAGCAACTAGGCTTTTCAGGAGACGTGACCATGTCGAAAGTTTTCAAAGTACTCCGTGAACAGATTGGCTACAACTGGAGGTAATGGACTTCCCATCGCAACGCAGTCCGTCTGGTTGAAATATTCTCCATCATACAAGAAGTACGATGACGTCAGAGTATGCTTGAATAAATCCACAACACTGTCGTCAAATAACTGGAAGAGCAGATCTATTGACTCTTTGATGGGAACGCGCGTGAACAATGACACTACATCGAAGCTGGCCATAATATCCCGTTCTCCAAGACGCAGGCATTTAATTCGACTAATGAAATCGGCTGTGTTCTTGATGTGGTGTACACAGTGACCAACGTGTGGAGTAAGGGCTAACAGACTAACAGTTTTTGGGATAGAATAACAAAAGAAGCGTTCGAAATAAAAATTTGTGACAACACGCTCAATAAAAATGGCGGCCTGCAGCTAAGCACAGCGTGAGACTCGGCCATCGGAAGATTGAAGAGGGCGCGGCGACCGGACGACGCAAACATTACCATATATGGTGCCGGAGTGGGTACCACAGAAGTCACGGAAGGTAGCGCAGATATACAGGGCTATTACAAATGATTGAAGCGATTTCATAAATTCACTGTAGCTCCATTCATTGACATATGGTCACGGCGCACTACAGATACGTAGAAAAACTCATAAAGTTTTGTTCGGCTGAAGCCGCACTTCAGGTTTCTGCCGTCAGAGCGCTCGAGAGCGCAGTGGACAAAATGGCGACAGGAGCCGAGAAAGCTTATGTCGTGCTTGAAATGCACTCACATCAGTCAGTCATAACAGTGCAACGACACTTCAGGACGAAGTTCAAAAAAGATCCACCAACTGCTAACTCCATTCGGCGATGGTATGCGCAGTTTAAAGCTTCTGGATGCCTCTGTAAGGGGAAATTAACGGGTCGGCCTGCAGTGAGCGAAGAAACGGTTGAACGCGTGCAGGCAAGTTTCACGCGTAGCCCGCGGAAAATTGGCTCATGCCACAACTGGAGACCGACAGCGCCGACTTCATCTTTCAACAGGATGGTGCTCCACCGCACTTCCATCATGATGTTCGGCATTTCTTAAACAGGAGATTGGAAAGCCGATGGATCGGTCGTGGTGGAGATCGTGATCAGCAATTCATGTCAAGGCCTCCACGCTCCACCGACTTAAGCCCATGCGATTTCTTTCTGTGGGGTTATGTGAAAGATTCAGTGTTTAAGCCTCCTCTACCAAGAAACGTGCCAGAACTGCGAGCTCGCATCAACGATGGTTTCGAACTCATTGATGGGGACATGCTGCGCCGAGTGTGGGAGGAACTTGATTATCGGCTTGATGTCTGCCGAATCACTAAAGGGGCACATATCGAACATTTGTGAATGCCTAAAAAAACTTTTTGAGTTTTTGTACGTGTGTGCAAAGCATTTTGAAAATATCTCAAATAATAAAGTTATTGTAGAGCTGTGAAATCGCTTCAATCATTTGTAATAACCCTGTATAATGCCAGCAGCAGCAGCAACCAGAAGACAGTCTCCACTTGACAATGGCCGAGGAGTACTCGGCCGAAAGCTCGTGGATTTTAAACCACTTGACCCGGCTGGAAGCGCGAGAAACTTTTATTAGTACATATCGCCGTGAAACTATGCACTCCTATATTGCGTATGTTTTAGTTACAAATCTGGTTTTCATTAACACACGAGCGGGCGCGCCTGTGTTTAAAGTGTGCCAACAAAAAATAAAATGATTTTGCACGGTTCCATTTTTATTTCGCAACTGCAGACCAGTACCTATTCCTTCATTAATGCTCCAGGTAACACAGTGATAAATGTGTTGTCATACGTCCAAGTAAGCAGCAGTAATATAAAATACAAAGCGAGCTAGGCAGAAAAAATTTACTATCTATGCAAAAAAAATTACCCTGATTATGAGCTAGCAGCCTAATGCCACGCCGGCCGCTGTGGATGAGCATTTGTAGGCGCTTCAGTCCGGAACCGCGCTGCTGCTACGGTCGCAGGTTCGAATCCTGCCTCGGGCATGGATGTGTTTTATGTCCTTAGGTTAGTTAGGTCTAAGTAGTGCTAAGTCTAGGGGAGGTGATGACCTCAGATGTTAAGCCCCTTAGTGCTTAGAGCCATTTGAACCTAATGCCACATTGAGGCAGTTGTCTACGAGAGCCGGCCGGTGTGGCCGTGCGGTTAAAGGCGCTTCAGTCTGGAACCGCGTGACCGCTACGGTCGCAGGTTCGAATCCTGCCTCGGGCATGGATGTGTGTGATGTCCTTAGGTTAGTTAGGTTTAATTAGTTCTAAGTTCTAGGCGACTGATGACCTCAGAAGTTAAGTCGCGTAGTGCTCAGAGCCATTTGAACCATTTCATTGTCCACGAGATAATTAGTGATCGAATAAGCAGCTGGATGGGATCTGATGCCACTGCACTGCTTAATGCTTCAAGTGGGTCATTACTGTCTCTGTAACTCCTCTCCTTGGCAACAGAGTGTTGAACTGAAAATTTATTTCATTATTGTTTAATAAAACATTGGTGTAGCTCATACTATGTAAGTTTAGTTTCTTGTTCTTTAAATAAACTAAGATCAAACTGTGAATTTGATCATACATGACTCACCTTGGCAACATAAATGAAGCTATTCTATACATGTGTACAAAGTGCGCTGCTCGCCCACTCGTGTTATGAAAAACGGCGTGCCCACTCGAGGGTTAAATTACTCGAAAACTATTAGAGGTAGCTTGTCTCTTAGTTATTATTTTTAGGTAGAACTGAAACATCATACAAATTTTAAATTTCTAAATCTAATATTTAGCACCTTCAATTTGTCTTAAAACTTGGATTGTGACTGTAATTTTTATTATATCTAGCTTAAACATGCACCATTTATTTTTGAATTCCCTTGGCACATTCTGGCCAAATTCTGGCCTTCTAGCTTTAATATTTATCGTCACTTATTTTTTATTCAAACCATATTTTTATGAAAACTCTTGATTTAATTACTTTAAGACTTGACATTTAAAAAGTTATTACATTAAAGTATATGTTGACAAAGTCTGAATAAGATATTTTGACTCTTAATTTTATGCCTAATTATGGTGCAATACTTATGCGCTACGCGCAGACGCGTTATGGTGACGTGGCGCTAGTAGCAGTGAACTGGAGTGAACCACGGCACACTCGCTCGCATCTGCACCTCACACACGATACAGCGCTTGTTTCGCTTCAACCTTACCTACTCTTTATCTCGTCTATTAATATTGTACTTAAATGTCATGTGCACCTAAAACTTTTGTAGTAAATCACTTTGGCAGCAGTCCTGTATCTCAAACTGTTACCCTCGAAAACAGCAACTTGATGTGTCGTGTACGAGTCTCTGACACGTCACCTTGACTGCTAAGCGTACAATAAAGTTTTACTTTCGCAACACTCCGTTAGCAGGTATAAAGTTTACTCTACCTCACACTTGATTATAGAAACTGTTCTTACACCGGCCAAGCACTTTACTAGTAACCATTTCTTAATCAATTATAAACCACGTGTCACCTAAACTGAACTGTTGCTAGAAGACTATCGACTCTTAATATGTATGGCAGAGGTTGGGTTCAATCGAATACCTAACACACGTACGTAGATACACTTTACTGTATTTACCACTACCTACTTTCACTATCATTTTTGATAATGCGATTCTATCCACCTGACAAATCAGTTGTTCTTCCTAGAATAGGATGAGAGCTGTTTATAACTCATCTTATGACAGACCGTACTATGAAAAAGTTTATGCTTCTGAACTTAACTGAATGGCTTTGAAGCAGAATTTCATTTAGCAATGTAATTATACTTGATAATATGATGGTTACAAACAGTATTGTTTCTGATGCAGCACTCTGGTTGTCATATTTGAAATTTTAAATCAGAAATAATTGCTGACAATTATTACTGAGAACCTGACAGGTATTTCAAATACAATTAATTTCAGCAAGTGGAAAATGCGACGAATGTGATATTTACGCTCAGTTTTGACTGAAATAGCAAGGCAGCATTTTATTGCGTGCTCTACTCAGAAGCTACGTCGTATTTCGCAAGTACGACGTATGAAATCGTAATTTTAACGCAAATTATTAATCAAAATTTGACATACGAAATGTCTCTGGGTAAAATGAAATTTAGAATTACTGAGAAAACAAAGTTCATGTTATTCGAAGAAAACTATGTTCTATGATGAATTCTTCTCGGGTTATCAGCCGAGTGGTGGCGTCGTCTTGTTGTAACGTTTCGATGTGTTTCGTACCAATCATCTTCTGGCGAAAACAGACTGACTCTCCGTTACATATCTAAATAGAACAAGTGATATAAAAGTCTTGTCTTCGTCGAAATGAGTGGCGGTAGACAGTTCTACGTATTTTCTTCGTGTCTCTGTCAAAGTGAATGTATATGATCCACCATGACGCTTTTCAGAGCTATTTTTCCAAATGCACTAATGACTCGAAAGCTTTGGTACATTAAATGCCCGGAATTTTTTATATCCGCGACCATTAAATTTCAGAGACGATTTATGAATGGGCAAGCAATACACACGCCAATTTAGGAGTGATTCGACGCTGAATTAGGCAATGAAACCTGATTCTCTGGACACCTATAACACTTCCACACTGTGTCCGGTCCACCTGCCATAGGCCTGCTTTCGCCTGCTGCACATGCCACGTGGCGCGTCAAGGTCATGCCTAAAGGAAAACCCAGTGTCATTCCCAACTTACGTGACATAAAGTTTGCAAAATGAATTTAACAAAACAGTATGTATGTAGGTACGTTAAAATCATTTATAATTTTTAACCAATGTTTTATCATATTCTGTTATCTAAATAATATATATTTCAAAAATCATTTAAGAAGTTCTGAAGACAGCAACCGTTTCCAACTAGTACATATGTTTAACATTTTTAAGATTTTAATCGTTTAATTATGTTCAGCATAGTTGTTGGGTTACACCGTTACCCTTAAAAAAGACTATTGACACAAAATTAAGCAACCAGAAGCTTCATTGTGTTACTCTGTCACGCTACATAGACCTCGTGAAGAATATCAGGCGCCTTTTACGTCGTGCAGTAAATCTGAATTCACGAGATGTTCCGGAGTTTTCGCACAGATAATTTCTTTCCTAGAAGATAAAGATTATAAGGTTTATTATAATGTATCAGCAACCAGCCACTAGAATTGTTTAAACAAGTTTATTTTACTCGAACCATTACCGGTTTCGGATTTATTACAAATCCATTTTCCGGTGGTTCTTACAGCTTTCTTTTCTTTCCCGTTGGGGTCTCGTTTTGTGCTTGTAAGTGATGTGTAGAAGTTTCTGTGCGACGAATTCCTCCTGTATTTGTGTTTTGCATTATAAAGCTAGCACATTTTTGCACGTGCACTATGTAAGTGCTGTTTGATCCCCTGTAAAAAGCTATGAAACACAGCACACACGCTCTACTACAGCTACGCTTCTCAACATGTCAGCTTTTGGCCAGTCAGTGTTAAATTAAGACTGATGAAGTAGACAGCAACCAGCCACGGATGATTGGTTCCAACCCTAAATTGACACCTTTGTATTGACGGAATTCAATGCTACACTATAAACGCCTTTTCAGAGACTTGTCAAACTGTTAACTCAGTATTTCCATGCCTGTGTTGATTAAAATTTCATTCTTAAGCGAGGTCCTTCCACTATTTTCTCTGCAGAAGTAGACCGTTAATTCAGATAAAGACTGATGTGAGTACATATTGGTTACTGGATGTGCCCATCGTTACTTGAACGCCGGCCGCGGTGGCCGAGCGGTTCTAGGCGCTACAGTCTGGAACCACGCGACCACTACAGTCGCAGGTTCGAATCCTGCCTCGGGCATGGATGTGTGTAATGTCCTTAGGTTAGTTAGGTTTAAGTAGTTCTAAGTTCTAGGGGACTGATGACCTCGGAAGCTAAGTCCCATAGTGCTCAGAGCCATTTGAACCATTGTTACTTGAACTTTTCAGGTAGAGACTGCAGTACAGTTTGCTCAGAGGACGTGCATGCGAAACTTGTAACGTGTTTACACTAAGTACACACACAAACGATATACAATAGAATTTGGTTCTGCCACGTCTGTATTTTCGGAAATTTTTTAAACTTCTTCCCAAGCGTATTTAAAATAATATTCAAGTCATTCAATGTCGGTAATGTTAGTTCTATGTTTAATTTCATGTAAATTTATAATACTAGACATACGTAAACTTGTAGGAGAAATTAATATTTCAAACCTCTATACATGAAAGGCAATGTCCTGACAGATTAACTGGCTCAAAGTCGCGCAGCTCAAACCGATAAGTATAGAAACTTGAAATTTGGACCAGATGTGGATTTTATATTGAAGGTTTCTTTTAAGGAGGACTTTTTCGAAGTTCCAACACTAAGGGGATGAAGTAGGCGATAAAGAATTTTCTGAAAAATGTCACTATTAAGGCAATTTTGTTGCTATACCTACAAAAATTCAAATTTGGTTTCTTGGTCAGAAATAAAGAAATACGTGTTCCAGCATTTTTGAAACTTTGCCCCGAGAAATAGTGGATGAAAGCTTTTTTTCAAAATATATAATACTCAAGTATTTTTAATCTACATCCATGAACATTGGTATTTGACTTCTCGGTTACAAATAAGAAGATACGTGTTTCAGTGTTCTGGAAACTGAAGCCCTAAAGGGATGAAACAGGGGATTAGATTTTTCACGAAAACATTTAGTTATGAAATCATTTTAAAGCTAAATTTATTAACTATTGAATTTGGCTTCTTAGTTAGAAATAAAACAATACATGTTTCATTGTTTTTGGAAATCCAACCCCTATGGTAGTGAAGCCGAGGATGAAAGCCTTTATGGAAGTACGATGGTTGACTGAAAAGTAATGCCTCCACCTTCGTTAATTTGGTTTGGGTGGGAATATTTTAATAAATCAAACGCAGAAGTAATCCTTAGAATGTGATCTTTAATTGCCAATATTCACTTTTCCACATAATCACCAAACAACTGGATACATTTCTCCCAACAGTGAACAAGTTTTCTGAAGCCGTCACGGAAGAAGTCGACACTCTGTTCCCGCAACCACAGTCTCACAGTTCTTTCAACATCTTCATCAGAAGCATAATGATGTGAAATGCCGATTGTGCTTGTAATTTCTCTTTGAGTGATCCGACGTTCGTCCTGAATCAATCTATCAACATTTTTCTTGTGAAACTCAGTGGTTGCTGTCACAGACGTCCAACTTTTTGTTTGTCACTCAGGTCAGATGTTCCCGCCTCAACATCTTGAAAATTACTCGCCCAACGAAGCACAGTACACACATCAACACTATCACCATAAACTGCTTTCATTCTCTGACGAATCTCCTTTGGGGTGACACCTTCTGCTGTCAAGAATTCAGTGACTGCACGTTGCTTAAATCGCATTGACCGACCCTCTGCGCAGGGTTCCTGTAACAACACAACCGTTCAATGCTAAGGCTTCCCACCAACTGGAGCTGTAGAGAAAAGGCTACGGAACAAGCCAGTACGTGCTGCATACCAATGCTGCCAACTGTTGAAGAGTTACGAAGGTGGAGGCATTACTTTCCAGTCAACCCTTATATTTCATTGTGCAAGCATTTTTAATGCTAAATCTATGTCAATTTGTAATTGGCTTCTTTGTTAGAAATAAAACATTCTTATGTCACTATTTTTGAAAATTGAACAAATAAGGGGGTGAAATAGGGAGTGAAACATTTTATGAAAATGTTACATTTCGAAAGTGTTTTTAAAGCTAAATGTTTAAAAACTGGTGTTTGGTTTCTCAGTTAGAGATGAAAAAATATGTTTTTCACTGTTTTTGGAAGTTCAGCCCCTAAGGGGGTGAAATAGGGTCAGACTGATTCACTGACTCATCGTGGCCCAGCCCAAACTGCTGAGGTTAGAAACTTGGAGTTTAGAGAGGGTGTGGATCTTATACTGTAGCCATCGTTTAACAGGGGATTGTCCGAAATTCAACTTCTAAGGAGGTGAAGTAGGGAAAGAAAGGCTTTTCCAAAATATGTCGCAAATAAGGGTTTTTGAAAGTGGAACTACGAAAACTGGTATTTGGTTTCTCCGCCAGGCGCGTTCCTAGCACTGTCGACAGACGGACCTAGTAGGGTACGCCATGAAACGGCCGCCACCGGGGAAAACAGCGCAAGCGGGCGCGGACGGAAGACGGAACATCTGCCGACCGACCGACACGGTCGCAGCGGGAGTGGACGTCGTGTGGAAGGCCAGACAACGTCCAGACATAAATACGGGACACGGTCAGCCTGTCGTTCAGTCACAGGAAGCACCTGATGAAGACGCCGAGGTACGACGACGAAATATTGTGTTTGAAAAACGCAGACCACCTGCAGTACACACGATTCAACGAGATGTCAAAAAAAAAAAGCACGTGTTTCAGTGTTTCTGGAAACTCAACCCCCAAGGGAGTGCAATAGGGGAAATATATCGTTACTTAGAAAAACCTGAAAACTAAATTTACGAAAATTGTTATTTCAAATTCAAATGGTTCAAATGGCTCTAAGCACTATGGGACTGAAATTCTGAGGTCAGCTAGAACTTAGAACTAGTTAATACTAAATTGGAGGTGTTATAACTAATATTTGTAAGGAATAGTGAAGGTGGGAAACTAACATTTGGAAGGAGTAGTGAAGGTAACAACGCCACCTTGAAATCTCTCACATTTATGACACCCAACATATCATACATCAGTCAAAAATGAAAAATGCATAATAGTAACGAACAATGGAAGTGATTCATTCAACAGTTATAGAAAGAATGTAAAATTTAAACATACAATGAACTTTAATTACCTCATTTTTACGTTCAGCACAGGCATCTTCGTGCAACGTCCATATCACTGATTTTTTTTACAGATCCATTATGACATGTTTCTTGATGCCGTGTTTTACATTGTATGCAGTGAATCCAATCCTCCGTGCTCCATTTGTCATAGAGGTATCCTTCACAGTCACCGCAGTACAGACCCTTATTAAAAAAAAAATTGTTCAAATGGCTCTGAGCACTATTGGACTTAACTTCTGAGGTCATCAGTCCCCTAGAACATAGAACTACTTAAACCTAACTAACCTAAGGACATCACACACATCCATGCCCGAGGCGGGATTCGAACCTGCGACCGGAGCGGTCGTGTGGTTCCAGACTGCAGCGCCTAGAACTGCTCGGCCAGCCCGGCCGGCGATCCTTATTACAGCCTTGAAGTGTGCTCTGATTGGCGTTTTCTTATCAGCGTTTGCATGACCCCGATATTGATTCCGCTGAGGAATCAGTATTAATGAACTCTCTGTTGAGAACTGTTGGTTTGGCATTAAGCGGCCTTCTGTTAGTAGCTTTCCTTTCTATCTTTTGGAGTTGCCATTATTTGTTGAACGAGTGATTCCTCAGAGATATTCTCCCTTTGAACTGACTAGCTGACTTCTGCAATTGGTCTCTCAGACACAGAACTCGGTGAAAATAACGTTTCTTCGGTTATATGGAAAACTTTCAGTTGCCCTAAACACAGAAATAGCGTTAGCAGGAGTTGTGGCTCAGTAGCAGCCTTCAGAAAATAGTTTTGGCAATCGTAGCTTCCCAAGTGATAGTACAGGATTCTGACGACGAAAACTGTCAACATCCTCACTCCTGTAGACAGTTGTGGAAGAAAAAACCTTGTGGAGGGACTGGAGTTCATGACTGCATTGAGCAGGGAGGCCGATATCTTGATACCTAATTCTGCTGCTACATCCAGTACAGTGACATCCATGTGAGTTCTACGGCCATCCAAGACGAGCAAGCAGCTGCCATAAGACCGGTACCTGTTGAAATGTCTCAGAAACGATCAGAAAATCTCTGTAGTGACATCGATCTTGGGTTTCAAAGCTAATGAGCTGCCAGTTGGCTAGTCATCTCCTAATTCCCTTTTTACAGAGACGCCTTTGTGAAGGACCATGGGCGGAATTCACATACCAACAACATTACAACACGCTACAACTCTAAATATTTCTCCTTGTTCTCCATGTGTTGCCACATGCACTCTTTTACTACCATTTCGGGAGAGTACTTTGTCGTTAGCAATGAAAATTAACTCAAAACCAGCTTCATCTACATTATAAATTTGATGTGGCAACAGTTCAGTTTGGTCATACACCGAAGGTAAAACATCAAAAAAGTGCTTCACTTTCCGCATACTGAATCTCGTAAGCCTGCCGTAACTTAAATTTTCCGTCTGCCTAAGAACAGCTTTCGGATTGCGCTTTAAAAATCTTCTAAAGCAATATCTTCCTGCTTGATCGTCAGAGAAAGACGTTTATGTGCCCAAGATCATGCTGATTTCAGCTGCCTTGTTGCATAGAAGTTTTTTGGTGACACCAAAAACAAATTTCCGCAGCCTAACAACTCTTCAAGTTATTTTTCAGTGTTGGGATGCAACAAAGGATTACGACCGAGTTTCCTAGTAGGCGTCTTGCCTTTATCTTTGTTCAGCCAATGTCGAAGGGCTCGGGATGTTAAATGTCCTTGAAGCTTCCGAAACAATAAGTCCAGATCTAACTGCTTCAGTGGCCTTCCATACATCCTCAGTAGTCCGATTCGCACAAAGATTTTGACATATGACATAAAAACGGAAATAGCGTTACTGTTTTATCAAATGTACTGAAAAACACGTAAATGTTTTAAAATCTACTTATATGCTTCAACACACGAAATAATCTATTTCAGTCACATCATAATCGATATATTAAATGAGAATGACGTTAGAAATTTGTACGTACCCTTCTTTAACTCGTTGAAAATACTCAGCGCCATTAAAAGCAAACTTTTAGCAAACGACCTAACTCTCACGGCTGTCCAACCCACTCTGAGTTTGCTACTGCTGCACGGCAGCTAGAAGCATCCAGTGGAAGCTCCCTCCCCCTCCCCCCCCCCCTGTTATTCGTTACTTACGCGTTGCTGCCACCGTCAGAACATTCCCAAACTAGCCATTAAACTGCACATGACGTTAAAACCTGCACAGCGTTATTACACCCAGTTACCCTAACTGAAGGGAATTTCGATGCAAGCAAGTATGTGGCAAAAATGCTAAAGCTTTTTGTCAAACCATTCATGACCACGGCAACAAACTGCGTATTTTACCATGACAAAGCAAGATCCCACACTACAGTTCACCCCACATACGCATTGAGGAATGTTGGATTGTTGACTGGTCTGACTATTTATATGTCATCTGTAGAGCGTATAAGATCTGGGAAGACGTGTACCTTCAAGTCTACAGCTTTCAATTTTCATGAAGTGACACAAACGTGCTTGAGACGCAGGCCCGTTTCTACTATTACGCTATACTAATGGGGCCGCCTGGGGCAGCAAAATTTTCGGAGTGGCAAAAGGCGAAAAAAATCAGTTGCATATGAAACAGAGAAAAACTTGAGGAAATGAGGAGAAGAAAAGAGGAAAAAGCATATAGAATACTTATTTCATAAGTCTTTAATTACTTCGACGAACGTAAACACCTTGTCTCTACCTACCTCAACACCTAAAGCATCCCCTACTGAGTACGAAATGGTAATAAACCTGATATTTATCCATACATGTCGAGAGCTGGAGTGGGGAACATTAGAGACTTTTCTAGAATAAAGGCAAGGAAGATATCTTTGGGTAAAGAGGATGAATGCAAAACACAATTGAAGTTGTAAGACAGAAATTAAAAAAACGACATAAAATGTCATTAAGGGTGCTTATTTAGATATTTAGTGTTTGATGTGTTTTACTGTTTACATTGTTTAATTCTAAATAGAAATTCTTTAATCTCTAATACATTTAAGCTTTCTAGCGTCGGAGTGGATGATACAACGTTGTATTTCGAAATGTTACTTCTTAATGTCTCATTTAAGAATTAAAAAATGTTTAACAGTTACACAATGTAGCAGTTTTTGTAATATTCCCAATACCTTAATGCTACGAAACTACTAATGTTACAGTTAAAAAATAAATATAACTCAAAGGTTTAAGTAAGGTGAAATGATTTCTGAGGACAAAATTGACGACAAAATGAGATTCTCGTCATCTTTGACATCTTCATTCGGGGGGATCTATGCGAACTTTTGGTTTAGCACATGTGTGGATAAAAATCCTACACCAAGATAGAAGTTTCTCTTTCCTGAGGGGTTTGGGTTGTTTGGGGAAGGAGCCAGACAGCGAGGTCATCGGTCTCATCGGATTAGGGAAGGACGGGGAAAGAAGTCGGCCGTGCCCTTTCAAAGGAACCATCCCGTCATTTGCCTGGAGCGATTTAGGGAAATCACGGAAAACCTAAATCACGATGGCCGGACGCGGGACCTCTTTCCTGATCACCAATTTCGGCTCATGAGCCGAAACCGGTAATCGGTGAAGAAAATTTGCAATCCTGACGAAGGATTTTTACCCACACATTTGTTAAAATAAATTATGTCCTCAATTTCAAAGCAAAATTGAGGACAAATAACGACATAATTAAGAGCAACATGTGACATTATGGTAAAGCCGATGATTGTCAAAGAATGTATAAACTCGATCACGATTGTCGAGTGAACGTACGATGAATCTGAGTGATACTTTTCAAGTGAAATAAGTAACAAATAAAAGTATAGTACTATCATTCACAGTAATATTTCTGATAAATTTTAAATGTTACTCTTAGGGAGAAACACGTAAAAACAAAGCTACATTTTGATTTCGTACTTAAATTTCATTGCTATTCTGTACATGGAAAAAATCTGAACACAAATATTTACTGTGTAGAGGAAGGAAAATTCCAAGTCCAGGAACCCTGATTGAACAAACAATTTAATGAAAAAAAGTAATTTATAACAGATATTTTTCCCTTACTTAGGGCTTAACGACCACCGCCAGAAACTCAATGCATTGTAAGTAGGCGCCCAGTCGTAGTTCAGGGCCACTCTCTCCCCGGAAGGGGATTCGAATCCGGACCCATCTCGGACCAATAATCAATCGCTTAGACCACTACGCCAAGGGGTGGCTAATAAAAGTTGAAGAACTCTCAATAGAAAGTGCAAACAAGGCGTCATTTATTTATTTAATCGCAAGAAAGTGGATTCTGAAAAAAATGAGATTTATTCCTCATTTTAAAAATATTTCAATTAAAACAGAAACGAAATAACACCACGATTATGTAGATGACCTAGTTTGACGCTGTGCCATGCCTCCCAGAAATATAGCATGATTTCTAAATTTAAGAAAAAAATTCATTCATTCACACAAGAAAATAGTTCAACGCTTTTATTAGTAAGTTTTCTTACAATATAATAGAGTAAGTACTAGATGCCAGATTTGGTTGCACTGGTATATTCAGTTGAGGTCTAGTTTAAAATGTTCAGCGCATTTTGCCCATATCAATTATTCTGAAAAATTTTAAAAACTCGGATCAAAGAATCAGAAACTGAGGTCATTTGTTCTCCTCATGCAGTTTTACAGGAATTGAGGACAAAGCATGAAAACTGAGGACTACCCTCAGAAACCAAGGACGTCTGTCATCTTAGTTTAATGATTAAAAGTATAACAGAAGAATTGCCGCGTTGTGCCTTTAGATGCTGGTGCAATAGCCCTGTTTAGACATGGCAATAAATTCCTTACGATGACGTTCGGGATCTGTTTGCTTCCACGCTACAATGAATAAAATTTTGTATTCGTGGCCATGGTAAGTCACACTTCATACTTATGTTGACGACGGGCATCAGGTTAATCATTTAATATATTTTATACTAGGAATATCATGCAAAGTCTTATGATTATCGTATTGGTGCTTCATGGTAAATCATATTTCATTTCGTTCACTGTATTCACGTTTTATAACAATAAGCTAGCATCAATTTTCTTGACTCAGGGTGGTCTGTCTAGTAACAATTCCACAAAAACTTCTGCATTGTAGTGTTGCGTCGGCAGTCTAGCACGTATTACTAAAAGGAATGGATGTGAAACCCGATATCAATACTAATTCAGAGGTCGGCTAAACTTAACATTCTCGTAGGCCGGATGTATCAGGATGAGCTGACAAATACACTGTGATGTAGTTCAGATGAACGGACGTAACCCACATTAATGATGCATGGTTTTGTGATCGGGAAGTGACGTCCCTCTCCTCAACACTTCGCAGATTCTAATGTTTCCGCCATTAGCTGAACCGTCTGACTGGTAATAGCAGACTTCGTAAGTATTACCGACTACAGGTTACAGGATTTCTCACTGAAGTAGCCAACATTTTACAATTAAAGATTGTGGATTAACAGTTATTGTACCAAAACAAACATTTTAAATGAATCTGAGTAACGGTCCTATTGTTTAAAGGATATTATGTTCCAGTTATTGAAACCTGGTAATCAAGGAGGGCAGGATTCGGTTACGATTGTGGACGGGGCCGTAATCAGTTACTGTTGGTTCCCTTTTGCAATTACACACATTTATTTTAAAATGATAATTCCACACTCAGCGATAAATCAAGATATCACACATTATTAATGAAGGAACAAACAACTGTGTAATTAATAGTGCTTTCAGTGCGTTACAGTTTACCAAATGAGCATAAAATACAGACACAGCAAATAATGTTTTAAAAACAAGCCAATGTGACCCCAATTAGAATTTTAAGGCAAATAACCACAGTCACGGCTGAAGGCCTTTAACGCCAAGAACGGCAATTACACAAAGTTTATCAATCATATGATAAAACAGCAATGTAACAGTAAGGTTAATTTAAAAGGACAAGCAACTGATCACCAAACAGGTGATACAAATGATGGTAAACTTGGTAGCACAATCATTTAAACCTGCTGTAACGCCAAGACTGGCAATTATATAAAAAATTTGAAACATACAGAATACTGTGCTTACAGCGGCAGGAAGGAGAAAGGAATCACACTAACCCTCAGGGCAGGTAAATGAGGCAACCGAGTGAGGTGGCGCAGTGGTTAGACACTGGACTCGCATTCGGGAGGACGACGGTTCAATCCCGCGTCCCGCCATCCTGATTTAGGTTTTCCGTGATTTCCCTAAATCACTCCAGGCAAATGCCGGGATGGTTCCTCTGAAAGGGCACGGCCGACTTCCTTCCCTAATCCGATGAGACCGATGACCACGCTGTCTGGTCTCCTTGCCCAAACCAACCAAAGGTAAATGAGGCGTTAGCGGTCACCAGGCAGGAAAAATACCGCTGGTTGAACTTAACAAATTATAACAAGCTGAACGCAGTAAACAGCAATTAGAAGTCTTGGAAAGCTAATCAGATCCGTCTTCCCCAAGCACCCCACTCGCTGCTCTTCACCTCGTCAACACTACGAGCAGGAACACGAACCCAAGACTGGAGAATCGCGAGACGTCACAATGGTGGAGGTTTCTCTACTTGAATGCAAACGCACTCAACTGAAAACTTTCAGGGCCAGGTTTACGACGAGGTCGTGCACCTTCGTTACCACAGGCCTTCGATCCGAAAGTCCATGCGCGCTGCCAGGATTCCTGGCGTGTTCCCGCACTGCGCAGACCTTGCTCCTCCTGAGTCCCAAATTTAACTGCACACGGACGCGATCTGGAAGAAGCACGGCGTCACCCCAAAGACAGAGCCACAGTCATTACATATCAATAACCGCCGCTGCTGCCACTAGCTGACATGCAATGCTTGCGAAACCAAGTTGTGCCAGTCAACACGCGAAGAAATCAACAACCGCAACCATGTCAACCAAACGATACGGTCTGGCCTCCAACAGAGGACAGAAACCTACAAACAGCACTAACGCGAGCCGCAGCATAGCTCACTTTTGGCTTCCTACGTTTTATTGCGCGGTATTGCAATTCCTTAGGATCGAATATAGACGTAAGTGTTATCAATCTTTTTCTAAAGCTGTCTGTTTGCGCTGCAGTCTTGTATGGAACTGAAACGTGGACTGTATACTGTACATTTCAGGCAGGATGAGAATACAAGATTTTGAAATGCAGTGTTATAGAATACTACTGAAGATAATTTGAGTAGATCGTATGATAATGGAAGGGTACTGAATCGCATTATGGGAAAAATAAATTAGCGGTGCACTTTGACTAGAAGAACGGATCATTTGAGAGGACACATCCCGGAACACCAGGGCATAGTCAGTTTCATAATGGAGAAAAACGTGGAAGTGAAGAATATTAAATGGGTACGGACGCTTGGGTAGAGTAACGAGGTTGAAACAAATGTTGGTTCCTGTATCTATGCAGAGATTAAGAGAGGCTTGCAGGGGACAGAATAGCGCAGGGAGTCCAATCAAGCCAGTCTTAGCAATTGCGACCCTAACAGCGGCGCTGGGCCAGTTACATGCACAATTAATTTGTGCTATTGCACAAATTACAGGTGATGTGAACTGTTGTCTATTACGTCCCACTATCCGAAACCAGTAGAAGTAGTACAGAAAACAACTAACGCAACAGACATAGCTACTGCAGTCTTAATCGCTTTGTGCAAACTGAAACGCAGACGAGGCCTTACAAATTAGAGTCACGTCATAGACGCGAGATATCATCTCTCACATTACGCATATGCACGTAAAGGCACCCGTATAAGTAAATCAAGCAACTGCATAATATCAAATCAGGAAAAGTAAGTTATTTAACAAAAGGTAATTCCATCTCCAGTCCTTAATCTGTAGTTAAGACAATACGGAGAGAAAGAAAACAAACACATTATAATAAAAATTTTTGTTGAATATACCAATATTCGTAGTAATACCCTTCAAATTACATAAACCATAAGAAAAATATTTGGGTAGCGCCAAAATATTTCGAAACTGTTGATAAATTTGGTGGTTTTGGTGTCGCAGTATAAATTATCATACCACAGTGAAAAAAACTGACAAATTTTATAGAAAATTCCATTACAATATGTCACAAAGACTATCGTGAATTTACATACTTCCTAATCTAAGCAATGTGGTCTCACATGGATGTTCGTTATTCGATTTGGGTGCAACCGACGCGTCTGTTAAGTAGTAAGATACCTCTATAATGGACCATCTCCGTTGACAGGTGGCACAAATGTCTCTAAGCACTATGGGACTTAACTTCTGAGGTCATCAGTCCCCTAGAACTTAGAACTACTTAAACCTAACTAACCTAAGGACATCACACACATCCATGCCCGAGGCAGGATTCGAACCTGCGACCGTAGCGGTGGCGCGGTTCCAGAATGTAGCGCCTAGAACCGCTCGGCCACTCCGGCCGGCACCCATATCACAGCCGGTCACGAAATCATCTAGTAGTCTCTAGCGAATGCCCAGAAAGCACCGCCGCAGGAAGCTAAGCGGGTAATATAATTTGAAACGAAAATGGAGCTTTAAATGAGGAGGGGGGAGGGAGAGGAGGGCTTAAGTTTACGCGCGGCGCAGTTTTGGCGCCGTCGTCGCGACGCTAATGTCGCCGTAATGCCGAGTAATTCGCCGGGGCTTTGCGGCCGGCAACAGCCGGCGAAGGGGCGGTCACCCGAGGGCAGCCCGCGCCGAAAACACTGTGCGACGGGCGCTTTTATCGCAGCCATTCAGAGCTGTCCACCTGCTCCGCTAATTCTAGCCGAAGCAAGTTTTTGAATGTGGCTTCTCGTTTCTGGATTCACTACCCCACTTCCTCAAAAATATTTGAATAGGCGCTAAGCAAAGTAACACAGCTTCCGTCAAGAGAAAGCAGGAGCGTCGGCACAGGACCAAGTGAAGTGGCGCAATGTTTAAGTTAATCGACTCATGCTACGGAAACGCTTATCAAGCCTCCATTCAGCCGCCCAGAATTACGATTTCTGTAGTATCCCTAAAAGAATGAAGTGAAATTTAGGATGGTGTCCTCGAGAAGGATCAATCGAACTCCTCCCCCATTCTTGGCGATTCAGAGGTCCCCCACCCCTCCCGCTTCCAGTAACCTACAAGTCGACTAGTTGTCAAACCTAGTAACACAGCTTCCGTCAAGAGAAATCAGGAGCGTCGGCACAGGACCAAGTGAAGTGGCGCAATGTTTAAGTTAATCGACTCATGCTACGAAAACGCTTATCAAGCCTCCATTCAGCCGCCCAGAATTACGATTTCTGTAGTATCCCTAAAAGAATGAAGTGAAATTTAGGATGGTGTCCTCGAGAAGGATCAATCGAACTCCTCCCCTATTCTTGGCGATTCAGAGGCCCCCCACCCCTCCCGCTTCCAGTAACCTATAAGTCGACTAGTTGTCAAACCTAGTACCGGTCACTAGAGTCCCGCACAGGTTACGTAAAACAGAGAATCTAACATCGTCTTGTAGCTACCGAAGGATTAAGGCCAGACAGTGGTAGGTTCGTCGCTCACTGAGCTGTTACCGGTTCGCCACGCCACACCTCTGCTCTGAACACCTCCATTTGATCGAAAACTTTTTTATGCCGGCTGTCAACAGCATCAATATGCACTGAAGAGCCGAAGAAACTGCTACACCTGTCCAATATCGTGCAGGGCCCCGCGAGCAAGCAGAAGTACCGCGAAACGACGTGGCATGATTCGACTAATATCTGAAGAAGTGCTGATGGAATTGACACCATCAATCCTGCAGGGCTGCCCGTAAATCCGTAAGAGTACGAGGGGTGGAGATCTCTTCTGAACTGTAGGCTCCAAGGCATCACAGATAATCTCCATAACGTTCATGTCCTGGACTCACTCTGTAGCAGTTTTGCATGTGTGGGGCGTCGCATTGTCCTGCTATAATTGACCAAGTCCGGCGGAAGGCACAACGGATATGGATGTAGATGATCAGACAGGATGATTTCGTAGGTGTCACCTGTCAGAGGAGTATATAGACGTATCAGGGGTCCCATATCGCTCCAACTGCATACGCCCCACACTATTACAGAGCCTCCAACAGCTTATACAGTCCCCTGCTGAGATGCAAGCTCCATGGATTCATGAGGTTGTCTCCATATCCATATACGTCCATCTGTTCGATACCACTTGAAACGAGACGCGTCCATGTTTCCAGTCATTAACAGTCCAATGTCGGCGTTGACGGACCCAGGCGAGGCATAAGAATTTGTGTTGTGCATCATCAAGGGTTTAAGAGTGGGCCTTCGGCTCCGAAAGCCCATATAGGTGATGTTTAATTCAAAGGTTCGCGTGCTGACAATTTTTGATGGCCCAGCATTGCAATCTGCAGCAATCTGCAGCTATTTCACGTTGAACGATTCTCTTCAGTCATCGTTGATCCCGTTCTTGCAGGATCTTTTCCCGGCTTCAGCGATGTCATAGATTTGATGGTTTACAGGATTCCTGATATTCACGGTTGAAAGGTGCCCACACTGAGTCACAGCGCCAGAGATTGCGCCAAAGAGTGTTATTCCGCCACCTCCACTGGGGCAGTTGAGTTCCGAGTTTGTCGTGGGCAGTGCTTGTTGAGAGGATGTCGAGAGCTGTACTAGTTGAGAGCATGTCGTGTGCAGTTGTTCTTCTGCTGGCCGATATAGTTGATGCTGTTCGGTTGGTGTAATGTATGTATGGAAGATGTTGCAATGACCACAGTGTATTTTTCGTCAATATATACGGAGGTAACAAAAATTTTTTATTTCAAATTTCCTAAATAGCAATGCGTTGTGGTCACAGGTTCAGTCAACAAAGCGTCTGGCTCGTGTTCATGTATTAGACTTGTAATTCTGATTTCTATGTGCAATTATAGTATTTCTGGTTTTTTAATTACTTCATTTTCATGGTGTTTAAAATTTCTTGTCGTATTGAGGAAGAACCGTGCCAGATACATCTACGTTGAACCACACTACCACACACAGAACAGTTACACTTGTGCTTTGTTGTTTCGTAGCTTTTATAATTGCAGGGGACTTAATTAATCAATTGTGTTAACGGAGATTTCCTTTCATTCTTTATTGTTATTTTATGCTGTCAGATTGCGTACTAATACTACTCAGGGCCAACCGGTTACGAGACTTCGTAACCGGACACACAGCTACTAAAGTTATATTTTCATTCAATAATTAAGCCCCCATGCACGTGGCGACCGCTGCTTCGGATTGTCCCTTGGAATTCTTTTGATAGTAAAAATATCAGACAGTATTATTGTTGTAGTAATTTGTAGTTTAGTAATTGTAGTCCATATTGCATGTGTAGATTTGGTAATTGAACATTTGTAGTTGTCTTGTCATTCTTCTAATGGTATTTTTGCAGAATTTAATTATTGATGTCTCGTATATGGGTTTGACAATTTTGTGCAACTGTGAAGGTTTTAATTGTTCGTTAATCGTGTTTGTCGGGAAGCATTTCGTGTGAATTGTATTGTTGGTGACAAAGTGTTATATTGTGTGTAATTTTCGTATAGTGACGAGTTTTGTATGTTTTGTAAATGACCACGCGATCGATGAAAAAGGCAAAAATGATGGATAGTCAGAATAACGAAATTGTGAACACGGCGAACTCGCCAACACAGGAGAACAGTAGGATGAATAATGAATTAAAAATCAATTTAATAAGCCGGGAAAATAGTCCGGAACCAGTTCAAAATTTTTCACAATCGGAAAATTTTCAGAATATGAGATTAACGATAGAAGATTCTGAAATAGTATCGAACACAGATAGCTTTACGGCTATGCCGAAGGAAGTTAGTTTTACGGGAAATGTTAGGGGCGAAAAGAATTTCGAACCAGTTAATATGGAGCAGCTGATGAGTGCAATATTAAATTTGGGATCACAAATAGGAACAATTAAAATGGTATGGGAACAATGGAAACACAGTTAAGATCTGAATTAAAAACAGAGATGGGAACATTGACAACATGGTTAGACTCGCAAATAGGAACAATTAAAACTGATATGGGAACAATAGAAACACGGTTAGACTCACGAATAGGGACATGTTTCAAAAACATGAAACATGAATTAAAGAAAGAAATTAGAGAAGAAGTACAACCTATTTTGAATGCTAACAATAATAGATTAATTTCAATAGAAATTAGACAAAAGAAGCAGGATAGAGAACTGGAAGAAATAGATCGCGTGATAGTACAAAAATTTTCAGAGTTAAATTTACAACGTGCACACGATAAGGAAGAAATATTTGAAAGAATCGAGGAATCCGTACCAAATGACAGAATAAATAACCTAACACAACAATATGAACAGTTAACTACTAAATGTGTCAATACTGAAACCCGAGTCGCGACACTTATGGAAGACGTAAACAAACAGAAAGAACAAATAAGTGACTTATCGGAAAGAGTTGAGGAGATTTCAGATAAATTGAGAAGTCTTAGTTTAAATGGGGACAGAGATTCAGATTATACAGCTCCACTGTCATTTGCAGAAACCGAAGAGTGCCAGAACATAAATAAACATGTTGAAAATCAAGGAAATTTTAATGAACGCGTTAAAAGGGAATTTGAGGTGTTACGAAAGCAAGTTAAACAAATTCAAAGCGAAATCGTAGGAAAAGACAGTAAAAGATATTTAGAATCAGATAGCAGTGGGTTTTGAAGAAAATAATTTATTTCATTTACGAGATGCAACAAGAGAGCACCAGGCGCGCGAACTTGAAAATAATCGACATTCGGACTGGGAAAGACGCGGTAGGTCTTTGTCGCCACGAGGCGAAAACTTTGACTATAAACACTGTTTAACTGTTCAGAAATTTAAGATCTTTTGCAATTCTAAGAATGACATACATCCATGTTCATGGTTAGATCAATTTATGTATGCACTTCCACCAAATTGGCCACTAAGTCACAAACTGGAATTTATGTGTAGCTATTTAAGTCCTCAGGGGATTCACTACACTAAGTGAATATATGCCGTCGCGTGCATAGGGCCCCGAGCTGTAATGGTGCTGTTTCCCTTTTAGTTTTCTGCACTGCTGCCTACTCCTTTACTATTCTTTGTATCTATCAAAACAACTCTTCAACTATCAATCTATCTAGAAAAGGAGTCAGTAAAGAATAACCGGATATGACTATTTTACCCAAAAGTGATTTCGGAAATTACCGTTTGTACTTACTGTATCTTCAGCAGCATTCATTCGTAGTTTAAACGAAATTTTACCTGTTTATCTTCGTGACAATATTACTTCATTGGTTGACGATATTCTTATTGCTAAACGTTCTTGGAGTGAGCATAACAAAACTTGGGATTCATTATTACGTATTTGTGCAAGAGTTGGCATTACAGTGAACTTGGAAAAATCTGAATTTGGTCGTTCTCAGGTGAAATTTCTTAGTCATATAATTTCTACAGAAGGTATTCTTCATGATCCAGAGAAACTAGACGCTATTCGTAATTATGCTGTTCCTACTACAAAAAGTGATGTTCGTAGTTTCCTTGGTGTTTGTAATTTCCTTAGACGCCTTGTTAGATTGGACAATTTGGCCAGACATCGTTTATGTGAACTATCTGGAAAGAATTCTAATTGGTGTTGGGATGAGGAGGCTCAATCAGAATTTGAACAACTTCGTGATGCTTTAGTTGCTGCTCCACGTCTTTCACATCCGGATTTATCTAAAGATTTTTGTTTGGCGACGGACTCATCATACAAAGGCCTAGGTGCACATTTATTTCAAGATATAGAAGAAAACGGCGTTGTAGTACAGAAAACTATTGCATTTGGAAGTCGTGTTCTCTCTAAATCAGAAAAGAATTATTCGATTACGGAACTTGAAGCTTTGGCTTTTGTATGGGCTTTCACAAAATTTAGCATATCTTTGTATGGCAGACATACTAAAGTTTACACCAATCATCGAGCTCTGGAATTTCTTATGTCAACAAAATTAACACATGGAAGATTGTCACGATGGACGCTGTATCTACAGGAATTTGATTATAGTACTGTTTACATACAAGGTTCTTCAAATATTATTGCGCCTATGGGTTTTAAACAAAGTGCTGAGGAGGACTGCATAGAAAACAATTATTGTTTGATGTATATTCAAGGTGTTGCGTTTCAAAATTTTATTTCGTCTTCGCTTCAGGACATCGCTAAGGAGCAAAACAAGGATTCAATCTGGAAAGACATTAAGGAGAAGTGGAAGAGAAAGGAAATTGTAGCGATTAGACAGTATTATTTAGTTCGCAATGATATTCTTTTTAAACGAAAATCGGTTGACAACTCTATTTGGTTAGTTTGCATTCCTGATGAGTGGGTTAATAAATTGATTTGGTATACACATTTCAGTTATGCACACTTTGGTCCCAGAAAATACTTTCGTGAATTATGAGAAAATTACTACTTCAGTAATATGGAAAAACGTATTCGATTTGTTCTTGCCAAATGCAAATTATGTCAAAAGGCTAAGCCACCAACTATTTCTCACAGAGCACCGTTGTTTCCTATCATTCCAGTGAAATTAAAGGAGATGGCTGCAGTCGATTTGTTCAGTCCAGTGGTTCGTTCTACTAATTGTTTTGCGTACATTTTGGTAGCAGTGGAATTTACACCAAAATATGCGTGTTTTACACCTTTACCCAAAGCAACAGCTCTTTCAGTACCTAATGCTTTCATCAAACATTTTCTTAAAGAAGTGGGTCATGTTGATACGGTTATATCAGATAATGGATCACAGTTTCGCTCTAAAATTTGGCTTCGCACTCTACGGCGTCGTAAGATTAAACCAATTTTCATTTCACTTTTTCACCCTCAATCTAACGCTTCAGAGAGATGGATGAAGGAAATCAACAAATTGTGTCATCTTCATTGTCATCAGAATCACAGAACGTGGGATCAGTATCTTCATGTTTTTCAAAACATTCTGAATGAACTCCCTAATGATTCAACTTCTTTACCGCCTATATTGATATTAAAAAATAAAGCACCGACAAATCGCATTTCTGAAATCGTTCCTTTTCCGCCTACACAGAAACTGTGGCATTCTGCAGTTGTCAACCTGGCTCTACAAAATATTGCATCTGCAGCTGCTAGAAGAGAGAAATCAGCTAAACGTCCTGGTCGTTTAAAAACCTTGTCAGTTGGTCAAAAGGTGTTAATTAAGTCTCATCGTTTGTCTCACAAAGGAAAGACTTGTGTCGCAAATATTTTCTGCTTTATAACGGTCCATATAGAGTCCGCAGAATTATTCATGATAACACTGTCGAAGTAGAAACTCTTAAATCACGGAACTCTAAAGGAATACACCATATATCGAAGGTAAAATTGTTTGTGGAATGACATGCTTTTGAGAAGTTAACGGTTATACGTAAACATGCAGAGAATATAAGGATACCGCGCCGTGTTCTGGCGGCGGCAGATACTCAAAGCAACAGTCAAGTCTGCGCGCCGCACAAGGCAATCGTTGACCGCAAACAATTACTTCCTACGTCACGCGTACCTACAGCTGATCGAGCGCTCAATGCGAATGTACTGACAGCCGTAAACAAATACACAGTCCAATTTCTCCGAATAAATTCAGTATAAAGCTATAGTGACTTGATTAATTATGTTATTAACGTTCAGTTTTTTTCAGGATACAGTTGTATAAAATATTTAAGAACTCCAGGTCAATCCTGTGTGTGTCCGACGTTAAGAGGACTTGCTACCGAGAAAATTTCAGGAAGAATGTAATTTCGAAGAAGAAAGTAATAAACTAAAAAGGTAACTATTAATTGAGTTTATTTTTCAGGTAACGAATTTCCACTTAGGTACGTACTTTAGACGTAATTTGCTACTCGCGATAACGTGATTTATACTTTGTGTTAACTGATTTTGACAATGATTGATTAATGAACAGGGTTGTTACTTATGTATATTATGCATCGCTTGGCTGGTTTGCTTTTTCACTGATGACATATTTTTTTATTATATGCCTGCTGTGCTTATTTATTTAAATTATAATTGTCACCTGATTAGTTGTGCTGATATGGTTATGTATGTAAGTTATACTTTGAGATTTATCTGCTTGCGCCTTCATGTTTACTTATTAAGATTACACATGAACATTTATTTTCTAATGCTGATATGATGCTAATGACCTGTTTATTATGTAAGATATATACTTGCTGCTTTGCGTATGGTTTGCATATTTACAAATTTCTGTTTTGTTGTCATAACTACTCTTTAATTTGGTATATAGAAATGCTGTTATACTGTGTACAAACATGGAGTTTAGGTCACACAATGGTATTAATTATGGATTGTTCGCTTGGCAGAGCCTCGTTATAGGGATTGTGCTACATCCATTTGTTAACATTCTCTTCTCTGCTGGTATATTTACTCGCTATTGCATGTTTTGCTTACGCTCAGTGCTGTCTATCTTAAGATAAGAAAATGAACTGCTATAATTCTACGAACGATATTGGTACTAGAAACTTCATTGAAGTCACATGAGCTGGAGGTTTCATGGAAGCTGTAGAAATTTATGCTAATAGGAAGGAAGCTAACGACATGACATACCAACACTAGGTTTAGACCATTGACAGTTATTACACTGCATTCTTCGTGAGCAATTGAAATAGCAAGTTACACTTGACACAGGAAATACTCCACATGTTTGCTTCTGTTTTGCCATAATTCTTGAAGTGGTGTACACACTGTGAAATTTTACGATCATTCACACTCCGTACACGTACTTACTTACTGAAAGTTATTCAAACTAAAGGCTGTTAGAGGTCATGTACGCATTTCTTTTACTTAATGATGGACAAGGTAACCAAAATGTATTTTATAATTCATAATGAGTAGAAGATTTGGGTCAGGTGGATTACACAGAGGTTGTGTGTGGACATTGTGTCTTCGGATTGTATGGGATGATGAATTGAAGTTTGCACTAGGATTTTATCAGTACTTGTTCGAGGAGACTGACTAGAGGAAAGAGTTGTTATGTAAGTGAAATGATATTGGTGATAAGGTTTATATGTATCGACGTATTGAAGAGGTATTATTGAGGTATTGAGATTATGTGAAGTTGATGATTATAGGAGTTTTGGTGGACAAGAGGTAAGGTAAATGATATTGATGATAAGGTTTATATGTATCGACGTAAGAGGTATTATTGAAGTATTAAGATTATGTGATGCTGATGATTGTTGGAGTTTTAGTGGATAAGAGGTAAAGAAAGTGAGGAGCCTTTTTTTTGTTGGCTAATATGGAACAAGGAGGATGAAGATGGCAGACTAGAACACTCAAGTAGAAGGAAGATTGTCTACACACACACTTTGTTAAATCAATAAGCAGTATATACTTTTTTTTTTTTGGAGAGAGGAAGTAATTGCATAGCTTGCCACACTGACAGTTGTTCAGCAACCGTACATTTTGATTGGCTTGGCAAACATTGGTCTTGACATGATGACTATGACGTTGACTAATATTGTTGACTGTTATACACTGTTACCACTACTACTTGATACACATGTTGAACATCAAATTTTGACAGAATTGCATTTACACAGTTAACACTATTCAATTACACAGTAAATCTTAAATGTGGATGAAAGATGAGTGAGTGTGTTTTGTGTGAGTTCTTTCCTAATCCCAAATAATTGGTACCGACTTACCTTCTAAATATTATTTTACTTGTTTGTTGTGGCTTGCACTGACACCCATAAGTATTGTAGGTTTACTGATATTTGTGCATTTGTAATAGTTAATTTGACAGTTATCTGATATCATTTGTGTGTCTATTATAATTTGTATGTTTAGTGTAAGAGCATTGATAATAATTTTGTAAAAGCAATTGTGTCTGCATTCAAACTGTTGTTCGTGCTTACATGTATTAACATTGGTGGGTGCCACTTAGAAATGTTTAATTACTGCTGATAAACTCTGATGAACTGTTTAATTAGTGATAGTGAATATTATGGACTGTTACCTGCACCTGCTCAACATTGCTGGGTGCCACTGATGGAACTGCTTCTACTGAAATGATGTCACTTGTTGCTGTCTGCACCTGTTCAACATTATTGGGTGCCATTGTTGGAACTGTCAACTTCTCCAAGGAGTGCTACTTGTTTACTGAACTATTGAAAAGATTTAATGTGAATATTTGTGTAAACTGATTTTTTGTGTATTTACTGTTTATGAAATGTTATGAGACTCTTACCTGCACCTATTCGTCATTGCTGGTGCCATTGATTGAATAATACTTGTGTAAACTATTATGTAAAATCACATGTATGCAAGTATTTGTATTCCTTATTGTATTTTATGTATTAGGTTATTGAAGGGTCAGTGCAAAGCCAAAATTTATTTAGTTATGTGATATTTACTTATTGATATTATCTTTTATTTTTGTCTGTATGGTTTTGGACGAATTTGGTGGTATTTTCACCACCAATGCTGGCAAAAATACCATCAAATTATAGCCCGTGGAGGAGGGGCATATGAAAGGTGGCTACACTGAGTCCAGCGCCAGAGATTGCGCCAAAGAGTATTATTCCTCCGCCTCCACTGGGGCAGTTGTAGTCCAGAGGTTGTCGTGGACAGTGCTTGTTGAGAGGATGTCGAGAGCTGTACTAGTTGAGAGCATGTCGTGTGCAGTTGTTCTTCTGCTGGCCGAGAGAGTTGATGCTGTTCGGTTGGTGTAATGTATATATGGAAGATGTTCCAATGATCACAGTGTGTTTTTCGTCAACATGTAACGCCGGAAATGCATATCCTCCTATTTCTAGCTATTGTACTATAAATTTGTTTTCCTTATTTTTGTTACCTGAATATATGACATTTCTGTGTCTTTACATATTGTAATTGTTTTACTATTTGTATATATATATTTATGCATTTATGTCAATGTATAATTGGTTTGTTTCGTAAATATTATTTGTATTTTTACGCTGGGTCTTGCCTAGGGAAAACTGCTATCGAACGATTACATCGATAGGTTGTGTGAAGAATCAAAGTGTGTAGGATCTTTGGTAGTGTTAACTCTGCCGCGTGGAGCGCGGGATGAGCAGAGAGAGTCTGGCTGGAGTAGCGACTGGAGCAGGTGTGTTGTGTGACGCTCCCGCGAGTTGCCGCGCTTTCGGGGTTTGGCAGCATGTAATTGCGCTCGACTTGCGATGATAGTTTCTGACGTGGTGTCGCGGACGGGAAGCATTAGCTGGCGCACATCAAGAGCCCGTTTCATCTGGTGACCGTGTCGAGAAGAAGGCGCGCCAACATCCAGCTTCTGCAACAGCGACGGCCGACAATGAGTGACTGTCGCCACATCCTCGATCGACGGCTTCAAACCTTCAATCAACCAACAAGGAAGACTGGAAGCACGTAAAGTTTTAGAACTGTATGGCAGACCTCGGCTTTTCAAACATTTAAAATTGTTGCATCACAAAATTACAGCAACTTAGCATGAACGTTTGTTGCTCATTGTCCCAATTGCATTACTAAGCAGAGTCCCTTCCTTTTCCGGAATGAACCCGAGTGTCGTTGAAATTCAAACGCCAGCATCATTTTATTTCACTGCTTTAATTTCAAAGTTCAGTTAAGGTATTCATAGCTGGCTACAGTATTTAGATTGCACAAGCACAAGTTAAGAGTGCGAGTTTTGTTACCGTATTTTAGTTACCTGTGACTGCAGCTCAGCTTGGTACGTACTAAATTTTACTATCGTTAATTGTTCAGAATCATTTAATTCAAGTTCAAAGTTAAATCCCTTATTTCTAAATTGCGTAGATTCAAGTAGCTTTTGAAATGATTGTTGAGGTAGTCCAAGACTAACCGTATTTTACTGAATTTCGATGTGCTTCAGAAAGAAAGCTCACTATTAACTTCAGTCACTAAATTAACTTTCGATTTTCCTGTTTTATTAATTCTTTTGCTAAATTAAGTCAGAGTGTAGGGGAATTTATTCCTTCTGACAAACTTTCAGTTTTCACACTACACATATCAACCTTCAGTTGCCACGCTTCTAGTGCTAATTATATGTGTAATAACCTTTCTTTTTCAGTTACTATAGTAATTGTCCTTAGGACTGGCGACCATAATTTCCCCCAAATCTGAAATATCTAATTACCGCTAGTTAATTGTTAACGTAACGGCCGCACATTTACTTTCTTTATTAACTTTACCCCTTTTCAAAATTAATTTCCACCAGTTTCATTAGAATTTTTCTTTCATTTAGATGTAACCCTTTCCTCCCTCTTTACCGACAAATTAACCTCAGTGACGATTGCTTTTCCCAAATTTCCATTAGGTACACGCGGTTTAACTTTTCACTGTCATTAAGGTCGATAAGTGAGGGGGAGGTTACAAACATATATGGAGGTAAGAAAAATTTTTATTTCAAATTTCCTAAATAACAATGCGTCTTGGTCACAGGTTCAGTCAACAAAGCATCTGGCTCGTGTTCATGCATTAGACTTGTAATTCTGATTTCTATGTGCAATTATAGTATTTCTTTTTTTTTAATTACTTCATTGTAAATGGTGTTTAAAATTTCTTGTCGTATTGAGGAAGAACCGTGCCAGATACATGTACGTTGAACCACACTACCACACACAGAACAGTTACACTTGTGCTTTGTTGTTTCGTAGCTTTTATAGTTGCAGGGGACTTAATTAATCAATTGTGTTAACGAGGATTTCCTTTCATTCTTTATTGTTATTTTATGCAGTCAGATTGCGTACTAATACTACTCAGGGCCAACCGGTTACGAGACTTCGTAACCGGACACACAGCTACAAGAATTATTGCATTCATTTAATAATTAAGCCCCCATGCACGGTACACTCTTGAAATGATCGTACGGTAAGTCCTCACTTCATTGCTACCTTGGAGATGATGTGTGCGCCGACAACAAGACCATTTTGAGATTCACTTAAACCCTGATAGCCTGACATTCTAGCAGCAGTAACCGATCTAAAATTTGCGCCAGGCACTTGTTGTCTTATATAGGCGTTGCCGACCGCAGCGGCTTATTCTACCTGTTTAGATGTCTCTTTATTTGAATACGCATGCTTATACCAGTTTCTTTGGCGCTTCAGTGTGAGGGATTCCCGTCCTAAAGGCCCGGGTTCGATTCCCGACTCGGTCGGGGATTTTCTCAACTCAGGGACTGGGTGTTGTGTTGTCTTAGTCATCATTTCATCCTCATGCGGCCCGCAGGTCGCCCAACGAGGCGTCCAATGTAATAAGACCGGCACCGTTGCGTCCGGACCCGCCCCGTAAAGGGCCTCCCGGCCAATGATGCCGAACGCTCATTTCATTTCCAACAACGTTTTGTCACTGACTACGTTGCATAATACAAGTTAAGACTCCCATTTAAATTATTTCAACCCGTACATCAACATCCCATATGCAAGTGAGACGTGGGTGCTGTCGAAGAAAGACAGGAAAACTTAGATCAGCTAAGATGCAATTTTTGAGGAAACTCAAATGCTGCAAACTGATGGACAAAATACAGAACAGAAATAAGAAAAGCGATACAGATCTTCGATTTGGGAGGCTAAATTAAAAAATATGAAGTCCGATGGTGTATCCATTTAGACAGAATGCGGTAATATCGTGTCTAGAATCGATGTAAACTGCAACCTCACTCGAAGACGAAATGTCGGATGTTGAAGGACAAGGTGGTATCCAGAACAGGCGGTGCAATGAAGATGAAGATGATAATGATGATGATGCTTTCTTGCAGGCGATTTTTCTTTGCTGACCGAGCGTTATATGATGGACACTTAACCAGTAACCCTCTACTGCAAAGGCAATTTTGCCACTCACTTTAGTGTTTTCTAATTTACTAAACGTATGGCCTTCTTAGAAATACACCGTTGGTTCTCTGCAAAACATTACGTCTGTTTGAAGAAAAGCACTCTCTGAGCCACCAGCTGTGCAAATACTCCTTTATTCTCCGTCGGGTTTGGTTAGATAGCCATCTCCACTGGAGGAAAATCTGCACAATGAAAAGCACGAATACATTATCTTGAAATCAACCTGAGTCATATTTTCATAAAATTACTTCGAAAACTCAGATCTACTAAAATTATATAAATGAGTGGTATCTGTTCTTTCGGACTGCGGACTGTGGAATCGGCAGGTGTAATACATTATATTTCCGTTCTCTCTCTCTCCCCCCCCCCCTCCATCTTAATTTACATAGAACTAAAATTATGAGGGTCGTTCAATAAGTAATGCCCCGTATTTTTTTAAGAAAAGGCATTAATAAACATACACAGACGCTTCACACTTGATGTTTGTTCTATGCGCCGGTGACGTTTCGAACCGTTTTGCCAGATGGAGGAGCCGTAGTGTAGAGTCAAAATGGCGTCTACAAACGACTCACGTTAGAAGCAGCGTACTGTTACTGAATTCTTGTGTGCAGGAGCAGAAACCGTGGTGAACATCCATAAACTTTAGTGTGCAGCGTATGGCGATGCTGCGGTTGATAGCAGTACAGTTGCGCGAAGGGTAAAGAAAGTTACAGCCTCGGGAAATGCAGAAACAGAGCTCCATGATCAGCCACGCTCGGGACGTCCTGTCACAGTCACTGCTCCAGACACGCTGAATCGTGCGGATTCCGGCGCATTACAACTCGGCGATTGGCTCTACAGTTGTTGGTCAGCATTGGAAGTGCTTCTGCAATGATTGAGACTCTCGAATATTCAAAGAGGTCCTGACGATGGGTTCCACGAATGCTCACAGCGGGCCACAAGATTCAAAGAAAGGCCATTTCATCTGAACTGCCAGAGCGTTTTGAGACCGATGGAAAGGCCTTTCTGTCACGGATCGTTACGGCGGACGAAACATGGGTGCACCACTTTGCGCCGAAATCAAAAAGGCAGTCCATGGAGTGGCATTGTCCTCATTCGACACAAAAGAAAAATTCAAGACAACCCCATCTGCCGGAAAAGTCTTGGTGACAGTCTTCCTAGATTGTGATGGCGTCATTCTCGCGTGTGCGCTTCCTTGTAAGAGACCTTGCTGTGTCATGGAGAAAGAGAAGACCGTTTGTATTTTTGTGACGACGGACACACTGAAGTCGTTTCTTCAATTTTCTGAGGGCAGCACAACACACTTCAGATTTTATCGTTGCACCACGAGGGAGGACACCAAACAGAATAACCCCTTCATAATGCCACGACTTTACCGGCTGAGGGCGCTGCTTTGAACTTTTTATTCGGAGTAGGGGTGGACTGCCGCTTTGCTTCGTGTTCGAAGTGATGAACGCATGCTCCATCGCCTGTGACAACGTTCAACCAAAAATTGTCACGATCAGCTTCGTAACGCGCAAGCGGTTCCGCACAGGTGGTCTTTCGTTGTCCTTTATGGTCTTCTACATCTACATCTTCATGGTTACTCTGCAATTCACACTTAAGTGCCTGGCAGAGGGCTCATCGAACAGTTTTCATACTACTTCTCTACCATTCCACTCTTGAATGGCGCGTGGGAGAAAGGAACACCTAAATCTTTCCCTTTGAGCTCTGATTCCTCTTATTTTATTATGGTGAGCATTTCCCAATACGTAGGTGGGTGTCAACAAAATATTTTCGCATTCGGAAGAGAAAGTTGGTAATTGAAGTTTCGTAAATAGATCTCGCCGCAAAGAAAACCGCCTTTGTTTCAGTGATTGCCACCCCAACTCGAGTATGATATCAGTGACACTCTCACCCCTATTGCACGATAAAACGAAACGAGCTACCCCTCTTTGCACCTTTTCGATGTCGTACCTGGTAAGGATAGCACACCGCGCAGTGATATTCAGGCAGAGGACGGACAAGTCTAGTGTAGGCTGTCTCTTTAGTGGGTTTGTCGCATCTTCTAAGTGCTCTGCCAACAAAGCGCAGTCTTCGCTTCGCCTTCCCCACAATATTATCTATGTGGTCTTTCCAATTTAAGTTGCCCGTAATTGTAATTCCTAAGTACTTAGTCGAATTGACAGCCCTTAGATTTGTGCGATTTATCGTATACCACAAATTTATGCGATGTCTTTTAGTACCAATGTGGATGACCTCGCACTTTTATTAGTTTAGTGCTAATTGCCACTTTTCGCACCATACAAAAATTCTCTATAGATCATTTGTAATTGGAATAGATCGTCCGATGATTTTACTAGACGGTAAATTACAGCGTCATCTGCAAACAATCTAAGGGCTGCTCAGATTATCACTTAGGTCATTTATATAAGTCAGGAACAGCAGAGGGCTTATGACACTACCTTCCTGAACGCCAGATATCACTTCTACTTGATGATTTACCGTCTATCACTACGAACTGTGATCTCTCTGAGAGGAAATAACGAATCCAGTCACACAACTGAGACGATACTTCACATGCACGCAATTTGATTAATAGTCGCTTGTGAGGAACTGTATCAAAAGCCTTCTGCAAATATAGGTATATGGAATCGATCTGAAATCCCTCGTCGACAGCACTCATTGCTTCATGGGAATAAAGAGCTAGCTGTGTAGCACAAGAACGATATTTTCTGAAGCCGTGTTGGTTATGTATCAATAAGTCATTTTCTTCAAGGTGATTCATAATGTTCAGTATATGCCCCAAAATCCTGCAGCAAATTGAGGTCAGTGATATAGATGTGTAATTCAATGGGTTACTCCTATTTCCCTTCTTGAATATTGGTGTGACCAGTGCTAATTTCCAGTGTTTAAGAACAGACATTTCGTCAAGTGAGCAGTTGTATATGATTGATAAGAAAGGCGCTATTGTGTCTGCATACTCTGAGAGGAACCTGATTGGTATACTATCTGGACCGGAAGACTTGCCTTTCTTAAATGATTTGTTTCACAACACATAATATATCTACTTTTATGTCACTCATTCTAACAGCTGTTCTGGTTTCGAATTCTGGAATATTTACTTCGTCTTCTTTCGTGAAGAAATTACGGAAAACTATATTTAGTAACTCCGCTTTAGTGGCACCATCATCGGTAACATTTCCATCGCTATCGCGCAGTGACGGTATTGACTGTTTTTGCCACTGGGGTACTTTACATACGACCAGAATCTCTTTGGGTTCTCTACCATATTTTCAGACAACATTTCATTGTGGAAACTATTAAAAGCCTCTCGCATTGACGTCAACACTAAAGTTCGAGCTTCCGTGAAACTTAGCCAGTCTTGGGGATTTTGCGTTCTTCAGAATCTGGCATGCTCTTTTCGTTGCTTCTGCAACAGTGTTCTGACGTGTTTTGTCTACCATGATGGATCAGTCCCGTCTCTTATTAACTTATGCGGTATAAATCTATCTATTGCAGTCGATACTGTATCTTTGAAATTTGAGCCATATCTGGTCTACACTTACATAATTAGCTTGGAAGGAATGGAGACTCTCTCTTAGGAAGGCATTAAGCGAATTTTTATCTTCTGTTTTAAATAGATATATTTTGCGTTTATTTTTAGGGGTTTTGATTGATATGGTTTTGAGCCTCGCTACAGTGACCTTGTGTTCACTAATCCCTGTATCCGTCATGACGCTCTCTATTAGATCTTGTGTTAGGAGGCAAGAAACCCATCCGGCACAAACCTTTGTATACTACAACCGGTAGGCGAGCGTTTCAGGACAACTAACAGAGACGTCCATTTGTGCAGCGACTTGTCTGACTGTGGACTGTGGAGCACCTCGAATGAGAGTGTCCGCACGTTCCAGCACTGCAGAGTCAGGGCTGTGTGCGGCCGGCCAGCACGTGGGAGGTCTAGCAGGTTTGTGAGACTGTTTTCTTATGACGACCGACGCCTCGCCCAACGACTCACTGTGCTTTTGTTCACTGCCAGTACTCTATAAATTCTGCAACCGTTTGTGAACATCTGCGATGAGCTGTTTCCTGCCTAAAGAAACTCAATGACAGCTCTCTAGGCTTGGAACACATCTCCGTTACAGAAGTCATTTTGAACACTACGTACAGCACCAGCATGCATCGGGACTTCATGAAACTAGAGGGACTGAAAAGGGAACATATCACGATGTTCCACAACAAAGTCCTCATTTTTTCAACCGATATTTGCTGAGATTTGTTGCGCTACTTACTGAAAGCCCCTCGTACGTTGTAGACGTCGCAGTAATCGACCCGGCAGTGAATGGCTTGTCATCTCGTATCGACAGCCGTGCCGCAGGTGGTGCGCGCCGCTGCCTCCCAGGTGGCCGCGACGCGCCGCGGGCCGCCGCCAGCTTGTCGCGACGTATCGACCGGCGACGCCGGCAGCTGCTGCGGCGGAGGCGGAGGCGGAGGCGGCGTCGCTGACCTCGGGGGGCCACGCACGCCGCGGCGCCGCCCGGACAGCCGACCACCGAGCCGTCCTGTCGCCGTTCTCAGACAGTCATTAGCTCAGCCAGGCGCAGTTACTAACTGTCAATACGGCCGTCAGCACCGCTGTATCGTCCCACTGTGGGTTATTCCGCAAGTGTCTGGGCCTCAGGCCGCTACTAGTGACGCCAGCAAAAGCAATGAACAGAGTGCAGGGAGATGTTCTCCTCAAACTGTTATGAGTTTTTGCCACTCTATCTGCAGAGGCACTTCGAGTAACCCTCGGACTGTGCCCACCTGACCTACTAATACAAAAGAAAGCAACCACGTACTGGCTGCAAAGAAACTTGTTACCACAGTGTCCCAAACCTAATTGGAGTGCGGGTCACAGACTGAAAACAAGAAAGGAAACCAATACTCCTCCTGCTCCAGACGGTGCGGAACAGTTCCGGACAAAAGACAAAAATAAATGGCTAATGGTTCAAGTGGCTCTGAGCACTATGCGACTTAACTTCTGAGGTCATCAGCCGCCTAAAACTTAGAACTAATTAAACCAAACTAACCTAAGGACATTACACACATCCATTCCCGAGGCAGGATTAGAACCTGCGACCGTAGCGGCCGCTCGGGTCCAGACTGCAGCGCCCAGAACCGCACGGCCACTCCGGCCGCCCTGACAAAAATATATCGTATTCGGGTTCAAACATGGTTCAAATGGTTCTGAGCACTATGGGACTCAACTTCTGAGGTCATTAGTCCCCTAGAACTTAGTACAACTTAAACCTAACTAAACTAAGGACATCACACACATCCATGTCCGAGGCAGGATTCGAACCTGCGACCGTAGCGGTCTCGCGGTTCCAGACTGTAGCGCGCAGAACCGCACGGCCACCCCGGCCGGCTCTTATTCGGGCACCCGTGCTATTTACCAGATACCCGAGCTGTAGACTACCTTTAATATTGAGATATCACAATTCCGTATCTCACATTCACCTTTCCACTTAACCACATTCATGACTGGCCATCATACGCCCTACGACCCTTTTTTTTTAATTTATTGGCTTTCGAGACGTGCCCTGTAGCCATCTTAATTGTGGAATGTTAATTAGGTCGATGCGAACGTAAAGACAATACAACATCCAATCCCCGAGTGGAGAAAATCTTGGCTTGGTGTTTCACTGGGGATGATGCAACGTGAAAGCTAAAACAGTGTCAAATTAGACTCATCCATGGAGATGGATATTATACAATAAAAACAAAAAACTCGTGGAGCAAGGAAGATTTTTGTGCTCCACGCAGAATTAGAAATGATATATTTTGGATTAAATAGGTTTAAGGGAAAAGAGACAATGGGAGCTGGAAGAAGATGACAAGGAAGGCAGAAGGAAAAAACCTCAGAAATAACATTTCAGATTCGGGTTAGCAGTCTGTTTGACTTGTTACATGAAGTAGGAGAAGAGCATCAACCAGTTTTTCAGATTATTGGCGTCTAGCATACTCCTCAGAACACTTTATAGGATAGATCATTTGAGAAATCATGTTGAAAGAAAATATTCTTGCAGCTAAGAATCTGTCAAGGGAGAAGTGTAGCCCAACAGCTACAGGGAACGCTACACACCGTCACAAGCGTCGTACCCCTTAGCGCCAAGCTTAGACAGGTGACAGAGAATGTAGAGGCCGTGTGCAGAGATTTTGAAGGCGAGTGGACGGGGAGCAGGAAGTAGCCTTGCTACAAACTTACAACATTAAAGGTGACCTGGAGAAAACAGGAGCAGCAACAGCACGAAGTCGCGTGGGGTTTTCTAGAGATTTTGCAGTGACATGGCCAGCATTGGGTTAACACGTTTGTTACCCGCTTTACCAAAGAGCTGCTGCGACTCGTAAATGGCGATAAATTAACCTTGGACATTAAGTATGGCCTGCACCTGAATAGGAGGGGGAAGGAAAGATCTATTGTGCATTTTGAAGAAAGTGTAAGGGGGTCACAAGCACACAAGACGAAATGCTTGTGATTACTAGAGTCGAATGGGCACATTTCTTAGGTTAGAGTCAGGTTACAGACAAACAGTACTGAAAGAAATTTCAGCATAACAGGACCATAATTCATGTAACAGTTTCAGATAAATGAAATTTCTTTCTTTCGTCAGAACATTAGAGCATTGAAAAACAAGATAGGTGACCTTCTCGTACGCCTAGAAGATGTGAAAAATTCTGAAGAGGTAGATGTGTTCTGCCTCTCTGAACACCGCGTAACCACAGGAATGGAGAAGTCAAACATAAGGGACTAGAGAGTTGCTCCATTTTCGTGTACAGTTAGCACATAAAAGTTGGACAAGATGCGAAAAATATTCAAAGAAATAATTTTTAGTTGATTAGAACCTAGAAGCATGTGCTTATGAGTTGCTACTGGTGAATACTTCTCCGATAACTGTAATAGTGTATAGATACCCCATATGAAACATTCAGCTACCTAGACGCAACATTCAGCTACCTGTCAGACAAAGAGAAACAGTCACTAGTCTGTGGAGAAACGGACAAGGAAAGTAAACCAGAAATATTATTTGGGTGTTCCTCTTTAGTTACAGAAGTCAGTTTTCCAACTCGTGTGCAGCAAAATAGTAGGGCACTGACAGATACCACCTTTACAGATAGATTCCTGGCTGAAACACTTAATGTGTACCCAGTTGCTAGTGGACTATCTTATCATGATGGGAATAAACAATACTGCAATACACGACTCTGAGGCAGCTTCATAAACGCAGTGAGGGTTATTGATGAGAACATAGCATTATGTTTTAAGAGTACGTCAAAAAGTGTAGTATGGAAAGAGGCACATATAGAAAGAGTTGTTAATGTCAAATTCAGTTTACTTCATAGTAAATCTGTGTCATTACTTGAAAGACGACTTCTTAAAAAGTTGTATAGAAGATTCATTAAACAATAAATGACCCGCCAGGTTAGCGGAGAGAGCTAATGCGCTGCTTCCTGGACTCGGGTAGGCACGCCGGCGCCGGATCGAATCCACCCAGCGGATGTGGTTTTTAGGCTGTTTTCCACATGCCGATAGGTGAATACTGGGCTGGTCCCCACGTTCCGCCTCCGTTACACGCGTCGCAGACATTTGAAACACGTTCGCACTATTTCACGATTTACACTAGATGCTGGCAGCTGGGGTACACTGTTCCCATCCCTGGGGGTACGGGGTGGCGGCAGGAAGGGCATCTGGCCACCCTTAACACTAACCTTGCCAAATCCGTTCTAACCATGCCGACCCTGCGATCGCTGCGGGACTATGGCGTAAGCAAAAGAAAGAAAGATAATTAAAAATATGTAAGCTTTGGTTGTTGTTGTTGTTGTGGTCTTCAGTCCTGAGACTGGTTTGATGCAGCTCTGCATGCTACCCTATCCTGAGCAAGCTTCTTCATCTCCTAGTACTTACTGCAACCCACATCCTTCTGAATCTGCTTCGTGTATTCATCTCTTGGTCTCCCTCTACGATTTTTACCCTCCACGCTGCCCTCCAATGCTAAATTTGTGACGCCTTGATGCCTCTGAACATGTCCTACTAACCGGTCCCTTCTTTTTGTCAAGTTGTGCCACATACTCCTCTTCTCCCCAATTCTGTTCAATATTTCATCATTAGTTATGTGATCTACCCATCTAATCTTCAGCATTCTTCTGTAGCACCACATTTCGAAAGCTTCTATTCTCTTCTTGTCCAAACTATTTATCGTCCATGTTTCACTTCCATACATGGCTACACTCCATACAAATACTTTCAGAAATGACTTCCTGACACTTAAATCTATACTGGATGTTAACAAATTTTTCTTCTTCAGAAACACTTTCCTTGCCATTGCTAGTCTACATTTTATATCTTCTCTACTTCGACCACATCAGTTATTTTGCTCCCCAAATAGCAAAACTCCATTACTACTTTAAGTGTCTCATTTCCTAATCTAATTCCCTCAGCATCACCCGACTTAATTCGACCACATTCCATTATCCTCGTTTTGCTTTTGTTGATGTTCATCTTATATCCTCCTTTCAAGACACTGTCCATTCCGTTCAACTGCTTCTTTGCTGTCTCTGATAGAATTACAATGTCATCGGCGAACCTCAAAGTTTTTATTTCTTCTCCATGGATTTTAATACCTACTCCGAATTTTTCTTTTGTTTCCTTTAGTGCTTGCTCAATATACAGATTGAATAACATTGGGGAGAGGCTACAACCTTGTCTCACTCCCTTCCCAACCACTGCTTCCCTTTCATGCCCCTCGACTCTTATAACTGCCATCTGGTTTCTGTACAAATTGTAAATAGCCTTTCACTCCCTGTATTTTACCCCTGCCACCTTTAGAATTTGAAAGAGAGTATTCCAGTCAACATTGTCAAAAGCTTTCTCTAAGTCTACAAATGCTAGAAACGTAGGTTTGCCTTTCCTTAATTTTTCTTCTAAGATAAGTCATATGGTCAGTATTGCCTCACGTGTTCCAACATTTCTACGGAATCCAAACTGATCTTCCCCGAGGTCGGCTTCCACCAGTTTTTCCATTCGTCTGTAAAGAATTTGCGTCAGTATTTTGCAGCTGTGACTTATTAAACTTATTAAGCCTTGGTTAACCAAGGAAATTAAATTTTCATATAAGAGGAAGAGAGAAAGTAATATAAAGGCCAAAGTAAGTTACGATCTGACATTACATACTACATATAATTCTGTAACATTTTAAGGAAAGTCATTAAAATGTATAGAAGTAGGCACATATTGACAGAAGTAAATAGGTTAAAACCATAAGGGGTATAGTCAAATGGAGATTGTAACAATTAAAGTAAATACCGTAACAATTAAACAATACTTCAATGTGAGTTCACTATAATGGCCCTCGAAGCACAGTAGCACAGTTCTGTCTCTGACCACGGACAATTATTCTGCTGAAAGATGACATCGCTGTCAGGGAAGCACCAAGCATTAAGGGATGCAGGTGATCCACAGCTGTCAGCGTGTCTTCAGTTTCTACCACAGATCGCGTGCAAGCATAGGATAATGTCTCCCATGGCATAATGCTGCTCCCAACAGCCTGCGTCAGTGGCGCGGTGCACGTTTCGAACCGCCGTTCACATTGATCACGGAGTGTGTGGAAACGACCAGCGACCTAGTGTAGCAAAAATGTGATTCACTCGAAGAGCCGACACGTTTACATCGAACAACGATCGAATCCCGATGGTCCCATGCACACAGCAATCGCAACTGACGACGTACACTCCTGGAAATGGAAAAAAGAACACATTGACACCGGTGTGTCAGACCCACCATACTTGCTCCGGACACTGCGAGAGGGCTGTACAAGCAATGATCACACGCACGGCACAGCGGACACACCAGGAACCGCGGTGTTGGCCGTCGAATGGCGCTAGCTGCGCAGCATTTGTGCACCGCCGCCGTCAGTGTCAGCCAGTTTGCCGTGGCATACGGAGCTCCATCGCAGTCTTTAACACTGGTAGCATGCCGCGACAGCGTGGACGTGAACCGTATGTGCAGCTGACGGACTTTGAGCGAGGGCGTATAGTGGGCATGCGGGAGGCCGGGTGGACGTACCGCCGAATTGCTCAACACGTGGGGCGTGAGGTCTCCACAGTACATCGATGTTGTCGCCAGTGGTCGGCGGAAGGTGCACGTGCCCGTCGACCTGGGACCGGACCGCAGCGACGCACGGATGCACGCCAAGACCGTAGGATCCTACGCAGTGCCGTAGGGGACCGCACCGCCACTTCCCAGCAAATTAGGGACACTGTTGCTCCTGGGGTATCGGCGAGGACCATTCGCAACCGTCTCCATGAAGCTGGGCTACGGTCCTGCACACCGGTAAGCCGTCTTCCGCTCACGCCCCAACATCGTGCAGCCCGCCTCCAGTGGTGTCGCGACAGGCGTGAATGGAGGGACGAATGGAGACGTGTCGTCTTCAGCGATGAGAGTCGCTTCTGCCTTGGTGCCAATGATGGTCGTATGCGTGTTTGGCGCCGTGCAGGTGAGCTCCTACACTGGCCGTACACCACTGGTGATCGTCGAGGGGACACTGAATAGTGCACGGTACATCCAAACCGTCATCGAACCCATCGTTCTACCATTCCTAGACCGGCAAGGGAACTTGCTGTTCCAACAGGACAATGCACGTCCGCATGTATCCCGTGCCACCCAACGTGCTCTAGAAGGTGTAAGTCAACTACCCTGGCCAGCAAGATCTCCGGATCTGTCCCCCATTGAGCATGTTTGGGACTGGATGAAGCGTCGTCTCACGCGGTCTGCACGACCAGCACGAACGCTGGTCCAACTGAGGCGCCAGGTGGAAATGGCATGGCAAGCCGTTCCACAGGACTACATCCAGCATCTCTACGATCGTCTCCATGGGAGAATAGCAGCCTGCATTGCTGCGAAAGGTGGATATACACTGTACTAGTGCCGACATTGTGCATGCTCTGTTGCCTGTGTCTATGTGCCTGTGGTTCTGTCAGTGTGATCATGTGATGTATCTGACCCCAGGAATGTGTCAATAAATTTTCCCCTTCTTGGGACAATGAATTCACGGTGTTCTTATTTCAATTTCCAGGAGTGTAGTTGGATTAAAATGTGAACACGTAACGATAGTCCGCTGCGGAGCTCGATATTCAACAATGTACGGTGAACAGTATGTTATGAAACACTTGTGCTTGCGCCAGCATTGTGCTCTTTCGGCAGAGATGCCACAGATCATCATCGATTCTACACTACTGGCCATTAAAATTGCTACACCGCATAGATGACGTGCTACAGAAGCGAAATTTAACCGACAGGAAGAAGGTGCTGTGACATGCAAATGATTAGCTTTTCAGAGCATTCACACAAGGTTGGCGCCGGTCACAACACCTACAACATGCTGACATGAGGAAAGTTTCCAACCGATTTCTCATACACAAACAGCAGTTGACAGGCGTTGCCTGGTGAAACGTTGTTGGGATGCCGCGTGTAAGGAGGAGAAATGCGTACCATCACGTTTCCGACTTTGATAAAGGTCGGATTGTAGCCTATCGCGATTGCGGTTTATCGTATCGCGACATTGCTGCTCACGTTGGTCGAGATCCAATGACTGTTAGCAGAATATGGAATCTGTGGGTTCAGGAGGGTAATACGGAACGCCGTGCTGGATCCCAACGGTCTCGTATCACTAGCAATCGAGATGACAGGCATCTTATCCGTATGGCTGTAACGGATCATGCAGCCACGTCTCGATCCCTGAGTCAACAGATGGGGACGTTTGCAAGACGACAACCGTCTGCAAGAACAGTTCGACGACATTTGCAGCAGCATCGACTATCAGCTCGGAGACCATGGTTGCGGTTACCCTTGACGCTGCATCTTAGACAGGAGCGCCTGCGATGGTGTACTCAACGACGAACCTGGGTGCACGAATGGCAAAACGTCGTTCTTTCGGTTGAATGCAGGTTCTGTTTACGGCATCATGATGGTCGCATCCGTGTTTGGCGACATCGCGGTGAACGCACATTGGAAGCGTGTATTCGTCATCGATATACTGGCGTATCACCCGGCGTCATGGTATGGGGTGCCATTGGTTACACGTCTCGGTCACCTCTTGTTCGCATTGACGGCACTTTGAACAGTGGACGTTACATTTCACATGTGTTACGACCCGTGGGTCTACCGTTCATTCGATCCGCGCCAAACCCTACATTTCTCCAGGATAATGCACGACCGCATGTTGCAGGTCGTGTACGGGCCGTTCTGGATACAGGAAATGTTCGACTGCTGCCCTGGCCAGCACATTCCCCAGATCTCTCACCAATTGAAAACGTCTCGTCAATGGTGGCCGAGCAACTGGCTCGTCACAATACGCCAGTCACTACCCTTGATGAACTGTGGTATCGTGTTGAGGCTGCATGGGCAGTTGTACCTGTACTCGCCATCCAAGCTCTGTTCGACTCAATGCCCAGGCGTATCAAGGCCGTTATTACGGCCAAAGGTGGTTGTTCTGGGCACTGGTTTCTCAGGATCTATGCACCCAAATTGCGTGAAAATGTAATCACATGTTATTTCTAGTGTAATATGTTTGTCCAATGAATACCCGTTTATCATCTGCATTTCTTCTTGGTGTAGCAATTTTAATGGCCAGTAGTGTACTTAATAGAGGAGACAAGCCTCCAAATTCCACGTTCTGTGAAGAGTTGTGTAAGTCCAACCATTTAATGCATAGATATAGGTTCACCACTTTCCGTTGATGCTCACACCAGTAGCACGTGAACGCTAAACTAGCTTCGCCATTTTCGAAGATACTCGTTCACAGGCTCTGTGTAATAATAATCTGCCTCCTGTCAAAGTCGCTTACCTCAATTGATTTCCCCAATTGCAGCCCATATCTCCGCTAGGGTGATCTGCCGTCAGTGTCTGCTCTGCTTACACTCATTCGTCACTGCGTCACGTGCCCACAGCTCCACCAGGCAACATCCAGCGTCGCGGTGGGCAATGTCCATAATGTTTTGGCTTATCTGTACATTACGTTTCATGACCGAAAGATTGTATTGTGCGAAAAAAAGTCTGGTCAACGTGGGAATACCATCCTTTCAAAGATGTATTGGCCAAATAGAGAGAAGAGCACAATGAGTAACCACTTCAGAGTCGGCAAAAAATGTACTGGCAAAAGATTGCTTATGTGCTCAAGGGCTGTTTCGTGCCTCTCAAGAGACCTGCTTGTTAATAAAGTAAAAAGTAAAGGTGTATACGTATAATTCTTAAAACCATTACCTACGAAAATCTGTTTAAACAGGGAGTGGAAGCTTGTAAAATACCGCCCATAAACAAAATGAATCACACTCTTTTAAAAACGACAGGATGTTTGCAGTGGTCAGGCCCCAGAACGTAATTCGCGACGTCGTTAAAGAATAACCAAGTCAACGGAAAAGAGATGTCATTCCGTTCTCAATTTTAAATACAATGTTGACTACATTTTGTGTGTAGTAATGAATGGCCTAAAATTAACAATACGCAAAGTCTAGGAAATGGGACTTTACCTCTGAAAACTCTTAAAAATTGTCTGCAGTCATTTACGCAGTTTTGAGCAGCACAGTTACTATGACGAATAACAAAAATAAATTTAGTCCTTCATCGATAGAAGATATCAAGCCGTAAGATGTAGAAGAATCAAATTTTTTCACCGAATAGATTTCTTAAAATCGTTTTATAAGTATTTCATAGCAGCCGGCGGGTCCGCTTCAGTGCTTTGCCGAAAAGGCTCGTAGTTGTGGCTCTCACTGTAGTGCGTGTTGCAGCGACAAGACTCAAACTGTTTTCAATTCAAACGGCGCAAGCTGTAGCAGAGGACACGCAGCACCACCTAGGACCCTTCCGTAACTGTACCTGCGGTGGTGTTTTGTCGTCTGCAGCTGTCGCGAGCTCTCGGTCGCTTCCGTTGCTTACGTAGGACGCATAATTTGGTTGTCAAAAGCGCGAGCTAGTTGGAAGGCTCTGCCCATAATGCTCCGAATCTTCTTAGTTCTGGAGGGATCTGGCAACCTAGTTTACCAAGGCTGAGTTGGCAAGCTTGTCACGTGCAGGCAGGCATTATCTTGCTGAAATGTAAGCGCCGGATGGCTTGCACGAAGGGCAACAAAACGTAGCGTAGAATATCGTCGACGGACTGCTGTGCTGTAAGGGTGCAGCGGATGACAGCCGAAGGGGTCCTGCTATGAGAAGAAATAGCACCCCTGACCGTCAGTTCTGGTTGTTGAGCCATATGGCGAGCGACATTCACAGTGGTATCCTACCGTTGTCCGGGACGTTTCCACAAACGTCTTCGGCCTGTAATCTCATTGACTGGAGCCGAATTGCCTTCAGTCATAAGTCCCGCTTTGAACTGAGCCCTGATGACCAGCGATGACGTGCCTGGAAACGCCCAAGAGAGCTGCGGGCCCCCAGCCTGACTGCCACCCGCCGTACAGCCCGACAACCCGTAGTCACGGTCTGGAGTGCCATTTCATTTCACAACAGGACACTTTTGGTTGTCATCTGCGGCACCCTTACAGTACAGCGGCACGTCGACGTAATTCTACGTTCCATTTTGTTGCCCTCCATACAAACCGTTCTGTGTTTACATTTCAGCAAGATAATGCCCGCCCGCACATAGCGAGAGTTTCTACTGCTTATCTTCTTGCTTGCCAGACCTTACTTTGGCCAGGAAGGTCGCCAGATCTCTCTCTAAATGAGAACGTCTGGAGTATTATGGGCAGGGGCCTCGAACAAGCTTGGGGGTTCGACGACCTAACGCCCCAATTGGACAGAATCAGGCAAAATATACCACAAGTCGAGACGCAACAGCTCTGTGAGTCAGTGCCGAGTCGAATAACTGCTTGCAGAAGCGGCACACGTGGACCAACAGGTTACTGATTTGCTCAATTTGTGAAGCTCTGCCGGCCGCGGTGGTCTAGCGGTTCTGGCGCTGCAGTCCGGAACCGCGGGGCTGCTACGGTCGCAGGTTCGAATCCTGCCTCGGGCATGGGTGTGTGTGATGTCCTTAGGTTAGTTAGGTTTAAGTAGTTCTAAGTTCTAGGGGACTTATGACCTAAGATGTTGAGTCCCATAGTGCTCAGAGCCATTTGAACCATTTGTGAAGCTCTTTCCCTCGAATAAAACATGCAAATTTTCTGAAATTCTTTGTCTGCACGTGTACGTCATATCTACAGATTTCGTTCCATTCGGGTAATTCCTTCGCTGTTTTTCGCTTTTTTGTATTTTTTCTTGATTACATTTAGCTGTTCTGTTTGTTAGCTGCTCTGTTTGTTAGATGCATTTCAAATGACGATGTTCTATTAAGTATAGCTCCAAGGTAGCGTAGATGTTAGTTATGGGGCAGACGATTACATTCACAGCTCCCCTCGTCGGAGGTTCGAGTCGCTCGTAGTCGAGGGGTAGCGTCCTCGCTTCCCACGCCCGGGTTCCCGGGTTCGATTTCCGGCGGGGTCAGGGATTTTCTCTGCCTCATGATGACTGGGTGTTGTGTGCTGTCCTTAGGTTAGTTAGGTTTAAGTAGTTCTAAGTTCTAGGGGACTGATGCCCATAGATGTTAAGTCCCATAGTGCTCAGAGCCATTTGAACCATTTTTGAACCAGGTTCGAGTCCTCCCTCGGGCATGGGTGTGAGTGTGTGTGTTGTCCTTAGCGTAGGTTATTTTAAGTTAGAGTAAGTACTGTGTAAGCCTAGGGACCTCATCAATTTGGCCCCATAAGTACTTACCACGAACAGGTTACAATCAAACATGCGTCGCGTTTATGATTGTTGGCTAGAATATTACTCAGCTGAAAGCATGTGGCCTGAGTTTTGTAACGGTTCCGTCAAAGTCCCCATTTACGAAAATATAGTCCCATTGCAGTTAGGATTTTCGGTAATAAATCTTCAGTGAACTCGATTTGTTTCTGCTGTGTTGTTATCAATTAGTCATCAGCATAATAGATTTTCTGCATTGGGTATGTAGCATTTCTGAAATACAAAGACTAAATAGTAGCGGCCCTAGGCGTAGGTCTTGAACTAGGCCATTGTTAAGGGTCTTGTAAATATTAAGCGGCATCATTCATCAGCTATCCACGCTTCCCTCAATACACAGCCGTTCGCGTTGTGGTGTTAACGGCAGCCTACGCTTGGTGCGGTAATTCCCTTGTCCTGCTGCTGGCAGTATCCGAATGATGAAGTGGGATGTTACAAAGTTGAAGAGAGTCCGTTACTTGTTCCAGGACGACCGGCGCAGGTGATAAGGCCTGTTTATCTTCTTCATCTCAGAGTAGCACCTACAACCTACGTCCTCAATTATTTATTGGATGTATTCAGATTTGTCTTACCCTAAAGTTTTACCCTCTCAGTTCCCTCTACTATCATTGAGGTTGTTCCCTGATGCTTCAACAAACATCCTATCACCTTGTGAGTGTTCTACAAATGTTCCTTCCTTCACGTATTCTGCGGAGAACCTGCTAATTCCTTACCTTATCTGTCCATCTGATTTTCAACACTCTTCTGCAACACTTCATCTCAAACGCTTTGATTCGGGTTCTGTTTCTGTATTACCACTGTACATGTTTGGCTACCATACAGAGCTGTGCTCCAAACGTACATTTCCAGAATTTTTTCCTCAAAGTAAGGTGAGCGTTTCATACCAGCACACTACTGCTGGCCAGGGATATCATCTTAGCCTGTACTAATCTACTTTCCTACTTGCTTTGTCCATTACTGGTTATTTTGCTTCCAAGGTAGCAGAATTGTTTAACTTCATAAACATCGTGATCATCAGTTTTGTAGTTAGGTTTCTTCCTATCCTCATTTCTGCTACATCTCATTACCTTTGCCTTTTCCTGGTTTACCTTCAGTCCATATTCTGTACTCATTCAGCTGTTCCTTCCATCCAATAGATACAGTAATTTTTCTTCACACTCAATGAGGAAAGCAATGTCTTCAATGAATGTCATCTACATCCTTTCAACCTATATTTTAATCCCACTATTGAGCCCCTCTTTTATTTCCTTCATTGATTTTTCGATGTATAGATTGAGCAGTTGGGGCGAAAGACCACATCCCAGTCTTACACCCTTTTTAAGCCGAGCACTTCGTTCTTCGTCTGACAGTGTTATTGTTCCCTCTTTTTTATTGTACATATGGTATAATACCCGTGTTTCCCTACAGCTTACTTCCATTTTTCTAGGACTTCCAAACGTCTTATTCCACTACATCCTTGAATTCTTTTCCCAGATGTACAAACGTTATGGACATATCTTTCTTTTCCTTCAGTTTTGCTCCCCATATTAAATGCAATGTCAGCACTGCCTCTCTTGTGCTTTTACATTTCCTAAAACCAAACTGATCGTCATCTAACAATTCCTCAGTTTTCTTTTCCATTCTTCTGTATATTATTCGTTTCAGGAACTTGAATTCATGAGCTGTTAAGTTGATAATGGGACAATTCTCGAATTTATCTACTCTCCCAATCTTCGGAATTGAATGGCTGATATTTTTCGCAAAGTCTGATGGTACGTCGCCGGTCTCATAAATTCTACACACCAACTTTAATAGTCATTTGCTTGTCACTTCCCCCAGTGATTTTCGAAATTCTGTTGGAGTACTATCTATTCCTTCTTCCTTATTAGACCTTTAGTACTCGGACTTTTGTTCTGCCTCTAATACTGGATTTCTTATGCCATCCCTATCGACTCTAGTTTCTTCTTATGACACGGCACCAGACAAGTCCACCGCCTGATAGAGGAATTCAGTGTACTCTTTTCAACCTACTCTTCTCTCCCTTCTGCGCTTAACAGTGGAATTTTCATTGCACTCTCAAAGTTACCATCCTTTCTTTTAATTTCCCCGAAAATTGTTTTGAGCTTTCTGTATGCTGAATCAGACCTCCTGATGACCATTTCTTTTACGATCTCTGTAAATCTTTCCTGCAGCCATTTCGACTTGTTTGTTTGCCCTGCATTTGCTATTTATTTCATTTCTAGTGGGTTTATGTTGCTGTACTCGTCTCTTCCCCTAAATACTTTTGTACTTCCTTCTCTTGTCGATCAGTGGAAATGTTTCGTCTGTTATCCGAGGCTTGTTCGGAGTTACCTTCCTTGTATCAATGTTTCTCTGTCTAAAATCTGCGATTGCCCTTTTTAGAGATCTCTTCAACTGACCTGCCTACCCTGGCGTTTCTTTTAGCATTATCCACATCCGTAGGAAATTTCAATCGCATATCATATTCCATAGTACTTCAGTACCCCACTTATTTCCTCACCGATTCGTCTGTACGATTCTCTTAAACTTCTGCCTGCTTTCAGTCATTACCAGTTTGTGATCCGTTCTTTGGTATGCTTTACAATATAACGTCTGATTTATGAATCTCTGTCTGACAATGATGTAATCCAGCTGGAATCTTCCAAGTAAACCTCCGCCTCTTGTGATCATTGAGCAAATCATTCGCTATTGACATCTAAAATTTATTGCAGAACTCAATTAGTCTTTTTATTCTCTCATTTCTACTGCCCAGTACGTGTTTCCCTTATCCCTTTCTTATGTTCCTTCCCGTATAATTGCGGTCCAGTCTTCCAAAGTTATGAGATTTTCATCTCCCTTCACTTACTGAATTACCAGTCCCGTTTCCTAGCGTGTTTTCACTGCTTGCGACATTGGCACGTGTACCTGAGCTAAGTTATCGCTTTTGATTTGCCGTCCAATCAGATGAGTACAACCCTTCCACTAAACTGTTGACAGTAGCCCAACTCTGCCCTATCTCCCTGTTCATAGCGAATCCTACTCCCGTTATACCAATTTCTGCTGTTGTTGATATTACTATATATCCGTCTGACCTGAAATCCTTATCTTCTCCCCATTTCAGTTCACTTATCCCCACTACATCTAAATTGAGCCTTTGCATTTCCATTTTCAGATTTTCGTATACACTGACATTCCATGCTCCGACTCGGTGGATTTTTCCCATAGTCACCTCCCTCTTGGCAGCCTCCTCCCCGAGATTCGAATGGGAGACTAGTCTGGAATCTGTTTTTCGGTTACAGGCCTTATGTCCTACGGATATACATTATGTGCCTTTAATGCGGTTGTTTCCATTGCCTTATGTATCCTCATGTCGTTAATCATTGCTGACTCTTCAGCCTATTAGGGGAAGTTTCGACCCCAAGGGGAAGAGAGTGTTCTGAACCTGTGTCCACACCTCCGCCCTCTTTGGCGAGGTCGTCAGCAGAACTAGGGTGACTTTTTGTGCAGGAAGTCTTCAGACGACATTGCTGATGATTCTTATTGAGTATTTAAGGAGTGACTGGGTTCGACCACGGGACCGAGTAAGTTTTGATTGGTAGTGAAAGTCTGACAGTGGAATACATGCACTGGTATTGTTGTTACTAAGACTGTAGGATAGGCGACTTTCAAATGTGGTAGATAGGACCAAAAGAAGAAAAAAGTATAGTAATATGTGCTAAATGTATACATTAGGAGCTGTGAGCACTTGTACATCTCCATGGTTACTGGCCATTTTTACTTGTTTTGATCTGTACTACTTCCTCCAAAGATACCGAAACGAAATAGCATGGAGTAGGAGAGATGTGTTTCACAGTAACGAAGATAGATTAATGGTAGTACCTCTCCTCCCCTACAATCTTAGCAACGACAGTACCGGTACATACATATTCCACTGTCAGAGTTATCAGAAGAATTTTCGCTTATATCTATAAAGGAAAGTAGGAGTAATCCGCTGAATTACAGGCTTATATCACTAATGTCGATTTGCAGTAGGGTTTTGGAACATATACTGTATCCGAACATTATGAAGCACCTCGAAAAAACACGATTTACTGACACATAGTCAGCACGGATTCAGAAAATATCGTTCTTGTGAAACATAACTAGCTCTTTACACTCATGAAGTAATAAGTGCTATCTACAGGGTATGTAAAATTGATTCCATATTTTTAGATTTGCAGAAGGCTTTCGATACCGTTCCTCACAAGCGGCTTCCAACTAAACTGCGTGCCTACGGAGTATCGCCTCAGTTGTGCGACTGGATTCGTGATTTCCTGTCAGAAAGGTCACAGTTCGTAGTAATGGACGAAAAGTTGTCGAGTAAAACAGAATCAATATCCGGCGTTCCCCAAGGAAGTGTTATAGGCCCTCTATTGTTCCTGATCTATATTAACGACATAGGAGACAATCTGAGCAGCCGTCTTAGATTGTTTGCAGATGATGCTGTCATTTACAGTCTTGTAAAGTCATCAGATGATCAAAACTACTTGCAAAATGATGTAGATAAGATATCTGTATGGTGCGAAAAGTGGCAATTGACCATGAATAAGGAAAAGTGTGAAGTTATTCACAGGAGTACTAAGATAAATCAGCTAAATATCGATTACGCGATAAGTCACACAAATCTGAAGGCTGTAAATTCAACTAAGTACTTAGGGATTACAATTACAAATAACCTAAATTGGAACGATCACATAGATAATATTGTGGGTAGAACAAACCAAAGACTACGATTCATTGGCAGGACTCTTAGAAGGTGCAACAGGTCTAACACAGAGACTGCTTACACCACGCTTGTCTGCTCTATTCTAGAGTATTGCTGTGCGGTCTGGGATCCGCATCAGGAGGAACAAACGGATGACATCGGAAAAGTACAAAGAAGCGCAGCTCGTTCTGTACACTCCTGGAAACTGAAATAAGAACACCGTGAATTCATTGTCCCAGGAAGGGGAAACTTTATTGACACATTCCTGGGGTCAGATACATCACATGATCACACTGACAGAACCACAGGCACATAGACACAGGCAACAGAGCATGCACAATGTCGGCACTAGTACAGTGTATATCCACCTTTCGCAGCAATGCAGGCTGCTGTTCTCCCATGGAGACGATCGTAGAGATGCTGGATGTAGTCCTGTGGAACGGCTTGCCATGCCATTTCCACCTGGCGCCTCAGTTGGACCAGCGTTCGTGCTGGACGTGCAGACCGCGTGAGACGACGCTTCATCCAGTCCCAAACATGCTCAATGGGGGACAGATCCGGAGATCTTGCTGGCCAGGGTAGTTGACTTACACCTTCTAGAGCACGTTGGGTGGCACGGGATACATGCGGACGTGCATTGTCCTGTTGGAACAGCAAGTTCCCTTGCCGGTCTAGGAATGGTAGAACGATGGGTTCGATGACGGTTTGGATGTACCGTGAACTATTCAGTGTCCCCTCGACGATTACCAGTGGTGTACGGCCAGTGTAGGAGATCGCTCCCCACACCATGATGCCGGGTGTTGGCCCTGTGTGCCTCGGTCGTATGCAGTCCTGATTGTGGCGCTCACCTGCACGGCGCCAAACACGCATACGACCATCATTGGCACCAAGGCAGAAGCGACTCTCATCGCTGAAGACGACACGTCTCCATTCGTCCCTCCATTCACGCCTGTCGCGACACCACTGGAGGCGGGCTGCACGATGTTGGGGCGTGAGCGGAAGACGGCCTAACGGTGTGCGGGACCGTAGCCCAGCTTCATGGAGACGGTTGCGAATGGTCCTCGCCGATACCCCAGGAGCAACAGTGTCCCTAATTTTCTGGGAAGTGGCGGTGCGGTCCCCTACGGCACTGCGTAGGATCCTACGGTCTTGGCGTGCATCCGTGCGTCGCTGCGGTCCGGTCCCAGGTCGACGGGCACGTGCACCTTCCGCCGACCAGTGGCGACAACATCGATGTACTGTGGAGACCTCACGCCCCACGTGTTGAGCAATTCGGCGGTACGTCCACCCGGCCTCCCGCATGCCCACTATACGCCCTCGCTCAAAGTCCGTCAACTGCACATACGGTTCACGTCCACGCTGTCGCGGCATGCTATCAGTGTTAAAGACTGCGATGGAGCTCCGTATGCCACGGCAAACTGGCTGACACTGACGGCGGCGGTGCACAAATGCTGCGCAGCTAGCGCCATTCGACGGCCAACACCGCGGTTCCTGGTGTGTCCGCTGTGCCGTGCGTGTGATCATTGCTTGTACAGCCCTCTCGCAGTGTCCGGAGCAAGTATGGTGGGTCTGACACACCAGTGTCAATGTGTTCTTTTTTCCATTTCCAGGAGTGTATTATCGCGAAATAGGGGAGATAGTGTCACAGACATGACACATGAACTGGAGTGGAAATCATTACAACAAATACATTTTTTGTTGCGACGGGATCTTCTCATGAAATTTCAATCACCAATTTTCTCCTCCGATTGCGATAACATTCTGTTGGCACCCACCTACATAGGGAGAAATGATCATCACGATGAAATAAGAGGAATCAGGGCTCGCACTGAAAAATGTAAGTGCTCGTTTTTCCCGTGTGCCTTTCGAGAGTGGTTCGGTAGAGAGACAGTTTGAAGGTGGTTCATTGAACCCTCTGCGAGGCACTTTATTGTGAATAGCAGAGTAATTACGTAGATGTAGATGTAGACAGGATCTTCTCTTTATTGAGTAGCTTCAGATGTTTATGGCGTACCTGAGGAAACAAGCAGGTGGTGCTAAGCAGTATTGCCGGCCGGAGTGGCCGTGCGGTTCTGGGCTCTAGGGCTCTACAGTCTGGAGCCGAGCGACCGCTTCGGTCGCAGGTTCGAATCCTGCCTCGGACATGGATGTGTGTGATGTCCTTACGTTAGTTAGGTTTAATTAGTTCTAAGTTCTAGGCGACTGATGACCTCAGAAGTTAAGTCGCACAGTGCTCGGAGCCATTTGAACCATTTGAACCATTTGCCAAGCAGTATTAGTGCGATCGCTCCAGGGGGGTGACTACCTTTTTGTCCGCCGGGCTTCCATGAACAGATGAAATGGCGTGGAGATCTGGCTGCACTAGATGGCCAAAGATACAGTGAAACAATGTCGAATATGGAGGGCTTGACCTGCAGTCGTCAGTAGGGGAAACGTCATTACCAAAAATGTGATGTCCCTTTAAGTCTCTAAGGCTTTCCGGTGAGATACTTAAAACCCCACGCGTAGTCATTTTCTTTTCTTGCAGCAGCTACCTCTCCCACAGGCTCACCTTTCGAAGCCCTTTCTTTCCTGACAGACGTGCCCTGTGATAGCCAGGACCGCCGGTTTATTGGTGGCGGATTCCAGGGCCGCCATCTTCGCCCCCTCCCTTGTAAGAACTGCCCCGGCCACGGCGGGGAGGGCGCGGCTAAGAGAGCCTGCAGAATGCGTGCTCTCGCTGGCACGCAATCCCCGGGATACGCATCGAATTCAGCTCGCCCCGCGCGCCGTCTGTCTAGGGGAGCGGAGAAAAATAATCGCGAGGGGGGATGGCTACGGAGGGTTCTACCTGCGGCCGCCTCGCCCAGAATTAGCTCTCCCGGCCCCTGCCCTTCCAATACGTTGTGGCGCGCCAACTGCGGCAGGGAACTCCCGAAACCCTCTTCTGCCTCACACAGAATGACGACGGCGTCGCTGGAATGAATCACATACGCACGGAGCTCTGGCGAGTGGCGAAACGTGAAAGGTGAAAGTTATTACATGGGTGCCACGTACAGTCTACCAAAGATATTAACTCCACAGTTTTTTCGAACTCTATCCTTCTGTGATTGGAACCTACCCACGTCTGGCGTTTATCTGGTAATACATACACTACTGGCCATTAAAATTGCTACACCACGAAGATGACGTGCTACAGACGCGAAATTTAACCGACAGGAAGACGATGCTGTGATATGCAAATGATTGGTTTTTTAGAGCATTCACATAAGGTTGGCGCCGGTGGCGACACCTACAACGTGCTGGCATGAGCAACGTTTCCAACTGATTTCTCATACACAAACAGCAGTTGACCGGCGTTGCCTGGTGAAACGTTGTTGTGATGCCTCGTGTAAGTAGGATAAATGCGTATCATCACGTTTCCGACTTTGACAAAGGTCGGATTGTAGCCTGTCGCGATTGCGGTTTATCGTATCGCGACATTGCTGCTCGCGTTCGTCGAGATGTAATGACTGTTAGCAGAATATGGAATCGGTGGCTTCAGGAGGGTAATACGGAACGCCGCGCTGGATCCCAACGGCCTCGTCTCACTAGCAGTCGAGATGACAGGCATCTTATCCGCATGGCTGTAACGGATCGTGCAGCCACGTCTCGATCCCTGAGTCGACAGATGGGGACGTTTGCAAGACAACAACCATCTGCACGAACAGTTCGACGACGTTTGCAGCAGCGTACGCTATCACCTCGGACACCATGGTTACGGTTAACCTTAACGCTGCATCACAGACAGGAGCGCCTGCGATGGTTTACTCAACGACGAACCTGGGTGCACAAATGGCAAAACGTCGGATGAATCCAGGTTCTGTTTACAGCATCATGATGGTCGCATCCGTGTTTGGCGACATCGCGGTGAACGCACATTAGAAGCGTGTATTCGTCATCGATATACTGGCGTATCAACCGGCGTCATGGTATGGGGTGTCATTGGTTACACGTCTCGGTCACCTCTTGTTCGCACTGACGGCACTTTGAACAGTGGACGTTACATTTCACATGTGTTACGACCCGTGGTTCTACCGTTCATTCGATCCGCGCAAAACCCTACATTTCAGCAGTATAATGCACGACCGCATGTTGCAGGTCGTGTACGGGCCTTTCTGGATACAGAAAATGTTCGACTGCTGCCCTGGCCAACATATTCCCCAGATCTCTCACCAATTGAAAACGTCTGGTCAATGGTGACCGAGCAACTGGCTCGTCACAATACGCCAGTCACTACTCCTGATGAACTGTGGTATCGTGTTGAAGCTGCATGGGCAGCTGTACCTGTACACACTATCCAAGCTCTGTTTGACTCAATGCCTAGGCGTGTCAAGGCCGTTATTACTGCCAGAGGTGGTTGTTCTGCGTACTGATTTCTCAGGATCTATGCACCCAAATTGCGTGAAAATGTAATCACATGTCAGTTCTAGTATAATATATTTGTCCAATGAATACCCGTTTATCATCTGCATTTCTTCTTGGTGTAGCAATTTTAATGGCCAGTAGTGTATGCAACCAGTAGCCTTTTTACGATTTATTCAACCACGTACATGTTATCGAGCCCCTGCAGGCTCATCTTCAGAAGGAGATCTTAGAGAAACATTATCTTGTGGACAAAGTGTAGCTAGATGTTGTGTCGGTGCTACTGGCGGAAATGACGGAAATTTAGTAATCGGTGACGAAACATTTACGAATACCACAAGACAATACACTGTAAGTACTTAAAACACAAAGAAACATTCGGATTCGTAAATGTTTCGTCATCGATTACTAAATTTCCGTCATTTCCAACAGTAGCACCAGGAAAGCATCTAGTTACACTTGGTCCACAAGATAATGTTTCTGTAAGACTCTTATCTTCAGATAGGTCTGCAGTGGCTCGAAAACATGTCCATCGTTGAATAAATCTTAAAAAAGCAACTGGTTGCATGTTTATTACCAGATAAACGCCAGTTTAAATCACAGTCGCAGTTCGTCATCCACAATGGATATACTGAAAGTACCCATATCTCTTCCTGTTTTCTATTCTTTCTTTTCTCTTGGACTCTTAATCCGGTCTGTTCAATATTTCAAAGAAAACTTGAGTTCGATTTCAAACACTTACCCGAGTCACTCAGTTGGTGGTGACTTTAATTTACCCTCGATTTGTTGGCGAAAATACATGTTTAATTCCGGAGGTACGCATAAAACATCATCCGAAATTGTGCTAAGAGCATTCTCTGAAAATTATTTCGAGCAGTTGGTTCACGAGCCCACGCGAATAGTAAACGGTTGTGAAAACACACTTGACCTCTTAGCAACAAATAATCCTGAGTTAATAACGAGCATCAAAATGGATACAGGTGTTAGTGAACACAGTGTTGTCGTAGCGAGACTGAATACTGTAACACCCAAATCCTGCCAAAATAAACGTAAAATATACCTTTTCAAAAAGGCAGATAAAAAAGCACTTGACGCCTTCCTGAGAGACAATCTTCACTCCTTCCAAAGTATAGACCAGATGTGGCTTGAATTCAAAGAACTACTATCGGCAGCAATTGAGATTTATACCAAATAAATTAACAAACGACGGGGCTGATCCCCCATGACACACAAAACAGGTCAAAACACTGTTGCAGAAACAACACAAACAACATGCCAAGTTTATACAGACGCAAAATCTCCATGATTGGCGATCTGTTACAGAAGTTCGAAATTTAGCGATATGCTTCCACAACGAAAGTTTGTCTTCAAACCTGGCAGAAAATCCAAAGAGATTCTGGTCGTATGTGATGTATGCTAGCGGCAAGACACAATCAACGCCTTCTCTGCGCGATAGCGATGGTGATACTATCGAAGACAGTGCTGATAGAGCAGAGTTACTAAACACATCTTCCCGAAATTCCTTCACCAAAGAAGACGTAATAAATATTCCAGGATTCGAATAAAGAACAGCTGCCAACATGAGTAACATGTTGTTGTTGTGGTCTTCAGTCCTGAGACTGGTTTGATGCAGCTCTCCATGCTACTCTATCCTGTGCAAGCTTCTTCATCTCCCAGTACCTACTGCAACCTACATCCTTCTTAATCTGCTTAGTGTATTCATCTCTTGGTCTCCCCCTACGATTTTTACCCTCCACGCTGCCCTCCAATACTAAATTGGTGATCCCTTGATGCCTCAGAACATGTCCTACCAACCGATCCCTTCTTTTGGTCAAGTTGTGCCACAAACTTCTCTTCTCCCCAATCCTATTCAATACTTCCTCATTAGTCATGTGATCTACCCATCTAATCTTCAGCATTCTTCTGTAGCACCACATTTCGAAAGCTTCTATTCTCTTCATGTCCAAACTATTTACCGTTCATGTTTCACTTCCATACATGGCTACACTCCATACAAATACTTTCAGAAATGACTTCCTGACACTTAAATCTATACTCGATGTCAACAAATTTCTCTTCTTCAGAAACGCTTTCCTTGCCATTGCCAGTCTACATTTTATATCCTCTCTACTTCGACCATCATCAGTTATTTTGCTCCCCAAATAGCAGAACTCCTTTACTACTTTAAGTGTCTCATTTCCTAATCTAATTCCCTAAGCATCACCCGACTTAATTCGACTACATTCCATTATCCTCGTTTTGCTTTTGTTGATGTTCATCTTATATCCTCCTTTCAAGACACTGTCCATTCCGTTCAACTGCTCTTCCAGGTCCTTTGCTGTCTCTGACAGAATTACAATGTCATCGGCAAACCTCAAGGTTTATATTTCTTCTCCATGGATTTTAATACCTACTCCGAATTATTCTTTTGTTTCCTTTACTGCTTGCTTAATATACAGTAAGAGAACAGTGAGTTCTCTATGACAGTTCTCTACGAGTAACATAGAAGTAGATATTCTCGGAGTAGTGAAGCAATTCTTCTGGTCCAGACTGTACACCAAACAAAAGAGCCGAAAGGGTTGCGTTCATCGAGAGAAAGGGTATCGGAATCACCCTAGTGAACAAAACACTGCTTACGCCTCACAAACATCTTAACATCCCAGGCTATTTAGTTTATCGTACCGACCTAGCGGACGGCAGTAAGGGAGGCGGTACAGCAGCCATTGTACACGAAGACACAGAATACACGAACGTCGAACTCCCTGCGCTTGAGAGACTAGAAGCCACGGCCGTCAGAGCGAAGTTCAACGGAGCCAACACTGCACTGGTATCGTTGTACGATCCTCGTAGAAACATAGTAACACGCGATATCAGCACAGTTCTCAACATAGCACCGCGGGTAATCACCGCTGGACATCTGAACGCAAAACACCCCGACTGGAACTCACGAATACGTACCTCCAACGGCAAGAAACTATACGAACATGCACTAGGCCGAAACTACTTTATACTTGGGTCGGACTTTCCCACGTACGGGCTTGCACGGGCCCGACACAGGGCAGACGTGTTAGACGTAACCCTCATCAAGGGCATCACATGCACACTCAACCTTATGGTTGAAAACGATCTGGACTCAGACGACATGCCTGTAATACTACACACGGAAGAAACACTGCAGAACACAGAACCACGCAGGATACTGAGCTACAAGCGCGCGAATTGGACCTTGTTCAAGGAAACGCTTGATAGTCGTATTCCTGACAACCACGAAATTAATAACACGCAACACATTGATGAAGTGGTGCAGGCTCTCACTACAGCCTTCCAGAAGTCGCTGCAGCCGCCGAGACAACGTCGCGGTGTTGACTTCAGAAAACAGAATCCAGTTACGCAGCTTTGGTGGACAGCAAGAATTTTCTTTAGCAGCATCGATAAACGGCTATTAACCACCTGGGCGGCAGTTTTGTAATGCAAATTAAGTAGTGGCATCGGCCGGAATGTATCAGTGCCTGGACGTCCGGTAGTTTTCGGGATTAGAGTGATTTTACCAACCTTGAAGGGGGTCAGGAATCAAGCCCACCCCCGAATCAGATAATTTAGCAGTGACGTAATGGTATCACCCATAAGAGGCCAAAAATGTACATAACTGTCCTTAGGAATTCCGTCGAGCCCCGGCGATGTTTGCGGTGGTGAATCAACAATAAGGCGATATATAGGGTGTTACAAAAAGGTACGGCCAAACTTTTAGGAAACATTCCTCACACACAAAGAAAGAAAATATGTTATGTGGACATGTGTCCGGAAACGCTTACTTTCCATGTTAGAGCTCATTTTATTACTTCTCTTCAAATCACATTAATCAGGGAATGGAAACACACAGCAACAGAACGTACCAGCGTGACTTCAAACACTTTGTTACAGGAAATGTTCAAAATGTCCTCCGTTAGCGAGGACACATGCATCCACCCTCAGTCGCATGGAATACCTGATACGCTGATGCAGCCCTGGAGAATGGCGTATTGTATCACAGCCGTCCACAATACGAGCACGAAGAGTCTCTACATTTGGTACCGGGGTTGCGTAGACAAGAGCTTTCAAATGTCCCCTAAAATTGAAAGTCAAGAGGGTTGTGGTCAGGAGAGCGTGGAGGCCATGGAATTGGTCCGCCTCTACCAATCCATCGGTCACCGAATCTGTTGTTGAGAAGCGTACGAACACTTCGACTGAAATGTGCAGGACCTACATCGTGCATGAACCACATGTTGTGTCGTACTTGTAAAGGCACATGTTCTAGCAGCACAGGTAGAGTATTCCGTATGAAATCATGATAACGTGCTCCATTGAGCGTAGGTGGAAGAACATGGGGCCCAATCAAGACATCACCAACAATGCCTGCCCAAACGTTCACAGAAAATCTGTGTTGACGACGTGATTGCACAATTGCGCGCGGATTCTCGTCAGCCCACACATGTTGATTGTGAAAATTTACAATTTGATCACGTTGGAATGAAGCCTCATCCGTAAAGAGAACATTTGCACTGAAATGAGGATTGACACATTGTTGGATGAACCATTCGCAGAAGTGTCCCCGTGGACGACAATCAGCTGCTGATAGTGCCTGCACACGCTGTACATGGTACGGAAACAACTGGTTCTCCCGTAGCACTCTATATACAGTGACGTGGTCAACGTTACCTTGTACAGCAGCAACTTCTCTGACTCTGGCATTAGGGTTATCGTCAACTGCACGAAGAATTGCCTCGTCCATTGCAGGTGTCCTCGTCGTTCTAGGTCTTCCCCAGTCGCGAGTCATAGGCTGGAATGTTCCGTGCTCCCTAAGGCGCCGATCAATTGCTTCGAACGTCTTCCTGTCGGGACACCTTCGTTCCGGAAATCTGTCTCGATATAAACGTACTGCGCCACGGCTATTGCCCCAAGCTAATCCATTCATCAAATGGGCATCTGCCAACTCCGCATTTGTAAACACTGCACTGACTGCAAAACCACGTTCGTGATGAACACTAACCTGTTGATGCTACGTACTAATGTGCTTGATGCTAGTACTGTAGAGCAATGAGTCGCATGTCAACACAAGCACCGAAGTCAATATTACCTTCCTTCAATAAAGCCGACTGGTGGTGAATCGAGGACGTACAGTACATACTGACGAAACTAAAATGAGCTCTAACATGGAAATTAAGCGTTTCCGGACACATGTCCACATAACATCTTTTCTTTATTTGTGTGTGAGGAATGTTTCCTGAAAGTTTGGCCGTACCTTTTTGTAACACCCTGTAGATCATTGTAAGTAAAGTCACTTTAGCAACTCACCGTTTAATGGGGGATAATCACTCAGAGGAGACGAGTAAATTCATCAGGGATAATCGTATCAACAGTGGGGTCATAATAAAGGTCGGCAAATTAATTATTGATCGTTGTGGAAATGTCACGTTGGGATGTCAGTATGTGACTATCGGTGTGACTAAGGGACGTGATACACGCTCGTCTGCGACGTGTTCACAACCGGATAATGTGATATAAGAAGGTCAGTTCGTTCTGAAAGAAGGAGCGGGATTTCGATCGCAGCCTGGGTCCTTCCAGTTGCTGCCTCTTTAAACTGAAGAAACTTCGCCTTATCGTGGCGGACATCCATAATCCGTAAAGGGAACTTGTCTAGCACCGTCATTAAATTGACGCAAGAAGGAATAATAAAATTCCTGGGCCCGACGGAGATCCTTCGCCCTCTCAGCGTCGTAACGCAATAACGCTTTCCGGGACAAACGTTTGGCATGCCCTGACAGCCAGCCTATAAGAGAAGGAATAACGGTCCTGCGAATTCAAGCTACGAACCCAAACCTCGGGAACGATAGTCTAGAGGGAAGGATCCCTTAAGACGGCTGTGTCCAACATTCAGAGGAGGCGTTTTACAGGTTGCGGCACATAATTTAAAGTTGCAGTTACGGCACAGTGATCAGTGAAACAAGCGGTTATCACGTGTGTCACTAACAGCTGTCCACATAAAGAGTCAGAAAGACACAAGCGATCGAGTCGGCTGTTGGAAGTAGCTGTGAAATGCGTATATCTGACGAGAGTGGGGCATGGACAGATTCAAGCATCTCGTATTTGCGCAGAATGCACCAAATTGTCTAGTTCTTTACTGAAATTAAAATTAGGGGTCTGATCCACAGGACGCGAAACGCAATTAAAATCTACGCTTAACAAAAGTTTATGCGAGTTTTACGAAGTACATAAAATGCATCCCCTCTTTGCAAAAACACGCACGACCTGTGGAACGACCAGATCCTGAAGGGGTATAAAGAACAATTAAAGTAAGGTCACAAAAAGTGCAGCCTACTCCTCGGCCGTCAACGACAACTTCGAAATGTAAAATATCTCAATACTAGTAGATTGTTCATGAGCCACATTCCAGACAGTAGGAAACGTGGAAATAGAAAAATTGTCAAATAAAACTTTTCGCAGTGCTGCAAGTCTGCGTTCGGAGCTAATTCCGTTCACATTCAAGGTAAGAATAGTACAGGCCTGGATCAGTTTATTACCAAAACAATCCAATTGACTACTTGTAAATGACCGTTAACATCCATGGTAGAGACAACGAATGAGTCTGAGTGTAAACAGGTGGATCGCTCTGTTGCACCCTCTTCCTGTTTTTTTTCTTTGTCACGATAAACCTGCGGAAATTCAGTATGAAGTACAGAGGATACACCACACTATTCCACAGGTGGGCGGTACGGATCCTGGGAATCAATGGAGTCGAAAACTGACGGTACGTCTTTTATCGACACTACATGTTACGATGGCACACCTAGTGCTGTCGGGTTCTTATCAGCAGTAGCTTGTGGCACGCTTTCCCATCCGAGGTCGCAGAAAAAGCGTGGGAATACTTCACGGACTCAGGGATGTCTTGAATGTCCGTGGATAAACGAGGTGCATTCAAGTTCTAAGGCCTCCGATTTTTTTTTTCTAATTAACTACTCACCCGAAATCGATGAAACTGGCGTTACGTCTCGACGTAATCGCCCTGCAGACGAACACATTTTTCACAACGTTTGCGCCATGATTCCATGGCAGCGGCGAAGGCTTCTTTAGGAGTCTGTTTTGACCACTGGAAAATCGCTGAGGCAATAGCAGCACGGCTGGTGAATGTGCGGCCACGGAGAGTGTCTTTCATCGTTGGAAAAAGCCAAAAGTCACTAGGAGCCAGGTCAGGTGAGTAGGGAGCATGAGGAATCACTTCAAAGTTGTTATCACAAAGAAACTGTTGCGTAACGTTAGCTCGATGTGCGGGTGCGCTGTCTTGGTGAAACAGCACACGCGCAGCCCTTCCCGGACGTTTTTGTTGCAGTGCAGGAAGGAATTTGTTCTTCAAAACATTTTCGTAGGATGCACCTGTTACCGTAGTGCCCTGTGGAACGCAATGGGTAAGGATTACGCCCTCGCTGTCGCAGAACATGGACACCATCATTTTTTCAGCACTGACGGTTACCCGAAATTTTTTTGGTGGCGGTGAATCTGTGTGCTTCCATTGAGCTGATTGGCGCTTTGTTTCTGGATTGAAAAATGGCATCCACGTCTCATCCATTGTCACAACCGACGAAAAGAAAGTCCCATTCATGCTGTCGTTGCGCGTCAACATTTCTTGGCAACATGCCACACGGGCAGCCATGTGGTCGTCCGTCAGCATTCGTGGCACCCACCAGAATGACACTTTTCGCATTTTCAGGTCGTCATGCAGGACTGTGTGCACAGAACCCACAGAAATGCCAACTCTGGAGGCGATCTGTTCAACAGTCATTCGGCGATCCCCCAAAACAATTCTCTCCACTTTCTCGATCATGTCATCAGACCGGCTTGTGCGAGCCCGAGGTTGTTTCGGTTTGTTGTCACACGATGTTCTGCCTTCATTAAACTGTCGCACCCAAAAACGCACTTTCGATACATCCATAACTCCATCACCACATGTCTCCTTCAACTGTCGATGAATTTCAATTGGTTTCACACCACACAAATTTAGAAAACGAATGATTGCACGCTGTTCAAGTAAGGAAAACGTCGCCATTTTAAGTATTTAAAACAGTTCTCATTCTCGCCGCTGGCGGTAAAATTCCATCTGCCGTACGGTACTGACATCTCTGGGACGTATTGACAATGAACGCGGCCTCATTTTAAAACAATGCGCATGTCTCTATCTCTTTCCAGTCTGGAGAAAAAAAATCGGAGGCCTTAGAACTTGAATGCACCTCGTAGTACGGAGCTCCGGGACGGGCCTCTCCTCATGTGATTCCGAAAGGCGGTCTCCGTCTCGGGAATCAGATCGGAGGTGATGCTGGACGCTTCCGAATCTTGAACAGCAAACGACATCATATCATCCAGTATAAACTCCGGTAGGAATCTTTTCAGTAGAGCAGAGAAGCGAAGAGGAATCATCTGACTACTCACCATCTTGCGGTCCTCAACGCTTGTTTTGAAGTGGAGGTGGTGGTGGCGCGGACGCTACACTGTCGAAGTCCCAACGCGAGAGTAACGGCGGAAATGCGCTTAGACCGTCACGCAGTGCTTCGCCTTGCGCCTCAGAAATTTAGTTAGGTACAATGGCTTTCACTTGGGGAACCAGATCCGCTACAGTTAGCCTTTTACACTGTTCGTAAGTGGATTTTAAGACCGTGACACGATGCGGGCAATTTGAACAGAGGTGTCCACTTTCATTACATATAAAACAAGTTCCTCCCTGTCCTGTGCCAATTATGGGCTCCCGGTATCCACACACCTGCAGATGCAAGGGAATATTCCGTTTGACCATCATGTCGACTGATCGAACTACGCTTATAAACTTTTAAACGACGTTGAGTAGACCAGCGTTCCCGCCGTACATTCCTTACATACCCAAACGAAAGCAGGACGCTCTTGAGGAAACTTACGAACTTCGGGCGGAAGGTTAAACATCCTAACATTCGCATATTCTACCTCCGCGTTCGCCAGAACTACTATTGGAGCCACCGCGATGAGTGAAAAGGACTTCTCCGTACCGCAAAAGGAGCCTGTGTTCCTGAAGCTGGTTTAGAAACTTGACATAAAACACATACGATTCGTAATCGATGTAAGCCGTATGAAAATGTTCTGAAGTGACACTGATCGAATTTACAAGCCAATCATGAATTTCTAACGAAGTGGGCTGCACGTAACACGTGGTCTTGTCAAAACTAAAAGTAGCAACAGCAATTGAGAGATTCATACCTCATAAATTGGTAACAAATGGAACTGATCCCCCATGGTACACAAAACAGGTCCGAACGCTGTTGCAGAGGCAACGGAAAAAGCATGCGAAGTTCAGAAGAACGCGAAATCCCGAAGATTGGCTAAAATTTACAGACGCGCGAAATTTGGCACGGACTTCAATGCGAGATGCCTTTAGTAGGTTCCACAACGAAACATTGTCTCAAAATTTGGTAGAAAATCCGAAGAAATTCTGCTCGTATGTAAAGTACACAAGCGGCAAGACGCAGTCAATACCTTCGCTGCGCAGTGCCGATGGTACTGTTACCGACGAATGTGCCGCTAAAGCGGAGTTATTGAACGCAGTTTTCCGAAATTCCTTCACCGGAGAAGACGAATGGTATATTCCAGAATTTGAAACACGAACACCTGCTAGCATGAGTTTTATTAGAAGTTGATACCTTAGTAAAACTGAAGTGATATCAGGTGTTCCCCAGGGAAGCGTCCTGGGACCTCTGCTGTTCCTGATCTATATAAATGACCTGGGTGACAATCTGAGCAGTTCTCTTAGGTTGTTCGCAGATGATGCTGTAATTTACCGTCTAGTAAGGTCATCCGAAGACCAGTATCAGTTGCAAAGCGATTTAGAAAAGATTGCTGTATGGTGTGGCAGGTGGCGGTTGACGCTAAATAACGATAAGTGTGAGATGACCCACATGAGTTCCAAAGAAATCCGTTGGAATTCTATTACTCGATAAATAGTACAATTCTCAAGGCTGTCGATTCAACTAAGTACCTGGGTGTTAAAATTACGAACAACATCAGTTGGAAAGACCACATAGATAATATTGTGGAGAAGGCGAGCCAAAGGTTGTGTTTCATTGGCAGGACACTTAGAAGATGCAAGAAGTCCACTAAAGAGACAGCTTACACTTCAATCGTTCGTCCTCTGTTAGAATATTGCTGCGCGGTGTGGGATCCTTACCAGGTGGGATTGACGGAGGACATCGAAAGGGTGCAAAAAAGGGCAGCTCGTTTTGTATCATCACGTAATAGGGACGAGAGTGTGGCAGATATGATACGCGAGTTGGGATGGAAGTGATTAAAGCAAAGACTTTTTTCGTCGCGGCGAGATCTATTTACGAAATTTCAGTCACCAACTTTCTCTTCCGGATGCGAAAATGTTTTGTTGAGCCCAACCTACATAGGTAGGAATGATCATCAAAATAAAATAAGAGAAATCAGAGCTCGAACAGAAAGGTTTAGGTGTTCGTTTTTCCCGCGCGCTGTTCGGGAGTGGAATGGTAGAGAGATAGTATGATTGTGGTTCGATGAACCCTCTGCAAAGCACTTAAATGTGAATTGCAGAGTAATGATGTAGATGTAGATGTAGACTGTAGCTGTGCATGGTATTTGCCTGTGAGCCAAGAACGAAATCACCGCGTAAGACAACGCCGTGTCAAAATGGATTCACAAACACGAAACGCCAGGAGACAAAGAACGATGTAGCGCACAGAATGACTCACACGACACTGAGGACAAACAAGGAAGCTCTCGCAGCGCTACGATAAAGGCGGGAACAAATGGTTCAAATGGCTCTGAGCACTATGGGACTCAACTGCTGAGGTCATTAGTCCCCTAGAACTTAGAACTAGTTAAACCTAACTAACCTAAGGACATCACAAACATCCATGCCCGAGGCAGGATTCGAACCTGCGACCGTAGCGGTCTTGCGGTTCCAGACTGCAGCGCCTTTAACCGCACGGCCACTTCGGCCGGCCAAAGGCGGGAACAGGTCGAATCTTCCCGCAAGGCGTGCGCCGCGGGAATGGATACAGAGGAGCACAGTTTTCACATAAATAAACAGTGTTTTACCAAGAATAACAAAATACAAGGGTTACTCGTAAAGTAAGGAACAATCGATCGCGAAATGGGAACCACAGTGAAAGTCAAAACTGTTTTATCTTCAACAGTTTGCTACTTCTCTATATAGTCGCTACTCAGACTTACACTTTTGTCATAGCATTGTAGCAGCTTTCCAATACGTCGTCATAGAAGCCAGCCACCTTCGCTTTACGACAATTTTCTACGCTGGACTGCATCTCTTGATCTGTGCCACAATGTTGTGTTCATAGCCAGCTGTTCATCTGGGAACAGATGAAAATTAGAGGGAGCCAAGACCGGGCTCTATGATGGGTGATCAAACAGTTCGCATCGAAAACGTCCCGCATAGCATTAAATTATACCCTGCCTGATTTCATTATGGGAAAATGAAAAATTATCTCCCTAAACAATTGTTGGTTAAGCAAGAATAAATACCTTTTATTATTATGAACTTATCTTTCTACATTTAATAAAGGAAAATGCAAAATATACTTTACATAAAGTGAAACTATCCTGATGTTAAGACTTATTATTCTGAGATCACAGATATATTTTACTGCTATGAAAAGTTATGTCTGGTATGGATATTAAATATGTTTTTTTCTTTCTGACTCGAGATAAATTGGAAATTTTTTCAATTCGGAAATATTACTTCGACAGACTCTAGCCACAGTTAATGCAATCTTCTGCTAGTGTGATTTTAGTAAAGATAAACTTTCAACAATCAACGATAACCGTGCTGTGTGAACTGAAAATAAGGCTTCCGAAATGACTTTAAAATGCAGGTTTTTTAGAATTTAGAGTGAGAGAAATGGAAAAAAATTAATTTTAAGTTGCTTTTGTGAATTAAATTAAAATACCATACGAGCTTCCAACCGCTGGCCACATTTACATAAATGGTAAGCTGAGGAAAAGGTTTCCGTTTCACGGCGAGAACACGTTTTTGAAATTCAACACTGATGATTATTGTTTAACGGTAATTCAACACACATGAACCGGCAGCAAGACTCTGTACATCTAACTGGATGCAGGTCCACGAGAGCAAGACAAAGAGATACGCAACAAGACCAAAAAGAAAAGCGATAAGAAAGAAATTACATGACGCCTTTTCTTTATATAGTAGTTCGTCGAATCTGTATATACCACCGACATATCTAAAGTTTCAATACATTCCTTGCGATTAACATTATTTGTTAAGCGAATGTCACTTAATTACTTTTACTGATAATTAGAAGCGTGACAACGTTTACTTCATGTGAGGTTGCATGAAATCAGGCGAAATGTTTTGGAATGGCATCATACTTAGCAGGAGACACAATTTTCTTGGCATCTTTACACCCTCACTGTGCGCTCGGAACTGACAAGAGCAACGCGATGTTATCTATGAGCATACTAGACACACTGAGGCCTAGCGCCCTCGCATCGCTCCTGTCACTTGTTAGGACGATATCATTATAGGCATGAGTCATCGACAGGTGTCACCAGCTGACATGGACCTAAGTTACAGAGCTGCACGTACTTGTACTAGTAGGCGGCAGAGGTCAGCAGTTGACGGACAGTGCTAGCAGTCGTGGTCAAAACAACGTTGTAAAGTTATGTTTGACTAATATTTAATGTATTTGCATAATTATAATTCTTGTATATGTATAGTAATTAGCAGTGTGAGTGTCGCATTAGTGAAGAAGAACAGAAGTAAATGAAAATTGTTTCGTTTATTCACAAAGTACCAGTTAAACTATACAGGGGATTTACTATAATTAAATGTGCAGTCACTTTACGGTACTAATAAATCGTGAGTAGAACACAAATTAATCGGTAATTTCGGAAGGAGTAATTTTATATTTGATACTTTTCTAAATTTATTTATTTAACAATTGCCATAGAAAGAAATATTTTACTATGATTGGTCATTGAAGTAAAGCGCGGGTTAGCGCGGGATAATACTGCAACCTGATTTGCTGTTTGTGATATCAGCCAATCAGAAAAATGCAGACTAGCGCCAATCTAAGCTGGGAACGAAGCCTTTGGTGTGACCTAAGTAAGTCAGGGCTGAGGGTTCGAACTAGTAACATCTCATTGAAAGCAGCTCCGACGAACGTGCTATGAAATCGCGGAAAAATGCTAATTACGAGTTCGCGAAGTAGTACGAAGCGTATTTAAGTGAACGGTATAGTGGAAGTCGTGTGGAATTTCGGACGGAATATCAAAATTATTGCTTTTGACTGTTAGTTAAAATGGCGTGGCGTGTTGTGCGACAGGTATTACGTGTAGAGCAGATTGGACAACATTTGAGCGAGCATTTTCATAACTAAACGATCTAGTGAACTCTATTAACTTCGGTAACGGGTGTAAATACCATAAACTGGCTACGTGTGTGATTGTGGTGTGCGTGTGAGCTTTACATTGTGTAGACACTTAGTACGGACTTGGCAGTATTAACTGTGATCTTTATCGTAAAAGTACACCTGAAAATTTACATTTCCAAGTTAAAACTTTTTTTTCAGTAGCTAGCCACATCTCGTTTACCAGACAATTCTATGTATGTTGCAAGCTGCAATAGACAGTAGTGGTCTAGTATTTTCTACTACAGCTTTTAGCTAGACAAATGAACATTGCTGGACACTGGCAGGGCGGTAAAAAGTAACGTGCCGCGCCGTAACACTGCCCAACACATCTGAGCAAAGCTTCATCGAATTTTCGTTGTGTATTTCATTTGGACATCGCTGCTCCTTACTCTCAGGATAGTCCTCGTATTATTCCTCTAATAGCTACATTTTACGTCGATTGGTGGTTTATTAATCGCATCAGAATGTAAATTCAAAGTTATGGGCTTGGATAATGAGCAGTAGCACATTCGGTACATCTATCACGCTAGCCGCCCGTGAAATATATGACTGTTGTGACAAGCGTATAATATGAAACCAATTTTTATGTACCTTCATGGAAATATACCATAATACAGCAACTGCGTCTGAATTTCTTAGATAACGTTTTTCATCTACTTTTGAACCACCTGGTCACACAGAGTTTACCGAATGACGTGAAATAAGTAAACAGTGATACCAACTTAAAGAAGGTCATAAAAATTGCTGTCAAATACTTAACTATTTCATAGATTGCTAACCCACGTCCCTGTGCTTACAGCTGCATACTTACTGGTTTCAGATACCTTATCAGAAATAATGCAAATTTTTCAGAGCAGCAAATACTTTTTGACTTTCTTAAGTCTCGACCGTGAAAGTGAAAGGTCGTGTCTGAAAGTCTCTCATATAGGATTGGCAGCAATGTGATTTTATGCGAAAGTCTAAGACGAGCGACCATTTGACGAGTGCGTCTTTACAATCCAATGCATCCATGTACTGGGAGTTAGTAGTGGGGTCAATATTGAAGAGTTTGTTAGTATTGGGCTGTTTGTGGGCACGATGTTCCCTCAGCCTACCGCAACGGTGTTGCTCCTGTAACATGCCAAAGACATCCCCAGGTAATTCAGTCTGATTATAAATCAACCATTCACTGTACGTTATCGTGTGGGTTCTTGTGTTTTGCGTAGTGTTGTCAGTTTCCCTGTGTCAGTCTGATGTTCGACTGTATACATGTAGTTGACACAGTCATTTTTGTTGAAAATGCAAGAACGAAATAATATTTTCTGCGTTTTTGGGTTTTAACTTGCTGCATCTGGTCAGTTTTTGCTATAACAGAGTGTTTTGGCCTGTTACGTTTCTACCTGTGGTAACAGTCGTATTTTCGCATGTTCATGATGAATGAGTCAATCCTTCCCCGTTCCTCATCTTAATGCGGCTGCTAGGGGCGTTAACATGGCATGGAAAGGCACTGATGGCAGAGGGCATGGGGTCACAAAGCAGTGGTGCCGATTGAGTCTTTCAGCAGATCGGGTTTCACTAGGCGTGGCCTGCACCGCAATAGGTATGGGGAGGGGAGGCTATCAAAGGTTAAAGGTGACAGTGTAATGGGCGGTGGTGGGATCACTCATGGAAAAAATCCTGCAGTAGTTGGTGTTAGAGCTGCACCTTTTTTAGATTCAAGTTGGCTGATAAGTATACCTGCTTAAAAGGAAGTTTCTCTAAGGAATCACCTTCAGTCATGCTTTCAAGGAGAGAAGGAATTAGCATATTTCATAAAAAATATAAGAAGTATAAGAGATAAAATTAGTAAACTGCTTATAGATGTTGACTCTGAAATGACTGTTATATCGGAGCACCACTTAAATAATATGACAATTCAGAGGCTTCCTTTACTGGGATACAGATTAGCTGGCTGTTTTTCAAGGAGTTCCTTGCAGAGTGGGGGAGTGGCCACGTACGTAAAAATCAGTATTCTATTTACGTATCACGACACTGCAATGAACAGATATTTGAATGTTGTGCAGGAGCAGTTGAATTTCGTGAAACTAAACTTCTAATTTTTGCTGTTTATAAGCCCCCTAACTCTGACATCAGAGGATTTCTGCTCAAGCAAGAGAGGGTTCTCGATTCACTTTATAGGAAGTACCAGAAATTAGTTATACGTGGTGACTTCAGTATTAATTTTGTATATGATTGTGCAATGAGCAGGACGTTGGTAGATCTCCTAAATTCATATGATCTGATGCAGCTGTGTTTTTTCCAACTACAGTGCAGGGGAACAGTAGCACAGCCGTAGACAATATTTTTGCTCCTTCTTCATTAGTTAGTAAATTGGTGAATGGCCTTTCAGACCATGATGCACAATTTTCAACACTAAAAGGCGTTTGTACTCAAACAAATGTCACATATAATTACAAACTATGTAGGACAGTTAATCCAACGGTAATAGAGAGTTTCTTAAACACCGTCAACGAACAAGAGTGGCTGTATCTTTATAGTGCAGATAACATAAACGACAAATATAATGCTTTCCTTAACACATTTCTCATGCTCTTTGAGAAGTGTTTTCCATTAGAATGCTCTAATTGGGGCACTAGCGGTAAAAGGCAGCCTGAGTGGTTGACTACTGGAATAAGGATATCAAGGAGAACAAAGTAAAAATTATATCAAAATGTTAGAAATAGTCACAATCAAGCTACAGTAATGTGCTTAAAATGTTATTAGGAAGGAAAGAATATGTGGTACCTAAATAGAATAGCTAATTCACAGGATAAAATTAAGACCAAATGGTCAGTTGTGAAGGAAGTGTCTGGTCAGCAGCACAAGGTTGACGGTATAAAGTCAGTTCGTAGCAAAAATATTTCTGTTACTTATAAATCAGATATATGTACAGCATTTAACAATCATTTTCTGAGCATTGCTGGTGAACTAAATAAAAAATTAGGATCAACAGGGAATCGTATAACCCTCTTGGCAAATGCCTTTCCGAGACTGATGTCTCAAATACTCCTCTGTGATACAGACAAGGGGAGATTGAGTCAACAATTAAATCACTGAAGACTAAGGGCTCTCATGGATATGACGGAGTGCCTAGCAGAATACTGAAGTGCTGTGCTGCAATGTTAACCGTGTATTTAGCGATATTTGTAATTTTTCCTTTAGGAATGGTCAATTTCCTGAATGATTAAAGTACTCAATAGTAAAGCCGCTTTTTAGAAAGGAACAAAGGGATAACGTAGACAATTTTCAACCCATTTCTATGCCATCCGTGTTTGTTGAAGTTATTGAAAAGGCTATGCATGGAATGATAATTGATCATTTTATGTCACACAATTTGCTATCAAATGTACAGTAAGGGCTTTAGAAGTCGTTTAACAACTGATAATGCTGTATTCTCTTTTTTCTGGTAGGTACTGGATGGGTTAAACAAAACGTTTCAAACGCTACGCACTTTGTTTTATTTAAATAAGGCGTTTGGCTGTGCTGTTCACAAAATATTGCTCCAGAAGTTAGACCATTACGGAATACGGAAAGTAGTCCACAATTGGTTCACCTCTTACTTCAGCAACAGACAGCAAAAGGTCATTATTCACAGTGTAGAGAATGGCTGAGATGTGGAGTCTGAGTTGTGTGTGGTCAAATGGGAAGTGACCCAGGGATCAGAGTTGGGGCTACTCCTGATCCTTATTTACATAAATGATACGCCCTCTAGATTTACAAGTAACTTAAATATTTCTGTTTGCTGATCACACTATCTCGGTAGTAAAGGATGTTGTGTGCAACATTGGCACGGTTTCAAATAGTGTTGTTCATGATATATATTCATGGCTTGTAGAAAATAAACCAACGTTAAATCACAGTAAGACTCAGTTTTTACAGTTTCACAATTCAACGAAACTCAACGCTTTAATTTCACAGAATGGACATATGTTTAGTGAAACTGAACAGTTCAAATTTCTAGGTGTTCAGATAGATAGTAAACTGCCATGGGAAGTCTACGTTCAGGATCTTGTTCAAAGATTTAATGCTGCCATTCTTACCGTACTAACGGTATCTGGAGTAAGTGATCGTTCGATACGAAAATTAGTCTACTTTGCTTATTTTCATTCGCTTATGTCGTATGGTATCATATTTCTTAGTAACTCTTCCCATTCTAAAAGGATATTTTTGGCTCAGAAATGAGCGGTTCGGGCAACAAGTGGTCTAAGTTCGGGAATCTCTTGTCGACCCCTGTCCACTAGTCTCAGTATTTTGACATTTTCTTCGCTGTCGTTTCTTGTTAATAATGTCACCTTATTCCCAAGAATTAGCAGCTGTAACTCAGTTAATACTCGGGAGAAATCCAACCTGCATTTGCATCGAACTTCCTTAACTCTTGTGCAGGAAAGTGTGCAGTATACCGCTGCATCCATTTTTACTGAGCTACCACAAGAAGTCAAAAGTCTTAGCAGTAATCCACGCGCTTTCAAATCGAAACTGGAGAGTTTCCTCATGAGTCACTCCTTCTATTCTGTCAAGGAGCTGCCGGCCGCGATGGTCTAGCGGTTCTGGCGCTGCAGTCCGGAACCGCGGACTGCTACGGTCGCAGGTTCGAATCCTGCCTCGGGCATGGGCGTGTGTGATGTCCTTAGGTTAGTTAGGTTTAAGTAGTTCTTAGTTCTAGGGGACTTATGACCTAAGATGTTGAGTCCCATAATACTCAGAGCCATTTTTTTGTCAAGGAGCTACTTGAAAAATTAAGCTGATTCTTATGTTGTATTGTTGATTACTTTTACTTAAACTTATCGCTTGATTTTTTTGGGTTCATAAACAATTTATTTTTATCTGTTATTACTTTTACGTTTTAATTTCATGTACTGACACGTTCCATGACCTTGGAGATTTGCTCGTCAATTTAGTCCTACGGAACTTGACGTGTAAATAAATAAGCAAATAAATAAATAGAGCTATCCAATACACACTGGCAAAACATAGCTTATTAACATCCCATTTAAATCCAGACTACAGTATCTGCTCAAAATTATCTGGACACCTATTAGTGGACGCTAATATAGGGTATGTCGACCCTACGTTTTTATGACCGCATGCTTCTTCTCGGGACACGGTCATTGAGGAGTCTGGATCTCTGTGGAGTAATGAAAGCCCATTATCCCTTAAGGAACGAAAACAGATAAGATAGTGATCACGGGCGCTGAGATCTGGAGTAAAATCTACGGTCTGTCAGCGTCTCAAACGTCTTCCATTGGTTTCAGGCTGGGACTCTGAGCAGGCCAGCCCATTTCATGAACTGTTGGTGAATAAAACGGTCTGAAAGGAATCTACTGGAGTACACTTAAATGTGACACCCGAATACTGCAATGATACCAATGTAAACTGAAATGAATCTATTATATTGTAAACGATGTATGTTTCTGATGGGCTCTACGAAGCAGATCGCTGACTTTACACGATCCCACAGCCAAAGATACTGCTTCTGGTCTGAGATCGTAGGGTTGGAGTAAGAGAGCGCTTGGCCCACAGAAGTGAGTGTGTAGCAGTTTTTGAGCGAAAGACGATGCAGCAGGCAGTTTCTTCTGGTGTGCTCTGAAAAGCCAAGAAGTCTCAGATTACAACGTAGGAATTTTCTCATTCCAATATTTTGTGTGACACCGCACGTAAAATAGGTAGTTGAAAAAGCTATTTTATAAAGAAATGTGAAGTTAAATGCTGAAATGTAAATTTAATTGTGACAAGACATTATTACAGGATTGATATTACAAGGAATCTTTACGTGTACATGCAGTACTGGAAATATAAACGTGGAAGCAGAAATCTTCTCTCAGTTTAGATTGTTGTTGTTGTTGTGGTCTTCAGTCCTGAGACTGGTTTCATGCAGCTCTCCATGCTACTCTATCCTGTGCAAGCTCCTTCATCTCCCAGTACGTACTGCAACCTACATCCTTCTGAATCTGCTTAGTGTGTTCATCTCTTGGTCTCCCTCTACGATTCTTACCCTCCACGCTGCCCTCCAATGCTGAATTTTGTGATCCCTTGATGCCTCAGGACATGTCCTACCAACCGATCCCTTCTTCTGGTCAAGTTGTGCCACAAATTTCTCTTCTCCCCAATACTATTCAATACCTCCTCATTAGTTACATGATCCACCCACCTAATCTTCAACATTCTTCTGTAGCACCACATTTCAAAAGCTTCTATTCTCTTCTTGTCTAAATTATTTATTGTCCATGTTTCACTTCCATACATGGCTACACTCCATACAAATACTTTCAGAAACGACTTCCTGACACTTAAATCTATACTGGATGTTAACAAATGTCTCTTCTTCAGAGACGCTTTCCTTGCCATTGCTAGTCTACATTTTATATCCTCTCTACTTCTACCATCATCAGTTATTTTGCTCCACAAATAGCAAAACTCCTCTACTAGTATAAGTATCTCATTTCCTAACCTAATTCCCTCAGCATCACCCGACTTAATTCGACTACATTCCATTATCCTCGTTTTGCTTTTGTTGATGTTCATCTTATATCCTCCTTTCAAGACACTGTCCATTCCGTTCAACTGCTCTTCCAAGTCCTCTCCCGTCTCTGACAGAATTACAATGTCATCGGCGAACCTCAAAGTTTGTATTTCTTCTCCATGGATTTTTAATACTTACTCCTAATTTTTCTTTTGTTTCTTTTACTGCTTGCTCAGTATACAGATTGAATAACATCGGGGATAGGCTACAACCCTGTCTCACTCCCTTCCCAATCACTGCTTCCCTTTCATGTCCATCGACTCTTATAACTGCCATCTCGTTTCTGTACAAATTGTAAATAGCCTTTCGCTCCCTGTATTTTACCCCTGCCACCTTTAGAATTTGAAAGAGAGTATTCCAGTCAACATTGTCAAAAGCTTTCTCTAAGTCTACAAATGCTAGAAACGTAGGTTTGCCTTTCCTTAATCTTTCTTCTAAGATAAGTCGTAAGGTCAGTATTGCCTCCCGTGTTCCAACATTTCTACGGAATCCAAACTGATCTTCCCCGAGGTCGGCTTCTACCAGTTTTTCCATTCGTCTGTAAACAATTCGCGTTAGTATTTTGCAGCTGTGACTTATTAAACTGATAGTTCGGTAATTTTCACATCTGTCAACACCTGCTTTCTTTGGGATTGGAATTATTATATTCTTCTTGAAGTCTGAGGGTATTTCGCCTGTCTCGTACATCTTGCTCATCAGATGGTAGAGTTTTGTCTGGACTGGCTCTCCCAAGGCCGTCAGTAGTTCTAATGGAATGTTATCTACCCCCGGGGCCTTGTTTCGACTCAGGTCTTTCAGTTTAGGTAAAGAAATTAATTTTTTATTACTTTCCTTTGGCCAGCGCGATAGTGTAAATGAGTTGGCTGATAATTGGTAACAGTGAGTTATATATTGAGGAATCCCAGAATTTACGTAAACAGATTTGATGTATAGCCTAGTTAGATATTTCCCTTTTGTAACGCTTTCAGCATTTGTTAACACAGGTATACGTAATTTGATTATTTGTCTTTATTGTTTTTAGTGATGTTAGATAAAACTTGCTCTACAAATCTCATTTTTTGTGACTAAGTCAGCAAAGAAAGTATTTCTTTTAATAAAAAGGATGCAACTTTTCTGAGTAATACAATTTCAGTTGTCAGATGTTTTGATAACAATAACGTACACTAAGCACTCCACTTGCAGTTACAGCACGCTACAGGGTAACTATAGTTCTGTATGCATTCCCAGCTCAGGAAATCATTTAAGCATATTCATAATTTTTAAAGAGCGTTACAAGTCAGACACAAATACTTCTAAAATTCCTTATTTCAGTGCCGTAATCGGTTTAGGACTACTACACTATGTGATCAAAAGTATACGAACACCCCCCCCCCAAAATATACGTCTTTCGTATTAAGTGCGTTGTGCTGCCACATACTGCCAGATACTCCGTATCAGCGACCTCAGTAGTCATTAGACATTGTGAGAGAGCAGAATGGGGCGCTCTGGGGAACTCACGGATTTCGAACGTGGTCTGGTGATTGGTTGTCACTTGTCTCATACGCCTGTACGCGAGTTTTCCACACACCTAAACGTTCCTAGGTAAATTGTTTCCGATGTGATAGTGAAGTGGAAACGTGAAGGGACACGTACAGCATAAAAGCGTACAGGCCGACCTCGTCTGTTGACTGACAAAGACCGCCGGCAGTTGAAGAAGGTCGTAATGTGTAATAGGCAGACATTTATCCAGACCATCACACAGGAATTCCAACTGCATCAAGATCCACTGCAAACACTATGATAGTTAGGTGAGAGGTCGGAAAACTTGGATTTCATGGTTGAGCGGCTGCTCATAGGCCCCACATCGCGCCGGTAAATGCCAAACGACGCCTCGCTTAGCGTAAGGAGCGTAAACATTGGACGGCTGAAAAGTGGAAAAACGTTGCGTGGAGTGACGAATCACGGTACACAATGTGGCGATCCGGTGGCAGGATGTCTGTATGGCGCATACCCGGTGAATATCATCTGCCAGCGTGTGTAGTGCCAACAGTACAATTCGGAGGTGGCGGTGTTACGGTGTGGTCGTGTTTTTCGTGGAAGGGCTTGCACCCCTAGTTTTGCGTGGCAGGATCCCAACACAGGCCTACATTGATGCTTTAAGCACCTTCTTACTTCCCACAGTTGAAGAGCAATTCGGGGATAGCGATCGCATCTTTCAACACGATCGAGCATCTGTTCGTAATGCACGGCCTGTGACGAAGTCGTTATACGAGAATAACATCCCTGTAATGGACTGGCCTGCACAGAGTCCTGACCTGAATCCTGTAGAACAGACCTCACCGACCGACATCGATACCTCTCCTCAGTGCAGCACTCCGTGAAGAATGGGATGCCATTCCACAAGAAATCTTCCAGAACCTGACTGAAGATCTGCCGGCGAGAGTGGAAGCTGTCATTAAGGTTAGGGTGGGCCAAAACCGTATTGAATTCCAGCATTTCCGATGGTAGGCTCCACGAACTTTTATGTCATTTTCAGACATGTGTCTGCATGGTTTTGATCCTTTTTCAGACAGCTAACATTTCCAGTTACATTCGTGTACCTTTCAGCAGCATATCGTTTGCTCTTGCACTGCACAAGAATATATGAACATCTAGAGCTACTTTATATGTTGTATATAAGGTGAATTATTTTTATAGAGTTATTTCTATAGACCTGCATGTGTTCCAGTAGATGGAGATTTGTTGTGGTATTTACGTTCATCCAAGGTAACGTATGCACTGTTTCTTTTCGCCTTATATATAAATAAACATAGGCACTTTAGCATGTTTCTGTTGGAAGCAACGTATAAAGTGCCTCTGATTGTTTTAATACTCTTGCGCGGTACAGCAGCAGACGACACACAGCTGAATAAACTATCCCTGTAACTGGAAACTTTAGCCATCCTAAGATGGGCAGTGTGTCCCGAAACCGGTTAGGACACTGAAATAAAGCATTTTTAAAAGTATTTGTGGCTGGTTGCATTATTGACCAATTATCATTAACGGTCGAGGACTTCCCAAGATCCAACATGAATAACATTTCAGGAATGTTATTGTCAGAAACAAGTGTCCCGGTGATGCTGTTTAATAACAGGGTGCACTGTCATGCTGATAGAATCATCGTCTCTGATCTGTTACTGCCCCTCTACTCAGTACACAGTGCTGTAAGGTGTGTCCGTATCCTTCTGTAGTTTAGCGTTCCCTTCAGCACAATATGGTGACCACACCCTAATCGTTAAGCACACCTTCATACCGTCTGTGCTTCACTGTTTGCACTACAAATCACAGCAGGTAACGTTCTCCAGGCATTCGCCGGACCCAAACCCTTCTGTCAGACTGCCACAGGGTACAGCGTGATTCATGACTCCAAATCACTCTTTTCCAGTCATCTACTGTCCAGTTGCGTCGCTCGTTACGTCATCTGGAGCGCCACTTAGAACTGAGTACAGAAATGTGTGGCATGTGAGGAACTGTTCACCCCATTCTTTTTAACTCCCTACATTCAGCCATTCTTCTAGAGTAGATGGCATGATAACTAATTAATTTTAATTAAGGTGATTACTGGATCAGACGAATTTTCCAATCCCCACAAGCGGTGAGATCTGTCACCCACTTACCTGTCGGCTGCTGTCCCGACCGTGGCTGGCACCGAACTTCTTTTCTTGTAGCAGGGGTTGAGTTGGCGATTCATTGATATAATGAACGCGACAACAGAGGAAGCTACAGACCAAAGAAAACGCGCCTGTTCTGATCAAATCATAATACATCGTACTTCCAGTAGCACACAGAAGGAAGATGAGGTAGCTTGGTTTACAAACATGAAGGTACATTCATAAAGAGTAGTTCCTGTCTCTTTTTGCTGCAGGGCAAGAACACTACATAGAAAACATTTAATCGATAGCAAAGCCTTGAAAAAGCTTGGTCCGGCTCTTGAACTACGTGATAGTGTGAGGAGAGAAACCACGGAGAACGATGATTACCTGCAAGAAAGGTAACTGAGGCCCGGGCAGGACACTTCATATAATTTTTCAGTAATTATTTCAAATATCATCGTAAATATCGCCCAGTCATGGCTAGCCGAATGATAACCAGTATAATTGCGAAAGTAGCTGTATGTGGATACTGATAGAACTTGTTCGCTGTCTTTTCGTGAGTGGAACGACCACAGCGGAAAACGGCGTACTAAACTTAATCATTGAGGCCAATCTGGCGGTTGGCTCGAAACTGACGACCGTCGCAGCTGTTCCCATCCGTTCCACTAACAACAATTGCCTTTCTTGCCCTCTCTCATCACTTTTGTTGACCAAGGAGCCCTCAGCACAGTAAGTTTCCGTCGACGAGAAGAGGGCCATATAGCCAACCTAATCGAGAAGAGGGCGTATAGTCAATCTAACCAGCGTGGCTGTTACCGTTAGCTCTCCTGTGTAGTAGTCAGAGCCCACCCCTCCCCCCACCCCCCACACCCCCACCCCCTGCTCCACCAGGCTCAGAGGATGGTGCTCGTACTGTGGTGGCAATTCTGCCGAAACGGTGGGCCCTCGTGTATTCTTCCGCGGCAAGAACGCTATGCGATGTGCAATCAGAGGCAAACAACTTGCCAAGCTGTGAGAAGCTGCTGGCCTGCTTCGTGAATAGAAAATATTTTCTCCTTCGCTCACCTCTCTGTCGCCACCTTACGCCAGATGGATGGCCCCCGGCGCTAAAGTTTTAAGAGGCCTCCTCACTAACTAACCTAAACAAGGTATGAAGTGGAGAAATTAAAGGCAACAGCTTTTGAGAAGTGTGTACGTGGAGGAAACCGCACGGGCTAAAACACAGAAGAGGCTGCAGTGTGGGAGAGAGACTCTAAATTGCTTAAGAGCTCCAAGACCAGGCGTGTAACGATTGGTTGATGTTATAAAACGTCAGCATATTGGTACAGTCTTGATTTGCTAACAAATATACAATTGGTCAGTAGTTCGTGGAGCCATTGCCATTGGTGCTCTAGAATTATGCAGATTTGCAGAATAGAGAACGAACTCAGATATCGATAGAGAACAAAACGGAAATTTGATGTAAGCCTCTCTGCAGGGGACATACTTCCGCGCACTCCGCGAGAGAGAGCACACGACACTTCATCACAATTGGCGGTAGAGCCAAGACTTCACTTTGGTTGTCAAAGGAGAGCAACGTAGAGATTCCACCTGTATGAAAGTCTACTGCAGATCACTTCCCCCTTCAGAAAGCTGACTGTGGCGAATGAGTGCAGCATTGGCGAGCAGACTGCGAGATGCACATGGGTATTTTTAGCACGCTGTTAGGACTAGGCACATTGAAAAATAAAATAATTTCACCACACTTTGCAAGCTCATTACGGATCAATCTCAAATGTTAGTTGCATGTGTAAGTATTTCTTTCCTTTGGCAGACACCGGCGATCACTAAGTGACCACAGCGGGTTTAACCATCAATAAATCATCTGTAGAGTCCAGCTTTATCCCATACACCGAAATTATTCAGTTTTTGCTGAGATATTCAGATGCTGGATTTATAGTGACCCATGTACATAACAGTTAATAGTTTTTTCATTCTCTGTATTACTTGTCACTGAAGTGATCGAATAAGAATTTAGTTTGGATGAATGGCGCCATCGGTCGTAAAGACTCAAATTCTTTATTTTGCAGATCGATTTCGGTCAGTGTGTGACCATCTTCAGTGGCCGAAATCGATCTGTAAAATAAAGGATTTCAATCTTTATGACCGATGCTGCCATTTATCCAAAATATATTGACAATAATACGGTCGTAGTTCCCACAGCTACCAGTAGAATTAGACATCAAGAATAACAATCTGAGATTCTATAACCAGGGATAAACGTAGACCACTGTTTCATTTACTAGTTAGCTGAACGTCCTGCTCTTCCAGGTCTAATGTCTGCTAGGACCGCTCCTGTCTCAATGATTATTCGTTGTGTTACACCTTTCCATTAAACGCATGTGAGTCCATGGGTGCATGCAGAGCAGTGCGACTGTCGTCAAGGTCAACTGATATGGATCATTCTGACATTGAAAGAGGTAGGCCGCACGTCGAAAACTCAGCAGTAACCTCTCACTATCACCACTACTACAACTACTCCTAATACTAATTTTGCGATAGCCTCCAATGTATTATGTACGAGGCGTATTCTGAACGTAAGGTCCGATCAGTCGCGAAATAGAAACCACAGTGAACATCAAAAGTGTTTTATTCTCAATAGTTAGCCACACCTTCCAGTAACGCCTCTGCAGAGTCGCCGCTCCGTCTGAGACATTTACCGTAGCGTTGTACCAGCTTTCCAGTACCCTCGTCGTAGAAGTCAGCCGCCTGTGCTTTTCCCCCTCGTAGAAGGCAGCTGCCTTCACTTTTCGCCGATACTCTGCGCTGATCTGCAGTTCGTTATCTGCGCCAAAACGCTGACTTCATAGCCAGCGGTTCATGTCGGCAGGGACGAAAACCAGAGGGAGAAAGTCCAGGCTGTATGGAGGACAGTGAAACACTTCCCACCGAAAACGCTGCAGGAGGTCCTCATTGCCCCTGCACATTGCGGCCGAAAACTGTAATGGAGAAGGAAATGCATGACAGTTATGTTGTGTGGGCTGCATCAAATCAGGCGAAATGTCTCACGCGCCCTCATACTTGGCGGGAGACACTGTTTTCTAGGCATTCTTACGTGCTGACTGTGCGTTCAAGACTGATAAGACAGACTTGACGCGATCAGCTAGCATACTAGAGACACTGTCAAAAAATGGTTCAAATGGCTCTGAGCACTATGGGACTTAACTTCTGAGGTCATCAGTCCCCTAGAACTTAGAACTACTTAAACCTAACTAACCTAAGGACATCACACACATCCATGCCCGAGGCACGATTCGAACCTGCGACCGTAGCGGTCGCGCGGTTCCAGACTGTAGAGCCTAGAACCGCTCGGCCACACTGTCCGGCAGAGACACTGTCCAACACATTTATGCAAAGCTTTATCGGACTTTCACTGCGGTTTACATTTCGCGACCGAGCAGACCTCACTTTCGGAATACGCCTCGTATACAAGTAAGACGTTGTCACTCGTAGTTCTACATCTACATCTACATCTACATCCATACTCCGCAAGCCACTTGACGGTGTTTGGCGGAGGGTACCTTGAGTACCTTTATCGGTTCTCCCTTCTATTCCAGTCTCGTATTGTTCGTGGAAAGAAGGATTGTCGGTATTTCCTGTGTGGGCTCTAATCTCTCTGATTTTATCCTCATGGTCTCTTCGCGAGATATGCGTAGGAGGGAGCAATATACTGCTTGACTCTTCGGTGAAGGTATGTTCTCGAAACTTTGACAAAAGCCCGTAACGAGCTACTGAGCGTCTCTCCTGCAGAGTCTTCCACTGGAGTTTATCTATCATCTCCGTAACGCTTTCACGATTACTAAATGATCCTGTAACGAAGCGCGCTGCTCTCCGTTGGATCTTCTCTATATCCTCTATCAACCCTATCTGGTACGGATCCCACACTGCTGAGCAGTATTCAAACAGTGGGCGAACAAGCGTACTGTAACCTACTTCCTTTGTTTTCGGATTGCATTTCCTTAGGATTCTTCCAATGAATCTCAGTCTGGCATCTGCTTTACCGACGATCAACACTATATGATCATTCCATTTTAAATCACTCCTAATGCGTACTCCCAGATAATTTATGGTATTAACTGCTTCCAGTTGCTGACCTGCTATTTTGTAGCTAAATGATAAAGAATCTATCTTTCTGTGTATTCGCAGCACATTACACTTGTCTACATTGAGATTCAATTGCCATTCCCTGCACCATGCGTCAATTCGCTGCAGATCCTCCTGCATTTCAGTACAATTTTCCATTGTTACAACCCCTCGATACACCACAGCATCATCTGCAAAAAGCCTCAGTGAACTTCCGATGTCATCCACAAGGTCATTTATGTATATTCTGAATAGCAACGGTCCTATGAAACTCCCCTGCGGCACACCTGAAATCACTCTTACTTAGGAAGACTTCTCTCCATTGAGAATGACATGCTGCGTCCTGTTATCTAGGAACTCTTCAATCCAATCACACAATTGGTCTGATAGTCCATATGCTCTTACTTTGTTCATTAAACGACTATGGGGAACTGTATCGAACGCCTTGCGGAAGTCAAGAAACACGGCATCTACCTGTGAACCCGTGTCTATGGCCCTCTGAGTCTCGTGGACGAATAGCGCGAGCTGGGTTTCACATGACCGTCTTTTTCGAAACCCATGCTGATTCCTCCAGAGTAGATTTCTAGTCTCCAGAAAAGTCATTATACTCGAACACAATACGTGTTCCAAAATTCTACAAGTGATCGACGTTAGAGATATAGGTCTATAGTTCTGCACATCTGTTCGACGTCCCTTCTTGAAAACGGGGATGACCTGTGTCCTTTTCCAATCCTTTGGAACGCTACGCTCTTCTAGAGACCTACGGTACACCGCTGCGAGAAGGGGGGCAAGTTCCTTCGCGTACTCTGTGTAAAATCGAACTGGTATCCCATCAGGTCCAGAGGCCTTTCCTCTTTTGAGAGATTTTAATTGTTTCTCTATCCCTCTGTCATCTATTTCGATATCTACCATTTTGTCATCTGTGCGACAATCTACAGAAGGAACTACAGTGCAGTTGCGGGGTACTATTCTCTATTAGAAGGTTTGTCTGGATTCTGTATAGTACCATACGCTCCCTGTTTATCCTTCGTATTAATACGCATATGTGAGGATATTTCGGCATCTTTGGTCGCTCAGACGATCAGCCATTATGGAAGTGTGCTGTGGTAGTTAGGAGGGAATTCTAACGACATCCGAGCGGGCCCGCTCGCCTCCTGGCGGTGCCCATGAGGCGGTCCCCAGCCCCTCCTCTCTGACAACTGTCACCTGTCACTGGCTGTCTGCAGGACACACGCTTTGAGGCACGGCCACTAAGTGCAATCAATATGTACACTGACGAGCCGAAGCATAATGATCACTACCATCTGCTGGATTAAATGCCACCTGGTGGTGTTGCTGGCATGTGGTGTGTTAAGACAAATATACGAGGGCAGTTCAATAAGTAATGCAACACATTTTTTTCTGAAACAGGGGTTGTTTTATTCAGCATTGAAATACACCAGGTTATTCCCCAATCTTTTAGCTACACAACACTATTTTTCAACGTAATCTCCATTCAATGCTACGGCCTTACGCCACCTTGAAATGAGGGCCTGTATGCCTGTACGGTACCATTCTACTGGTCGATGTCGGAGCCAACGTCGTACAGCATCAATAACTTCTTCATCATCCGCGTAGTACCTCCCACGGATTGCGTCCTTCATTGGGCCAAACATATGGAAATCCGACGGTGCAAGATCGGGGCTGTAGGGTGCATGAGGAAGAACAGTCCACTGAAGTTTTGTGAGCTCCTCTCGGGTGCGAAGACCTGTGTGAGGTCTTGCGTTGTCATGAAGAAGGAGAAGTTCGTTCAGATTTTTGTGCCTACGAACACGCTGAAGTCGTTTCTTCAATTTCTGAAGAGTAGCACAATACACTTCAGAGTTGATCGTTTGACCATGGGGAAGGACATCGAGCAGAATAACCCCTTCAGCGTCCCAGAAGACTGTAACCATGACTTTACCAGCTGAGGGTATGGCTTTAAACTTTTTCTTGGTAGGGGAGTGGGTGTGGCGCCACTCCATTGATTGCCGTTTTGTTTCAGGTTCGAAGTGATGAACCCATGTTTCATCGCCTGTAACAATCTTTGACAAGAAATTGTCACCCTCAGCCACATGACGAGCAAGCAATTCCGCACAGATGGTTCTCCTTTGCTCTTTGTGGTGTTCGGTTAGACAACGAGGGACCCAGCGGGAACAAACCTTTGAATATCCCAACTGGTGAACAATTGTGACAGCACTACCAACAGAGATGTCAAGTTGAGCACTCAGTTGTTTGATGGTGATCCGTCGATCATCTCGAACGAGTGTGTTCGCACGCTCCGCCATTGCAGGAGTCACAGCTGTGCACGGCCGGCCCGCACGCGGGAGATCAGACAGTCTTGCTTGACCTTGCGGCGATAATGACACACGCTTTGCCCAACGACTCACCGTGCTTTTGTCCACTGCCAGATCACCGTAGACATTCTGCAAGCGCCTATGAATATCTGAGATGCCCTGGTTTTCCGCCAAAAGAAACTCGATCACTGCCCGTTGTTTGCAACGCACATCCGTTACAGACGCCATTTTAGCAGCTCCGTACAGCGCTACCACCTGTCGGAAGTCAATGAAACTGTACGAGACGAAGCGGGAATGTTTGAAAATATTCCACAAGAAATTTCCGGTTTTTTCAACCAAAACTGGCCGAGAAAAAAAATGTGTTGCATTACTTATTGAACTGCCCTCGTATATGCGCAGCAGTGGCGAATATCGATTCATTCTAGGGCTGACTCGCCATTTGCAGATTATATTCGTTGCATACTTTCTTCAGTTCATTAACAGATATCTGCAGATTATTTCTCCCTGGAAATCAGTGTAACGTCGTCAGCATAAAGAAGTGCTGTTAATTAATATAAACACTGAGAAACTAGTGGTGCTGAGGATGGCTGTATCACCATCTGGAACAGCTGAATGCTGTCAAATAAGCGGCTATGTTTCACTGTTTCTCGCAGTTGGCTTCGCACAGAGCGGTGCTGACCAAGTCAAACTTCCCACGTCGGAAGAGCGGCAGGGCAGTAAAGCGAGCGGACAGAGCTGGCGGGGTTCGCTCGTTCCGCTGAAGGGAAGTCGGATTCGCGCCCCGGCAGAGCAAACGCTGGAGCGCTGCCGGGGCGCACTCGGCCGTTCCGCGGCTCCAGCAGCGTCCAGCAGCGCCCGGCAGGTTCCAGCTTCCAGCCGCCTAATTGGCAGACAGCGATCCAGCGAGAGGGGCCGCGGGGTGGCGGTCACGTCCGGCTCGCCCTCGCTTTGTGCCCCTAATGAAGAGGCACTGGCAACTTCGGCGAGCGAGCCAGCGGCCCCGCCTCCAGCCTCCCGGGGAAACGCCCGCCCGCTGTGTCCGGAAGCTAATCAGACCTCCCCCTCTTACATCTCACAGCCGGTGGCGCGTTTAAAACCCCAGCCAGTGAACGAGACACACACTCCGGCTACTAGGCCGAAGTACAGTTTACCCGATACGTCCAGTGCGCTTCATCTGCTCGTGGATTCACTCCTGTTTCCTTTTTTTTTTTCTTCACTTACTGGGGTAAATGTTATTCTACGCAATCTAAAAATACGTACAACTAGCGACTCGCCCCGTCTTTTTACGGCTAGCACAAGGGGCCTGCACCCAGACAACTTGTCTGGGATATCGATGTAAGAAGCAGCCACGTTATAAATGCATTCAGTGCTCTAATCTTATAAAAGATTTTTGCAGCGTACTTTCCAACCTGCTTTTCCTTTGTATCTACTCCCGACTAAATTATAATACAGAATCATTATTCACTACGATCCTTAATGATCTTCCACTTCCTTCCTTCAATGCATTGTACTGAGCAAAGATACAACATTTCCCTTTTTCGGACAATATGAAACAATTGATGCACACTCTCGGAATCCAAACATCGATTAACATTTGACTCGACAATTTTAACTAACAAGGACACGGCACGACCTTGGGGTCGGGGATTTGTCCGCAATTTTGTGTGGTGAAAGAGGACCCCTAACACCTCACGTGGTTAAAATATTAGGACGCACTACTCGGAAAATCCCGAGAAAATTCCATCTAAAGTTTCTTAGGTGCCTTATGAGTATAAAATGTTAGTCCACTGCCGAGCCGCCGTCTGGCCTACACGGTTAGCGCTCGGACCTTTACGCCATAGCTCTCGAGTTTGATTCCTCTTCCGGGGATTTTTTTTTTTCTTCTGTTGCTTGCAAAATTGCAGCGCATTGTTACAGGAGAATCGTGAAACTAATTCCCGGGAAGACTGTATCAAAATTCATTCTATAATTCACCACAAATTATCGTCACCAATATTCCGAGACATGATTCTATATGCCTGGTTTACCTCAAAATTATCAGAAACTCAAAACATTTTTCTAAATGTTAGTGGGGCATATTTTTGTACAGATTTATTGCAAACGCCCTATGATGGTAAAAAATTCGCTTTTATATGCTGCGCAAGATGTCGCAAAAATTATTTCTTTGCTTGTTTTTACGATAATTACCACTGCGGTTCTTGTTTATAATTATTATACGTATAAAAATTGAATGTTTTGCATTCGACTTTGTTATTCTGATTAAAAACCCAATGTTTTTCCTCATATACTTTACAATGAAAAATTGAAAACCCACTGCCATGAATTGTGTTGTTGGACAAAAAGGAAAATACTTTGTACTCAATAATGTAACAAATTTGTTAAAGATAATGTACGTTTGGGAAACTTTCTGAATAATTAGTGGAATAACCAAAGAAAATGAAACAGAAGGAAAAAAAGTGCCGGAGGAGGAATCGAACCCGAAACCTGCGGCGTTAGAATTCGTGCTCTACACATCTAGGCCAGACGGCGGCTTGGCAATGGGCTAAGATTTCATACTCATAAGGCACCTAAGAAATTTTGGATCGATTTTTCCCGGGATTTTCTGGGTAGTGCGTCCTAATATTTTAACCACGTGACGTGTTAGGGGTCCTCTTTCACCACACAAAATTTCGGACAAATCCGCGACCCCACGGTCGTGCCGTCTCCTTGTAAGTGAAAGCTTCTCGTATTTCACCCGACACTCCTTTGCTGGTCATTGGACCACAGTTCGAGGCGGGACTCACCACTGAAGACAGTTCTGCTCCAGTCAATGAGATTCCAGGCCGAAAACGTGTCTGGAGACGCCCCGGACAGCGGTGGGATACCAGCCCATTTGTAGCCCGTCATACAGCCCGACAACCAGGAGTGATGGTCTGGAGTGCTGGACACGTTTTTTAATCATCCGTGGCGCCCTTACAGCACATCGGTACGTCGAAGATATTCCACGCCCTGTTTTGTAGCCCTTCATGGTCATCTTCGGCTTATATTTCAGCAAGACAATGCCCAGTCGCATACGTAAGAGTTTCTACTGCTCATCTCCGGGCTTGCCAAACTCTACCTTGTCCAACAAGATCACCGGAAGTCTCCCCAGTTGAAAACTTTTGTAGCATTATGAGCAGGGTCCTCCAACCATCTCGGAGATTTTAACGATCTAACTAGCCAACTGGACAGATGAACCGGGAGCTTAATTTTGTTCCACAAAAAACTCCGTTTGTCAAAAATTGAATAAATCCATGGCTCCTGAACTTGGCACACTAAATCATAAAATTCATACACAGTGGTATCCCCACAATAAGTATGTCCAGGCGCGGGACCAATCCATTTTGCGCGACATTAACAGGTTCAAATGGCTCTGAGCACTATGGGACTTAACATCTGAGGTCATCAGTCCCCTAGAACTTAGAACTACTTTAACCTAACTAACGTAACGACATCACAGACATCCGCGCCCGAGGCAGGATTCGATCTGCGACCATAGTGGTCGCGCGGTTCCAGACTAAGCCCCTAGAACCGCTCGGCCACACTGGCCGGCCAAAGGACACACATCAATAGTTTTATACGAGGCCAACTACGTACAGAAAGCACAGTACTTCCTCTCCCCTGTTTCCAAAACACATTCATCTAACCACACAGCCAAGATCGTTGCGGAAATTAAGAAGGAAGTTAATGAAACAGTTGCGTTATTCACCCCATTTCTTAAAAAGACATTAATGCTGATGAATCCGAGAACGCCCACGCTCAGGGGCGTCCTGAAATTTCATAAAACACAGGCTCCTTTGAGGCCCCAGATTACTTATTGGGTAAGGAATTGCAAAGTTTCCTCAGTAAGCATTATTTTTCCCATGATGATCATGCCGTCAAGAATAGAGATGAGTTAATTGCACGCCTCAAATAAGTAACTGTAACCGGTGATACGAATCTAACAAGTTCGATATAAGCACATATGCGAATATCCCATTAAAGAGGTGACCCCTATTATTGAATTCAATTCACGGCTGTTGTCTCGTCTAGATTCACAAAAAATTAATGAATTCCTTCATTTTCTCAGAATTGTTCTGGACCATAATTAGTTTTCCTTCAAAGACACCATATATGGACAAACTGGGGGGACGTAGATGAAAAACACATACTATTCCAAAAATGCACCAAATCCAGTTTTGGAGATATGGCAATGAAATTTTTTACCACACTTTACATGAAAGTAACACATTTACGTATAAAATCTTTTGATTATATACATTCAACTTTTTTAATGAAATTTTAAGTTTTATTTTCAAAAAATAATGTACGTTCCTTTTTCTCAGAAAGTATTCAAGAGATTTCTACAAAAATTTCTATGTTTCATCTCTTTATAGAAGAATTTTCATAATTTTTTAATTATAATTCCACAAGTACAACTTCAAATTCATGCAAAATTCCAAGCAATTTGCCCCATATCTCAGCTTGCAATCAGAATTTCAAAATTTGCTCTTAAGACAACGTTTATTAGGTATACTGAAATATGTGTATAAAATTTCATAATTCTAGCATTCATAGAATCTGAGGAAAAGGTACATAAACTTAAAAAAGAAAAAACTTTTCAGGAAACGCAATTTAAAGTTCAGCCTAACGTTTTCCTTATCTCACTTCTTCAGAAGGCACCACATTTGTACTCTGGGTCGTCTTTCCCTTCAGGGCTTCTCAGCTGGTTTCTTGTTGTCTGTCTTCTTTCCTTTACCAGGTCTTCAGCAGACTTTTCAGCCGCAGAGACGCGCTGTAAATCCTGAGTAAAATTTCCTATCTTGAAGCCCATTCTTTCTAATACCTTCATCCTCCCGACGTTCCCATTATTAAAAACAATAACTGCATCATAAGTTGCAATTCTGGCAACTGTAGCAGATGCAAATGTGTTTTTAGGGCATCGTTTCCATATGGGTGAATTTAGAGACTCATTTGGATTTTGGGTTTTGCCATGAACACACTTTGTGAGAAGTGCAGAATCGGCCATAAACCTGTAAGTGGGCTTGTCAAGATCCAGGATACAGTTTGGAAGCCACTCCTTGTCAATGTAGGGGTTGTTATCCCTCTGAGCTTGTAGATATTTACACCAGCTAATATGTCACAGATTATGAATAGGGTATTCATCTGTTGACAACATTTGGAAATATGTAGCCCATACTGCACTTTTCATGTCACTTACACTGATAGCCTTGCCATAATACGCTTGAAGAGAGTCTATCATCTTCTTTGTGAGTCTCTTGTGTCCACCAATGCTCCTTCCATCTTTTTGCCCTTCATGTCACTGACAAGTTTCCACAATATTGAGCCCATTCTCTTCTGGATGTGATCTATGCATTCAAGTTTCTCAACTGAAAGTTCTCCATAAGGTTTGCTCTCATTTACAGACTTGAATGCTCTGGTGTCACCATCCCCAAGATATTTCACATATCTGACACCATTTTCCTTGACAGATCTCTTAAAAATAATTTGCATACCAGCTCCTTCCATTCGACCACTAGAAACAGAAAATGTTTTGCTGCAGTTATGTGTTTTTACATCTTCTTCACATTTTCCACCAAGTGCACCGTTATGGCAGAATTTGCTCATAACTTGACCATCTAGTACCTTCCCTGTGTCAATATTTAATGACACTTGACACACCATATAAAGACGTATGCCCTCTTTTCATGAATGTACCATCAAAAGACACAACAAGATCTGTTCTAACATGAGCAGAATCGTTCTCATCTAACGGGTCATTGTCTGCAATAGCTTCTACAGTAGCTGCTATCATACTGTCCTCACACACATCAGAAATTATGTTTTCCAGTACACAGTTTATTTTTTGTAAATCTCAGACATGGCGCTGGCATATTCATTATTCCACACAATAAATTTCCCCCTTCTCTCGCAACTCCAATGCACCTCAATCCATAGGTAAACCTTTTATTAGCTTCATAGTACCAGTTTTTACATTTAGAAGTTTTGAATGAGCTATCAGCATCGCATTTTTTGCACACAGTATGCAGATTGGCTGTCAAGCCTACACCCTTACCATCATTTATAATCTGAATGTTATCAGTACCACACGTCTTACAAAAACAAGAAAATTTCACTGCTGCAGTAAATAATTCAAAATCAATTAATCTAAATCCAGTGTACCGAGATTCATCACTGTATTGCGCACAATTCACCTCACCAATTTTTCGCTTGGAGCTGCTAGGAGACGACTTCACATTTTCAACAGATGTTCTTACTTCGGACGTAGCCTCATTGCTGGTTTCTCGTTGTTTCTCACGTCTTCCATTCACTAACTTATTCAAACGCAGTTTATCCAGTTTTTTATACACTCTTTGTGAATAACTTAATGAAGAAAGAATCGAACACTTGTATAAATCTCCGTCAGTATCCCTAGGCAAAAAAGAATTGCTTCGTCATAAAAGATGCAGCTAGTTTGTTATTGTTTATAAGATATGCAACAGAGTCAAAGATGATCTATAAAACCGAAGAATATATATCACGGCCTTCTAGATGTATCCCGCACACGTTTGGTTGAAAGTAATGCACAGAATCATTGTGAGGCCTTAACTTTTCCCGGCGAATTGAATGTTCACATAACTTACGGGTTTGCTGCCGGGTGACGTCGTCGACCACCGCCGATATTTCGACAGGAGCACACCCTGCCATTCCCAAGGCACAAATGCCTTGAGAATGTCTTGAGAATAGCAGCGTGTGCTCCTGTCGAAATATCGGCGGTGGTCGACGACGTCACCCGGCAGCAAACCCGTAAGTTATTTGAACACAGAATCGTTGTTCACTGAGCTGGTATAGAAGCACTGCTTGAAAACGTGGGCGTGACAGGGAGGTCGAGTCACACTTTCAATTAATTTTCAGGCACTTCGGATGCGATTTCAACATTGAAACTTTGGGAACTTCTTGTCCATGAGTTGTACTTACAAATAAAAAATAAATCCAAAATTGACATTTTTGGTCAATTTCGTCAACGTCCCTCCTTAAACTATCTTACGCTAAGAACAACACACACACTCATGCCCGAGGGAGGACTCGAACCTCAGGGGCCGCGCAATCCGTGACATGGCGCCTCAAACCACGCGACCACTCCACTTGGAGATGTTCTTCACCAATAAATTCTATCGAAAGCCGCTTCCAATGATCTGTGCAGGACTACTCTGTCATCTACTAATAACGATAACTCTCAAAAAAATTTTGCAGGGTCCCGTATGAAGGTGTTATATCTGACAGGATTGGCAAATGGCTTAGAAAAGAGGGGGCTGTACCGGCCTTCTAAGCCCCGCATAAGGAATGGCACCTAATGAAGCATCACGAAACCAGAGAGGAGAATCTCTACGCACAATCGGGCGTCTATCACATCCAGTGTAGTGAGTGCCCTTCCGCATACATAGGCCAAACTGGCCGCTCCTTTAACATACGGTTCAGGGAGCATCAGGATCTTAGAAATTCCATATCCGCTCTCACTAACCGCCTGAAAGATCTTAAAAATTCCATTTCAAATATAAACACCAATTTCAGCATTCTACATATTCAACGTAAGGGCCCGGTTTCAAACATTTTAGAAGACATAGAAATCATTCGCAGCATTTGCCGTGATCCGTCTGGCATTTTGAACGAGCAATCTGCACTTAAGCACTCGGCCCTGCTGAATAACTTTTCTGTTTTGAAGCAGCATCGAGCCTCATTTCCTTCTCTTTCTATTTTCTGATTACTGTACGCCATACATGTATATTTCTTAACTGGGTCAACGTTTCCCGCCATTATTTTTGGGGCCCCTGAATTAGACTCAACGAATGCACGGCATATGCCTGTTTCCTGTAGTAAGGGCTGCAAGGTCCACCCAATTCATTTTACATAGCTGTAAAATTGTCCTCTTTTAATAGAAGTTTGCATGTTTTTCATTTTATCTTAAGACTATGCCACATTATTCTGCTACGTCATTATCTGCGTCCTCACTAATTCAAAATTTACTTGTGTTTCGTGTTGTAAAATGCGTCTCAGGTCTTATGTAAGCCTCGATTAGTTGTCGACTTTTAGTTAGCGGGTTGTAAATTGACTCCACTTTCAATTGCGTCCTTTTAGTGCTATTGCTCCTAGCTATTAACTGGCATAATTGTTTGACAGTGTGGACTGTAAAGTTTCGCTACTTTCCCTTTTAGTCAGTAGCGAGATGCTTGTAAATAGGAGTGGCACATGCATATGTTCTTTTAACTGATGACTGTGGGGTGTTGTTCCATGTCGTACATATCTCCACCAAATAAAAACTTGCATGCCACTCGTATAAAGGGAAAAGTTTCATTGTGGTTTACCGTTTATACATAAATTTTACGTCGCAGCTTACACTCAGTTTTACTACAGTTCTGTACTGCCCTGTTCAACATTTTCCCTTACCACACATAATGCACTTTTAACGTTTTTCACGTAACTTTTTATGTAATGTTTATTTTTTATTCTTCATTTTAAAAGTAAATCACTAATTCAAATTGTGAACGGCCGGGCTAGAGCCCATGCGTTCTTCTTCCCGTCAACAGATGGCAGTACTTTTGCCACTCTGGTTTAGCAGTTTGCTTCCTCCTTCGCGTCCGCTACTCCATGCTCTGCGCTCGTTCGTAACACACCGCGTCTGGTACACGTCCTCCGCGTCGCTCGGGCCACAGCACCAAGTGTAAGTGTCCTGGTATTCTTTGGATATTCCTTTACCCAGGCAGTCGTCCCTAATACTGTCCGGTGTCACTTTGGGTTCACAGCACCTAGCCCGACCGGCAGTTCTTAAATGTTTTTAAATTATTTATGTATTTTTTTGTTTTTTATGTCTATTGCTGCGTGTAGAAAAGACACAAACTGCTGTAGAGGCACTAGTCTCAACTGTACAATGAGCCACTTATTTGGCAAGATAATGTTTGAAAAATTAGACAAAATGTTGGCCGCCATATTAGGGAAGACCAGAGCGGGTTTAGGCAGAACAGATAATGTACAGGTAACCCATTTATTTTACAACAGATCATATACAGATAACCCATTTATTTTACAACAACTGATGGAGAAATTTATAGCAGTAGGGAATTAGCTACGCATTGCCATTGTAGATTTATCAAAAGCTTACGATACAGTCTCTAGATATAAGCTGTGGAAAGCTATGAAAGGTATAAGTATGGATGGTCACCTTTTACAAAGTATTGTTGAAATGTACAGGGATAAGGTGGTACAGACTAAACGAGGTTCAAAGTTATCAGAACCTATCAATGTCACGAAACGTTTACGAGAAGGTTGCAGTATGTCACTCATCTTGTTCAATTTATATGTAGAAGTGGCACTCAGAAATTGGAAGAAGAGCTGCAGAGGAATGGGAATCACTGTCAACTATGAACAGATATTTTCATTAAGTTTTGCTGACGATCAAGCTATTACAAAACAAGATGACTATGACCTTGAGTTCATGATACGACGATTATATCAGGAGTACAACATATGAGGACTACAAATGAGTCTAACAGAAACAGAGAATCTGTTGGTGAATAGTGATGCTAAATTTGAAGCACACATCAATGACAAAGCAATTATGAGACAGGTAGTGAAATTTAAATATCTAGGGGCACATATTGATAAAAATGGATTGGGCCACACAGAATCAAAATATACGAGCAAAGCAGAAAAGTGTTAGTGTATGAATTCGTTTTGGTGGGATAAGAATATTTCCAACAGCAATAAGTAAAAGAGTAGGCAAGATAATGGTTGAATCAGTGCTATGCTATGGATCAGAACTATGGATCTTAAATGCGGATCTGAAAAGAAGACTAATAGCTGAGCAAATGGATTATTTGCGTAGGAGTGCCAGAATATCAAGAATCGAAAGGAAAACTAATGATGAAGTAAGATCTAGAATGAAGGCAAACGATACAGTGATAGATAAAATTGAAATAAAATCATTAAAATTGTACGGGCGTATGATGAGACTGTCAGAACATCGATGGCCAAAGAAGGTTTATGTATGGAAACCACCCTGCAGACGGAAGCGCGGAATACCATGACATTCTTGGACAGACCACATTAATGGAGTAATGGAACATCGCAGTATCGATAAAGGAAGAAGCGCTGGATAAAGAGCCTTGGCGGAGGATAACAGGAGTACAGCAAGATGTTGTTATTAATTAATCTTTGTATTGACCAATCCTGTAATAATAATAATAATAATAATAATCAATAAGAGGCATTATAGCCACCAGAGATACTTAGTGAGCCGTCAGGCCAATTAAATGAACGTGTAACATGGAATGTGAGATTGTTTGCCGTTAGGAGTAATAGTTGGGGCAACTGATAATCAGGGTTGCGTCTTTTCGTATTCGAGAGTACGACTGGGAGCTGTGTTCATCGCGATTTGCGATAGGATCCACAGTGGAGCTCAAACGAAGGCGAGGATCAGCAGTTCGTGGAGGGCTTGCCCTGGCTGTAACAAGGCGCGGACTGCGTCGCAGTACGGAGACCGACGTTATCCCTCGCCTTTGATGTTTTCAGATCCCCGCGCGACATTGCGGGAGCACATAGCATGGCTTTGACTGGTGCCTCGCGTTCCTCTGTGGAAGGTATTGTCCGGATCGGGTGTGCGACAGACTGGCGCCTACTTGAAAAATCGCTCTGGAGAGAAGAGCATTGTCTGGTTTGGGGGTAGATATGCCTGCGCGTTTCTCTGGCGCTAGGTTTAGAGTGAGAGCCAAATGCCCGCATCAACGTTTCTGACACGGGGACGATATAGGCTCGCACAGGACAGTACCGCGGCGTCATTTCAACACCGCCTTTGACGTCAGTAATCGCTTTAGTATGGTATGCATAATTTTTGGCGAAAAGCTTTCCCGTTAGGGGACTACTTTATGCCGTGTCTTTAAGGGGCTCCGGAAAGGCTCAAAATCATGAAAAAGTTCAATTTTTACTTTTTTGCGTTTTCTGAATCTGCAGACTATTACCTTTTAATAGATATAAAATTTATTCAATTCCGAAGACTATAACTATTTTTAATTTTTTTTTTTTGAAATGTGTTCTACATGGGCGTGACCCACTGTGGCGCTGTTAAACTGCTGTCAAATGGTGTTATTATTAACGTCCGTGTTCATCAGGTACATTTTAGTGATGTGAGATAAAGTATTTGTTGTGGCTAACCTGTGATGGTTCAATATATATCGCTGGTGTGATTGTCGATTGTTTCATGTTTATTTACTCTGTCGTTATCTCGAAAATATTCGTAATTAATTCTGTTTCTTGAGTCTCTGTTTTGTTGAAGTATAATAATGAGTAAAAGTAAAAGTGTCGACGAAATGAAGAAGGCTGTTTGGGCTCTTTTTTTCATACTTCTTCAACCGATGAAAATCCCCAACATAGCTTGTGTCCCAAAGAAGTAGACAGTTGGTGTAAATATAACGAAGGATTGCTAACTGGTGAAGTGTACACTCATAAGCATAGTCTGCCTCATGCAATAATGGAGGTGATAAAACCTATTTTCAGTGACTTAGCAGCACCTGAACTGTTGAAAAAGTGTATTCACGGAAAAACTCAAAACCCCAATGAAAGTGTAAATAGTGTTATATGGTCGAGAATCCCCAAGACTGTATTTGTTGGAATAGAAACACTTCACTTTGGTGTGTATGATGCTGTTGCGACTTTGAATGATGGCAACATTGTAAGGTGCAAGGTATTTAGAAATATGGGAATGAAGATAGGTTCTAACATGGTACGAGCGATGCTTGCTTTAGACAAGGAACGCCTTCGGGCTGCAGACAGGGCTGTAAAGAGTCTAGAAATACAAGCAAGAGTAAACAGGAGGAGGAACAAGAGGAAGCTGGAGGAGGATTTTGCAGAGGATGAAGATAATCCATCCTATGGACCTGGAATGCACTAAAAAGTTAATCCAATCTTTGTCGCTCGATTCCCAAAACTTTTATTTTCTCATACTAATTACATGTTTTCTAAGGATCTTCCAAACATATTTGTTTCAAACTTTCAGTAAATGTTACACAGTACCTTCTGCATAATTTAACACAGCCTTTTTCCAAAAAACTGTATATTTTTGAATATATAAATAAAAAATTGCAAAAAAATGTTGTGAATTTTCATTACAATTGAAAAAAAATCATCTTTAATAACTGAACTAAAATTTTGTAAAATCCCTGTGTTAAGTTGTAGCCCATATTCCAATAAATAATCTGTAAAAAGTTCAACTTCCTACCTCAAATACTTTGTGAGGAAAGATGTAATTTATAAGCGTTATTTTAACATTGCAAGTATAGGGCGTTCCGGAGCCCCTTAAGGGAATAATTACACTACTGGTGCGAATTGCGCGAAGCTCTTCTCGTTTAGAGAGGACAGTATTTTGTCAACTCCACGTGGAGCGATGATGTTGAGACGAAAGAAGGAAAGATTTTTCGTGGTGTTCGGCGGACCACCAGAGAGTACATTCTTGGTTTCGCGGCGCGCGCCAGCCATCATTCTCCACTCATCTTGCTGCAAGGGTGAACTGGTAGCGGTGTTAGCGCCTTGGAGCAGAGTTCCCATCAGTCGTTCAGTAATACCATTGGTGAGCACATCTGCAGCCCGTGCATATTAGAGATCTTCCTGCGGGGAGAGTCTTCGCTGCAGCAAATCCATCTGACCTGCTGCACCTGTCTTTCAACCGGTGTACGTCCTATCGGAAGTCCAGCTAGAGGTTCAATGTCTCTGCAACTCCGCATATATTGGTCAGACAGCGTTTGTTGCATTTATTTTGGGGGAGGCGTCGTGTTGGAGCCAACGGCCTTGCTGCAGTGGTAACACCGGTTCCCGTCAGACCACGAAATTTAAGCGCTGTTGGGCTGGGCTAGCACTTCAATGGGTGACCGTCCGGTCTGCAGTCAGCCTTTGTGAGGCAAACTGAGGAGCTACACTTGATTGAGAAGTAGCGGCTCCGTCCTCGGAAAGTGACATACGAACGGGAAAGCGGTGTGCTGACCACATGCCCCTCCACATCCGCATCCAGTGATGCCTGTTGGCTGAGGATGACATAGTAGCCGTCTGGTACCGTTGGAACTTCATGGCTTGTTAGGGCGTCGTGTTGACTTGACCCCATTCCCCTTAAACAACTTTGCCAACCTCCAGTAACATCCATGACAGTGAATTGTTTCGTGTTTGTTCCTCATATTTGCCCAGTGCCCTGTTTCTGTGTACTCTCATGTTTTATATGACAATGAACTAACTCTGGGGAAACAATATTTCATTTCAATAGATGCTCCTCCCCCATTACTCATGAATTTATTAATTTTCTTGTGAGTTGAGGATACGTTAGGAGGACAGGATTCTTGTACTAAAATGTCCATCTTAACGGCATTGCTGGGTGTCACTATCTGGTTGTTAGCGTTGTTTAGTCCGTTGCGCGTTAATTATCAGTGGTGGGCATCAAAGGTGGTTCTGACGTGGGCAGGAGATTCTGGGTCAGGTATTCCAGTAATGTAAATTGTACTTTACCTCTTCTGATCTGCAAACCGCCGGGGGCATTTTGCAACATCTTGGACCAGTAGTGGAGCGTTACCTGCTCGTTCATATAGTTCACGCAAAAGACAGTAATTCTTAAGTTTTCCTGAAGTCCCTCGCTCGAGAATCACAGTAAGATATTAAGGACTGACGTAGCTTCGGCTTTGCTAAATCTATCCACCACTCAAACAGCGGAGAATAGTGCACAACGGAGCGAAAGCAACGTTCCTACACGACCCCAACCACGTAACAAGCGCGCTACCCGAGAGGTGGGATATATTCAGCATCCACTGGACCCGAAGCAGTTTCGCAGATTGCAATTCAATGTTTGAGTAGCGGCCACAAGGAAACGGGGATAACGTTAACTACAAGAATCCTATCACAAGTACAATCACATAAATATAAACCTGTCGATACGACTACAAGTGGTAGTGACAGAAAGCGTGTATCTAACCAAGGCAAGACATTTCTGCTCCCACACACGTCACGCAAATGTATCGAATGAACCAATTCACTTAGTTCACAACAAAAATCATAATGTGAGAACTGATCACCTGGGCGTAAAATGCTAACGAAGTCGCAGTCTAACATCAGAAACCAGGACTCAAGCTCAAAAGATAGGCAATTTCTTTTTTGTAAACCGCAAACACGCTACTGTATGACGCGATCCAAAAGGCGAAGTCAAAAAGATGACACTCTCTCCACCTCTCAGAATCAACGATTTGAATATCGGCAGAGGGAATACCGTCACGAAAGAAAAGAGCGATACCAGTCGCACATTCAGGAGCCACACTTAAAACAGTCTGAAAACTAGGGAGAGCAAAACTAGTGCATATAACTTCTTGTAAAAGTGCAACAGCAGCATAGGAATCATAAACAAACTGACACAATAATGGTTCAAGCACTATGGGACTTAACATCTGAGGTCATCAGTCCCCTAGCCTTAGAACTACTTAAACCTATTTAACCTAAGGACATCATACACATCCATGCCCGAGGCAGGATTCGAACCTGCGACCGTAGTAGCAGGGCTGTTCCGGACTTAAGCGCCTAGAACCGCTTGGTCACAGCGGCCGGCCCACACAATAATGCAAAAAGTAAATCTGATTCAATCCTATTGACATTTATGATAAAAAAGGCGTGAGTTTAAGTCATCAGTCAGAATAAAAAACGAAAAAGTCAGTAAACAGCCCTCCACCCTCACAATCCATCGCCAGAGCCCTCTGAGGGAAGGGTCTCATGCCATGTCCTGCGCGATTTCTATGCTTCTGTTTTTTCCTTATAACATCACCAGCAGGCTGGATCTTGTTTTATATCGGCCGTATGGCAAGTTATCCTTCTCCGCCGGCGAGGTAGGATGACCGTTCACCGCATCCAAATCAACCATAATTGGCCCTGAATCAGAAGCTGTCTGCACAGGAGGAACACCAGCGACAGCGACCGACCCATGTCAACAAGACAATCTGACGGCAGATCGGGCCTTACAGGAATGAAAACATGTGAAACTGTCCCCGCTGTGGGAGCAAGGAAATAGAGCCGCAGTCGGGGGCGCTGGACAGGGGAACACGGAGTTGCTGCGACTCAGTAGGTGAAACGAACGAAACAGGCGAAGTTTTCCGAGCGCAGGAGAGGCTCTGAGGAAACATCCGCGGAAAGTGAATGAGCACCATAGCTCTCCATCTCAGCTATCGGCTGAATAGCCCTGACTCCATCCCTACTGTCCAGAGAATCAGCAGATGAACAAGGTTCAAGGGGGTAGGGCACGAGGAACGACATCGGTAGTGTTTCCATCCTGCGCACGGCACCACTTACTTTGGATCACTTGAGCTTCTGTGAGTGGGGCAGTCACATCAGAGTCCGTTTTCGGTCGTAGCGGTGGAAAATCACCCACAGGGAAATTCAAATCAGTCCGGGTCGTAACGGTCGAAAATCACCCGCAGGGATATTCAAATCCGTCCGGTGGCCGTCATTAGCAAAAGTTTCCCTAGCCCTGACTTATTTCTACTGCCCCTTTGGCAACGAGGTGCTCCACCGGTAACTTAGGCCGCTGTTCAGAATAAAATCCCAGAACAAAATCCCTTCTCGGACAATTGGTACGAAAGTGACCACTCTCGTTATACAAGAAGCACGACCCCATCTGGCTACTGTACGTAACGTGTGTACAGTAACCACATACTTGTAAATCAGACGGGATGTTCGGTTTCACCAGCATTCAACATTGAAGGCTGTGCTGGATGGATCAACGTTCAAGGTGAATGATTTTGATATCACCATACTTAAGCAAAACGTCTTTAACGCAAACATTACCTACCTCGGGAGGCAGGTTGAACATAGGAACATTGGTACATTCAACGTCAGATTTCGCCAGGAGGACTGTACCAACTGAGTCATCTCTGTGACGGAAAGTCACCTGAGAACCCGCCCGCCCGGTTAGCCGTGCGGTCTAACGCACTGCTTCCCGGGCTGGAAGGCTTGCCGGTCCCCGGCACGAATCCGCCCGGCGCGTTAGTGCCAACGTCCGGTGTGCCAGTCTGTGGATGGTTTTTAAGGCGGTTTTTTATCTGCCTCGGCGAATGCGGGCTGGTTCCCCTTATTACGCCTCAGTTACACTATGTAGGCGACTGCTGCGCAAACACTTTATCCACCTACGCGTACACCATAATTACTCTACCTCGCAAACATTGCGGTTAGACTCGTCTGGTGTGAAACGTTCCTGGGGGAAAGGGGGGGGGGGGGCTCCTGTGGGGCCGAACCGCACAATAACCCTGGGTTCGGTGTGGAGCGGCGGTGGGGTGCGTGGAATGCTGCAGTCTGTTGTGGGGTTGTGAACCACTGAGGGCTATGGTGGGGTCGAAGCCTCTCCATCGTTTCTAGGTCCCCAGTTCAATACAATACAATACAAACTGAGAACCATGTTAAGGAGTAATTTTTCGACATGTAAGGGATTCAAAAGTTTAGAAACGGAAACAAAGTTCAGTGTCAAAAAATGGTGCGTGTACCTCGCCCGAAGTCAGACCAAAATTATCTACCAATCATTGGTGGATTTGCAGAGAAGTGGACTGTACATGGCGGGTCGACCTGTCAAAAGAAAACTCACTGCTACTTTATGTGGAACAGAATCGACAGCCATGGCAACAAAAGAAGTGGACAATGTCCCTACCAAGGGCACGCTTAAACGAACTCGAAGACGAAACACAAAGACGAATTCGACGTACCGTACTGTCTTTTTCTGCGGGCAATACGCGAACAATAGACATACACTACACTTAGATTACACAGATAGAGACATAGATATATACACAGCAATGAGACGAAGAACAATGGGCACAATTAAACGCACTGACAAACAGTATTTCAAAAACAACACACGAAGAGTATATGCGGACACGTCATCACAGACATGCCTATGTGCAGCGTAACAGAAATCTCCAGAGGATGGACAGCGATACCCACAGTGACAACGAAAATAGTGACAATGAGGAGGAACAGGAGGAGGAAGCTGAGATGTGAATGTTAATAAGCAAATTGCTGGCAATCTAGCCAAGAAAACACCAAATGCTGTACATGGATGCGCACCTAATGTAGTTAATACATAGGATTAGTAACAAATAGGATAAGAAACATTATTTCTCTACTAACCATTTGTGTGTGTCTGTGTGACTGGCGGTCAACGGCTCGATGAAACCATTCCGAGGTATTCACCGTCAGTCACACTCGGTGATGGTACTAACAAATCTCTCATATATCCTATCTTCTTTTTATATTCTTCTTAAAAACAACAAAATTTTATTTATATTTCAACCTCAAATTATTGTTATTTTGAATCATTCCTTGTAAATGTTGTAGATAAAACAAAAGGAAAGAAAACTGAAAAAAGATGAAAAACGAAAATTGTAAGATGTACGATCTGTTTTAAACATCAGGTAACAGGTCTATAATTTGGCAATAAATAAAATAAAAATAAAAATAAAGTACCGTATACACCCACAAAGCACAAAGCTTACATAAATAGCAAACTTCCAATATCACCTGACCACCAAATTAGTGCACTTGGCCGCCAGTGACGGCTATAGGGAACACGCGGTGATGTAACAGTAAATAATCACAATGGTGACTGAGCAAAACTCATCGCATATTGAATTATTTCAATGTAGTTGTGCGTATACTATCATGTGGTTCACCGTTTCCTCGTGATGATAAGCCAACCGAAGCGCCCTCACCCCCATGGCCAACAATACTGTGGTCAATTAATACTCGTAGCTCTGTAACGGAGCCGAAGTAAACAACGTCCTACCCACACGATGTCACAAGAGTGACTGTCCACTAGATCACCAAGACCGGCTTGACTTCTGCCACTGAAAATGGCATCTACAGTTTAATAAGGAATCCGAACCACTTGCTGCTTCTGGCGAATGTCCACATCATTGAGAGGTGCAAACCAGGTTAAGAGACAGTGAAACATCCGTGGTCCGATCGGGATTGAATCCCGCGACCTTTCGTTTTTCAGATAGCACTTTATCGGAGGCAACACTAGGATTCTGCTCAAGCTTCGCTGTTGTCTGAAGTTGCAGAGGCTGCACCCCTGCACGGCAATGCCATGGTTCTTACAGTGGAGGCAGAATTTAATCGATCGTAGTTCAGACAACTTCCATGACATATTTGTAAAAATTATAGACATGACCTTCCTGGTGAATCAGTCCAACTATTAGTCAAAACCAGATCAAAATCCCTTCAGTAATTCCTGCGATTAGCGCGAACATACATACGGAAGCAAGCAGGGAGCTTCGGTTTGTATACAAGATGTCCAAAATTAAAGTTCCAATTTCAAAATGCGGCAGAAATAGAAATACTCCATGTCAGCCAGAGGTGGAACTGGAGCCATGAAGTCTGCAGGAAAAACGACGCATTCACCATAAGAAAGCTGTTCCAAAGATGACTACAAATCCTCCAAATCCTCTTTACAGGCTGTTCCTACGCCAAGCAGTGCTTCTGTCCATTTGGCAGGATGGAAGATGAATACGGCCTTATCTGTGCGCTGACAACGGCGAACAACGCCTTTAGTTAGTGGGTGGTATGCTGTTGTTCTAAACTGTTGGGCACCGCACAATCTGCATAGCTCTGTAAACAGGTGTGGCTCAGATTGTCGTCCCTGGCCTATGGTAATCGATATGGAGCAGCTGCAACGTACGCTCGACGTCGGCAGGATTGTGAGAGCAGTGGTGTCGGCTGTAGCATCTGCTAGTGGAAATGGCTCCACCCAACAGGTAATTCTGCCTGCGGCTAACAGTGTGTAATGGTAGCCATTTGGATCTTATAGAAGTCCCGTGAGGTCTAGGTGGGCGTGCTGTAACCTTGCTCTACGTATTACTATTTGTCGTGCTGGGTGAATCCGTGGCGGCCTACATTGCTGCGCTTGCGGCTGATGCACGTTTGTGTCCATTTCCTGCGGTCAGATTTCACGTTAGGCCACAAGAACTGCTCTATGATAAACTTGATGGTCGGTTAAAGGGCAGGATGTGACAATTTATGTAAGTTGTTAGAAATTAGTGTGTGGAATCTCTGATTGACCACAGGAAGTATTCTATGTCGTACAGCACCACAAATGTATGTCTATATCAGGAACCTGTCCTTGCTCCAACGTCGAGGTCATAACGCTGCCATTCAGTAATACTGTTATCTGTTGGTCATTCTTTTGTACCTCAGCCATTGCACCAAAATCTGTGCTAACAATGTGCTGATGTAAGAGAGAGTCGGCAACTGCATTGTCAGCACCCCTAACGTGATGTAGTGAGCCGTGAATTGCGCGACACAGTAACGACAGAAATTTCGAGAGGTGTAGTCCTAAGCATGTTACGGATATACACTCCTGGAAATGGAAAAAAGAACACATTGACACCGGTGTGTCAGACCCACCATACTTGCTCCGGACACTGCGAGAGGGCTGTACAAGCAATGATCACACGCACGGCACAGCGGACACACCAGGAACCGCGGTGTTGGCCGTCGAATGGCGCTAGCTGCGCAGCATTTGTGCACCGCCGCCGTCAGTGTCAGCCAGTTTGCCGTGGCATACGCAGCTCCATCGCAGTCTTTAACACTGGTAGCATGCCGCGACAGCGTGGACGTGAACCGTATGTGCAGTTGACGGACTTTGAGCGAGGGCGTATAGTGAGCATGCGGGAGGCCGGGTGGACGTACCGCCGAATTGCTCAACACGTTGGGCGTGAGGTCTCCACAGTACATCGATGTTGTCGCCAGTGGTCGGCGGAAGGTGCACGTGCCCGTCGACCTGGGACCGGACCGCAGCGATGTCCGGATGCACGCCAAGACCGTAGGATCCTACGCAGTGCCGTAGGGGACCGCACCGCCACTTCCCAGCAAATTAGGGACACTGTTGCTTCTGGGGTATCGGCGAGGACCATTCGCAACCGTCTCCATGAAGCTGGGCTACGGTCCCGCACACCGTTAGGCCGTCTTCCGCTCACGCCCCAACATCGTGCAGCCCGCCTCCAGTGGTGCCGCGACAGGCGTGAATGAAGGGACGAATGGAGACGTGTCGTCTTCAGCGATGAGAGTCGCTTGTGCCTTGGTGCCAATGATGGTCGTATGCGTGTTTGGCGCCGTGCAGGTGAGCGCCACAATCAGGACTGCATACGACCGAGGCACACAGGGCCAACACCCGGCATCATGGTGTGGGGAGCGATCTCCTACACTGGCCGTACACCACTGGTGATCGTCGAGGGGACACTGAAAAGTGCACGGTACATCCAAACCGTCATCGAACCCATCGTTCTACCATTCCTAGACCGGCAAGGGAACTTGCTGTTCCAACAGGACAATGCACGTCCGCATGTATCCCGTGCCACCCAACGTGCTCTAGAAGCTGTACGTCAACTACCCTGGCCAGCAAGATCTCCGGATCTGTCCCCCATTGAGCATGTTTGGGACTGGATGAAGCGTCGTCTCACGCGTTCTGCACGTCCAGCACGAACGCTGGTCCAACTGAGGCGCCAGGTGGAAATGGCATGGCAAGCCGTTCCACAGGACTATATCCAGCATCTCTATGATCGTCTCCATGGGAGAATAGCAGCCTGCATTGCTGCGAAAGGTGGATATACACTGTACTAGTGCCGACATTGTGCATGCTCTGTTGCCTGTGTCTATGTGCCTGTGGTTCTGTCAGTGTGATCATGTGATGTATCTGACCCCAGGAATGGGTCAATAAAGTTTCCCCTTCCTGGGATAATGAATTCACGGTGTTCTTATTTCAATTTCCAGGAGTGTATGTGAGCGGGAGTCCCTAATTGTCCTCACAGAAATGTTTAACAGCTTCATATAGAGCCAATAATACCCGATCATAGATTGATCACTTCTGTTGCGACTCGAATTTAGGGGGATTTGTCGAATGTCTCCCTTACGTGCGTCGTCTCAGAGATGTCGAGCTATTAGCGGAAAGATGTTACCTCCGATAGGTGAAATGCGGGGGAAATTAAGCATTCTGGGATTTTCGTGGCTGGGTAATGTTATGGTGGTCAGGGATCTCTTAGTCACTTTGTTGTTAGGTTGTGATTTCATACGACAAACCGGGCTTGTTTCAGATTGCGCTGGTGGAAATATTTCTTTTAAATTTAATTCTAGTGTCAGGATAGCGTTATGTTCCATTCAGAAATTTGCTAGAGTTAACGCCGTGCAAGACCAAACTTCACAGTCTGATGTCTGGGGTCTGCCGAGGAAAGGAGATTGTTGAGCTATCTCGAGCGTTTTACTGATGCTTTGACTAACAAACTTGGTGTCAGTAACAAGGCTGAGTATAAAATTCGTTGCCGCGCGGGATTAGCCGAGCGGTCTCAGAAGCTGCAGTCATGGACTGTGCGGCTGGTCCCGGCGGAGGTTCGAGTCCTCCCTCGGGCGTGGGTGTGTGTGTTTGTCCTTAGGATAATTCAGGTTAAGAAGTGTGTAAGCTTAGGGACTGGTGACCTTAGCAGTTAAGTCCCATGAGATTTCACACACATTTGAACATTTATAAAATCATTTTGACAGATGATTTGCCCGTGAGGCAATCTCCGTTTAGATTCTTGCCTCCCAAAACAAAAATTTTAAGGTGATTGATTCATGGTGTGATGAGAGATGGGTTAATGGGGACCTCTACGACTCCGTATACCTCTCCAGTGTTTCTGGTACCTAAGAAGCATGGGTGGGGGGGGGGGGGGGGAGGATTACCGTCCTGTTGTGGGTAGTAGGGTTTTGAATGAGAAAGTTATTTTGGAGTGTGCACCTTTGCAAGATCTCCACAATTGTTTCACACGGTTTTCCGGTGCACGTTTCTTTACTATTTTAGATTTGAACCAAGCATATTACCATATCCCATTAACTGTAGATTCCAAGCATGTCGCTGCTTTCTGCACTGACTGCAATTTGTACGAATTTAATAGTTCTTTTCGGGCTTTCGACTGCAACCGCTGTCTTGCCTCGTCTTCTAGATAACGTTTTGGGAGATCTCAAGTTCAAGTGCATTTTTAATTATTTGGATGATGTGGTCGTTTATAGTGCCATCTTTGATGACCACTTAGAACACCATCAACAAGTTTTGTGTCGCTTGAGGGAAGCTGGGTTTACGGTCAAACCATCTAAAATTAATCTAGCTCGCTCTCAGATTTCTTTCTTAGGGCATTTAGTTTCTGCCCAGGGTATTAGGATTGATCCGGAGGTTACACGCTATTTGCGCAGGTTTCCTCCTCCCAGAAACAAAGAAGGGGGTAGCCCGTTTCGTAGGCATGGCTAATTTCTTTCGTAAATTTGTACCCAATTTCATTCTGTTGGTTTCCCCTCTTAATAACTTACGTAAGAACGGCGAAGCTTTCATTTGGAGCGAACAAGCCGCGTCGGAAGTGATTAAAGAAGGCTTCAGTAATCCTCCCGTCTTGGCCATTCCTAACTTTGAGTTACCGTTTATTGCGCAGATGGATGTTTCCAATTATGGAGCTGCGGTCGTGCTTCTACAAGAATTTGATGGGCAGCGCCGCCCGATAGCTTATGCCTCTAAGGGATTTTCGGCGGCTGAACTCAAATACTCTGTTTATGAGTGGGAGGCACTTGCTGTCCTCTTCGTGTAGGACAAATTTAAGTTTTATCGTGAACATAGAGAGTTTAAAATTGAGACGAACAACCAGGCTTTGAGCTGGGTGATGAGGCGTCCGCGGAAGACGGGAAGGATCGCACGTTGGGCCGTCCGTATTTCCGTCTTTCGGTTTACGGTCAAGAATGTCAGGGGTACCGAATACCAAATTGCCGACGCCCTAAGTTGCATGTTTGAGGAGGATACCTCTGGTCACAGCCGTTTTGAATCTTGACCTGTAGATTCCGTTGCTACCGTTCTGAATGAGATACCGTCTTTATTTGCCGATCTCAAGAAGAAACAAGACGGCGAGAAAAGCGGGGGCGGGGGGGGGGCAGGTTGAGGGGTACTTGCACAAGGGGCTGATGTGTCGTGAGGAAAAGAAAAGTAAAGACGTTAAGATTTGTTTACCGAAGGAGCTGATAGCTGCCGGCTTTTGCTATTTCCACAATTCCGTGGTGGGTGGTCATTTAGGGGTGTACAAAACTATCGCCAAGATCAAGCAACACGTTGCATCGCCTTCCTTATACCAAAATGTTAGATGTTTGGTGGGGGATTGCGAAAAATGTAACATGGCGAAACCCAATCAGAGTTCGCGAAAAGGATTCCTGAAGTCCACTCTTGAGGAACATCCTATGCATAAATTGTACATTGATTATATCGGACCCCTTCCTCGGACCAAAAACGGTAACCGTTATATTCTGGTGGTAACTGATGCGTTCTCCCATTTTACGTGGTTGATTCCCAGCCGTGGGGTTACCGCTGCCTTATCGATTAAACATCTCACGGGGATATTTTCCGTATGTCGTCCGCCTAAGTCTTTGGCGAGCGACAACGGCCCGGCGGTTACTGCCAGGAAATTTAAGAAGTTTTGCGGAGAGCCGCGGTGGCCAAGCGGTTCTAGGCGCTTTAGTCCGGAACTGCGCGACTGCTCCGGTACACGTTCGAATCCTGCCTCGGGCATGGATGTCAGTGATGTCCTTAGGTTAGTTAGTTTTAAGTAGTTCTAAGTTCTAGGGGACTGATGACCTCAGATGTTAAGTCCCTTAGTGCTCAGAGCCATTTTAACCATTTGAAGAAGCTTTGCTTTGAAAACGCCGTGCACCATATAACCATCACCCCGTATTATCCTCAGCCCTCATTTGCTGACAGAGTCAACCGGAACATCGAATCCGCATTGAATATTTGTAATGCAAAAGACCAAAAAAAAGGTGGGATTTTGCATTTAATTCAGCTCGGCGTGAAGCCATCGAGGCGACTCCAGCGCCTTTAATGTGCGCGTATCCGCTTAACTCCCCGCTGGCTAACTTGTGGTCATTGGACTAAATTCTGCGGGACAAGGTAAATCCCGACATTATCCAGCGAGACTGGAAACGGGTGAAACGTAATATAGAGCTAGCGCATAGAAGGCAGACTCAAAGGTAGAATCAAGTTAGGCGGCTCTTTAGGAGTAAAGTGGGTGATTGTGTGTTTGTGCGGAATTTTGGTATCGGTTCAAAGCCTCCTGTAAGGCATGGCTGTGTGCAACGTGCGGCTGCCTCGAGTCGAATGAGCTGCAGCTGCCTCGCTAAGCCCCAAGCGGATGTAGCAACTGATAAGGCTGGGCGCGGCAGGAAGTCGGGCGCTCTCAGAGAGCAATGGCGGCACCGGAAACGGAGCAATTCTGAGGATCGCCTTTAGTTAAAACTCTAGGCGATCCGCCGCGGCCTGGTGGCTCTGAGCGCAAGCTCGTTCAAGGTCAACCGCCTCTAAGGCGGCGCACACAGCCATGAATTTCCATCCGGGAAATTACGCCCTCGATTTCTGGGACCCTGTAGGGTGCTTAAATTCCTGAGTCGTGTGAATATTCTAGTGCGCAGCCTGGCCACCGGCAAAACATCCAGGGTGCATGTTAGCCAGATTAAGGGAGGTGTTTAACTGGCCACCGGGAAATCATCCAGGGTGCTTGTTAGTCAGGTTAAGGAAGATAGTTAAATTTGGCTTTTTTAGTTTCGTCTGGCCGGCTAGTGGCTTTGGTGGGGGATGTTGAACCACGCCGGATTTTCGGCTATCGATATTTTTTCAAAGATGCTAACTTTTCGCCGCTGGTGAGTCGGTTGCAAGGTGGCGCGGCGTTGAAGGGCATCGACGGGCGAGCGAAAGTGAGTTACTGTTGGGAGATGGAGAGAAGACGGTGCGATTGCCCGAGGAGGGAAGGTAACCCGGTCGGTGAAGAGGTATTTTGCAAATGATTGTACAGGCGGCAGTTCTAAGGGCTGTGTCTTGAGATGGGGTGCGCAACCAAGCAGCTGCTGGCCGTTAACCAATTACATTTTATTGGGAGAATGTAGTGGCAACATATTTCTCTGAGGCTGTTAGACGATTATTTCGCTGACCTGATAAGGTGACATCATTCTATTTATGTCTTTCACTGGACAATCACTTTCTGCCTTCCGTATTGCAAGTGTACTTAACCTGAGACAAACTATTAGCGAGTGCTCAGTATTGAAAGTCTGTCGGTAATCCATGTCGTGGTCGGACGCTACGCAGTTTGTTGTAACATTCTGATCGAACTGTTGTTGCTTGGTGTCTAGTAGCATCGGCATTCCGTCTTACCATGCAAGCCGTGGGACTTATTGTGCATAATGTTTTAAAACTGAGTGTTTAGTTTGTTACAGACAATCTAGTGGATCTTGAACCGTATGATGTACCAAAGTACGCTAACTCCGTGAAACACTTGTGCGGAGGTTTAAATGTCGGCATCAACCAAGGGCTCGATTATCGTAAGGATAAAATATCATTTGGTGTTTTTTGGGGATATCACGTGTGGAAGTGAGCTCAATCGGTTACTTAAAATATCTCAACCCTGAGTTTGTTTATTTGTTACTTGCAAGCTAAATTTAGCAGTCGCAATTTGTTTTAACTCTTGCGATAGTGCTGCTATGCCTTTTATTTAAAGTCGTTTTAAGTGATTGATTTTGGTTTTATTAACATAGCACTGTTTGTGACATTTGGCTGTAGCGTGTTGTAGCTGTGTCAGCACACGCGATTTGTTGGACTAAAATTGTTGACAATTTGTTCTACATCTGTGCCTAGGTGGTGGGCCTGGGCTACACCTTCAGATTCTCGCTTGTTCTTGAAACTGACGGAATTGAACGTTCCGTTAAGACCCAGGTGCACCCAATAACAGCTTTCTGGATTAACCATTTGGGGGGGGGGGGGGCAACTGGGAAGTGAAGTCGGACGCACCTACTGTACTTTGCGCTCTCGGTCGGGCCGATAAATCGGGGCCGAGTGACACAACCAGGTGTGGCCCGTGTTGGCCTCTCCGCAGGACGTTCATGTCCGCCCTTGGCCGATGCCGTGAGCTGGGAACTACTTGTAAGAGAAGTGTCTGATGTAGATTATTGCCTGCCTAACTGGGAGTCCGTATGTAAGGTTACTTTCTTTTAAATGAATATATTTGGGCAAGGTTTTAAAACTGCCTGTAAAAAAACTTACGATAGCCCTTTGGGCATGCAGTGTTTTCTATTTTCTATAAAAAGGTATTACCATTCTCATTTGGAAAGATGTTGTACATTCGTTAGTAACTAAGGGTAACTGATAGACGTCATGTATAAATGTTCTCTGACTGGGTGTTTATTATTATAAATGTTATTTCTCCACTATTTGTTAATACAAAATACAGTTATTCACAGTTCATGTGTAAAGTTACCCTTTTTAGAAACGATTATATTTGGTCAAGGTTTTAAAACTGTCCATAAGAAAACTTACAGTAGCTCTTTAGACGTTCAGTGTATTCTACTTTTTATAAAAAGGTATTATCTTTCTCACTTGAAAATTTGTTACACTTGCATTGGTACTGAACTGATGGGCTTAATGAACAAATGTTCTCTCACTTGAAGTTTACGACAGTTGTTATTTCTGTTGGTTGATTCTAATTAATATTGTGAACAACGAAAGGTGAATGCTCCCCTGCCCTAAGGTCCAGTCCTTCCACTTAGTCCTTTGGACTTTTTATGATAAGGTTTCAGTGTTTAATGAAGGTGGCTCGCGGAAGTTAGCGACTATGATATAATTATACTAGCGAAACTAGTCGCTGAGTAAAGTAAATTCGTGTTGCAGCTTCCTAGACGCTGTATCTTTCTTTTGCAATTACAAGCAAGCTGTGGAGGATAACCTACAACAATGTGTTGAAAGATAACAATAGATATTTACTTTGCTTATTCCATATGTTATTGTGTGAGATGTATAAAGAAAAATCAACGTATACCTAGTTGTGGTCACAGTCACTAACACAAAACGTTCACTGTCAGGTCAGAAACATTTTTTGCCTGTGGAATAAATAATTGCGATTTTTATTTTAGAAAAACTCAGTATGACAGCTAAATGTACGTTGTAACCTACCAAGAAAAATAATAATAGAAATATTTAAATGTTAGTGCGAATAAAGCCAAAGTGTAACCTCCCCACAAAAATGAAAGTCAATTTAATAAGAAATGAATGAAATCTCAGTGACAATGAAAACGCAAATAGACCGAAATGTCGATCTTTAGGCCCTGATTAAACTCAAATTCTTACCTCAGTAATACTGCATCTGCTCTTATTTTTCGCCATAGCTTGGAGGAAATGCATCGCAAATATATTTTTTTTTGAATTTAAGGGAAACTTTTCTTTAAGGAAATGCAAGGAAAATATTATTTCAAAAAAGGGATTCTTTGTTAAAAATGGTTGGTTTCAAAACGAAATTATTATTGGGGCGATTCTTCAACAAATTAATTACACTTAAGATCCATTACATTATCAGATCCATTACTTTATTTAACAATATACCTCGTCCTGAATCCCGACCATAGAGCCATGTCGACGCCCGCCGACTCCTCACACACAACTGCTAACTCGCAACTGCAACTACCGACTCCCTACATGCAACAGCTTGTCTCTCGCGCGCTACTACTCTCTCGCAACTGAACTGACTACATGCTCTCTGGTCAGAGATTCTGCGGCTCACCATCGCTGCCTATGAAACGTACGCGTTTCAACATGTAAGACATTTTAATAACAAATTTAGACTAGCAACAGACAACAAACATAATGTCAGTATCCAGATGTCCATAAACGGTGGAAATCCATTGAAGATACTATTTTGCAAAAGTAGGATTCCTATATTGTAAACTGTGCAAACCAAGTTGTTGTGTGAATGCAAAAGTTTTGTCTGGACAGTGGCATGTTATTAGCAAAAGATCCAAAACAGAACTGATGGTCCAGAACAACCAAACAAAACGTTTCTGTGTTATTGTGTGTAATGGACGAGTGTACAGTTTTACTTGTGCTGTAAGATGATGAGGGTTAAATACCGTGCGAAAATGCAGCCTGCTCTGCTCGAATAACTCCGAGGGCGCCACCGAGATTCACGTCCCCAACGGACGTCCCCACCGACAGTATCACGTGCGCTCACTCCATGTGTCGCTGCAGAGATATTTAGAATTTGATGGGGCACAGTGGCGCAATGTTTGCTGACCAGAAATTTTACGACACCACTTCTCGTTCTTTTCCTGGCCAAATGCTGGTGTTGATAATTTCTTCCACTTCCAGGATTCAAACCTGCTATCTCTCTGACCATAAGAGAAACGAAGAAACTGGTGCCCCCCTAAATTCGAAGTGAACGATCGGTGAGAAGGGGGAATGAAGTTGCATGGTTATTTCGTGCACAAAGCCCCTCTTCAAATGGTCGTGAAATTAAAAGCAAGGTAGTCAACATTAAGAGTGTAAGAGTAATACCACTGTTAAATTCGGAGGAAGGACCCGGTAGGTGGAAAGAGCACGTTGAAGGCCTCTATGAGGAGGAGGAAATGCCTGATGGTGTGACAGAGGAGGAAAAGGCGGCCGATGTGGGGGACGTTGCAGATCTAAAATTAAGGTTTTAAAGACCTTTGGAAGATATGGACAATATTCTTTCGAAATTTTTAGACTCGTTGGGCGAAATGGTAAACAAACGACTATTCAAATTGGTTTGTAGAATTTGTGAGTTTGTAGCCACAATATCAGACTTTCGGAAAAATTTCGTACACAGAAACCCGAAGATAGCAAGCGAAGATCGGTGCTGAAATCATTGCACAATCAGCTTAATAGTACATCCATCCAAGTTACCGGCAAGAATAATATACATTCTAAGACAAAAAAACATATACGCCATTGGCAGTGACCTAATACATACATGAGTGGTGAGAGGGCAGGACAACGTGTAGTTAAAGCGATGAAAGTCTACTGACTTGGGTGACCAGCAGCAGCATTCTGTTCTACGAAACAGTAATGCACTGGACGATTTCATCTGTATTAAATGAGTGTGGTGAGGTGGAAGTTACAAACGAATTCTGGTGTGGGGGTGAATACAGTAATAAGAAGGGCAAATAGCAGACCTCCATGGAAATATCCTGATGAGTTTTTGGTAGCACCCTAGATAAGGTCATACGAACATTTAAGTATGTTTCCAGTGCCAGGGTGGTGTTTGTAAGTGTGTCGATGGCTTTATAATCTATATGTTCATAAATGCACTTCACATCCATTCAGTTCAAACAAATAACTGTATGGTATAGCTCCCTTTCTATTTCTTATTTTTTTATTCTCAGTACCTGCATTATCTTTAAGATCTGATTTGATCCATAATGGTTGTTAAGCTTAATGCTAAAATGTACACTCATCCACCTTTCACTCTCTATGTCATACCCTTTCTTTATTTTACAATGATTTCAATGTCACAACGACCTATACAATTTCTTACATTGTCCGTTCTTTATTTTAAGGAGTTTATCCTGTACCCCTTCGTATACTTCAGCTTCAACTTTGTCCCATATGGCACTGTGCACTTTATTCGTTGCCTCTAAATGAGACTCCAGGAACTGCTTGATAAGTACATATCTTTGTGTAAAGGAATTTAATTTCAGCGACAACTCAAACTTTTTGCACTTGCTCGAGGGCCGTTCTATATACGTTAGGATTTTGTGCTAACCTTTGTGTAGTTGGAGATAAACTTACTCGTTACACACGCCTCACAAAAATCAAGTTTTCCACGGTTTTTAATTATTTTAGCTTAATGTTCTTGTACTTGTAAATAAACCTCAATACTTGGTGACTGAACCTATATTTTAAGTTTGATCCTTATGTTTTCATACGACCGATCTTGTCCAATTGAAAATATCATTGCTTTTCACCGATACAATGAACGAACCGCAAATCTTTTAGGTTAAAGTAGTTGAGGGTTCAAGAAAACTATAGTCTGATAGCCCTTGCATCAGGAAATTTTAATTACAACGTAAAGATGGTGAATCTAAACAGTAGTCTGATTGTTTGCATTTTTAGTGACGCCTGTGACTGGTGCTTTAGATGAAGTTGAGGTTCTAAACGGAGCACTACGTGAAAAGAACAGGTACATCACAGCACTTATCGACTTGTTCCTACTCTGAGACAACGTTGCAAGTCTTTGTGAATAAATGTGTATAGTTAAAACAAATTTCACAAGAGCGCTGTTGAGAAGTAACAGTGAAAGAAATTGTTGTATCTAAACTGAAACGCATCTGAATAGCAGAAAGAGTTTGAAGGAAGACTGACTGTTCGTACGCGTACAGCTGCCTTCTTCGAACGCCAGTATTCGCCCTTCTTTCATGCAGAGTACAGTTACATGTGGGTGTGTTTAATGTTCCCAGTTTTCCTGATAGCTTCGGACAACGGCGCTTTCATATCAGCGCATCGCGCACAACGCCGCATGGCGTGTCCAGTGTCAAAGCGCCTAGCGATACTGCAAGAACGCATGCGAGCGCGTTATAAGGGTAGCAGCAACACGCAGGGGCTCACGCATTCCTCCGCAGCAGTGCTGTTGGCGTCCCCTCTTTCGTCCGTACAAACAAAAACAGAACTCTCTGGTACATAGCAACCACAGCGGCCGATGACACGCTATCGTTGCTCTTCACCATTATACTAGCACACTAATGAATGTTGCTAACTCAGTCTTGACAGACACAGCTCGCATGATAATTCAACAGATCCACAACAGGTTAAAAGCATAAATTTTATTCCTAAACTCACAAATATTCATATGAAGCAAATTTAAATAATCAAAATGACCAGCTACCGTTATATAGATAATGAACTATACTAAATCAAATTGTGTGTGTAAAATTCCTTGGAGTCCAGCTGGCAGACAAGTAAAAATCGAGTCAACTCACTGATGAAACAGTCAAGGAGATCTGTTCACAACGCTTAAACCTGAAGACAGGTGTGTTCGCTTAGTCTGGATATTTTCAGTCTCTGATGTCTTATGGAACTATCATCTGGATCGATTAACTTATGATAATAACGTATTTATCCAGGAGCCGCAAACATTAAGAATATTTGCAAAGTATATGACCACACATTTAGTAGATGACTCTATCAGGATGTTCGATTCATTACCCCTTCACGGTTCATTTATTCCGTGACGCTTTTTGTTGCTGATATAAAGCACCCCCATTTTCACCTCATCCCCCACCCATCAACCGTCGTGTAATATGGGTCTTGCCGCGGTGGACTTATTTTCCTGAAGTGGAGCAGCAGCAAGAGGAAACTACAGCCATTATATTTTCCGAGGACCTGCAGCTCATCTGTATTGTTCATTGATGATAGAATCTTCTTGGGTGAAATATTACGTAGGTAAAATAGCGCACGACTCGTATCTCCTCGCGGAGACTGCTCGGGAACGTGTCGTCATCGGGAGAAACAAAACCGACTTCCACGAGTTGAGCAATGGAAGGCAGGTGAATTACAGAACCTGAAAAGAGAAATGCGTTGGCTAAGTTTAGATATAGTGAGAACTGGTGAAGTGAGCTAGCTCACAGACAGGATTTCTGGTCAGGTGAGTTTAGGGTTATCAATTCAAAATCAAATAGGGAAAATTCATGAACAGATCTAATAATGAATAAGAAAATAGGAATGTAGCTAAACTACCATTAACAGTAAAGTAAGCGCTTTACCGCTGCCAAGATGGACACAACGGCAGCTCCCATCGCAGTAGTACAAGCAGCCACGCAGATGACAAAGATAATGAAAGAATGTATGATAAGTAGTTCAAATTTTCTGAATATTGTTTCAATAACTAACTGATCCCATGTCATTTCAATACAGATTAGCCAAAGCTATCAGCCATACATGCACGTGAAAGAAATTGCTTTCCCATGACGATTAAGTGGTGCTTGTTTTCCTCTAGAATTAGAAATATTATTTCATTTTTGTTTTCTACAGCTACATCAATGCTCCGCAACCTACCTCATCGTGTGCGGTGGAGGGTATTTCTCGTACCACTAACTGATTCACCATTTCCTATTCCATTCGCGAATGGCGCGTGGAAAGAACGATTGTCGATAAGCATGCATATTACCTCCAGTTTTCCGATTTTTTTTTTTTTATCGTGGCCATTTCGCGAGATTTATATTACAGGAAGTAATGTGCTGACTCTTTCCAGAGAGTACTCTTTCGAAATTCTTGTAAATAGTTGTTTTTCCCACTTGCGAGTGGAATACGAAAGGAAATGACTGGTAGTGGTATAAAGTACCTTCAGCCACGGACTGTACGATGGCCTGTGATGCACGTATGTAGAAGCAGATGCTGCTGTGGTGGTCACGCTCTCCACACCCTGCCTCCCCTCCCTCCACGGTCGTCACTAGAGGGTTATCTGCTTCTGCTATTGCTAGCGACACCTTGCCCAAAGACGGATGGGTCGTGACCTTTTCCTGAGCTGGTTGAGCCGTAGTTGTGTCTGGCTCTTCGAAAAGCGAGTCAGGCGGAGTGCTTTTGCTTCGCGTCTAGTGTTTGCGGTGGCGCTTTCGGTTTGGCGCACTGTTTTGATCGCTACCGCCCTCTGGCGGGAGGTGCAGCAAGTGTGCGGTCGCGTGACGATCGAGGAGTACGTACTGGGCGGTGACCGACAGAGGTGGTGGCGCGAGCGAGGCCCTGTTGTTGGGGGTCGTCAGCTGCTCGCCACGTGCTTTGTCCGACCTCTTGGCTGTCAGGGGCTAAGTCTGCCTGACCGGCATGTGCGTGGCTTATGAAGCTTAGAAGGCGTGGTGCAGGAGATCAGCGCGTGGGAACGTATGTCTTCTTATCGGCCGTTGAAACCACTGGCAGCGGTTGGCTCTGACGAGCATTTGGAAGTGCAACGTGTTCCTGGCGCTGTGGTGGAGTGTGAGAAGTTGAGTACTGTTTTTATGTAACAGGGCTATAATCCACGGAATAATGTAGACAGAGAGGTAAAAATTGACACTCATGCTTGGAATGACACGGGGTTTTATTATAATCAAAAAATAACAAAGGTCACAAAATGTCCGACAGGCGGCACTGGACAGCAAAACTGCTACAGTGACGGGTGGGAAGTACACCGATATGTTACAGAATCGTATCATCCCCAGCCTGGCTGATAAACACCTGCTGGAACGTACGATGTTTATGCAGGATGGCGTTCCACCCCGTATTGCTAAACGGGTGAAAGATCTCTTGCGTGCGTCGTTTGGTGATGATCGTGTGCTCAGCCGCCACTTTCGTCATGCTTGGCCTCCCAGGTCCCCAGACCTCAGTCCGTGCTATTATTGGCTTTGGGGTTACCTGAAGTCGTAAGTGTATCGTGATCGACCGACATCTCTAGGGAGACTGAAAGACAACATCCGACGCCAATGCCTCACCATAACTCTGGACATGCTTTACATTGCTGTTCACAACATTATTCCTCGACTACAGCTATTGTTGAGGAATGATGGTTGACATATTGAGCATTTCCTGTAAATAACATCATCTTTGGCTCAAAATGGCTCTGAGCACTATGGGACTTAATATCTGAGGTCATCAGTCCCCTACAACTTAGAACTACTTATATCTAACTAACCTAAGGACATCACACACATCCATGCCCAAGGCACGATTCGAACCTGCGACCGTAGCGATCACGCGGTTTCAGACTGAAGCGCCTAGAACCGCTCAGCCACACAGGCCGGCGAACATCATCTTTACTTTGTCTTACTTTGTTATGCTAATTATTGCTATTCTGATCCGATGAAGCGCCATCTGTCGGACATTTTTTGAACGTTTGTATTTTTTTGGTTCTAATAAAACCCCATGAAGAGGTTTTTCAAGTTGTAGTGAAGTGTATGAGTTTCTTCACCAGTGGTTTTGCTGGGGTCTTCCCACCACAGTTTTCGTTTGCCTGCCCGCGGGAATGTGGTAATTGCTTCTTGGTCGGGCCGTTTCATTCACACCTCGATTGAGTGATTTAGGGTCGGTGTCACGTGTCTCTGTGGTTCGGAGTCTGTGCAGGCACCACTCTGTGCAGGCACCACCCTTGCTACATCTTCTAGTTTTGGGTAACTCGGGGAGGTGGTGGCTTGTAATGGAAGTTTTGGGGCTGATCTGCTGTGGCCCTGTAGACCACCAATAACTATTCCGCCTAAATAGAGATGGGGCCCCTCCACGCCCGCACCAACGTGGTGACCAAACCAAACGTTCTACTGTCACCTCCGTAAATATGTTAGTTATCTAGTAAGTGGATCACAGGATGCTGGGCTGTGATGTTATCCGTGCGTCTGGGTAAGACTACGCATTATCACGGTACATCAGGTGATAGATAGTGGTCGAAACGCGAGTGAGGGTAGCATTTTGAAGAGCAGAGGGAAAAAAGTGCCACGGCTCGTGCCTTGGGTTCAAATGGTTCAAATGGCTCTGAGCACTACGGGACTTAACATCTGAGGTCATCAGTCCCCTAGAACTTAGAACTACTTAAACCTAACTAACCTAAGGACATCACACACATCCATGCCCGAGGCAGGATTCGAACCTGCGACAGCAGCGGTCGCGCTGTTCTAGACTGCAGCGCCTAGAACCGCTCGGCCACCGCGGCCGGCAAATTGTGATTTCGGCTCCTTAACACGTGTCACTCCCTCACCGAGTTAAAGAAATTTTTTTGGAACTGCATTTATCTTGTAACAACTGACAGGTGTAATATAAGTTACATAAGTGGCGAGAGGCAATTATTTTAGCTTTAGTACAAACTAGCAACTTAAAGGTGTTTTTTTAAGGAATTGTTCTCTTACAGATATAAAAAGTATAAAATCGTATTATTGGGAAGTTGTTAACGTCATAACTTGCAATATCCTTGCCATAGAGAAAATTTGCCAGCTATTTAAAAGAGTTTTTTTAATTGTTGTCATTTAAAATGTTACTATTGGGAAGTTGTTAACGTTATACCTGGCAATCTCCTTTTCATAAAGGAAATTTGTCAGTTATTCGAAATATTTTTTCCTTAATGGCAAACTTAAAAATTATTATTGATAAAGCCTTTTAAAATAAAAAGATAACCTTAGCAGTTTGTGTTATTTCACCAGCACCTCCTGGCCCCTACTTCCACGATAACGTTTTGGGAATAACATGTGTACCTGATTTGTTGTTCGTGAACCACCCTATTTGCTGGTTCAGTGGTTTACCCCATGTTTTCCCTACCTGCTAATCTCTTGTGTCCTGGAGTCATAGTGAAACACACAGCACTCGTCACGGTGATTATCCAGCCAAAAAACTCGTCTAGATTAGCCGGACGGAGCTGCCTCCTTGGATTGGCGGGCTCTTAGAATGAGTGTGAGCATTCGCAAAACGCAGTCCCTTGGGGCTCTATCGTGTTTAAAAAGTACGAAAAATCTGAAAACTGGTCACTGACTGATTTTCATTTCTTCTGCTATTGCTTCGAGATCACAGTCCGTCTTCGAGCAGCAGGGTCTCCACCTCTCTTGTGACCCCCAGTTCTTCAAAAATTTTTACCAACATAGCGTAGATTATTACGGGGTTGTTCCGCTGCAATTGCAAAAGATGAATTATCGCCCTATACTACACTTTGGTTTGAAGTGAAGCAAAAACTCCGCTGCAGAGTGATTTCATTCTGGATTGTTTAGCCTTCTCTAGCGGCGCTCTACGGGAGAAAAAAGATGAAAAATAGAAAAAATGAAAAACGGAGATCATTTACTCAACCTGATTTTTTCGAAGTGATCGTTAAAGCTTCATAACTACCCCTAGTAAATTTGTCTGGTTGTTACAGAAATAGGTAACCTTCAAAAACATCAGTTTGCTCATGTAAATACCCTGCTAACAGTTGAAGATAAACAGAAGCTGTTTAATATAACAAAAGATACAGAAACTTCTTTCCAGGGTAGCAGCTGCATTCCTTAAATTTTATTTCGTTCTTTTAGCTGGCGTAAGCGCAGACTTGATGGCGCAGTATAGCGACAGTTCGTTGTTAATACAGTGTGCAGATAATTATTTTATGTTTTTCATTGTCTTTTGCTAACGAATACTTGGACTAGTTCCACTCTTCTTATGGCTGATGAGATACAATGAACACGATGAATGAAGGAATGAATGAATGAAATTCTGGTTCTGCATTCAACACACAATTTTTGCCAATATGGGGAAAAAGTACAACAGATATTGGTTGAGATAACAGAACCGTAACCAATCAAAACTAATGATTTCATTTTATTCCACAAAAATCTGTCCAATAAAGGACTGTGTAGCTATTCTGAGGTACGGAATGCACAAATACAACGTTCGTGACATCCGTGTGGAAACGTCAGAATTGGTAAAGTAAAAAAAAAAATTAATAAAGCTAGGGTTAAACACCATTAACACTGTATCACTTTCAAATTATTACCTTTTTGTTATATTATTAATTAAATATAGTGTTGGGTGTCATGTCTCGAAATTTGGTAGAAATTCCGAAGAAATTCTGGTCGTATGTAAAGTACACAAGCGGCAAGACGCAGTCAATACCTTCGCTGCGCAGTGCCGATGGTACTGTTACCAACGACTGTGCCGCTAAAGCGGAGTTATTGAACGCATTTTCCGAAATTTCTTCACCAGGGAAGACGAATGGAATATTCCAGAATTTGAAACACGAACAGCTGCTAGCATGAGTTTCTTAGAAGTAGATACCTTAGGGGTTGCGAAGCAACTCAAATCGCTTGACACGGGCACATCTTCAGGTCCAGATTGTATACCGATTAGGTTCCTTTCAGATTACGCTGATACAATAGTTCCCTACTTAGCAATCATATACAACCGCTCGCACACCGATAGATCTGTACCTACAGATTGGAAAATTGCGCAGGTCGCACCAGTGTTTAAGAAGGGTAGTAGGAGTAATCCATCGAACTACAGACCTATATCATTGATGTCGGCTTGCAGGAGGGTTTTGGAGCATATACTGTATTCAAACATCATGAATCAGCTTGAAAGGAACTATCTATTGATACGTAATCAGCATGGTTTCAGAAAACATCGGTCTTGTGCAACGCACGAAGTAATGGCCGCTATCGACAGGGGATCTCAAGTGGATTCCGTATTTCTAAATTTCCGGAAAGCTTTTGACACCGTTCCTCACAAGCGACTTCTAATCAAGCTGCGGGCCTATGGGGTATCGTCTCAGTTGTGCGACTGGATTCGTGATTTCCTGTCAGGAAGGTTGCAGTTCGTAGTAATAGACGGAAAATCATCGAGTAAAACTGAAGTGATATCAGGTGTTTCCCAGGGAAACGTCCTGGGACCTCTGCTGTTCCTGATCTATATAAATGACCTGGGTGACAATCTGAGCAGTTCTCTTGGGTTGTTCGCAGATGATTCTGTAATTTACCGTCTAGTAAGGTCATCCGAAGACCAGTATCAGTTGCAAAGCGATTTAGAAAAGATTGCTGTATGGTGTGGCAGGTGGCAGTTGACGCTAAATAACGAAAAGTTCCAAAAGAAATCCGTTGGAATTCGATTACTCGATAGACAGTACAATTCTCAAGGCTGTCAATTCAACTAAGTACCTGGGTGTTAAAATTACGAACTACTTCAGTTGGAAAGGCTACATAGATAATATTGTGGGGAAGGCGAGCCAAAGGTTGCGTTTCATTGGCAGGACACTTAGAAGATGCAACAAGACCACTAAAGAGACCGCTTACACTACACTCCTTCATCCTCTGTTTGAATATTGCTGCGCGGTGTGGGATCCTTACCAGGCGGGACTGACGGAGGACATCGAAAGGGTGCAAAAAAGGGCAGCTCGTTTTGTATTATCACGTAATAGGGGAGAGAGTGTGGCAGATATGATACGCGAGTTGGGGTGGAAGTCATTAAAGCAAAGACGTTTTTCGTCGCGGCGAGATCTATTTACGAAATTTCACTCACCAACTTTCTCTTCCGAATGCGAAAATGTTTTTTTTTAGCCCAGCCTACATAGGTAGGAATGATCATCAAAATAAAATAAGAGAAATCAGAGCTCGAACAGAAAGGTTTAGGTGTTCGTTTTTCCCGCGCGCTGTTCGGGAGTGGAATGGTAGAGAGATAGTATGATTGTGGTTCGATGAACCCTCTGCCAAGCACTTAAATATGAATTGCAGGGTAATCATGTAGATGTAGATGTATATGTAATGTTATGTTAATTACACAGAGTAAGGCGTAAAACAAAAGGACTGTAAACTCAAGTGCCGGCCGCGGTGGCCGTGCGGTTATAGGCGCTACAGTCCGGAACCGCGGGGCCTCTACGGTCGCAGGTTCGTATCCTGCCTCGGGCATGGATATGTGTGATGTCCTTAGGTTAGTTAGGTTTAAGTAGTTCTAAGTTCTAGGGGACTGATGACCTAAGATGTTAAGTCCCATAGTGCTCAGAGCCATTTGAACCATTTTGTAAACTCAAGTAGTAATGCATCAGTAGTGGTATAGTATTAGTTTCAGTAGTAGTACAATTCATTTCAGACATCAGGCAGTACAGCGATTAATAAATGAAATGTATGGGAAAGCATCCGTTTCTGCATCTTACAGGTTTCTCCGAAACACACACTGCTTAGCAAGATTTGTTGTTGTGAATTGGCAAGAGAGCCAACCCGGTTTTGAGAGGAAGCCGAAAGGCACGCGTTTTAGCTCACGCAGGCTGGCGTGAGGTCTGGAACAGGACAAGGAAATTAGACTGTAGAAAAAACTGACGTAGCTGGTGGAATACTTAACTTTAATCCATAAATGGTGAACATCGCTCTTGACGGTACATGTTTTACAGCATCAATAGTAACTGGTAATGGCACCTTGCTAGGTCGTAGCAAATGACGTAGCTGAAGGCTATGCTAACTATCGTCTCGGCAAATGAGAGCGTATTTTGTCAGTGAACCATCGCTAGCAAAGTCGGCTGTACCACTGGGGCGAGTGTTAGGAAGTCTCTCTAGACCTGCCGTGTGGCGGCGCTCGGTCTGCAATCACTGATAGTGCCGACACGCAGGTCCGACGTATACTAACGGACCGCGGCCGATTTAAAGGCTACCACCTAGCAAGTGTGGTGTCTGGCGGTGACACCACATTTGATGTGTGATTGCGTCATACGCTGCATAAAAGGAATACCGCAACAGTGCATTGGTTAACGACACATACAGAAGCAACTTGTCTAGGAATGTGTAATGCACTGCAAAAATATAATTCACTGACGGAAAGGAATTCTTGAGAAATAACTTTACATTGAAGAATATCTCAGGAAGAATAGTTAAATACAAGGTGTGCAACAAGCCTTTCCCTGATTGCAGAAAGTTCTTTGTATGGAGCTGATGTTATTTGTCGCAAACGGTAGAAGTCACTAAGTTTGTTAAGGATACACTTCCAAATGGCGATGCGTTCTTCTCGCAGGTCGTAGCTAACTCATAAGGTTTGCACGGATACGCATCTACGTGTGTTCTAACAGCATCTGAATTCTTTCCTATCTGTCTGGTTACCTGAGTGCTGTTCTCAACATAGCGGCAATGCAGGGGAAAGTGGGACGTCTGCTGTGGTTTCGTATAACACGGTCGCCTATTACAGTTCTACTACAATTCCAAAGAGCGCATGGTCGAGATCCGCCAGATGTGAAGAGCATCAAAACACGGTATGAAGAGTTTAAAGAGCTCGGCGCTATTGGTGACGTGGCAAGAAGCGGTATGCGTTGAGTGAGTGATGTCACTGTCGATGCTATGCATACAGCATTTCAAAGCAGTCTGCGCCAGAAGAGCAGGCGTATCTCAGAACATCAACAAAATCGTGCAGCACCATACTGTTCGCCAGCTCTTGGATGAAACCTTTCCGGTCAGAGGGACCAGTAGGCACGCTCCATCATCATGACCACTACGTTCACTGTGTATAAACACTCTTGACTTTTTAGTGCGTTTACGTTAAGCGTAAAGTGTCCAGTTCGCCAGTTAGTGTGTTGCAAACTCTTTCAGTACAAATAAGGTATGCTGTAGATGCGGTGACACAAGAGACGTTGGTAAGCCTGGGAGAGAAATATATATCGCCTATATGTTCTACGCGCGAAAACGGAATGCATGTGGAAGTCGTACAGGACTAGTTATAGGGTAGTTAATGAATGCTTCGATAACACTAAACGTTTAACAGATTATATACACTCCTGGAAATGGAAAAAAGAACACATTGACACCGGTGTGTCAGACCCACCATACTTGCTCCGGACACTGCGAGAGGGTTGTACAAGCAATGATCACACGCACGGCACAGCGGACACACCAGGAACCGCGGTGTTGGCCGTCGAATGGCGCTAGCTGCGCAGCATTTGTGCACCGCCGCCGTCAGTGTCAGCCAGTTTGCCGTGGCATACGGAGCTCCATCGCAGTCTTTAACACTGGTAGCATGCCGCGACAGCGTGGACGTGAACCGTATGTGCAGTTGACGGACTTTGAGCGATGGCGTATAGTGGGCATGCGGGAGGCCGGGTGGACGTACCGCCGAATTGCTCAACACGTGGGGCGTGAGGTCTCCACAGTACATCGATGTTGTCGCCAGTGGTCGGCGGAAGGTGCACGTGCCCGTCGACCTGGGACCGGACCGCAGCGACGCACGGATGCACGCCAAGACCGTAGGATCCTACGCAGTGCCGTAGGGGACCGCACCGCCACTTCCCAGCAAATTAGGGACACTGTTGCTCCTGGGGTATCGGCGAGGACCATTCGCAACCGTCTCCATGAAGCTGGGCTACGGTCCCGCACACCGTTAGGCCGTCTTCCGCTCACGCCCCAACATCGTGCAGCCCGCCTCCAGTGGTGTCGCGACAGGCGTGAATGGAGGGACGAATGGAGACGTGTCGTCTTCAGCGATGAGAGTCGCTTCTGCCTTGGTGCCAATGATGGTCGTATGCGTGTTTGGCGCCGTGCAGGTGAGCGCCACAATCAGGACTGCATACGACCGAGGCACACAGGGCCAACACCCGGCATCATGGTGTGGGGAGCGATCTCCTACACTGGCCGTACACCACTGGTGATCGTCGAGGGGACACTGAATAGTGCACGGTACATCCAAAGCGTCATCGAACCCATCGTTCTACCATTCCTAGACCGGCAAGGGAACTTGCTGTTCCAACAGGACAATGCACGTCCGCATGTATCCCGTGCCACCCAACGTGCTCTAGAAGGTGTAAGTCAACTACCCTGGCCAGCAAGATCTCCGGATCTGTCCCCCATTGAGCATGTTTGGGACTGGATGAAGCGTCGTCTCACGCGGTCTGCACGTCCAGCACGAACGCTGGTCCAACTGAGGCGCCAGGTGGAAATGACATGGCAAGCCGTTCCACAGGACTACATCCAGCATCTCTACGATCGTCTCCATGGGAGAATAGCAGCCTGCATTGCTGCGAAAGGTGGATATACACTGTACTAGTGCCGACATTGTGCATGCTCTGTTGCCTGTGTCTATGTGCCTGTGGTTCTGTCAGTGTGATCATGTGATGTATCTGACCCCAGGAATGTGTCAATAAAGTTTCCCCTTCCTGGGACAATGAATTCACGGTGTTCTTATTTCAATTTCCAGGAGTGTATTACCCGATTCTTAATGTGTAATGGACAAAAGTTAGAAAGTACGGTGTCTCTTAATTTCTATCAGCAAATTGAACTGTATGGTTCACGTATGTACCGAGTCAACATCATTAACATTATTTCAGATCATTGAACTGTAATTAACACAGTTATAATTAGTTAGATAACCTAATGTTATGAATTAACATACCGTTGTAAATTTCAGCAAAATTTATAATCTCATTCCCGTGATTGCATTATTGCATTACCATAAAAATGTTAGTAGAAATATCTGTGTTGCAATTAAACCAATAATTTAATCAGCAACATTTGTAAATTTCATCTTACCTTAAAACAGGCCTTTGGAATGTTTATCAGCCTACTGATGTATTTAACATGACTTGTTTACTTTATGCATGATGTTAATAACGAAAAACCAATAGATTAGTTGTACTCAACTTTTTCATTGACGGTTCTCGAACACTCTGATGTAAGCGCTATTGATTTTCAGACATTTTGATACTACAAAATTATCATACAGAACTTTAATCTGAAATTCCGTTTCCACATTTTGTACTGTACCTCAATTAATGTTAAGAATGAAATCCAACGTGAGATCAAGATATAATTAATGATTTTGTAATAGGTATTATTGGGCGTGCGGTCTAACGCACGGCTTTCCGGGCGGGAAGGAGCGCCTGGTCCCCGGCACGAATCCGCCCGGCGGATTTGTGTCGAGGTCCGGTGAGCCGGTCAGTCTGTGGATGGTTTTTAGGCGGTTTTTCATCTGCCTCGGCGAATGCGGGCTGGTTCCCCATATTCCACCTCAGCTACACTATGTCGGCGATTGCTGCGCAAACAAGTTCTTCACGTACGCATATACCTCCATTACTCTACCAGGCAAAAATAGGGGTTACACTCGTCTGGTGTGAGACGTTCCCTGGGGGGTTCACCGGCGGCCGAACCGCACAATAACCCTGGGTTCGGTGTGGGGTCGCGGATGTGTGAAGTGGACTGCGGTAGTCGTCGGGGGGTTGCGGACCACTGCGGCTGCGGCGGGGAAGGAGCCTCTCCGTCGTTTCTAGGTCCCCGGTTAACATAACATAACATAACATAATAAAATAGGTATTATCATTATAACTTCATAACCAAATTTCCACACAATAGTCAAAAGAACAATATTTAGAAATGTCTTCAGAATGGATGATCATTTACTGTCTTTAAAACCGAACTAACAGTTTGTTGTAAATCATTAACTTTTCATCATAAATCAGCAAATGTAATCGTAATTCACGATAGGCCAAAGAAAATACACTGTTAACATAGGGTATATTTTGAGCAGTACAGAGCACTTGAAGTCAGTCGCAGTTTGGCCAATGTAATGGCGCAAAATCTGTAACCGTTGCTGTTTTGTCAGTCATGTCAGTAGAAAACAGATTATGTGCGAACATCTGTAAATGCTAACAGAAAAAAACATCTGCTGGTAAAAGGATATATCGGTCTGTTGGAAAATATTATTTTAACATCCAAGTTCTCATCACGTCGGAAATTCAGGCACATCTGAAATATACATCCCTCTAATGGACTTTGATGGTGGAGAAGATTCGACGATTCAAAGCTAAATATTCCACTGCAGGAACTACGAGGGTAGTTCCGAAAGTAAGGTCTCCTACTTTTTTATAAGTACAGAACTCTGTTTTTGTGTGGCAGTAGGTCCCACTGTTATGAAGAGTGCTTCACGCGCTGTGTGTAAACATGCGCACGTCGCGCTGTGGCGCTGAGTCTTGGCTTTGCAGCCGTTGAGAATGGAGCTCCTGTTGGGTGTTAACCGTCAAGTGCGAATTGCGTGCAGTTATTCGGTTTTTGAACGCAAAGGGCACTGCGCCGAGTGAAATCCATCGCCAATTGACGTAAGTGAATGGTGAGTCGTGCATGGATGTTAAAAATGTTCGTAAGTGGTATAGAGAGTTTGCTGCTGGTCGGACCTAAATTCACGACGAACAAAGGAGCTGCAGACCGTCCATTTCTGAAGAGACAGTGTTGAAGATTGAGAAAAGCATGCGTGAAGATCGGAGGATCACTCTGGATGCACTCTGCACGTTGGTTCCTGAGGTTTCCCAAAGCACCGCTCACAGAATTTTAACAGAAACATTGAACTACCGGAACGTGTGCGCAAGATGGGTGCCACGCATGCTGACTCAGGACCGCATGCGGCAACGAGTTAATGCTTCCCGCGCATTTCTTCACCACCTTGCAGCCGAACGGGACAACTTTCTGAAATCAACTGTCACGGGTGACAAAACCTGGGCATACCACGTTACTCTTGAGACCAAGCAACAGTCATGCCAATGGCGGCCTCCTTGTTCGCCAAAGCCACGGAAATTACAAACACAGTCCGCCGGTAAAGTCATGACAATCGTTTTATGGGATCGAAAGGGTTATTGTTGGACGACTTTATGCCCACTGGGACCACAATTAACGCTGACAGGTACTGTGAGACTCTGAAAAAACTCAAACGGGCAATTCAGAACCGGAGAAGAGGAACGTTGAGCAAGGGTGTACACATTCTCCATGACAACGCTCGCCCACACATCGCTCGGCAAACCGTTGCTCTCCTGCAACAGTTTCAGTGGAACACAATTACCCATTACCCAACCATCCTATAGCCCTGACTTGGCGCCGAGTGGCTTGAAACGTCCCCTTAGAATACTTATACATGATTGTGTTTAAACTGACACACAATATTTTTAGCGCAACGCAATCTGACTTTCAAAAATCCCTACAAAAGAATGGCCCTGACTAACATTAACCTGTACCTTTCACAATCACTTACCTCACAAAAATCTTCGTTACTCGAACTACTGCAATACAGCGAGTGCCACTACTGCCAGCTAAATAAAAGATTCAAACTACGGAAGGCACTAACTACTGATAGGCATAGGTAGCAAATGAAAGATTTTGATAGAGAACAAACAATGTATTTACCTTAATAGTGTTGAAAAATCATAATATACATAGCAGTTCATGACATCCAGTCTTAAACATTTAAAAACTCCGCCATTTCTCTCCCCACATCCACCACTGCTGGCGGCTCACCTCCAACTGCCCAACACTACGCGCTGTTCACATCCAGCTGCCCAACGCTACAATGGCAGACAACAATGCAAACTAGCCACAGACTGCACACAGCACAGCCAGTGATTTACATACAGAGCGCTACGTGGCGTTACCTATATAAAAACCTAAACAGCCTGCTTACAGGCTGTCACCTGTTCCCTAGGTTAAAAGAACATTTGGCCGGGAAGCGATACAGCTCCGACGACGAGGTGAAAGAAGAGGTTCATAACTTTTTGAACAGCATGGCGGCGAGCTGGTATGACCTGGGCACATAAAAACTGCCACAGCGTCTACAAAAATGCATCGACAGAAATGGCGTTTATATCGAAAAACAGATAAATGTTCAAGCAGTAAACTGATGTAAACCATTGCAGAAATAAACAAGTCTATATCCTTATAAAAAAATAGGAGACCTTACTTTTGGGATTATCCCCGTACATCACTCCCATACTACTATAGACCTCTAGTAATGAGACGCATTTTAGCCAGATATGCAGTTGGAGTAACATTAGAAAGTGTGTCCATAGAAATACTGTACGGCTTGAGCTACTATTTGCGACAGACAAATAGCTAGTGAGAAATAAATTTCTGTTATCAGGGAAAGACTTTATGCTGGCTCTCTATTTCCAGAGCCAGTATACAAGTATCCTGAGTAACATACTATAAAATGGTTTTCGAGATACAGATGTGCTACGTACCTGTCGCAAACCAGCATACTGCCGACCAGGCGGTGAGTTGTGGATCATCCACAGTTGCGTGGAATAAAGAACTGTGCTCTGTGCTGACGTCATGAAGCTGACGCTGGTCGCTGCAGTACAGTGCTACGGGTTTCTAAACAAGCAGCACATGCCATTTAATATGAAAAACAGTGAACAAATGTCAGAACTTATTCCAGATGTCAGAAAAAAATGAAATAGAATCTTTTTCTGGCCTGGCGTATTCATTGTTTGAAAATCTCATGGGTGTCGATAGTAGAGGAACTGTTCTGTCTGGCCTGGTCACGAAGGTCACAGTCTAAGTACTCTGACGTACTTTCGCTTTTAAGCAGTTGCCCTCGACTCTCAACACAAATGTTAAGCACTGTAACAGTTCAAGTGCCCAAGGCGATATGACGTCAAAAACTATTTCCCAATAACAACTAAGCTGTAGAGCCCGAAGGTTCCGAAATCGACGCCCAGCATGTGTAAATATTTTAAGAATTTTTATAGAAATTTCGCAGTTACGTAAATGTAAGCAATTTAGATACGTTGTGTAAAATTTAGATTGAATTACATAAAAATTAAAGTATTTGCACATGCTGGGCGTCGAAAACGGAACCTTCGTGCTCCAGAGTTTAGATGTAGTTACGTAAAAGCTTGTCACGCCTTATTCCCTTGAAAACTTGAATTATTAGACTGCGTGATGCTTGTTTTGAGAGTCGGAGCAATTGTAAAAAAATTGTAAATTTGTGGTGAGATCTTATGGGACCAAACTGCTTAAGGTCATCGGTCTCTAAGCTTACACACTACTTAAACTAACATCTATTATGGACAACACACACACCCATGCCGAGGGAGGACTCGAACCTACGACGGGGTGAGCCGCGCGGACCGTGACAAGACGCCTCAGAAGACGCTGCTACCCCGCCGGCTCGGGGCAGTTGCTTAAACGTGAAAGTACGTTAGAGTAATTAGGACGTAACCTTCGGGAGTAGGTCAACCGGAAAAGTATCCTTGAAGATCATAATTCTAAGCAGAGCTGAAGTTTTCTTTCTGATGGAGTTCCTCAGTAGTTGCTACCTTTTAGTACAGCTATGTTACACAAAAACATATCTTTCAGTACTCGTGGCTCATTGTTTTTACTACTCCTTTCTTGCCAAAAAATAGGTGTTTCGTTTACTTTCGACATCTACATCTACATTTACACAGATACTCCGCAAGCCCCCGAACGGAGTGTGACGGAGAGTATCCTGTATCACGTATCACTACTTGTCATTCCCCCCGCCCTGTTCCACTCGCGAATAGAACTAGGGAAAAACAAATATGTTTATGTCTCCTGCCTCTGCATGAGCCCTAATTTCTCGTATCTTATCTTCACGGTCCTTACGCGCAATGTACGTTGGCGGCAGTAGAAACGTTCGACAGTCAACTTCAAATGCTGGTTCCCTAAATTTTCTCAATAGTGTTTCTCGAAAAGAACGTCGCCTTCCCTCCATGGATTCTCATTTGAGTTCCCGAAGCGTCTCCGTAACACTTACGTCTTGTTCTAACATACCGGTAACAAATCTACCAACCCGCCTCTGAACTGTTTCGATGTCTTCCTTCAATCCGTACCTGGTATGGATCCCAAACACTCGAGCAGTACTCAAGAATAGGTTGCACCAACGTCCTATATGCAGTTTCCTTTGCAGTTGAACCGCTCTTTCCAAAAATTCTCCCAATAAGCCGAAGTCGACCATTTCCTTTCCCTACCACTGTTTTCACGTGTTTGTTCCACCTCATGTCGCTTTGCAACGTTACGCCCACAATGCTTAAACGAGTTGACTGTATAAAGCAGGACACTAGTGATATTGTATTGGAACATTACAGACTTGTTCATCTTACTCACCGGCATCAACTTACAATTTTCCGCATTTAGTGTTAGCTGTTATTCATCACACCAACTGGAAATTTTGTCTAAGTTGTCTCTTCCTACAGTCACTCAACTACGTTACGGTAGCGTACACCACGGCATCATCAGCAAAGTCCCGCAGATTGCTGTCTACCCTGTGCACCAAGGGCCGGCCAGAGTGGCAGAGCGGTTCTAGGTGCTACAGTCTGGAACCGCGCGACCGCTACGGTCGCAGGTTCGAATCCTGCCTCGGGCAAGGATGTGTTTGATGTCCTTAGGTTAGTTAGGTTTAAGTAGTCTAAGTTCTAGGGGACTGATGACCTCAGACGTTAAGTCCCATAGTGCTCAGAGCCATTTGAACCATTTCTTTTTCTTTTCTTTTTTTTTAACCTGTGCGCCAAATAACAGCGGTCGCATCTCACTTCCCTGGGGCACGCCTGACGATACCCTTGTCTCTGATGAACACTGGCCGTCAAGAACAACATACGAGATGCATTCAAGTTCTAAGGCCTCAGATTTTTTTTCTAATTAACTACTCACCCGAAATCGATGAAACTGGCGTTAATTCCCGACGTAATCGCCATGCAGACGTACACATTTTTCACAACGCTGACGCCATGATTCCATGGCAGCGGCGAAGGCTTCTTTAGGAGTCTGTTTTGACCACTGGAAAATCGCTGAGGCAATAGCAGCACGGCTGGTGAATGTGCGGCCACGGAGAGTGTCTTTCATTGTTGGAAAAAGCCAAAAGTCACTAGGAGCCAGGTCAGGTGAGTAGGAAGCATGAGGAATCACTTCAAAGTTGTTATCACGAAGAAACTGTTGCGTAACGTTAGCTCGATGTGCGGGTGCGTTGTCTTGGTGAAACAGCACACGCGCAGCCCTTCCCGGACGTTTATGTTGCAGTGCAGGAAGGAATTTGTTCTTCAAAACATTTTCGTAGGATGCACCTGTTACCGCAGTGCCCTTTGGAACGCAATGGGTAAGGATTACGCCCTCGATGTCCCAGATCATGGACACCATCATTTTTTCAGCACTGGCGGTTACCCGAAATTTTTTTGGTGGCGATGAATCTGTGTGTTTCCATTGAGCTGACTGGCGCTTTGTTTCTGGATTGAAAAATGGCATCCACGTCTCATCCATTGTCACAACCGACGAAAAGAAAGTCCCATTCATGCTGTCGTTGCGCGTCTACAATGCTTGGCAACATGCCACACGGGCAGCCATGTGGTCATCCGTCAGCATTCGTGGCACCCACGTGGATGACACTTTTCGCATTTTCAGGTCGTCATGCAGGATTGTGTGCACAGAACCCACAGAAATGCCAACTCTTCAGGCGATCTGTTCAACAGTCATTCGGCGATCCCCCAAAACAATTCTCTCCACTTCCTCGATCATGTCGTCAGACCGGCTTGTGCGAGCCCGAGGTTGTTTCGGTTTGTTGTCACACGATGTTCTGCCTTCATTAAACTGTCGCACCCACGAACGCACTTTCGACACATCCATAATTCCATCACCACATGTCTCCTTCAACTGTCGATGAATTTCAATTGGTTTCACACCACGAAAATTCAGAAAACGAATGATTCCACGCTCTTCAAGTAAGGAAAACGTCGCCATTTTAAGTATTTAAAACAGTTCTCATTCTCGCCGCTGGCGGTAAAATTCCATCTGCCGTACGGTGCTGCCATCTCTGGGACGTATTGACAATGAACGCGGCCTCATTTTAAAACAATGCACATGTTTCTATCTCTTTCCAGTCCGGAGAAAAGAAATCGGAGGCCTTAGAACTTGAATGCACCTCGTACTGGTTTCTATTATTTTAGAAGTCTTCGAGCCACCACATATCTGTAACTTATTTCGTATGCACGTACCTTCGTTAACAGCCTGCAATGGGGTACCGTGTCGAATCCTTTCCGGAAATCAAGAAATATGGAATCTGTATGTTGGCCTTCACCCTCAGTTCTCAGTATATCATGCTAGGAAAGGCCAAGCTGAGTTTCGCAAGAGCGATGCTTTCTAAAACCAAGCTGATTCGTGGACATAAGCTTCTCAGTCTCAATAAAGTTTATTATATTCGAACTGAATACTGGAGTCACTCGCGCCTTTTTCAAGTCGCTTGGGACTCTGTGGTGGGCGAAAGTTTCGCGATAAATGTAAGGGGCCTACGCCGAAGAGTGCTCTTTGTAAAATCGAACTTGGATTCCATCCGGTCCTGGTGACTTATTTGTTTTCAAATCTTTCAGTTGTTTTGCTACGCCAGGTATGCTTATTTCTGTGTCGTACATACTGGAGTCTGCCCGATGGTCAAACGTCAGCACGTTTGTACGGTTCTCCTGTGTGAAAGGTTTCTTGAACGTGAAATTTAAGACTCTGGCTTTCGTTTTGCTATCTTCAACTGCCACACCAGACCGAGTGGGAGCCTTAGACCAGCTTACCGATTTTACATACGACGGGTTTTCTGCCAGACCTTTTGCTAAGGTGTGACAGTGGTAGTTGTTGTAGGCTTCCCGCATGGATCTTTTCACAGAGGCACGAATCTCTACTAACCTTCGCTTGTCGTCATTTGTGCGTCTCCTTTTGAACCCAGAGAGCAACAGCCTGTGCTTCCTCAGCATCTGCCGAATTTCGTTATTAAACCATGATGAGTCTTTTCTATCCTTTATCCACTTACTAAACATCCCAATCTGTACTCGGCAGGTTAAAGTCGCCTCCAACTAGTAGTCTGAGTAGTTACATGCTACTGACCATAGACGTCCTTCCAATGACTCTAGAACTGTCACAGCGGGATCCGGTGGCCGGTAAAAGCATCAGACAGTTAACTTAGTTTCACCTTCACCTGGTATACGCGACCAAATTACTTCACTGTCACACTCAATTTCGACCGCAATAGAGAAAAATCATTGGGGGAAGTGGCAACAAAACGACTATTCACGTTGGTGTGTAGAAGATATGAGTCTGGCGATACACCATCTGACTTTCGGAAAAGCATCATCCACACAATTTCGAAGACGGCAAGAGCTGACAAGTGCGAGAATTATCGCACAATCAGCTTAACAGCTCATGCATCGAAGCTGCTTACAAGAATAAAATACAGAAGAATGGAAAAGAAAATTGAGAATGCGCTAGGTGACGATCAGTTTGGATTTAGGAAAAGTAAAGGGACGAGAGAGGCAATTCTGACGTTACGGCTAATAATGGAAGCAAGGCTAAAGAAAAATCAAGACACTTTCATAGGATTTGTCGACCTGGAAAAAGCGTTCGACAATATAAAATGGTGCAAGCTGTTCGAGATTCTCAAAAAAATAGGGAGAGACGGGTCATATACAATATGTACAACAACCAAGAGGGAATAATAAGAGTGGAAGATCAAGAACGAAGTGCTCGTATTAAGAAGAGTGTAAGACAAGGCTGTAGCCTTTCGCCCCTACTCTTCAATCTGTACATGGAGGAAGCAATGATGGAAATTAAAGAAAGGTTCAGGAGTGGAATTAAAATACAAGGTGAAAGGATATCAATGATACGATTCGCTGATGACATTGCTATCCTGAGTGAAAGTGAAGAAGAATTAAAAGATCTGTGAACGGAATGAACAGTCTAATGAGCACACAGTATGGTTTGAGAGTAAATCGGAGAAAGACGAAGGTAATGAGAAGTAGTAGAAATGAGAACAGCGAGAAACTTAACATCCGGATTGATGGTCACGAAGTCAATGAAGTTAAGGAATTCTGCTACCTAGGCAGTAAAATAACCAATGACGGACGGAGTAAGGAGGACATCAAAAGCAGACTCGTTATGGCAAAAAAGGCATTTCTGGCCAAGAGAAGTCTACTAATATCAAATACCGGCCTTAATTTGAGGAAGAAATTTCTCAGGATGTACGTCTGGAGTACAGCATTGTATGGTAGTGAAACATGGACTGTGGGAAAACCGGAACAGAAGAGAATCGAAGCATTTGAGATGTGGTGCTATAGACGAATGTTGAAAATTAGGTGGACTGATAAGGAATGAGGAGGTTCTACGCAGAATCGGAGAGGAAAGGAATATGTGGAAAACACTGATAAGGAGAAGGGACAGGATGATAGGACATCTGCTAAGACATGAGGGAATGACTTCCATGGTACTAGAGGGAGCTGTAGAGGGCAAAAACTGTAGAGGAAGACAGAGATTGGAATACGTCAAGCAAATAATCGAGGATGTAGATTGCAAGTGCTACTCTGAGATGAAGAGGTTAGCACAGGAAAGGAATTCGTGGCTGGCCGCATCAAACTAGTCAGTAGACTGATGACAAAAAAAAAAAAAAAAAAAAAAAAAAAAAAAAAAAAAAAAAAGAGAGAGAGAGAGAAAATACTTTTGTCAACTGCAGTGAAAACTGTCCCTCTGTCTTTCCGATATACATACAACTAAAAACGTTTTGAATCACCTCGGTTCAGAGAGTTCCGGAACCTGTGCAGAAAACTGGAATAGAGATCAACGCAAACATCATTTCCGCCTTTTTTATTGCTTATGAAAAACACACATTGCATGTTGTGCCACCATACAGCGAGAGCTTCAGACGTTGGTGATCCAGATTGCTGTACACACAGGTACCTCTAATACCCAGTAGCACGTCCTCTTGCGTTGATGCATGCGTATATTCGCCGTGGCATACTATCGACAAGTTCATCGGATTGTCCAACTCCTCAACGGCGATTCGGCGTAGAACCCTCAGAGCGATAGGTGGGTCACGTCGTCGATAACCAGCGCTTTTCAATCAATCCCAGGCATGTTCGATAGTGTTCGTATCTGGAGAATATGCTGGCCACTCTAGTCGAGCGATGTTATCCTGAAGGAAGTCATCACAAGATGTGCACGGTGGAGGCGCTAATTGTCGTCCATGAAGACGAATGACTCGCCAGCATGCTGCCGATATGGTTGCACTATCGGTCGGAGGATGGCATTCACGTATCGTACAGCCGTTATGGCGCCTTCCATTACCACCAGCGGCTTACGTCGGCCCCACATAATGCCACCCCAAATCAGCAGCGAACCTCCACTGCACTAGCTGGACATTGTGTCTAAGGCGATCAACCTGACCGGGTTGCCTCGAAACACGTCTCCGACGATTGTCTGAAGGCATATGCGATACTCATCGGTGAAGAGAACGTGATGCCAATCCTGAGCTGTCCATTCGGCATGTTGTTGGGCCCATCTGTGCGGCGCTGCATGGTGTCGTGATTGCAAAGATTGACCTCGCCATGGATGTCGGGAGTGAAGTTGCGCATCATGCTGCCTGTTGTGCACAGTTTGAGTCGTAACGCGACGACCTGTGGCTGCACTAAAATCATTATTCAACATGGTGGGGTTGCTGTCAGGCTTCCTCCGAGTCATAATCCGTAGGTAGCGGTCATCCACTACAGTAGTAGCCCTTCGGTGGCCCGAGCGAGGCAATTCATCGACAGTTCCCGTCTCTCTGTATCTCCTCCATGTCCGAACAACATCGCTTTTGTTCATTCCGAGACGCCTGGATACGCCTGGACAAGCCTGTGCCCTTCCTGGCACACAGTAACAATACGGACGCGATCGAACCTCGGTATTGACCGTATAGGCATGGTTGAACTGCAGTCAACACGAGCCGTGTACCTGCTTCCTGGTGGAATGACTGTAACTGGTCGGCTGTCGGGCCCCCTCCGTCTAACAGACGCTGCTCATGCATGATTGTCTACATCTTTGGGCGGGTTTATATTTGAACAGCGATGCAATATCAACAGTCAACGTCTATCTTCAGGAGTTCTGGGAACCGGTGTGATGCATAACTTTTTTTGATGTGTGTACGACTCGCTAAATATCTCAGAGCTTTGCATTTCGGGTTTCAGCCAGCTCTCAGCCCCAAGAATAATTTGAGGGAGGGAACTTTCGTGTAAGTCAATAAATCCTGGAACTTTATTACGGATATATCGACAGTTACTGATAAAATTGTGTCAAAGTATCTGTATTCTGAACGCCGTTTGACTTCCCTTGATGTGAATCGTCTGGTGAGTGTTCATCACAGCACCTCAAAGTACTGCCAAGCCTAAAAAACAGATGTGCTCTCTGCAAGTAATTACTCTGCTACCCGAGTACTTTTAGGAAACAATTGCCAGAAGTCGGGCGTATTCGGAAATATAACCGCTAACTGGCTACCAATTTCTATGGACAGGCAAACGAATTCCCCTGTTGCCAGTACTACCGTTGCAGATCACAAAGTGGTGGCATATCCCCATGAAACACTAACAATGGAACGGTCCAATCACACAGATCGGGACCTCACCTGGAATTTTGTACAAAGGAACAATACACCGAAAGAGATGCAGTTTTAAAATTTTATTTTCTTAAACGCACTGAAAGAAAAAAGGTTGAAGGTACTCATTTAGATAGCGTCAGAACCGCATATAACAGCGGTCTGTATAGCCGTTCTTGCCTAGCACGAATACAGCAGAAGTAGCCTCGATAAAAGAGCGTAGCGTAGCGCAAAAATCCACGGTGCACACTTGCGAATTTTAAACATCCAAACGATACCGAAAATGTTAAGTATCATAATTTTTTTATTAACTAGTAGGTTATATCAATAGGTAAACTATTTCTAATGTAATGCTTATAGAGGTCCCATGAAAAGGAAAACAAATTAAGGCAGTGTTTGAGGTTACATTACAGACGACTTCCATCAATCGAGACTTTGATTTGTGGAAATAAAATATTTACTATGTATATACTATTTTATAATAACTCCTGTACCACAGTTGTTGTGATAATTTTGAATAATATATGTTTTACTAACCATGAAACAATTCCTCGTGTATTCCCGGAAGGGAAGAGAACAGAAAGATTTGAAATGTGATTCTACAGAAGAATGTTAAAAATTAGGTAGACTGGTAAGGTATGAAATGTTGAGATTCTCCGCAGGATCGACGAGGAAAGGAATATATGGGAAACACAGACAAGAAGAAGGGCCGGGATGATAGGACATCTGTTGAGACATCAGGGAGTAACCTCAAACCTCAATGGTACTAGAGGGAGCTGTAAAAGGTAAAACCTGTAGAGGAAGACAGATATTGGAGTACATCCAACAAATAACTGAGTACGTGGGCTGTAATTGATACTCCGAGATAAAAATGTAGTTTCAGGAGAGGAATTTTTGGCAGGCCACAACAAACCAGTCCGAAGGCTGATGAATCGAATAAAGTTGTCACAAAAATGAGAGGTGTCTATTGAAACGTGAAAATAAACATTTTCCTTACACCAGGAACATCTGATAAAAGAAAAATTAATGCATTCGGGCACAGAATTGCTAGGCTTTTTTTTAGATAAATTGGGGAAAGATGTCGTTGTTCTACATATCGTGCTGTATGTGTGGGATCCTACCCACTCGTGTAATATAAGGTGCCTAGGAAGCTGTTTTCTCGGATAGCTAGACAACAAACAAATCATATTAATGGAATTCATGACAGTAATTGAATTGACAATTCTTAACTTTGCCTATTTTCAGAATGAAGTGTCGCATGCAATTGGCGACATGCAAATAATCAATGTCCTTCGATGTACACAATTTCCATGCGAGTAATCGATATGGATCACAAGTCACGGCTCGTCCTCTAGAGCGGCTCTTCTAGTGCGTATTCTACTACGGCCGAGGCTAGATGGAGCGGCACTTACACTACTAGCCATTACAATCGCTACGCAACAGACTGTCAATCCAAAGGGCCCGTGTTCGATTCCCGGCTGGGTCGGAGATTTTCTCCGCTCAGGGACTGGGTGTTGTGTTGTCCTAATCATCATCATTTCATCCCCATCGACGCGCAGGTCACCGAAGTGGCGTTAAATCGAAAGACTTGCACGAGGCGAACGGTCTACCCGACGGGAGGCCCTCGTCACACGACATTTCATTTCATTTTCACCACGAAGATGACGTGCTACAGACGCGAAATTTAACCGACAGGAAGAAGATGTTGTGATATGCAAATGATTAGCCTTCCAGAGCATCCACACAAGGTTGGCACCGGTGGCGACACCTAAAACGTGCTGACATGAGGAAAGTTTCCAACCGATTTCTCATACACAAACAGCAGTTGACCGGCGTTGCCTGGTGAAATGTTGTTGTGAAGCTTCGTGTAAGGAGGAAAAATGCGTACCACCACGTTTCCGACTTTGATAAAGATCGGATTGTAGCCTATCGCGATTGCGATTTATCGTATCGCGACATTGCTGCTCGAGTTGGTCGAGATCCAATGACTGTTAGCAGAATATGTAATCGGTGGGTTCAGGAGGGTAATATGGAACACCGTGCTGGATCCCGACGGCCTCGTATCACTAGCAGTCGAGATGACAGGCATCTTATCCACATGGCTGTTACCGATCGAGCAGCCCTGAGTCAACTGATGAGGACGTTTGAAAGACAACAACCATCTGAACCAACAGTTCGACGACGTTTGCAGCAACATGGACTATCAGCTCGGAGACCATGGCTGCGGTTACCCTTGACGCTGCGATAGTGTACTCAACGACGAACCTGGGTACACCAATGGCAAAACGTCATTTTTTCGGATGAATCCAAGTTCTGTTTACAGCATCATGATGGTCGCATCCGTGTTTGGTGACATGGCGGTGAACGCACATTGGAAGCGTGTATTCGTCATCGTCATAGTGGCTTATCACCCGGTGTGATGGTATGGGGTGCCATTGGTTACACGTCTCGGTCACCTCTTGTTCGCATTGACGGCGCTTTGAACAGTGGACGTTACATTTCAGATGTATTACGACCCGTGGCTCTACCCTCCATTCGATCCCTGCGAATCCCTACATTTCAACAGGATAATGCACGACCGCATCTTGCAGGTCCTGTACGGGCCTTTCTGGATACAGAAAATGTTCGACTGCTGCCCTGGCCAGCACATTCTCCAGATCTCTCACCAATTGAAAACTTCTGGTCAATGATCGCCGAGCAACTGGCTAGTCACAATACGCCAGTCACTACTCATGATGAACTGCGGTATGGTGTTGAAGCTGCATGGGCAGCTGTACCTGTGCATGCCATCCCAGCTCTGTTTGACTCATTGCCCAGGCGTATCAAGGCCGTTATCACGGCCAGAGGTGGTTGTTCTGGGTACTGATTTCTCAGGATCGATGCACCCAAATTGCGTGAAAATGTAATCACATGTCAGTTCTAGTGTAATATATTTTTCCAATGAATAGTCGTTTATCATCTGCATTTCTTCTTGGTGTAGCAGTTTTAATGGCCAGTAGTGTATATTCTCTTCGTGCATAGGTGCCGCTCCTGTCGTGGTGTGGTCCTAGTCAGCGTACCATTGGCTAACGTCTTCTCACAACACTGCTGTATCGTTCAGACCGACGTGCCGGTGCTTGATGTTACGCCGGAACACTGCGTACCAGGCACAGTTGATCAGGCACATGAAACGTGGTGACACAAACTGATGATGCGCAGGTGACAGAACTTTCAGAGCACTGTTCAGATGATGAACCAGAAATGACAAACGTTTATAGTACATAATACTGCCCTAGAATTTCCACAAAAAATTTTTCACTGCCGAAAAAAATTAATTTGAGGTGTTCTCTCACATTACTTGTGTCCATTGGGATCGACAGTCTTTTGTCGTCCTCCTCAAAGACAGAGGTGTCGTTATGTCCAGGGCAACTTGCAACGCAAATAATGAATTATTTTGTATGACTGGTAAGAAAACGTTTCAAACAAAATGTTTATATTTATTTTTTTCATATTTCTCCCAATTTTGATACGTCTATTACAAGTTTTTTGCGACTAAAGACCCCTTTCTTTTTATTTATGGTCCTAACTTGTCTTGAGTTTCCTAAGGATAAATATAAAACTGCAGAACTAGTAATCCATTCGTACTTATCACTGCCATTATTGTATGCGAACTTGTCAAAGCAATTATCGATTGCTCAACTGACTCTAACTTTTTTTCGCATCAAAATGATACATTTCGATTTGCATGCAGTTCTTTCACGAAATTTGACTGATCGGCTCTAAATCCAGCAAATTCAGGGCTAACAGCAAGCTTAGCTTCAAGTCAACAACGAATTACTCTACACCATTGCCTGTTAAAGGCATCTACACTGCACGTTGACCTAAAATAAACTTCGCAACTTTGCGACTTCCTATTCAGCAGGATTTCTTAAATTTCTTAATGAGGTCGAAGAGGCTTGGTGACCAACAGTTTTTTCTCACTTGCTATTTGGGGATTCAGTCTTGGTGATCTCCATTGGTGATGGTACAGTACCTCTCACAAGCAATTATTAATCCTTCGAATAAGCTTTTCTTTCACATTTTCACGAGTTTAAGTTTGGTGTCTATTTCTTACTTCCTGTAAGTCTGTCTTCCATTTGTATACTTGGTGTTTTACAAAATGGAACTGGCTTTGCCCACTGCTTAATTTTAGGTATTTTCTTCCTCTAGCGTTTTACCAAAATTTTACAGTCTGTCCTTTTTCATTAAATCTGTTTTTCTACATCCAGAATGAAATTTCCCCTCTGCAAAAGATGTGTGCTGATATGAAACTTCCTGGCAGATTATAACTGTGCGCCGGACCGAGACCCGAGCTTTGGATCTTTTTCTTTCAGTTGGTAGAGCACTTGTCAGCGAAAGACAAAGGTCCCGAGTTCGAGTCTCGGTCCTGTTTCTGTGAAGTTTGGAAGATAAGAGATGAGGTACTGGGGGAATTAAAGCTACGAGGACAGTCGTGAGTAGTGCTTGGGTAGTTCAGTTGGTACAGCAGTTGTCCACAAAAGACAAATGTCCCGAGTTCGAGTCTCGGGCAGGCAAACAGTTTTAATCATCCAGGAAGCTTCATATTTTTGTACATGTTTTCTTCGGGCTAGGATCGTATTCTCATTCCAGACTCTTAATGGATAAACAATCATTGTGCCAACCATAATTCAAAGAAATGTCACAGTCATTATGTACTTCTAAATTTTCGCCCTTTCTGACGAAAGGTTGACATCATACGAATGAATATTCAAGAAATTAACTAACGAATAGCACATACGTAGGTCTTCAGCAGAAATACGGGATTTCGACTGCATACCACTTCTTCAAATTTCATTTTTGCAAGACTCAGAACGTTAATTCAATTCTGCAAAACTTTGAAACTCTGGAACATGTAGAACCAGATGCTGTTAGTAGGCATATATGAAGAAAATACAATGAATATTTATTCAATTTTATCTGCATCGTTAACACTTATGGAAATCGGCTACGAAGTCTTTCGTGACGTATTTCTTGAGTAAAAATCTCTCGGTGTACACGCCGCATCAATTCAGGATAAAACTCCAAGCTTTCGACCACTACTTCCATGGTCGTCGTCAGGGCTAAAACTGACTGTCGTGAGCTATTTTTTTTTCTTTATTGTGATTTCATTCCCCTGCCCCATATGGGCAGGGGAGGGCTGTCAGCGGCACAATCCGCCACTCTTCAGCCGAGTGACACGACAACTAAAACAAGAATAATATGATACATACATAAGGAGATAAAGAAGGGGAAATAAAAAAGAGTAAGGGGAGAAAATGGAGGTAAAAATACACTGACATGTAGACGTTCATAGGGAACAGTTAAAAAAGTCACCAGAAAGTTAAAAAACACAGTTGGCGATTCTTAAAACACAGGGAAGACACTGAATGCGCATGCACAGGTTAAAAGTTGGTCACAGTATTAAAAACACTCCGAAACAACACACTTAAAACCTATTTGGAGCACACAATACGAAGAATAAAACTACCAGGTGTGACCTACCGAGGGAAAGGTCAGAGAGGATGGAAAAGAAGGAGCGAGCGTGGGGCAGCTGGGGAAGTGGCGGGATGAAGAGAGGAGGGGCAACCGTGGGCATGGGGCGGGAGAGGAAAAGAGAAGACAGGGCAGGAGGGAGTGCAGAGACACGGAAAGGAGGCATAAGAGATGGATGGGGAGTAGGAGGGAAAAGCCGCTCAGAAGGAGGGAGGGGGAGGAGAGGGAGCCCTGAGGAGGAGGCAGGAAGAGGGGGTTAGAGTTGGTAGGAAGGGTAGATGTCAGGGCGAAGCTCATCATCCGGGAGGCGTAGACGGTGGAAGTTGTGTTGGGAAAGGAGATGGAGGGTGTGGAGATGGAGAGAGGGAGGGACACAACGGTAAAGGCGCGGCAACTGGTTGGGGGTGGAGAGGAAGGGAGACACCTGGGGGTGAGGGGGATTAAGGCAGCAGACAATATATAGTGTGCGGATGTGTTCAAGGAAAACGAGAAGGTGGGCGAAGGGGATGAGGTCGTAGAGGATGCACGTGGGGGACGGAAGGTGGGTGCGGAAGGTGAGGCGGAGTGCATGGCGTTTGAGGATTTGGAGGGCTTTATAGAACCGGGGAGGGCGGAAATCCAAGTGATGCTGGCATAACAAAGGATCAGGCGGATCATGGATCTCTAGGTGTGAAGGATGGTGGAAGGATGCAGACCCCACGTCCGGCCGGACAGGAGTTTCAGGAGGCAGAGGCGGTGGTGAGCTTTGTTTTGGATAGTAAGGAGATGAGGAGTCCAGGTGAGGTGGCGGTCGAGTGTGAGGCCAAGGTATTTGAGGGTAGGAGTGAGGTGGATAGAACAGCCATAAATGGTGAGGTAGAAATCATGGAGGCGGAAGGAGTGGGTGGTGTGGCCTATGATGATCGCCTGGTTCTTGGAGGGATGAACATGGAGGAAACACTGGTTGCACCAAGCGGTGAATTGGTCAATGTGGGTTTGGAGGGTATGTTGGGACCATTGAAGGGTAGGATAAAGGGTTAGGAAGGTGGTGTTATCAGCGAACTGGAGAAGATGAACAGGAGGGGGAGGTTTGGGCATATCAGCAGTGTACAGGAGATAGAGGAGAGGGGAAAGGACAGAGCCTTGGGGCACGCTGGCAGAAGGGTAGAAAGTACGGGAGTTGGAATTGTGGATAGTCACATAGGAGGGACGATGGGAGAGGAAGGAAGCAACGAGACAGATGAAGTTGATGGGGAGAGCATAGGTCTGGAGTTTGAAGACGAGCCCGGGATGCCAGACACGGTCATAGGTGTTCTGGAGATCAAGGGAAACAAAGATAGCAGAGCGATGGGAGTTAAGTTGGAGGGAAAGAAGACTGGTAAAGTTAAGGAGCTGGTCGTCGGCAGAGAAGGAAGGCCGGAAGCCACATTGGGTAAGAGGAAGGAGGCGGTGCTGGTTAATGTGGCGGTGAATATAGTGAGAGAGGATGGCCTCAAAGACCTTACTGAACATGGAGGTGAGGCAGATTGGACGATACGAAGAGGTAGCAGAGGGGGGTTTGTTAGGTTTAGGGAACAGCAGGACATGGGAAGTCTTCCACAGGTCAGGGTAAAATCCAGTGGAGAGGAGGACATTGTACAGGGTAGCAAGGACAGACAGGAAGGATGGAGGGGATTCCTTGTGGTGTCAGTAGGTGATGCTATCATGACCAGGGGCGGTGTTGCGTTTGGAGCACAGGACAAGTGTAATGTCTTGTGTGGTGATGGGAGTGTTGATGTCTGAGGTGGGTAACCGATCCAAGTACTGGAAGCTAGTGGTGAGGGGGGGGGGGACAGAGGTGTCAGTGCGGTCAAGGACGGTGAGGAAGAGGGAGTAATCAAAATGGGGATCGTCAGGAATGGAGAAGACCTCGGATAGGTGGGAAGCAAAATGGTTAGCTTTACTGAGATTGTCAGGAAAGGGTCGATCGTCATGGAGGATGAGGTAATGCGGGGTGGGATGGCTACCAGTAAGGCAGTGGAAGGCTGACCAGTACTTGGAGGAGTTGACAGGGCGGGTGGAGTTGAGGCATGTGCATGTCTGGCGCCAGTCCCGGCGTTTCTTTGCTGTAAGGAGGTTCCGGATGTGTTGCTGTAATTGCCAGTGGCGGGTGAGAGTATCCCAGTCACGAGTGCAGAGGAAGGAGCGGTAGAGCCTGCAGGATTCATGGAGAAGAAGGACGGCCTGTGGAGGAAGCATAGGGCGGTGAGGGTGGATGAGTTTGGTAGGGACATGAGCCTTCACAGCGTCAGTGATGGTCTTCTGAAGGAAGGAAGAGGCATGGGTGATGCCATCAGGGTGGTGAAAGGTGAGGGGGTGGCTTTCGACCTGTAAGGCAATGGATACCCGGTAGGCATCCCAATTGGCACGATGGTAGTCATGGACAGACTTTAGAGGGGCAGCTGGGTGGGTGGCTGCAGCGGCGGGACAGGTAGAGAAGATAATGAGAAGGACTGGGAGATGGTCATTACCAATGGGATCGAGGACATAAATGGCAATGCGACCAAGGAGGTTGGGGGTAGTGAGCATAACATCGGGGGTGGAGTTACTTTCAGGATGGGTGTGCTGTGGAAGAGGAACAAGGTCACCATGGAGGGTGGCAAGGAACTGATGCCACCACTGAAGGGTGGCAAGGTCACAGCTGTGGATGTTGAGGTCAGCGGCGATCACATAGGTTGAGAAGGTATGGTCAACATGGGAAATGAAGTCAAAGGGGTGAGGAGCTGTGGGGCGGATATAGATAGTGGCACAGGTGACAGTGAGGGAGGGAAAAAATAGGCTGAGGAGAAGGTGTTCGGTCAGGTCATTGAGGAGGGGTTGTGGCCGGATAGGGAGATGCCTGAGGTGGCCTATAGCGACCCCGCCTCGGGCTAGGGGAAGGGGATTGTCAGTGCGGTGAAGGATATAAGGGGAGATGCGGACAACATGGTGGGGTTGGAGGAAGGTTTCATTAAGGATGAAGGAGTCAACCTGGTGCTGGGAGAGGGTATGCATTTGTTTGCAGGGAGGGAGCGAATGTTGAGGTAGAGGAGACGATACTATTGACGCGCCATAAGTTTGGGGGTGGGAAGGGTGCGGGAAGGGGAGAGAGGGGCTTAAACGAGGGTGTCTAGGCGGGTGAAGGTAAAGTGGGCCTGGTTGTGGGAGTATGTGGCGTAGGTGTTTAAGTGGAAACTGAGCGGGCGGCAAGGGAAATCTGCTGGAGTGTGTGGGGGCGCTGGAAGGGGTGGATGTTCTGCAGGATCATGGTGGGGAACCGGATGATGTCTTCTGCTGTAGGGGGAGGGTGGAGGGAATTGTTAGGGTGGATGGGTGGGTCAATGGGGCGAACGGGGACAGTGAGTTCAGGGTTGGTGGGAGGGGGCTTGGCTTTGCATTTGGAGGAATAGGTGGGGTGAGGTTCATTGCAGGTGTTGCAGGATGGGGGGGAGGCGAGGTTGGAACACTGTTTGAGGAAGTGGGAGGCTTGACAATGGGGGCAGGTGGGTGGGTTCTTGCAGTTTTGGGTGAGGTGGTCATTGTACAGAAGACAACGCTGGCAGCGGTAGGATTGAGGAGGGGAACAGGATGGGTCAACAGGGTGGTGGCGGTTGAAAATCAGGGCTACCTGCGTGAGAAGGTGGTCGATGGAGGAGGCGGACTCTGTAAATATACGCATGAGGAAAGTAGGGCCAGAGGAGTTGCAAATACGGTGGGCAGAGCGGACTTCCAGGGCGGGGTGGGCATTCAGTTCTGCCAACACCTCAGCCTCCGTGACCACAGGGCTGAGTTTTGTGATGACGGCAGTGAGGTTCGGCAGGCGAGGAGAGGAGGATGTAAGGAATGGGGTGAGGGATGCGTGGGGCCCAAAGGTGATGTGGGGAAGGCGCCAGAGGAGATCAGTATGGAAGGGCAGAGGGAGACTTGATGAGAACAGAGTCTCTGCGAGGGATAAGTTGTGTGATGGGGATGTACTTCTGGATTTCATGGGTGAGGGTGCGGGCATTCAGGAATTTCTGATCAGGGTTGGCTAGGACAAAGGTATACAGGGAGGGGGCTGGAGAGGAGGGAGGTGGGGTGGTATCCATAGCGGGGTCAGCGGGAGGTGAGGTGGGCAGTGGCTTTTTGGATGAGGGAGTAGAGGAGAGGTCGCCACTGGGCCGTTTGGAAGATTTTTTGGCGGTGTTGCCTGGGAGGAGGGATGAGGGACTGGATGGATGGTGAGTAGCAGATGATAGGGTAGGGAGCTCTGTGGCGGCGACTGTGGCACGATTGGCGGAGACTCTGGCAGGGGAAGCAGTGGTAGTCGCAGGGGGGAGAGGGGGAAAGTCGTCTCGGCGGGTGACAGGAGCGGGAGGGGGGTTTGGAGCAGGGACAGAGGCAAGAGCAGGAGCATCACCAGGTGCAATAGCAGGGGTAGGAGCAGGAGTGACGTACAGGTGGGGATATAGCGAAGGAGAGGAGATAGATGGGGAGGAGACTGTGAGTAGGGGAGGTGGATGAGATGGGTTAATCCCAGAGGAAGCACTCCATGACGTTACAGTGGGGGCAGGTGAAGGGGAGGTGTAGATGATGGTGGTAGTTGGGGCGTCCATGATTGCAGGCGGCAGCAAACAGCGAGAGACGGCGGCAGCGGCGGCGGCAGAAGCGGCGAGCACCGAGAGACGGCGGCAGCGGCGGCGGCGGCGGAAGAAGCGGCGACGAGGCGGCGGCGGCGGCAGAAGAAGCGGCGACCAGACGGCGGCGGCGGCAGAAGAAGCGGCGAGCGCCGCGAGACGGCAATCAGACAGCGGCGGCGGCGGCAAGCACTGGGCGACGGCGACCAGACGACGGCGGCGGGTAGAAGTGACGGCGTGCAGACGGGCAACAACGCGACAGGCACGGTTGGGGCTCTTCCACGTCGAAGATACACCCTGAGAGTAGCCCAGGCAGTGCGAGTCCTCGATGAGGAAGTGAGGGAATCCAACCCTCGAAGGACCGTCGTGAGCTAGCGAGGTAAGGTTCTGATTGGCTGGAATACGTCATAGCAACAGCGATATGGCGCGTAGTGAAGTGGTGCCTCTACTTCCATAGATGTAGTTTCTATCCCACATTGCTCGCAGCGCCATCCCTTGAATCAGGAGGTAAAGTGCGGGAAGTTTTTCTCTGCGATTTTTCGTTATCTAGTGCACTCTTCCAAGTGTTGCTAAGTGCATAGCCGTTGTCTCTGTTAAAGTTATTATCGCTAAGTCTAATTTCGACTGCTTCCCGGATCACAGAGTCCCAGTAATTCGATGCGTGGGCTATTACTCTGGTTTCTTCAAACAAAATCTTATGCTTGTTAAGCAGGCTACGTCCAGTCACCGCTGATTTTTCCAAATACCTGTATTTCAGGTGGCGCTAGTGCTCGATGCAGGGGTCGGCAACGGTTCTTACAGTCTGGGCCACGTAATTCTTGCCGCATTCGCATTCGCCGCATTCCCGGCACTCTTAAGCCGGGACTATCTTTGACTGGTCTCAACATTTCCTTAATTTTCCAAGGTGGTCGGAAAACTGGTTTTATTCCTTGCCTCTTCAGGACTCTAGCTATCTTGCTCGTTGTAGCACCGCATAAAGGAAGCCGCGCTATGTGTTGGTCCTCTTCTTGTATATGGCCGGCATCGTGTCTTACTTTCTTGGACAATACTGATTTAATTTCACCGGCAGAATAACCATTCCTCTTGAAAACAGTCGTCAAATGTTTAATCTCGGGACCGAGGTGGTCCTTATCAGAAATAGTCCTGGCTCTGTGTACTAAAGTATTCAGCATAGCTCTCTTCTGAGACGGATGATAAAGCTATGGCTATGCAGATATAAGTCTGTATGGGTTGGCTTCCTGTACGCAGAATGGTCCAGTCGTCCATCAGGCTTTCGCTCCACCAACACATCCAAAAAAGGTAACTCCCCTTCCTTCTCTACCTCCAATGTAAATTTTATGTTTGGATGTACACCACTTAAATGTTCGACGAACTGCTGCAGCGTGTCGCTGCCGTGTGGCCAGATTAAAAAAGTATCGTCGACGTATCTGTAGAAGCATGATGGGCGGAGGTGAGCACTGCTCAACGCTCGCTCTTCAATGTCCTCCATGAAAAAATTCGCTATTGCTGGTGACAGTGGCGAACCCATGGCTGTTTCATCCGTCATTTCATAATAATTTCCACTGTATAAAAAGTAAGTGGTCGTCAAGGTATGCTGGAACAACTTCAAAATTTCTGAGGAAAAATGAGCAGCCAACAGTTGTAATGTGTCATCCACAAGTACTGTGGTGAACAGAGAAACCACGTCGAGGCTGACCATGATATCACTTGGGCCTACCTACATCTGTTTTATGACATCAACAAACATTTTTGAATTCTTAATATGATGTGGGCAGTGACCAACTATAGGCGCCAACAATTTAGTTAAGTGCTTTGCAAGCTTGTACGTAGGAGAGCCAATAGCGCTAACAATCGGTCTCAATGGGACGTTCTCCATATGAACCTTTGGCAAACCATACAGTCTTGATGGCCTAGGTGCTCTCGGCCGTAAGTTCTTCACCAGTTCGTCGGAGAGGTCAGAGTTTTTTAGTAGCTCCCTTGTCTTCCTGCTGAGCGCTGATGTGGGATCCCGTCTGAGAATCCGGTATGTGCTGTCCTCCAGTAATAATCCTACTTTCTTGTGGTAATATGTAGCATTGAGGATTACCGTGGCGTTCCCCTTGTCAGCAGGTAAAACAACTAGATCTTCATCCTTCTAAAACAATTTCAGTCCTTGTCTCTTCTCTCTGCTGATGTTTGACTTAGGCGGCTTAAATCTGGCTAGTAGCAAGCTTTACGTCATCCGCTGCTTCTTGAGGAAGATGACGAACTGCTTGTTCCACTCCACTAATAACCTCAACCACCGGTATCTTGCGTGGAGCTGGGGCAAAGTTCAATCCTTTACTGAGAGCCGAGATGGTAGTTTCATCAAGTCCCTTGTCAGAGAAGTTGATAACAGTGCGGTGAATGCCGTTGGAGCCAGTAGTTCCTTGATCACGGTTAAGCCGCTCAAATTTATCGGCCTGTTTCGCTGTAGTCCTGCTTAAATTGGCTCGTTGGTGTGCCGCCAAAGAGGAATGGTTATTCTGCCGGTGAAATTAAATCAGTATTGTCCAAGAAAGTAAGACACGATGCCAGCCATATATAAGAAGTGGACCAACACATAGCGCGGCTTCCTTTTTGCGGTGCTACAACGAGCAAGATAGCCAGAGTCCTGAAGAGGCAAGGAATAAAACCAGTTTTCCGACCACCTAGGAAAATTAAGGAAATGTTGAGACCAGTCAAAGATAGTCTCGCCCTAAGAGTGCCGGGAATTTATACTATTCCTACTTACTCCCAGAAATGTAAGGCCTGACCCCCTCCTGCAACTCCTGAACTCAACGTTCCTGTCCACCCTCTGGACGCCCCCACCCCTCCCGGCAATTACCTTCGCTCACCCCCTACCGCTGAGGACATCATCAGATTCCTCACCATCGTCCTCCAAAATGTTCACCCTTTCCAGCGCCCCCACACTCTCCAACAGATATCCCTCGCCACCTGTTCCGTTTTCCACCTACAAATGTATGCCACTTACTCCAACAACCAAGCCCATTTCACCTTCTCCCGTCTTGACACCCTCGTCTAAATCGCTGTCATGGCGCGACGGCACCGTATCCTTTTCAACAACATCCGCTCCCTTCCCACCAACAAGAACCTCTTCCTGCACACCCTTGCCACCCATACGTGGATGCCTTCCTCCTTAATGAAACCTTCCTCCAGCCCCACCACACCGTCCACACTTCGCCCTACATCCTTCACCGCTCCTTGGTCGCATAACGGTGGATGCCTGGAGCCTATTGGTAGCGATCATCTCCCTGTCCTCCTCGCCGTTTCAGACGGTCGTCGCCCCCGCCACGACCCTCGTAATGACCCTCCCCCAAAGTATGTCCATGACTATTCTCATGCCAACTGGAATGCCTACCGGGATACCCTCTCCACCCAGGTCGATAGACACCCCTTCACCTACCACCACCCTGACAATGTGACCCATGCCGCCACCTTTCTCCAGCAGACCTGGTCTGAGGCTGTAGAGGCCCATGTCACTACTGTCGCCGTCCACCCCCACAGTCCTAACTTACCTGCACAGGCCGTCCTCCTCTGTGAACCCCACCGTCTCTACCGTGCCTTCATCCACATGCATGACCCGGACACACCGCGACGCCACTGGAAACTCCAGTGACACATTCGAAATTTGCTCGCGGCCAAGAAACGCCGGGACTGGCGACAGACAGGCACCCGTTTAAATGCTACCCTACCCATAAACTCGTCCAAGTTCTGTTCAGCCTTCCATCGCCTTACCGGAACTATACCCTCCCCCTACTATCCTCTTCTCCATGATGATCACCCCTTCTCTGACGCCCTTAGTAAGGCCAATCACTTAGACTCCTACCTCTCTGATATCTTTTCCATCCCCAATGATCCCCAGTTCGATTACTCCCTCTTCCCGGATGTCCGTGATCGAACTGACACCTCTGTCCCTCCCCTCACACCTGGTTTCCAGTACATGGACAACATTGCACACACGGAACTCAATGCCCCTATCACTACACAAGATCTCATTGCTACACTCTGCACAAAACGCAACAACGCTCCTGGTCACGATCGTGTCACCTACCACCACCTTCATGAAGCTCCTGTCTCTTTCCTCTCCATCCTGGCCAGGCTCTACAATGTAGTCCTGTCCACCGGCTACTACCCCGACCTGTGGGAAACCTCCCATATCCTGATATTCCTTAAACCTGGTAAACCGCCGTCCACCGTCTCCTCCTACCATCCCATCAGCCTTACCTTGGTCTTCAGCAAGGTCCTGGAATCCATCCTCACCCAATGCACCCACCAGCATATCCGCCACCACCGCCTCCTTCCCATTACCCAGTGTGGCTTTTGGCCGTCCTTCTCTTCCACTGACCTTCTCATTCACCTCACTCATCTCCTTTCCAAACAGCTTAATTCCCGTCGCTCCACAATCTTCATCTCCCTGGACCTCGAACGTGCCTATAACCACGTATGGCATTCCGGTCTCCTCTTCAAGCTCCAAACCTTCGCCCTTTCCATTAACTACGTCCATCTGATCGGCTCCTTTCTCTCCCACTGTCCTTCCTACATCACCATCCATAACATGGATTCGAACACATTTTTTCCCTCCGCCAGTGTGCCCCAAGGCTCCGTCCTCTCCCCCCTTCTGTACCTTTTGTATACGGCGGACATGCCGCCGCCATCACCCCCGTCCACCTTCTCCAGTTTGCTGCTGACACCACCTTCCTTGCCCTTGCCCCCACCCTGCAGCGCTCCCAACACCTTCTCCAATCCCATCTTGACTGGTTCACCGCTTGGTGCAACCAGTGGTTGCTCAAGGTCAATCCCTCCAAAACCCAGGCGATCATTGTAGGCAAAACCACCCCTTCCTTCCGCCTCCTCGATTTCCATCTAACCATCTATGGCCGTCCTATCGCCCTCACCCCCACCCTGCAGTACCTTGCCGTCACCCTCGATCGTCGCCTTTCCTGGACCCCCCGATCTCCGGACAATCCAAGCCAAGGCACGCTCACGACTCTGTCTCCTCAAGCTCCTATCCGGCCGTACATGGGGTCTGGACCCCTCCACCATACTCCACACCTATAAATCCGTCATCCGCCCTAAAATTTGTTACGCCCATCCGGCCTGGATCTTCGCCCCCCCCTGCCTTTTACAAATCCCTTCAGATCCTTTAATGCCATGCTCTCCACCTCGCCTATCGCATCCGTCTCCCCTCCCCCACGTGGATCATGTACGACCTCATTCCGTTCCTCCACCTCCTCCTTTTCCTTGAAAGGATACGGATCCTGTATACCTCCCATAAACTCGATCCTCCTCACCCACTTGTCTCACCCATCCTCTTCCACCCCCGCTTGCTGCCGCACCTGTATTCCCACGTCCCACCCGGTCTCCATCTCTCCACCCTCCTTACCCTCTCCCAAGGTGGCTTCCGCCAGCTCCCCCTCCCTGACGATGTCCTCCTCCCCTAGATCTACCCCTCCTATCAACTTTAATCCTCCCCTCCCACTTCCTGTGTCTTTTCCTTTGGGCACCCTCCCTCCCTTCTCTCTCCTTTTCCCCCATCCCCCCTTCCTCCACCCCTCTTCCTCTGAGCTTCCCTTCCTCCCTTCCCCCTATCTGCCCTGCCCGTGGTATCTTTGCTCTCCCCTCTCCCTTCCCACCCCACCCCCCTCCTCCTCTCTTGGTAGGTCCCCGGACTCGTACACGCTCAGTGGACATTCGCGCGCCGGCGATCATCGCCATCAGTGTCTCGTGTGTGTGCCTTCGTTTTGTGTTTAGTGTTCTTTCGCCGTCACGTCACCACTGTTCACCTGTGACGTCGCAGTCGTCCGTGTTTTGTGCGCCGTGTCAACTGGTGTTAGTGTTTTTTCTCGTCCAGCGTGAACGGCTCCATGTTTATTGTTTTTCGTGTCTACAGTTTTTGCCCGCCTTTTTTATTGTATTATCTGTGCCACCTATATGTCATATTTATTGTACCACTCGCGGCTGAAGAGCAGCGTAATATTCTGCTGACAGCCCGCCTTTGTATAATGTGATTAAAATAATAATAAAGGAAAAAAAAATAGCTCACGACAGTCAGCCCTGACGACGACCATGGAGGTATTGGTCGAAAGCTTGAAGTTTTATCCTGAATTGACGCGGCATGTACACCGAGAGATTTTTACACACTTACGGAAATCGCATTACAATTACGATCGCATTGTGTCGTGTCACTTGTCTGCCGATGTGCCTTCAATCACGTACATGTGTCGTGTTTGCCCTTTAACGTTTTGTCATTTCTATAAGAGCATATGTAAGTTTGTCATAATGTTGCTGTATAGTGCTATTTGTAATTCTGCTCCAGCGTCATTGTCATCACTGATGTACGGTCTCTGATGTTTGTCTAGTTGCGCTTTTACTATAGTTTAAGAATGTGTTTGTATGCTAACTTCGTCATTTTGTGCTATTCTGCTCTTTTGCGGTTATTTTTCTATGGAACTTTATACCCAAAACAATGGCTCAAATGACTCTAAGCACTATAGGACTTAAGATCTGAGGTCTTCAGTCTCCTCGACTTAGAACTACTTAAACCTAACTAACCTAAGGAAATCACACACATCCATGCCCAAGGCAGTATTATAACCTGCGATCATAGCAGCAGCGCGGTTCCAGACTGAAGCGCCTAGAACCGCTCGGCCACAGCGGCCGGCGAACTTTATAACCACTGTCGGCTGAATGGTCCTTGTAACCCAAAGCAAAAACAAAGAAAAAAAGTATATGTGTCAGCCGTGTTGCGCATGCCCAGTATGCCAGAAATCTTGTAAGAGTGTACGTTTGTGCAGCTGCCCGGCGGGTGACGAATTTGGTAGTTTTCAGTCTTTTCTTAAATAAATGCTTACAGTGCATCTTAGCAGCTAAAAGTGTGACATTATATTTCTGTAACTGTACTCTTCCTGTAAAAAATATTTCAGGTGCGGTTTCGACATGTCGGATTGGACCATTCCTTTGTAAGAGTGAATGTCTATGTAACTGTGGCGCTTGAAGGAAATGTTAATTTAAATACTGATTTCATGAAGGCGTCTCACTTACGTGTCTATGGTCGGAGGGCGTTGGAAATATAATTATAATTATGGGATAAATAGTCGAATTATAGAGTTTGATCTGCTAATAACGGAAATTTATAAGTTGACGAAAAACACAGAAAAAAATTTATTTTAGACAGTGACCTTATAACTCAAAACAAAGAGCAAATTACTGAGAAAGACAAACTAGGTTCACCTCCAGCGTATTGCTGGACTTCAGTGGCTGTCACAGCTAGCAAGTTTCATTCAATCGTGGTTTCTTCAAGGCAAGAACGTCAGCTGATTGCGTAACATCACTACGAAAATAAAAAAAAGGTAAATAAAAGTAAGGTAATCATCACATCATCGTGATCTCAAATAAATTAGTTATTGTTCCAAAGATGATACACGGGTGGTGCCTAATTAAAAGTTTTCCCCGAATTTATAATGACAGAAAAAGAAAGAAGTATGCAAACAGTTTCATGAGGCGCACGCTACAGGGAGAGGTTCGAGGGAGCCAAAGTATAAGAATTAAAACCGTCTGCCCTCAAACAGCTGAAATTTCTGCCGTCGATCGATAGCAATGCAGTGCGGACTTACGGCGTCTGCAATGAACCTGCGTGGTGTCGCAGAGGGCGTCGCTATTGGCTGGCGTAGTGCGCGCCGGCGTAGCTGCGGCCCTGGGGTGCACTCACCTTCTCAGATGCTATCGCGAAAAATTTATCCAAGCCCTGAGAACTGCTCAAACAAACTCTGGGGACCTGGTTTAAGGCCGAAGTCCAGATCCGTTTGTCAAAGTATCGGCGGTACTCAGAGTAACGCACAGGCGAAATCTCCAAGAGTCTGTCCCTTCAGAAAAACACCTCACATTCCTTCAAAGCGCGAATCTCAACTCGGAGCACTTTATTTGGCCAATCACCGAAAAGGCCGAACTCTTCCTTGAACGAAGAGGGTACTGGACTCGAGTCCGGTGCCTCCCACCAACAATTTAGATGCCAGAACGTCAATCACATGGGCTATCAAGCACACCACCGCTAGAAAAGCCCTGGGCCTGATGGCATTCAAAACCGTGTCCTCCAGGAGTTCACGGATAAAGCCGTAGAATACCTCACACACTTAACGAAAAAATGGTTCAAATGGCTCTGAGCACTATGGGACTCAACTGCTGTGGTCATAAGTCCCCTAGAACTTAGAACTACTCAAACCTAACTAACCTAAGGACAGCACACAACACCCAGCCATCGCGAGGCAGAGAAAATCCCTGACCCCGCCGGGAATCGAACCCGGGAACCCGGGCGTGGGAAACGAGAACGCTACCGCACGACCACGTGATGCGGGCAACGAAAAAATGGTTCAAATGGCTCGAAGCACTATGGGACTTAACATCTGAGGTCATCAGTCCCCTAGACTTAGAACTACTTAAACCTAACTAACCTAAGGACATCACACACAACCATGCCCGAGGCAGGATTCGAACCTGCGACCGTAGCGGTCGCGCGGCTCCAGACTGTAGCGCCTAGAACCGTACGGCCACTCCGGCCGGAACACACTTAACGAATGCCATCCTGACACACCAACACTTCCCTGACTTTTGGAAGGCAGCCAAGGCCCTGATGTTTAGGACACCAGGGAAAGACCACTCCCTCCCACAAAATTACCGACCCATCAGTCTGCTGTGTTCGCTCAGCAAGATTGTTGAGAAGCTAATACTAAAACGTATCACTAGGCATTGCATCGCCAACGACACCCTAAGACCGGAGCAATTCGGCTTTACGAATCACCACTCGACAACACAACAACTCCTCCGCCTAGTCGAACATATAACACACGGCTACAACATGAACAAAGCCGCAGGGGCCGTGTTCCTAGACATCGAAAAGGCTTTCGATCGTCTCTGGCACAACGGACTCATACGCAAACTAAGCGAAGCTGGTTTCCCGGACGGACTCGTACGTCTCATACACTCGTATCTCACGAACAGATGTTTCAACACTAACGTGCCGGATAAACAATCAATACAACACGGTATCCAAGCTGGAGTACCCCAAGCGAGCATCCTAGGGCCCATCTTGTTTAACCTGTACATTAATGACTTCCCAGCGACACAAAACACGACGTTAGCCGTCTACGCGGATGACACAGCCATCCTCGCGCAAGACTGGAAACCGTCGAACATCAATTAACGAATACAGACAGCACTCAGAACAGCTGAGCCTTGGTTGGAGCGATGGCGTATTAAAGTAAACGTCGACAAGTGCGAAGCAGTTCTGTTCACACGCAGACCGAAACTACTGCGCAAACACCAACACTGCTGACCAATAACACTACATACACGCCCAATACGTTTCCGAGAGAAAGTGAGGTACCTTGGTGTCTGGCTGGACCGGAAACTTACATGGGGGACCACATCGAATGCGTTGACAACGCGAGGCTCGAACAGCTCTACCCAATGCTCAACAGGGAAAGCACACTAAATAGGAGGGTGTCGAGGTCCATACACATGACACTGATTAGACCACTGATGACGTACGCAGCTCCCGTCTGGGGATATGCAGCTCCTACACGACTGCGCCGCCTGCAGATCATACAGAACAAGGTGCTACGAATCATTAGCAACGCTCAACGCTACACACGCACCGTGGATCTTCACCATGAATACCGCCTTGATACCCTCAAGGAAGTATTCAGAAAACACGCCACACGACTATACATGAACTCGAGACACTCGAACAATCCTTTCATCCTCACTCTGGGAAACTACGATCACAACCACAGGTGGAAGCACAAGCGGCCAAAGACACTGCTAGCTAGGGCATAGCCACCTATGGTAAACTAACATACGCAAACAGCGACAAACGTCGGTAAGCCCCTGCATATCAGCAACACTGACTGGCAACTACCAGCTGCTATTAAAGCCGACCAACAGGCCATAGCAGGGACACCGACGAGCTCGCCCACAGACGCACAAACAATCTGCCAACATTCCCTCACACTGTGCCTCCGGTATATGACCTATCGGACACAAGATCGATAACAAACCTAACTGTTGCAGGTTGCTGACGCTGAACGAGGACTCTGTACCAGCACCCAGCGCCAGCCGCCGAGCAGCTCAAACGCACAACGTCAAGGTATCGACATGCATGATACCCACTACTAACAAAGCCTATCCTTGCACAACCTATCGCAGGCAGCAAGACAACCGCTACTGCTCTTACCACCCGACCTAACTTTCGCAGAGGTTTTTTTCCCTTGGCTCTTGCCTTGGCACTTTCTTTCCTCTGCCCTTCAAACCGCTACCCTTTGTCAGATTTCGACCAATCTATCTCCAGATGAGCGCGTGTTAATGGTTAATCCTAACCAGACGTACGCGAACATCGCAGTACCCACATCCTGCGACACCTCACTTTAGTGTATACTAATCCTTATGCAGAGATGGCAGTAGACTGTTGGCCATCATGCCGGTGTGGGCGTGGAGGGGCTCCACCTCTAATTAAAAAAAAAATTGGAAACGTGCCTTGGCAAGCGGGAAATGCCCGAAAACACGTTCTCTCGGAAACGCAAGTATTCTGGGATTTCTAGGGAATTTATCTATTTTTCGAACTGTCCTTCCCACGGAAAACTTGAGTGGAAATTTTCCCCGGCGCCGGTGTAGCAGTACATAAGAATTTGGAGTAATGTCCGGAAACAGGACGAAACGGTAGTTTCAGCACGTGTTCACCCACGCCCTCTACCCCCCCCCCCCCCCTCCCCCTGTAGCAGGTTAGGAAATTAAGAAGTTTCAACCTCTCCATATTGCTAAGCCTTCCTCCCTGTATCGTCTGAACTTGGCGATCAGTCCACGTGTCCAGTGGAATGTTTTTGTCCTGCCCGAGCCCCAGATAATCGTGGCAGCGCCAACTCGTGTTTATTCCTGCAGATGCAGTGAACTCTATTTCTGAGTTGCCGTTAGCGCGCCTGGCTCTTTGGAAAGGCTTATTCTTGGCAGATGTTTGAGGTTCTCCCGCACAACAAGATACAGAAGGTCTTTTAAACGCAAGTAATAACAGACTCCCTCAGTATCACATCAGATTTGTTATTTAAATGCGTTGCTGCCCCTGATCACTCTCATGTTAAAGCATGAAAAAAATTTTATCAACAAGAGCAAATATCGTTTGAATCGAAAGAGAGAACGAAGGCGATTGTCAAAGCGTATGCATATCATTATTTAAATACTCGTAGGAATTAAAATGTAAGGGGACGACACAGCACATGCCAACGTCTCACACAATTTTCCCAAAAACATTAATCGTAATAATTTATTTAGAGAAAACTTTGAGTGAAATACAGCATTTATTTCGACTTTACATGTAAAATTACATTTTTCTGTCTACCTATTCCCCCACAGCAATCTGGCTCACCTTGTTCATTACCTGTTTCTAGTGCATCATGTTTACTGTCTAGTTCCATTACATCTACAGGGTGAACTAGAAATTTCTGGAAGTGGTAAATATGGGCTCTAAACTACATACCTTAAAAGCTTTGAGCACTTGTCCACCTTCAATACTGTGAAACACCTCGCTTCTAATGCAAGCTCTTGGTTTTCCGTATTTTGCTAGGAGATATCACGGACAAAAACAAGGGAAAAAAGGTCCACTAAAATGGGCTCTAAGATCCGTACTTTAAGACTTATGAACACTTGTTGAATAGAAGAGATGTTTATCACAGTAGTGAAGAAGGAAAAGTGCTCACAGCTCTTACGGTAACCGCTTTGGGGCCCATGCTTATTAAACCTTTTTTCCTTCTTTTGGTTCGTACTACCACCCCTCAAAATATAGAAAGCCAAGACCTCGCAATACAAGACATGTGTTTCACAGTATTGAAGTAGTGTAAACGCTCACAGCTGTTAAGTTACGCAATTTTTTCAAATACATGTTTAGTAGATACTTTTTTCTTACTTCGGTCCGTACCTCTGGAAGACTGTCGCCTGAGTTGTGGATCACCTTGTATGTAATTCGCGATGGACAGGAATGAGAAAGTGCTTGCTGAAGATCGTATTTATTGTTTTATTTTGGATTTTGAACATAGTTAATGTCTCTTAGTGAGCATTCCAGTTCATTACTAAAATTACTTCCGGCACTGATGTGAGATGTTCCGTAAATGAAACTATTACATTCTGTTATGAAATACTTCGCATCTTTGCTACCGTTATAAATGACATAACGTGTTTTTATAAAAGAAAGAATTTAAAAGTTAGTTATCATTTTTGTAGGTGGCCAAACGAAAAATCATTCCTTGAAAAAATATAGACAGAAAAACATTTACTCGTCTTTTCTATGAAATATAAGGCTTCATATTTTCCTGCGTGATCACAGGGCGTAAAACTGTGAGGCGGTTCCGGGAAGCTGTGAACTGTTTTACGCAGCTGCGTATATTTGACAAGTCAAAACTGGTGTTGCATAGAAGTGTGATGTTTATATAGGGATATGCAGTTATCTGAGAGTATATCTAACAGGCGTCGCTGAATGTGTATCATACTACAAACACCATATGTGTCGCTTGATGCGTTTTTGACTACAGACTGTTCATTTACGTAGAAACAGTGTTTCCCAGTCCCAGTTGACAAAAAGAATTTGTAATTCCGACATTGTTTTTAGTTAATAGCTACACTCTGTGGCACTTTTGGTACTGGTATATTTTGTTTCTAAACATAACATTCAGTCATACTCCTCTATTACTAAAAGTTCTTTTTGTTTGTCTTAGAAAATTTAGGCCCTAGCTAGATTTGTTCGTTTATGCTCAACTCTATGCGTCTATACCCATTGATGGATGCTAAGTGAAGTCGTTCAGTCGACAGTTATTGCACAAAGTGTATCTGAAAGCAATGTCAATATTATGTAAGGCTTAAATCGTATAACAGAGGACCTGCATCATACGGAGTAGGGTGGTGCAGTGGTTAGCTCACTGGACTTGAATTTGGATGGACTACTGTTCAGATACGCGTCCAGGCATACTGATTTAGATTATCCGTCATTTTCTTATATCGCTACAAAGAAATGTCAAGAGGGTTCATTTTAAAGGCCAAGGTCGATTTCCTTACCCATCCTTGAAATGTTCCGACTTTGTGATCCGTCTCTAACGCTCAGTATGTGGACAAATGATTCAAATGGCTCTGAGCACTATGGGACTTAACATCTATGGTCTTCAGTCCCCTAGAACTTAGAACTACTTAAACCTAACTAACCTAAGGACATCACGCAACACCCAGTCATCACAAGGCGGAGAAAATCCCTGACCCCGCCGGGAATCGAACCCGGGAACCCGGGCGCGGGAACGCTACCGCACGACCAAGAGCTGCGGACAGTAGACAGGACGTTAAACCCTAACCATCCTTGCTTCTTTCTTCCTTGCTTACATCTAGCATCTTTCTTCTAGGTGAAACCTCTGAGATACTGTAGTGTGTTTCTGTCACGGAAAAGCTGCCATATAGTGCACGTATTTCAATTTTTCTTCCGAAGCTTCGGTCGATTTTTGTGGTTCCCTCGACCGTCGGGTATGATATCACAACTTTCAACAGGCTCCATGTGAAATTTGAAGTCGTTCCGTGCAGTAAATGATTGTAGGTCGCTGTCTGAAGAAGGCCCAGTTGAGTTCTCGGAAATGGAGAAAACCGAGTATCGTGCAGTGGTCAAGTTTGCTGTAAAAGAAGTTTTGACGCTGGATTCATTGCACGTTCATGAATTACATGATACCTTTTCTGCAGATTACACCGTCCAGAAATGGGCTGACAAGGTGATCCAGAGAGAAACAATATACAGCATGGGAAGGTCGGTGTATGAAAGTGCGTGACGTACCAAGATTATAGAGATTTGAAAAGAATGTTACGGCTACATTTTGCGTGAATAATTGAAAATGAGAAATGAAAGAACATTGTGCAAGATGGGTCCTGCACTTGTCCACTGCGGACCACAAACGGATTCCGTCGAGAATTTCCGATTGGTGGTTGGTGCGTTATCGTAAAAAGAAAAATGATGTCATGTGTCAATATGCGATAGTGGATTAAACATGGATTCAGGACGCCAGAATCAAAACAAGAACCGATACAATACACAGAAGTCGGTTCTTTAGTTCCGAAGAAAACGAAGACGACGGCACCAGCGGGAAATGTCATGGCTTCGGTGTTTCGGGATGCGAAACGCTCCTCTTACTTCACTACGTACAAAAAGGTTAAAATCATAACTGTGAAATATTATCCTAACATTCTGCGTTTCGAGGGTCTCAAATTCGAGAACAGACCTGGTTTGCAGAAGAAATAAATCATCTTTCAACAGGACAATGCACGTGCTCACAAAAGGGTCTTGTCAGTTGAGAAAACTGAGGGATCTGAGCGATGAGGTTGAAACGTCTCAGTGAAGTCGTTTCATAAGACGCTTGTCGAGTTCGGTACAACTTATTCTCTTTACTAGCTGATTTTAGCTCAATTCATCAACTCTTCCAGAAAGACTGGGCACTCAAATAAGGCATATTGAATATTACATGTGTGTTTTAATGTTGGGTTTCGGTTTTGTTTTGTGGGAACGCTGGGAGCAAACGATGTTGCTTCTCGTTCGAAGGAGAGCACAGGATGACCAACTTAGGTTTCCAGTACCTGAACAGAGAGGTTTACCCATCTTAGTCGAAGGCCGTGTCGAAGGCTGTTTTTGTGTGTGAGGTTGGTAACGGAGGGCTATCCCTCTGGTAGCTTCCGCTGCACGGGGAGCTAGCGAGAAGCGGGAGCGGGAGAAAGCGGCACTCTTTGGTGAACGCTTGGTGAGTACGGATCGTAGCACTTAAGGGGGGGTTTCAGGTGATAGGAAGCAAGTTGAATTAGGACTTCGTTATGTTTAACTGTTGAAATACTTAAGAACTTCAGCTTAACTGAAGCGTACGAAGCGAGTTATTTTTCCGAATGTGCCATAATTATATTGCTTTAAATTGACGATTTTTGGGTGTTTTAGTTAAACGTGTGGAAGTTACTTTGTTCATTTTGAACAACGATGAAGTAGAATTTCAAACGGTAAATCTGATTAGAAAAAACTGGTTAGGATCACTTCAACCGTACGTGAGTGTAATACTGTGTCGAAGCGAGTATGATTTTTAATGATTTTTAATCTTATATTTTGTGGAAGTTGCTTTTGTCTCTGTGTGTCGATTTTGTGCCACCTGTTTGGTAATCAATGAACCTTCTGGTCCACCACGGCAGCGCAATAGGCTTTATTTTAACAGTTTGCTTGTTTAATGAGCTATAATTTCTGCAAGAATATCTGCTCTTTCGTGCGCTTTCTACAAAGCAGCACAACAGTTTAATTAGGAATGCACCACGTGCTCTAGTTCGGCCGTTTGCAAGCAGCAGACGCAGTTCGTATGTTGAATAAAAATCGCACAACCTCGTGCATTGGTTAAACCTCTGTCCAGAATAGTGCATGAGTAGAATCGTAATGCGAATCTCACAGATATTTTTATGGTATGGATGCAAAGGAATTGGTAGTTTCACTGTCTCCCACCACCGTTTTCTGTGTTCCTTCTTGCTGTAGTTAAATTGTGCTCTGCTACATTTTCATGTAATTCTTACTTAAGTATTTCTAGTCAGGCACCAGTTATGTATAGTTATGATATGCAACCAAATACTCAGATACAATAAATAATCAAAGTGGAAGATAAATTCTGTGGTGCTGATCTTACCCACTTACTCCGATTTCCAATCCTGAATTAATCAAGTTGCTTCATGCACGACATGAAGTGCTATTTATCGGGCTACTTAAAGAAATTTGCACACTTGTAATTAAATTATTAACGTAATTAACCTAATAATTTTCCAGCTCCGTTTTTTTCTGAATGGTTAGGGAGGGCTTGGGCTGGTGGCGACCCTGAATTTCTGAATTTTTGTCATTATTTGTGTGAGAGAAGCACCTACAAATGCGAGATAACGTACATGGCTCGATGAGAAACGTCCTAAAGATAGTAATACGTTACAAGGTAATGTAACATCCCTCCATATTCCTCAAATTTGGATCCCTCAACTTCCATCTCTTTCCAAAACTCAGAGACTTCCTTGTCGCTCAACCTTTTTCCTCCAATGAAAAAGTAATTGGAACAGTAGATGACTATTTTGCAGCACGCCATCCACTCACTAAGAAGATGGCTCACTGCTACTGGAACACTAGTAGATGAAGGCTGTTAATATAAAGAGTGATTATGTTAAAAATAATAGATTTCTGAAAACATAAAATGTCCTTTTCAGTATTAGACCGAGAAATTTTCAGGCCACCCTCACAGCAGAAGCGATCACCGTTACGATCCACCGCCAGTGCCAAATAATTCATGAACAGCGAGACTGGAGTGGTTTCGACGCGGAGTGGAGGTAACATTGAATCTCTTCCAGATTTTCTGTGATGCAGCAACTGCTTTACGTGTGCCGAAGGCTTACCAGAGATCTTTAATCTGGCGAGCTCGTCGTAAGATGAATGTTAAGGTGGCCCCTTCCACAACATACGACGGTACGTCCACGCTGGCCCCAAGGGCACCCCATAATGCAAGCCACTTGCTGCATACGATATTCACAAAGCGGAGGAGCAGTACAGCACCGCACCAGACTCTCCGATTCGCTCGTAAGTCAGCGAGCGCCTCGGGAGGGGGAGCGCCTCATTACTGCTTAAATACAGCGCGACCCCGGCACTGCGCACGCCCCGTCCTGCTGCCCTCAGACTTTATTAGCGCAGCCGCCAACTTTCTCTGGCGGTTCCGGTGAATAAATATGAAGGCAAGTTTATTTTCCTTGCCTCGCGCGCGCAGTTAGCGGAGGTAGAACAGACGGCGTACCCCGGAGGGCGCGTGCGGCCTACGGGCTGCAAGGCGGGACTTACACTGCTCGGACGAGGGTGGAGGGTGGGAAGAGACGTCCGCAAGTTCCCAAGTAAACGGAGCCCCTGGCCGCCGCGGTGCGAGGAAAAAGGCCGTGAGGGTGGGGGGCCCGTCAGGGACCCGTGGGGGAGGCGGCGCTGTATATTACGGGCGCGTGCAAGGTCCCTTGGCAACCACCAAAACAAACAGGCGGAAAGGAAACACTTGCGGAGAAACACTTCAAAAGCCCCTCAATTCCTCGCTCAATTGACTGGCTCCTTAGGAGTCACGGCGTTATAAAATCTGGATGGCTCTTCAAAAGGCTCGTGTCCATTAGTTGCCCTGAATGCATTCTGTGGTCTGATTGTTGTCATTAAACGTCCTACTGCGACGGGGCGGGTTTACAATGTTCAACTGACTGTGTGAAGCAAGCTGCAAAAATAATGTCCACCTACCTCGGTATAGAGTCCGTTCATCCCCCGTTGCTCTGCATTCGACAGTACTACGTAGACGATGTCAAAAGCAGCGTTGAAGAAAACCATCGTCCATACTTACGATTGCAAAGTTCACGTGGCTCAGGTAACACAATAAACCTGTAAATCTCTAATACTAACGGGCAAAAATGTATGCTTCATTCCTTCATCGAAAATGTCCGCTTATCGATACTAATGTTTTTATTGTTTTTAACTCTACTGGCCATTAAAATTGCTAGAACAAGAAGAAATGCAGGTGATAAACAGGTACTCATTGGACAAATAAATTATGCTAGAACTGACATGTGATTACATTTTCACGCAATTTCGGTGCATAGATCCTGAGAAATCAGTACCCAGAACAACCACCCCTGGCCGTAATAACGGCCTTGATACACCTGGGCATTGAGTCAAACAGAGCTTGGACGGCGTGTACAGGTGCAGCTGCCCATGCAGCTTCAACACGATACCACAGTTCATCAAGAGTTGTGACTGGCGTATTGTGACGAGTCAGTTGCTCGGGCACCATTGACAAGACGTTTTCAACTGGTAAGAGATCTGGAGAATGTGCTGGCCAGGGCAGCAGTCGAACATTTTCTGTATCCACAAAGGCCAGTATAGGACCTACAACATGTGGTCGTGCATTATCCTGCTGAAATGTAGGGTTTCGCAGGGATCGAATGAAGGGTAGAGTCACGGGTCGTAACACATCTTAAATGTAACGTCCACTGTTCAAAGTACCGTCAATGCGAACAAGAGGTGACCGAGACGTGTAACCAATGGCACCCCATACCATCACGCCTGGTGATATGCCAGTATGGCGATGACGAATACACGCTTCCAACGTGCGTTCACCGCGATGTCGCTAAACACGGATGCGACCATCATGATGCTGTAAACAGAACCTCGATTCATCCGAGAAAATGACGTTTTGCCATTCGTGCAACCAGGTTCGTCGTTTAGTACACCATCGCAGGCGCTCCTGTCTGTGATGCAGCGTCAAGGGTAACCGCAGCCATGGTCTCCGAGCTGATAGTCCATGCTGCTTCAAACGTCGTCGAACTGTTGGTAAAGATGGTTGTTGTCTTGCAAATGTCCCCATCTGCTGACTCAGGGATCGAGTCGTGGCTGCACGATCCGTTACAGCCATGCGGATAAGATGCCTGTCATCTCGACTGCTAGTGATACGAGGCCGTTGGGATCCAGCACGGCATTCCGTATTGCCCTCCTGAGCCCACCGATTCCATATTTTGCTAACAGTCATTGGGGCCGGCCGTGGTGGCCGAGTGGTTCTAGGCGCTACAGTCTGGAACCGCGCGACCGCTACGGTTGCAGGTTCGAATCCTACCTCGGGCATGGGTGTGTGTGATGTCCTTAGGTTAGTTAGGTTTAAGTAGTTAGAAGTTCTAGGGGACTGGTGACCTCAGAGGTTAAGTCCCATAGTGCTCAGAGCCATTTGAACCATTTAACAGTCATTGGATCTCGACCAATTCGAGCAGCAATGTCGCGATACGACAAACCGCAATCGCGATAGACTACAATCCGACCTTTATCGAAGTCGGAAACGTGATGGTACGCATTTCTCCTCCTTACACCAGGCATCACAACAACGTTTCACCAGACAACGCCGGTCAACTGCTGTTTGTGTATGAGAAATCGGTTGGAAACTTTCCTCATGTCAGCACGTTGTAGGTGTCGCCACCGGCGCCAACCTTGTGTGAATGCTCTGAAAAGCTAATCATTTGCATATCACAGCATATTCTTCCTCCCGGTTAAATTTCGCGTCTGTATCACGTCATCTTTGTGGTGTAGCAATTTTAATGGCCAGTAGTGTAGTTATGATGTGAACAAGCTCACATTTACGTCGATAGCACATCCACTACTAGTTCATGCAGCTTATATTACACGCTAGACAGCCAGAAAAGTACTAAGTCCAACCCGAAATATTACGAGATTAATACAGTCAATACTCTGCTACGAAATGAGTTTCACACTGGGACCTTTTTAGTGGATTCTTCAAATGAAGATGCTCGCCAAAAATGTCCTCTAAATTCATACTGAACACTCCAAGCAGAATTCTTTACAAAGGCCGATAGTTTCAGACGCGGTTTTCTCTACAACAAATACTCCAAAATCTGCCAAACTTTACAGAACTGTCCGTAACTGCATCTGCTTCAACAGCGATATAAAACGATCGTGATATAACGTTCATTTCTTCATCTTACAAATAATTTTTTCGGGCACGTCTAACATGACCTTCTCATCCTGCAGCTAGTCCACGACTGACTGAATGCCGTTGCTTTCATGGCATATAACTCATCCCAATGCGCGGGAAGGACTTTACTCTCATTGGTTGATCAAAACGAACAGCCAATCAGATTAATCTTTCATGATCATATTCGGGCTCAATCTGCTATACTCCAATCAACATTCGCAGATGCATCTACGTTATTTCACGCTGCAAGTATTAACGAAATGTTCCACCGAACCAAACGGAACGAAAAGTAAGAGTAAAGTATGCTTGAAATATACTTTAAAACTGATTATCCTCTTACTACCTTTCTAGCTGCCTTATCACAAAAGCAAACGCTCATAGACATACGTCATCCGCCAGTTAGAGGGATTCGCAGTTTTTTCATGACATCCTGGTGGCGTAACACTTGCTAGTTACATAAAGTGTAATACAATATAGAATTGAAATTTGACATATGTTCCACTTACACACTCACATTCACTCTCATTTACTCCCACACTAACACGAAATATAAATATTAACTTTTAAATTGTTATTTCCATTACGAATCAAAAATTATCGAAAATTTAGAATTGAAAAACTTTATAAAATAAATCAGCTCACTAAAAGTGCTATTACTGTTTTAAAATAACAAAAGAAATCTAAACTGTTATTATTACTACCCGAATTTATTTTCTTAAGTGTTGGTTAAGTACTTTTTTAATAGGTTTCTTTTTATATCTCTGAAACTATTACAGGTAGCGGCATCAAATTTCGACACAAAGCTCAGCTGAATAATAAAAGGTCATGTACCAAATCTGGAATAAAACCACTAATATTTAACGTAGTTATTTAGTTTCTTAGATGAGCTGAATAAGTGATTTTAGTGCGCGCCAGAGTGAGCATTCTCACGGTCCGCATACGGTCACGCATACGGCAGGCCACATGCTCGCCGCCACCGAACGCTACTATACTGCAGGCACCCAAAATAGCTTCCCATAATGTAACAAACTTACTGCAAAAATCTGAGGTCGCGTAATAGCTGCGATGCTACACGACCTGAAGCATATCTTATACATATGTACACTACTGGACATTAAAATTGCTACGTCACGAAGATGACGTGCTACAGACGCGAAATTGAACCGACAGGAAGAATATGCTGCGATATGCAAAAGATTAGCTTTTCAGAGCATTCACACACGGTTGGCGCCGGTGACAACACCTACAACGTACTGCTATGAGGAAAGTTTCCAACCGATTTATGATAGACAAACAGCAGTTGACCGGCGTGATGGTATGGGGTGCCATTGGTTACACGTCTCGGTCACCTCTTGCTCGCATTGACGGCACTTTGAATAGCGGACGTTACATTTCAGATGTGTTACCACCCGTGGCTCTACCCTTCATTCGATCCCTGCGGAACCCTACATTTCCGCAGGATAATGCACGACCGCATGTTGCAGGTCCTGTACGGGCCTTTGTGGATACAGGAAATGTTCGTTTGCAGCCCTGGCCAGCACATTCTCCAGATCTCTCACCAACTGGAAAAGTCTGGTCAATGGTGGCCGAGCAACTGGCTCGTCATAATAGGCCATTCACTACTCTTGATGAAGTGTGATATCGTCTTGAAGCTGCATGGGCAGCTGTACCTGTACACGCCATCCAAGCTCTGTTTGACCCAATGCCCCGGGCGTATCAAGGCCGTTATTACGGCCAGAGGTGGTTGTTCTGGGTACTGATTTCTCAGAATCTACGAATCCAAAATGCGTGAAACTGTAATCACATGTCAGTTCTAGTATAATATATTTGTCCAATGAATACCCGTTTATCATCTGCATTTCCTCTTGGTGTAGCAATTTTAATGACCAGTAGCGTATGTGTGTACGAGTGACGTTCAATAAGTGTTGCAGGATCTTTTTCCTGATAGCAGGCTGTTTTCTTTTTTTTTTACGATTCCAGTACACCGTATTATTCCCGTTTTGGTTAAAAAATACTATTTTCTACATAATCTCCGTTAAATGCGACGCTCTTGCGCCACATCGCTGGGAGGGCCTGTATGCCTGCATGCCTGCATGGCAAGATTCAACTGGTCGTTCTAGGCGCTACAGTCTGGAGCCGAGCGACCGCTACGGTCACAGGTTCGAATCCTGCCTCGGGCATGGATGTGTGTGATGTCCTTAGGTTAGTTAGGTTTATTTAGTTCTAAGTTCTATGCGAATGATGACCTCAGAAGTTAAGTCGCATAGTGCTCAGAGCCATTTGAATCATTTTTTTCTACTGGTCAACGTCGCAACCAACGTCTTCCTGCATCAATAACCTCCCCACCATACCACACTGCTTCCCCCGGAGTGCATCCTTCTTTGGGCCAAACGGATCGAAGTTGAAAGGTGCGAGATGTGAGCTGCAGGATGGATGAGGAATACCAGTCCACTGAAGTTCTGTGCACTCCTTTCTCGTCCGCAGACATGTCTGAGGCCTTGCGTTGTCTTGCAGAACACGCTGAAGTCGTTCCCTGACGGTAGCGCAATACGCCCTCCGACTTGATAGTTGCCCCTTGAGGGAGGACATCAAACAGAACAACCCCTCCAGAGTCCAAGAAGGTCGCCACGACCTTAGCGGCTCAGCATGCGACTTTGAACCTCTTCTTTGGAGGAGAGGTGATGCGGCCCCACTCCATGGAATTCCATTTTGCTTCCAGTTTGAAGTGATGATCCCATGTTTCACCGCCTGCGACGATGTTCGACAAAAAAATTATCATGATCAGCATCATAACGCCCAAGCGGTTTCGCGTAGATGGTCCTTCGTTGCTCTTTATGGTTTCCTGTTAGGCGTCGAGGAACCTAGCGAGTACACACCTTGCAGTACCCTAACTGGTGGACGAGTGTGTCCAGGTGTGCAGCGAGGTGTTTGAGTGTGATCCGTCGATCACCTCGAATGAGAGTGTCCACACGTCCTAACATTGTGGGAGTCACGTGGGAGATAGGATGGGTTTCCTGACCTCGTTCCGATGATGACAGACGCCTCGCCCAACGACTCACCATTTTTTTGTTCACTGCCAGGTCTCCGTAGACATTCTCCAGGCGTCTCTAAATCTCTCGATCAAAAGAAACTCAATGGTAGCTCTCTGCTCGGAATGCAAATACATTACAGACGACATTTTGAATGCTACACATAGCGCCGCCACCTGTCGGAACTTCATGAAACTGTAGGGACTGAAGCGGGCGTATTCCACGGTGTCCCATAAGAAATTCCTCATTTTAAAGCCGAATCTGCCCGAGGAACAATTGTTGTCTTCTTTTGAACTCGCACTCTTATGTATGTGAGCCATGTGTGGCTCGTGTTCGTGCCATATCTCACTTGACATCCTGTTTTTATGGTGCTACCCCCTAGTTATGTTAATTTCAAGTTCCAGTTGTACTGAGCTGCCGCCTTGCCTGCCCGTGAGCGGCAGCAGCGGCGCTTATCGATGTAAGCCCTGACGTATTATCTTTGCTGACTGCTATTACTTCCCGGTTGTCGCGTGTTGGAAGTTAGTTCGGATCTGCCAGTGAGTTGGGAGGCGCTAGCAGTGCAGTTCGGAAGTGGCAGTGTTTGACTTAGGACGTGGCAGAAGTTCAGTCGGGGCGCGGCTGCAGTGAGGTCCGGACAGCCATGACTTGCCCAACGGTTGCCAATATACGAGGGCAGTTCAATAAGTAATGCAACACATTTTTTTTCTCGGTCAATTTTGGTTGAAAAAACCGGAAATTTCTTGTGGAATATTTTCAAACATTCCCGCTTCGTCTCGTATAGTTTCATTGACTTCCGACAGGTGACAGCGCTGTACGGAGCTGTTAAAATGGCGTCTGTAACGGATGTGCGTTGCAAACAACGGGCAGTGATCGAGTTTCTTTTGGCGGAAAACCAGGGCATCTCAGATATTCATAGCCGCTTGCAGAATGTTTATGGTGATCTGGCAGTGGACAAAAACACGGTGAGTCGTTGGGCAAAGCGTGTGTCATCATCGCCGCAAGGTCAAGCAAGACTGTCTGATCTCCCGCGTGCGGGCCGGCCGTGCACGGCTGTGACTCCTGCAATGGCGGAGCGTGCGAACACACTCGTTCGAGATGATCGACGGATCACCATCAAACAACTCAGTGCTCAACTTGACATCTCTGTTGGTAGTGCTGTCACAATTGTTCACCAGTTGGGATATTCAAAGGTTTGTTCCCGCTGGGTCCCTCGTTGTCTAACCGAACACCATAAAGAGCAACGGAGAACCATCTGTGTGGAATTGCTTGCTCATCATGTGGCTGAGGGTGACAATTTCTTGTCAAAGATTGTTACAGGCGATGAAACATGGGTTCATCACTTCGAACCTGAAACAAAACGGCAATCAACGGAGTGGCGCCACACCCACTCCCCTACCAAGAAAAAGTTTAAAGCCATACCCTCAGCCGGTAAAGTCATGGTTACAGTCTTCTGGGACGCTGAAGGGGTTATTCTGTTCGATGTCCTTCCCCGTGGTCAAACGATCAACTCTGAAGTGTATTGTGCTACTCTTCAGAAATTGAAGAAACGACTTCAGCGTGTTCGTAGGCACAAAAATCTGAACGAACTTCTCCTTCTTCATGACAACGCAAGACTTCACACACGTCTTCGCACCCGAGAGGAGCTCACAAAACTTCAGTGAACTGTTCTTCGTCATGCAGCCTACAGCTCCGATCTCGCACCGTCGGATTTCCATACGTTTGGCCCAATGAAGGACGCAATACATGGGAGGCACTACGCGGATGATGAAGAAGTTATTGATGCAGTACGACGTTGGCTCCGACATCGACCAGTGGAATGGTACCGTGCAGGCATACAGGCCCTCATTTCAAGGTGGCGTAAGGCCGTAGCATTGAATGGAGATTACATTGAAAATTAGTGTTGTGTAGCTAAAAGATTGGGGAATAACCTGGTGTATTTCAATGCTGAATAAAACAACCCCTCTTTCAGAAAAAAAATGTGTTGCATTACTTATTAAACTGCCCTCGTATATCACTTGAGTGTGGACCACCTTGATTGGTCGTCGGTCGCTCATCTTGTCGGACGGCGTGTATGTTGGCCGGTGATCGCTTATGGGTTGCCTGCGTGTGCCGACTCGTCATTCGTCCTTGTTATTGCACAGTCGCTGCCGTTACTATTGTCTAGTCCTGCGTGCAAGTGTTTGTGAAACTGTGTGTAGCTTGTGATGCCGACTGATCAGTTATTTTAGTGCTGTCTCCGTGCTGATGTGTGGTAGTCAGTCAGTTGGCGTGGAGCAGCGAGGAAATCTCCGCGGGGCATAGTGAGGCTGGTTCCACTGGCGGTCTCTACGCAGTGTCGGAGTGTGCGGGGCTGTTCCCATCGCTATGAGGTCCGCGTCTCACTGACGCTGGACACGAAAGTTGAGTTTGGATTTAATTTACCAGCAAATCAAGACTGTTCACCTTGTGCCGTTTGGTTCTCGTTGTTGGGTGTTGGGACATTCCCGCGAGCTACAACGTGTGTGTTCGAGTTGGCGAAGGTTTAGCTACCGTCTGGTGGAGTCTAACTGTATTTCGTTATTTGCAATTGAAGTGCACCAGCGGAGTTTTCTGCCTTGTGGTGGTTAACATTCCCGTTACCTGCCCTGGCCATTAGCTTAAATTGAGGCAGTGTCCTTTCCTCACCGTGTTGTCGCAGACCAGCATGGCGTGTAGTTTGACAGCTTAATGTATGCTTGGTTGTGTGTGTCCACGCCTTTTTACGTTTTGCATTGAACTCCCGGTTGTGTGCAGGTCGAATGGAGCGCAAGTTACCTTGTCGATGCGTCCGTTGTCTGTCTGTTGGTTGGGTTATCGTCGGATAGAGAATGGTTGGGCCGACTACCTGTCTCACCTGAGTTAATGTTAGTATTTGAAATGCTGGCCGACCACCGAAACTTCTGAGTGCCATTAGCTGCACTGCCTTTTCTTATTTTCTGTTGTGTGTATTTGTATGGCTCATAGCTGATGGTTTTTGAAATAAGAGCTGAATTGTTTTTAGTGGTGTTTTATGTCATGGGCCTTCAGATACTTTAATTTTAAAGTTTCTTGCTTTTCAAGTGTTAGATTGTTTGGGCCTTCAGTCTGATTAAAATATTATTTAAAGACAAAGCCTTGGGCCTTCTCCCTAATAAAAATTATTTTAGTTGTGTTTTAAGTCATGGGCCTTCAGCCATTTTAAAATTAAAGTTCCTTCCTCGTCAAGTGTTAGATTTTCTGGGGCCTTCAGACTAATTCAAGATAAGGCGTTGTTGTTTAAATTTATTTTACCTTGAGTTTTAAGTCATGGGTCCTTCAGCCGTTTTTAAATTAAGGATCTTTGCCTTTTGAGCATCAGACTGTTTGGGGCCTTCAGCCTAATTGAAGATAAGGCCTTCTGCCTCGTGTTTTTTTTTTATTTAATTTTACCTTGAGTCTTAAATCATCGGCCTTCAACCGTCTCTAAATTACGATTGTTGCTTTTCAAGTGTTAGATTTTTGGGTCTTCAGCCAAATTATAAAACTTACTTAACGTGAAGCCTTCTGCCTTCTAAATATTCCTTTTGGCATCTGAATTTTGAGTTAATGGCTTTTAGCCGTTTTTTTTTAATTAAAGTTGTTGTGCCCTTAAGGCACTAGATAGTGTGGCGTTTTCAGCAGATAACTAGGTTGAAGAATTTGTACTGTAATGTTTGGTCAAATAAATGAAGTTATATGTGTTCGAGTGTAACTGACAGCCACTCAGTTTGGCCCCTTTCCACAATTCCAACTGCCTGTTCTGTCCTGCGGGTTTAGCAGGGTCTCTCAGTGTGGTTAACATATTTATCTAAGCTACTGCATCTATTTCAACCAAATTTGATACACAGATTCAGCGAGAATGAATACCACTGATCTTGATTCTAGCACCCTTTCCTTTCATTGCTGTTACTGCTTCCTCGATGAACAAAGTAAATAATACAGGTGACAGAGGGTTTTTTTTGCTACCATTAATATCCATTTCAGTACTTGGACTTTTGTATACACTCAAAATTAATAGCCTCTCCTTCAACTCCTTCTCTGCGCATTGCTTTAAATAATGAGTCAATCATATCAAATAATTTTTCCAGGTCAATAAATGCTATATATGTGTTTCAGTTTACTTCTAATCTTCTTTCCAAATGACGAAGTGTCAATATTTTGTTACTTACATCTCCTTTTTCAAATAGCAGTGTGTGTGTTGCAGTAGCTTAATCGTACAGAATGTTTCATCCCGTTTTCCACATTTAAAATCAATTTTTTTATTTCTTTACTAATTTACGCCAGCCACTTTTCTTTCTATAGACAACACGTTGTTGTTATATCGTTGTTTATAACTTTATATTGATCAGGGCATTTCTCTTTTAGTCTATTGCTGTTATCAATAAGTTCCAGTATTTATGGGGTCATATAATGCTTCCTAGTCTCTAACTTCCATATTTCTAACGTGTCTATGGTTGGATTTGTTAAATATGACTGACAAGATCACAACAGCTGTTTTCCCTGTTTAATTCCGCTGTCTCATACTTGAATTCCTACAAAATCTCGGCATCTTTCAGTTTATACAATTCCAATCCCCTTGGGTATTTCAGCCGGTGTTTCTTAAATCTGTTATTGCACTTTCCCACAAGGTGTATGGTTACTATCGATATTACCACCTGGGCAACTATAACGAGGTTTGACTCGGTTCCTATCCCTGTGCTTTACTGTAATACGATCGATCACGTATCTTCCAGTATCACCTGATGTCTTCCACATATGGCGTCTTGTCTTTGGAATTGACAACATATTTGTTGCAACCACCTCTTGTTGTTCACAAAATTTTAATATGATTCACTTATTGAATTTAGTCTTCCCAATCAGAAATTACCAGCACAACTGGAGTCCTATTTTATGCCTAATCACACATTAAAATCTCACATGAGAATGAAATTGTCTTCCGTGTTTAACATTGCCATTAGTCCTTCAATGTAGTCATATTTTTTTCTATTTCTTCGTCGTTACTATTTGTTGCTGGTAGGTATTTTGAATTGTTGTTATGTCCACTTGGTTAGCTTTCAACTTTATCATTAATATTTTATCACACACACGGTAGGCGCTCAGTACGTTACACACCCATTTCTTCTTTAACACAATAGCTACTCCATTCTCCCCGGACCATTCGTTTCCACTAAGAACTATTATTAAATCTTCTGGTCTAAATGTCACCATTGCCAGTCCATGTTGTCTCACTTAGTCCTAGAATACCTAGTTTACACTTTAGCATAGTCTTTTCGACTTCCTCCAGTTTTCCAAGATTTAGCAGTGTTTGGACGTTCATCAAACTGTATTTTCCTTATGGCCTTCGTACTCCTTCTCTGCGACTGATGCCGCTCCTCTATCTCTAAACGGCTATGCCAGTACCCAGTACCAGATGAAGATTGCCTATCTAACAGCTTCCAGTTACTGAAGGAAATGTTTCCAAAATCGACCTATTAATAGGTGTAATCTTATTTCAAAAGTTTAAAACAATAAGACAAGCACCACAGTTAGAAACTGTGTGTCAGTCTTGAGGCAGCATAACGGATGGCGCACCAATACCCAGACTCTGTTCGTATGGTATTTGAGAATGATAGCACTTAGTGGCTTCCAACAAACTTCAAGCATAATTTCAAACCTTGACAAAACTTTTCCTCCCTTACACGCTTAAAATCAAATACTTAACGTGTTAAGGCGTGTAGGACATCAAAAATTTAACTAAAAAATCGATTTTTCAAAAATATCCCTATTTTGTAGCGAATATATTCCTGAATAGTTTGATGTATATAACGTGTATATTTGAGAGATTATGAGGCAAGATATTTGGCCTTAAGTGTACCAAAATGCAGCGCCACGCCCCTTTGCACAGCATTCTTTTGTCATATGAAAGTGTATTTCGCTTTGTAGAATTCGAATGTTTATATCTGCACCAGAGATTGTCATACATGAAACAAAAGACTATTGAAATCGATACTTCCTCTCCTGCTATCGACGTGCATTGTTTTGATCGCTGATTTTGTTTGTTCTCTGTTTTGAAAGGCTTGCAGTGTGGTGCTGTGAAGTTCAAAACGACTTTCATTTGGTTTGGCAATAAGAAGGAACACAGGGGACTTATATAAAGCAAGCAGTTTCGGCCGTATACTTCCACAGACAATAACCCTATCCACAACTTGTGCCAAAAAGGAAGTGAATCATAGTGCGGCTACCAAAGGTCAATTACTGGTGGTGAAGTGTATCATCACGGGAATTCTCTACCAACTGCTGTAGTGCAAGCCATCAAACCTAAATTCAGGGAAATTGCAAATGGACGCTTACTGAAGGAATTTCTTAATGGCGGTACCGAAAATCCAAATGAAGGTATTAACCAATGTGCATGGGAAAGATTGCTAAAACCATTTTTGTGGGAAGAAATGTACTCGGTATTGGTGTTGATGATGCAGTTTCATGTTTTAATGATTGTGTGCAAAGCAGAAAATATGTGTTAGAGAAAATGGGAACTAAGCCTGGAGTGAACGGCATCAAAGCTTCGTATGCGATAGACAGAAAGCGTGTGACGAAAGCAGATAAATCATTTTTGGAGGGGATAAAATCAAGAAGAGTGCATCGTAGGAATGTGAGAAGGAAGAAAATCGATTCATAAAATGACCACTGACCTGCTTACGGTGCTGGACAGTTCTAAAAGAATGCAAAATACAAGCAGAAACATTAACAGCCATTTTCTGCAAATCAGCGCCAATCAGCTCAATGGAAGCACAAAGATTCACCGCCACCAAAAAAATTTCGGGTAACCGCCAGTGCTGAAAACATGATGCTGTCCATGTTCTGGGACAGCGAGGGCGTAATCCTTACCCATTGCATTCCAAAGGGCACTACGGTAACAGGTGCATCCTACGAAAATGTTTTGAAGAACAAATTCCTTCCTGCACTGCAACAAAAACGTCCGGGAAGGGCTGCGCGTGTGCTGTTTCACCAAGACAACGCACCCGCACATCGAGCTAACGTTACGCAACAGTTTCTTCGTGATAACAACTTTGAAGTGATTCCTCATGCTCCCTACTCACCTGACCTGGCTCCTAGTGACTTTTGGCTTTTTCCAACAATGAAAGACACTCTCCGTGGCCGCACATTCACCAGCCGTGCTGCTATTGCCTCAGCGATTTTCCAGTGGTCAAAACAGACTCCTAAAAAACCCTTCGCCGCTGCCATGGAATCATGGCGTCAGCGTTGTGAAAAATGTGTACGTCTGCAGGGCGATTAGGTCGAGAAGTAACGCCAGTTTCATCGATTTCTGGTGAGTATTTAATTAGAAAAAAAATCGGAGGCCTTAGAACTTGAATGCACCTCGTACACACAGGACTTCCAATCTTGAAAGAATTGGTGGGTTTGCTGGTAGTAGAAGATAAGGATACCGATAAATCAACTCTTAGTCAATGAAAGGGAAATGGTTGCGCATGACTAACAAATAAACAAATATATAGATTATGAGAGACAATCCTTTAAATCTTTTTTGCTGATTCTTAGTGGTGACCCAGAAAGTGAGCACTCAGGGTCTGCGGCATTCTGTCATGGACAACTGCGTTATGTTAATTTTCAGGAATTTACGTTGTGTTCATTAAAAGGTCCAGAAACATTGTCGTTTTCTAGATGTGGTTCTCTACGCCATTTGGCTGTCGGCTGGAGTAGGCACGGCTAAGGCCTGCGCAGTCGTTAGCACCTCACGTACTAGTGGGGAGAAAAAGCTGGCAGATGCCGGTGTACGTGGGTCTGATCTTCTGGGCAGCAGGGGAACGTGGTGGCGTGGCAGCGAGGTACTCGCCGCGGCCGCAGGGCCTCACTGCGGTAATTGTACGGCCTCTGACAACTCTCTGGAGCGGCGCCAGCCGGCTGCCCCGGCCGCGTAAGCGCGCGCCACTCGCTGACGTTCTGGTGCGAGCACTGGTTACGCCACTATTGCAAAAATAGTGTATATCAAACTGCGTCTGTCGCCAGATTTTGTTTACTGTTGACTTTCATCCGTGATACGACGAGGCAAAGCGAGTCCAAGAAAGAGCCACGGTGGCAACACCGTCGTGTTTACACATGGAGGAGGTGCTAACAGCATACAGTGTATTATCTTTGCCCCTGGAGCGTTGTCACGTGCTACGTCTGTAAGCTAATGCCCTGACCCTCTCTCTTTATCGTTCAACCCTGAGGCTGGTTTGCAGCAATACGCCATTCCCCTCTTCTATCCGCCTCTCTTTTCATTTCCGAGTATGTAGAGCATTCATAACCCGTTGCATATGTGACATTCTCGGTCGTCCCTGGCTGTGCTCTCCCTCAATAGCTCCTTCTGTTATAATTAAAATGGTGTTACTGTGTCTCAGAACGTGTCCTACTAGTTTGTCTCTTCTTAGTTGGAAGTGTCTCTACAGACATCTCGTTTCCTGTAGTCTTCTCAGCACTTCTTCATTGTTCACTCTGTAATTCCAGCTGATCATCCTTCTGTAGCACCAAATCTCGAGGGCTTATAGCCGTCTTCTGTCTTGTTTCCCTACTCTCTAAGGTTCTCACCCGTATAGAGCCACATTCAAAACAAATACTTTCATGACAAGTTTCCTTATTTCCAGACTAATGTTCTTGGTGGCGAGTTAGTTCTTCCCCAAACTAAATGGAGTTTTAGTTTGCTGTTTTGAGCTTACAATTTCCACCATCCTTTGGCGAACCTAATTCCCAGATAGGCAAATTCCTCTACCATTCCTAGTCCACTGCTCCAATTCTTATTCTTAAAGGTGCATACTTTTCTTTAGGACTGTATACCATCACTTTAGTCTTTTGCTTGTTTACGAAAATTCTCATACAATACTGACTGCCCAAAATTCCCTTGTGGTGAGAACATTCTCTGGATCTCGTTATCCATATTTTGCCTATTAATTTTGATCCCTACCTAGCAGTTCCTCGAATTTGTATATAGCTGTCTAGATGTAAGCATTGAATATAAGAAGCACATGGTTGCATCACGCTTTTTCTAATTTTTGCTCCTTGTTCCGATGAAAATTTCTAATCACAGCCATTTCGTTTTTATAGAAGCTCTGTATCACCCTCATGTCTTTGTATTTTAGATTACATTCTTCAAAACTTTGAACATCTCTTACCAGAGAATGTTATCAGATGCCTTTTCCACCTCTACAAATGGAATATAACTTGGTTTCTGTATCTCATTTTCGATAAGAGATCTCAGTGCCAGAATCGCTTCTCTTGTTCCTAATCCCACCTGAATCCAGACTGATCTGTACTTAGTATATTCTCCACCTTCTCTTCAATTACCCTCAGAATTATCTTTATGAGAATTTTTGATGCATGCTACATTAGGGTTAAGGTAGGGTCTCTACAGACATCTCGTTTCCTGTAGTCTTCTCAGCACTTCTTCATTGTTAACTCTGTAATTCCAGCTGATCATCCTTCTGTAGTACCAAATATCGAGGACTTATAGCCGTCTTCTGTCTTGTTTCCCTACTATCTAAGGTTCTCACCCGTATAGAGCCACATTCAAAACAAATACTTTCATTAAAAGTTTCCTTATTTCCAGACTAATGTTCTTGGTGGCGAGTTAGTTCTTCCCCAAATTAAATGGAGCTTTAGTCTGCTGTTTTGCTGTTTTGGGCTTACAATTTCCACCATCCCTTGGCGAACCTAATTCCCAGATAGGCAAATTCCTCTACCATTCCTAGTCCACTGCTCCAATTCTTATTCTTAAAGGTGCATACTTTTCTTTAGGACTGTATACCATCACTTTGGTCTTTCGCTTGTTTACGAAAATTCTCATACAATACTGACTGCCCAAAATTCCCTTGTGGTGAGAACATTCTCTGGATCTCGTTATCCATCTTTTGCCTATTAATTTTGATCCCTACCTAGCAGTTCCTCGAATTTGTATATAGCTGTCTAGATGTAAGCATTGAATATAAGAAGCACATGCTTGCATCACACTTTTTCTAATTTTTGCTCCTTGTTCCGATGAAAATTTCTAATCACAGCTATTTCGTTTTTATAGAAGCTCTGTATCACCCTCATGTCTTTGTATTTTAGATTACATTCTTCAAAACTTTGAACGTCTCTTACCAGAGAATGTTATCAGATGCCTTTTCCACCTCTACAAATGCAATATAACTTGGTTTCTGTATCTCATTTTCGATAAGAGACCTCAGTGCCAGAATCGCTTCTCTTGTTCCTAATCCCACCTGAATCCAGACTGATCTTTACTTAGTATACTCCGCACCTTCTCTTCAATTACCCTCAGAATTATCTTTATGAGAATTTTTTATGCATGCTACATTAGGGTAAATGTTCGGTACTGCTCACATTTCACACGCCCTTTATAGACCAAAATACAAGCATTTATCGACACTTTACTTCCATAACATTCTTCACACACACATTACGTTGACAACATCTATACTCAGTTCAAAGTGTATCAATCGCCGTTTTGTCTGAATAAACCGCTGGTCAGTTCTATAATTGCAATGGTTCAGTTTTTTGAAACTATGTAGCCTTGTTGGAACATTAATACCTGTGTATTCTTGCACCTTTTTAAACCAGCTCCCAAGCACAGAACACTTTTTTTCAGTGCTTTCTCCCTAGTGCTAACGGCTTGTTCTGTCTTACAAATGCCGTGAAGATTTGCCAAAGTTGTTATGTCTCTACATTATTCATAACATCGTGAAGTTTTCCCAAAGCTGTTATTTCTGTGTATTATTCAGACAATCGCGTAAATTGCTCCTTGAAAATACATTTATCCATATTGCGAGCGAGATATTTATTGTGTGTACTTTGCTTCTTGTCATTTGTGACCGATACCTGAATCCCAATATCGCCAACCGCTATCCCATTATTTCTTCATCAATTTACTCGCCATCGGTTTATCAACCTCGACATCTTGCATACATGTTCCATTATCTTCTCCGTCAGCATTGTCACTGCCTATCATCGTCAATAAATTTAATGGAATTTTTCACGGTTGCTTTCCATGCTGGCACGGCGAAGTAAGAACGCCGACTGGTTTGGCGTGAAACATGACTATTCCTAGTTACACGACCAAAGTAGTTCTCTCAAAGTCCACTCTACGATTCGCTTTGTCGAGTGACATTTGGGCTACTAGAACACACATGAGCATATTGCCGAACCGACGAGGTAGTTACGATTTTTGAATTATTATGTGTTCTCCTTGAATATTCGTTTCTCAAAATATGTAAGACATGATAACAGATTCACACTTCCTACTAGATGTGATACAAGCATTTCAAAGACTCTTTTGTTCAGTTTTTGTTACTCTGTCACTGTCACCCAAAAATCTATTCCCGATTTCTAACGTAACGGATTTGTTATTGTGGGAAAGTTCTTCCGTTGTGTAAGGATATTTTCTGACTTAACAAAATCATCTCTCAATCAATTCCCTTTATTTTTTTATTTCGCCTTGAGAGCAAATGAATTAAGTAAACTGTGTGTACCTCTGTACAAGGTCACTGACAAAGACGCTAAAGAAACGTAAAAAAATCTATAAATAAATATATACAGCAATCATCGCTCCTGCTGGATTCATATGGTTTAACGAAACTACCTCTTCTACATGACTCAGGATAGAAATTATGGTAACTTTATTTACGTATCGAAACTCTAACTTTACCTTGACGCCACATTCAAAGGTGGCTACACTGAGTCACAGCGCCAGAGATTGCGCCAAAGATTATTATTCCGCCGCCACCACTGGGCAGTGGTAGTTCAGAGGATGTCGAGGGCAGTTGTTGTTCTGTTGGGCGAGAGAGTAGATGCTGTTCGGTTGGTGTAATGTATAGATGGAAGAAGTTACAATTGTCAGAATATACACTCCTGGAAATGGAAAAAAGAACACATTGACACCGGTGTGTCAGACCCACCATACTTGCTCCGGACACTGCGAGAGGGCTGTACAAGCAATGATCACACGCACGGCACAGCGGACACACCAGGAACCGCGGTGGTGGCCGTCGAATGGCGCTAGCTGTGCAGCATTTGTGCACCGCCGCCGTCAGTGTCAGCCAGTTTGCCGTGGCATACGGAGCTCCATCGCAGTCTTTAACACTGGTAGCATGCCGCGACAGCGTCGACGTGAACCGTATGTGCAGTTGACGAACTTTGAGCGAGGGCGTATAGTGGGCATGCGGGAGGCCGGGTGGACGTACCGCCGAATTGCTCAACACGTGGGGCGTGAGGTCTCCACAGTACATCGATGTTGTCGCTAGTGGTCGGCGGAAGGTGCACGTGCCCGTCGACCTGGGACCAGACCGCAGCGACGCACGGATGCACGCCAAGACCGTAGGATCCTACGCAGTGCCGTAGGGGACATCACCGCCACTTCCCAGCAAATTAGGGACACTGTTGCTCCTGGGGTATCGGCGAGGACCATTCGCAACCGTCTCCATGAAGCTCGGCCTACGGTCCCGCACACCGTTAGGCCGTCTTCCGCTCACGCCCCAACATCGTGCAGCCCGCCTCCAGTGGTGTCGCGACAGGCGTGAATGGAGGGACGAATGGAGACGTGTCGTCTTCAGCGATGAGAGTCGCTTCTGCCTTGGTGCCAATGATGGTCGTATGCGTGTTTGGCGCCGTGCAGGTGAGCGCCACAATCAGGACTGCATACGACCGAGGCACACAGGGCCAACACCCGGCATCATGGTGTGGGGAGCGATCTCCTACACTGGCCGTACACCACTGGTGATCGTCGAGGGGACACTGAATAGTGAACGGTACATCCAAACCGTCATCGAACCCATCGTTCTACCATTCCTAGACCGGCAAGGGAACTTGCTGTTCCAACAGGACAATGCACGTCCGCATGTATCCCGTGCCACCCAACGTGCTCTAGAAGGTGTAAGTCAACTACCCTGGCCAGCAAGATCTCCGGATCTGTCCCCCATTGAGCATGTTTGGGACTGGATGAAGCGTCGTCTCACGCGGTCTGCACGTCCAGCACGAACGCTGGTCCAACTGAGGCGGCAGGTGGAAATGGCATGGCAAGCCGTTCCACAGGACTACATCCAGCATCTCTACGATCGTCTCCATGGGAGAATAGCAGCCTGCATTGCTGCGAAAGGTGGATATACACTGTACTAGTGCCGACATTGTGCATGCTCTGTTGCCTGTGTCTATGTGCCTGTGGTTCTGTCAGTGTGATCATGTGATGTATCTGACCCCAGGAATGTGTCAATAAAGTTTCCCCTTCCTGGGACAATGATTTCGCGGTGTTCTTATTTCAATTTCCAGGAGTGTATTTGAGAAAGGAGATGGGCTTTTGATTTATGATGCTGGTGTAATGGAATATTTTCGTCAATATATAATGAGGTAAAAATTTATCACAGTTTCCTTTAGTGACAATCCCTCTTGCTCACAGGTACAGTTTACAAAGAATCTGGCTCGTGTTCATTTATTAGTCTTGTAATTCTGGTTCCTATGTGAAATTATAGTATTTCAGGTTTATCAGTTAGTTCATTGTAAATAGGTGTTTAAAATATTTTGTCGTATTGAGAAAGAACCGAGCCAGATACATGTACGTTGAGTCATATTACCGCACACGGTTCAAATGGTTGAAATGGCTCTGAGCACTAGGCGACTTAACTTCTGAGGTCATCAGTCGCCTAGAACTTAGAACTAATTAAACCTAACTAACCTAAGGACATCACACACATCCATGCCCGAGGCAGGATCGAACCTGCGACCGTAGCGGTCGCTCGGCTCCAGACTGTAGCGCCTAGAACCGCACGGCCACTCCGGCCGGCACCGCACACGGAACAGTTACACTTGTGCTTTGTTGTTTCGTAGCTTTTATAGTTGCAGGGGACTTAATTAATCAATTGTGCTAATGGAAATTCCTTGTCATTCTTTATTTTTATTTTATGCAGTCAGATTGCGTGCTAATACTAGACAGGGCCAACCGGTTACGAGACTTCGTAACCGGTCACACAGCTACTAAAATTATTGCATTTATTCATTAATATTAGTCATTTTCCTTTTAATTAAGCCCCCCTGCAACATCTGTGTTGCTGGGTCGTAATACTCGGCGGTGGTTGTCTTCCTGTTGCAGCCAGTTCGCTCTCTTGTTCATTATGCAATGTGCGCTGAGTCTAGACACAGATTAGTTAGAGCTGTATAGCGCGACTTTCGTCCAGAGTGGAACACTGCACGTCTTACATCTCATAGCTTTCCACGACGATAGCAGCAGTTGCACGACAGCGGTTGCTAGCCGTCTTTCTTTGTCTGCCTGCTCTCTCTATAGAGGCGACATTTGTGTGTCAAACCACACACAATTCATTCGTAAGTGCTCTTTCACGCTGTTGATGGACAACAACGTGTAGAATTTGACTACATTATGGGCGTGGAGGTGAAGGTTAATTTCTTTTCGTGTTTAGTTTTCAGTGTTGAGCTTGTATTCAATTAAAATACTGAAATGAACCTGGCAGAGCGTAAGAACATGTGGAACACGATAGCCACATACCATACTCGAGCAAAAGTGAAACTCTTCAAAGATCCACGCGTTTTGCGCCGTCTGCCGAGAAAGCATTTACGGCTTACTCTTCTTTTTTACCTGGACGTTATTGATATCTGGCTTTTTGCACACTTGCAAGAACATTTTTCAACAGGGCGGAGTCGCAACGCACCGGCACCCATATGTAAGCGATTTCTTTAACAGTGACCCGCTTCTACTATGTAAGGGCCGTATGGGTCACGTATGGCACCATTAGCTTCCAGGTTCTAACAATTCTGAGTGAATGTAGACGTCGTATATCAACAGCAGTGAACGCAGTAAGTCTAGATATGTTCGCAAAAGTGTGGGAGGTGTTTCACACACGTTTGGATGTTCATCGGGCGTCTGGTAGGGTAACACTCAACAGTCCCGAAAGGTAAATGAATGCTTTCATCCTAAACGTTATTGTAACAACTATCCCATTTGCATTCATGTGAAAGACGTTCCCTTCGAAAATCCGATTGTTCTCTTCAGGGAAAAAAATTGTTACCCTGGGCGTAAATTGAAATGTACTCCAAATTTCTGTTGAATTTCATATATAAGATATAGCTTTCTGAAAAACGATTGTGTTCTGAAACACTTTGTACTGTTGTCATACGGCCTAAAATGTGATCACACAGCAATCGGTTTTTTGTGATGTATATACAGGGTGATTATAATGTAAGTTAGACATTCAAACCGCTGTAGAAATAACACCACTGGTCACAATGACACCAAATTGCAACGGAACATTATCCTAGGAGCGGGAAAACGTATGGCAGAAGAAAAATAAATAGTTACAAAATGTAGCAAGAGATGGCGCTGTAAGCATCATAATTTGATAGTGGTCAACTGCAAATGACAAATGAATCATACAAAAATGAATAAGGAGTATGTTTGACGTTAAACGAACTGTACTACTCAGTGTCCATCGGTTTACAGTTGTGATACTGTTACTTACGTAAGCCCATCCACCACGGCAATGTCATACACATCGGATTATAAAAGTCGGTTTTTAATTGTCCCAAGGCCAAAAACGGCATAAAAAGCATCAATCACATCGGTTTTTAATTGTACTGAGGTCAAAAATCGCATAAAAAGCATCAATCACATCGGTTTTTAATTGTCCTGAGGTCAAAAATCGCATAAAAAGCATCAATGACATCAATTTTTAGTTGTCCTTAGGCCAAAAACCGTACAAAAAGCATCATTCAAAATCAAATCTGATTATTAATTTCCGTGTAAGTGGTGCGAAACATGTTCAATATGCTATCCACCATTTTCTGCAACAAGTTAAAATCGAGAAACAGCATGTTCCACAACTGATCGAAGTGTTTCCTGCCGGCCGCGGTGGCCGTGCGGTTCTAGGCGCTCCAGTCCGGAGCCGCGCTGTTGCTACGGTCGCAGGTTCGAATCCTGCCTCGGGCATGGGTGTATGTGATGTCCTTAGGTCAGTTAGGTTTAAGTAGTTCTAAGTTCTAGGGAACTGATGACCACAGCAGCTGAGTCCCATAGTGCTCAGAGCCATTTTTTTTTAAGTGTTTCCGGGGTCACGTTCAGAATGCGTTGTGCATTGCGTGCCTTCAATTCAGCTAATTTTGCATTCGGAACACTGAACACAACATCTTTCAGATAGCTCCACAGCCAGAAGTCACACGGATTAGGATCAGGTGATCGTGTCGGCCAGGCTCTAGGGAAATGGTGGATGATAATTCTAGCATTTCCGAAATTGTGCTTCAGCAGCTTCTTAACTGGATTTGCAATGTGTGGAGGTACGCCATCTTGCATTAAAATGATCCCATCCACAACCACGCTATTGGCGAGTTGGAATGACGTGGTTTCGCAAAAGACACTCATAACGCTTACCACTGACGGTACAGTTAACAGTACCGGAAGCACTTGTCTCTTCGAAAAAATATGCCCTTTGATAAATTATGCCGTAAACCCGCACCACACAGTTACCTTTCCAGGATGAAGTGATGCTGATTGATTTGCGTGTGGATTTTCAGTTGCCCATATTCGACAATTCTGTATATTGACATATCCTGTCAGATAGAAGTGGGCTTCGTCTGTCCACAAAATCATCCACGGCCAATCATTGTCCACTTCCGTGCGAGCGAGAAATTCTAAAGCAAAGGCAGGTCAACAGGAGGCAACTCGTGCACATGGGTAATTTCGAATGGATAGCAAAGAAAGATGTTTCGTATGATTGTACGCACCGTGCTCACGGGTATGTCCAATGTCCGGGCAATTCTGCGTGCACTATGCGTTTGCACACCACTCGTTTCCTCCTGCATTGCTGTGGCCACTGCTGTCCGACGTGTGCACATTCATCATTCTTGTAATACAGCCTTACAAACAGAGCGCGATTCTGCATTGAGACAGTCATGGTGAACGTCGCAGACGCGAAAAAAGGAAAACCCGTGTACACTGCGTGTTGATACCAACTTCAATGGATCGTGCACATAAAAGGTATTTTCATTTACGTGTTCTGACGCATACAGTGCCATCTATTAATCAATTTTCACATCATTTTTCTCTTCTGCCATACGTTTTTCCCCCTTCTACGATAATATTCCGTTGCAATTCGAAATCGTTCTGACCAGTGGTGTTACTTCTACAGCGTCTTGAAAGTTTAACTTTAATTACGAGGTGCATTCAAGTTCTAAGGCCTCCGATTTTTTTTCTAATTAACTACTCACCCGAAATCGATGACTCTGGCGTTACTTCTCGACGTAATCGCCCTGCAGACGTACACATTTTTCACAACGCTGATGCCATGATTCCATGGCAGCGACGAAGGCTTCCTTAGGAGTCTGTTTTGACCACTGGAAAATCGCTGAGGCAATAGCAGCACGGCTGGTGAATGTGCGGCCACGGAGAGTGTCTTTCATTGTTGGAAAAAAGCCAAAAGTCACTAGGAGCCAGGTCAGGTGAGTAGTCAGCATGAGGAATCACTTCAAAGTTGTTATCACGAAGAAACTGTTGCGTAACGTTAGCTCGATGTGCGGGTGCGTTGTCTTGGTGAAACAGCACACGCGCAGCCCTTCCCAGACGTTTTTGTTGCAGTGCAGGAAGGAATTTGTTCTTCAAAACATTTTCGTAGGATGCACCTGTTACCGTAGTGCCCTTTGGAACGCAATGGGTAATGAGTACGCCTTCGCTGTCCCAGAACATGGACACCATCATTTTTTCAGCACTGGCGGTTACCCGAAATTTTTTTGGTGGCGGTGAATCTGTGTGCTTCCATTGAGCTGACTGGCGCTTTGTTTCTGGATTGAAACATGGCATCCATGTCTCATCCATTGTCACAACCGACGAAAAGAAAGTCCCATTCCTGCTGTCGTTGCACGTCAACATTGCTTGGCAACATGCCACACGGGCAGCCGTGTGGTCGTCCGTCAGCATTCGTGGCACCCACCTGGATGACACTTTTCGCATTTTCAGGTCGTCATGCAGGATTGTGTGCACAGAACCCACAGAAATGCCAACTCTGGAGGCGATCTGTTCAACAGTGATTCGGCGATCCCCCAAAACAATTCTCTCCACTTTCTCGATCATGTCTTCAGACCGGCTTGTGCAAGCCCGAGGTTGTTTCGGTTTGTTGTCACACAATGTTCTGCCTTCATTAAACTGTCGCACCCACGAACGCACTTTCGACACATCCATAACTCCATCACCACATGTCTCCTTCAACTGTCGATGAATTTCAATTGGTTTCACACCAAGCAAATTCAGAAAACGAATGATTGCACGCAGTTCAAGTAAGGAAAACGTCGCCATTTTAAGTATTTAAAACAGTTCTCATTCTCGCCGCTGGCGGTAAAATTCCATCTGCTGTACGGTGCTGCCATCTCTGGGATGTATTGACAATGAACGCGGCCTCATTTTAAAACAATGCGCATGTTTCTATCTCTTTCCAGTCTGGAGAAAAAAAATCGGAGGCCTTAGAACTTGAATGCACCTCGTATTTTCACCCTGTCATACATCTCACAAAAATCCGATTGCTGTGTTTTCACCTTGTAGGAGGTATGACGATAATACGAGGTGTTTCTAAATAATGTTCTTTTCGTAAAATATGTAAGAATAAAAGATTTGTAATGGGAGGTATTTGACACTCGTGTGGATGTTTGTCGTGCACCTGGAGGATGGAGCGTTTAAAGTCCTGAAAGTTACATGAAGACTTTGATCCTAAACCTAATCGTAACAACTACCCAAAAGTTGTATCTGCGTTCATGCGAAAGAAGTTCCGTTGGAAAACACGATCTTCTTCATTATCTTATCAACAGTAGTTTATGTAGGAGAGAGGTAATTAAGAATTTATATTAGCAATGAAAAATGGATTTTTCGTGTGGTTTGTAGTTGGAAATAAGAAGACGTGCACTTTTCTGTAGAAATGACAATCAGATATGTGTTAATTAGAATATATTTGATGAATTATGTATTTGAAAACGAACGTATTTGCACTGAACGGAAGAAAAAACAATAAGAATATTGACCGAAACGAGACTCCAACCAGCAATGCGGTGATTACCAGACATCGAGCGCCACCTATCGATTTTTTCCCATCTTTATTTATTTCACACTTCACAGAAATGCTTGTAGAATATGCGTCTTTGTTTAAAAATTAGCGGTGATCGGAAATAGAACCCAGAAACACCAGGCAACATGCAGGGATACTATCGCACAGCCACGTTCCCTGTGGGAAAACGGACCATTACTTAAGGACTCTCGAAGAACTACAATTTCGACTTTGTAACACGCCCGGGGGTACAAATGGGTGAGGTACCTTTAAGCTGGATGTCGTTTCTGCTTTTCTTGACCGTGCGCCCTGTCCACACCACGCACCTGATAATCCCGCGGCGGTCGTATTGTTCTGCTCCACACTGCTGCTGGCTTGAGTGAATCTATTATCGAACTATGCAAGCGGGTTTAGGGGAGCCACTCAACGTTAAAACACAACACTGTTCGACGTCTGGTATGAACAACTATATTCTGAGACGATAAAAGGAAGTCGCAGGTTGCGCTGTTTACATTCTAATTCAGACGTGTTATCCCAATTAACGGATGATTAACAGTCCACAATATCATTCGGAAGAGCGTACGCGTAACCGACACGACTCGGGTGATTTTTGATAATGCGGAAGCCGAATGATCGCACGAAAGTTCTTACGCTAGTCACGTATACACAGATATTTGGTACCAGTCCCCCTTGACACTAGTATTGATATGGCACTGTTCGTAAAGTTAATTTTCAGTTCTGAATTGTACGAGCGTGCGTGTAACCGTCGCGGCGCGGTTGATTGTTGATAAATGCGGAACGCGATGATCGAACGCACGTTCTCACGCTCGCTACAAGACACTGGCACTTGACTGCACTCTTTTATGGTAACTAATTTTTACTGCTTCACATTGGTTCATTTTGAGAGACCGAACACGGCGCGGATGATCGATGCTGTGCGACACGCAACGAGAGGATACATAAATACGTTATCGACGGCACTGCCCATTTTTAATTGCTTCTTGACGCACTTTCCTCTGAATCACTTCCATATTTCATCACTTTACTGTAACAGCACTTGTAGCAACATTTCAATCTGAATACCAACAAAGCCTCCCACATACAGAGCTACACACTACACTGCCGGCCGCGGTGGCCGTGCGGTTCTAGGCGCTGCAGTCCGGAACCGTGGGACTGCTACGGTCGCAGGTTCGAATCCTGCCTCGGGCATAGATGTGTGTGATGTCCTTAGGTTAGTTAGGTTTAAGTAGTTCTAAGTTCTAGGGGACTGATGACCTCAGATGTTAAGTCCCATAGTGCTCAGAGCCATTTTACACACTACACAACATAACAGTACCGTGTCCCGCGCTCGACTCTACAGACGCGGTTGCCCGCAAAGATACTCCACAAGTAAGCCAGCGATATGAAAATACGCTTACAGCTTTATCAAGAATTTTTTAATGTTGCATCGAACTATTCTGATGGAGTGTTATTGGACCTCCGAACTTCAGATACCGTAAATGTATGTACAAAAGTCCCTTTCTCCTGTGGTAGGGAGAGAGAGAGAGAGAGAGTTAAGTTTGCTGCGAACATGAGAGGATAAACTGTCCGGATATCGACAGGGTGAATACAACGCTACAAACATAGGGAGGGAGGGCTAAGAGGCAGCGTCTGACGCTGTTCCACCCCGGTGTAGTACCCTCGCCCCCGCTAACCGGAAACCCCTACTGAAACATTTCACACTCTCTGGCCGTATCTCAGCAACCTTCGTCACGTCTGCAGTCGGCCTGCTTCGATCGTTGCGGTGCTGACACGCTACACGTCCCGCCAGCTATAGTCAGTCCTTGAAGTACTTATCGTTTGCTTGAGCCAGTTTTCGTATTCATTTTGCGAACAATGGGTTAAAAGTGCAGTAAAGCTAGAAATAAGTGTTTCATTCAGTTAATGACCTCCAATTGTTGATTATAATTACCAAAATATTTAAGAATGGGTTATGGTGCTTTTAAGTGGAACTGAAAAGTCGTACAACTATTCATCCAATCTGTTCACAATTTCTTGTTTACAACAACAGTGAAAACATGGTGCAAGAGCAAAAGCCCGAATACGTAATCTCTGTAGAACTTAGTATTTGCTTGATTACAGAGGAGCTCAATTTTGATCAGAGAACGGCGACATTACGTAGCATCAACTACAGTGAAAGTCACTAAAAACAATATAGTTACTACCGAAAAGATATGCCAAATTATTTAGGACACTTTCCATCGAAATTTTACATCCCGAGCAGGCAAAAAAAAAAAAAAAAAAAAAAAAGACTGACCTGGTCCTCACAAAACGCGCGATGTTTACCGATACCTTATCGGCGTTGTATTTCATTTGCGACGTTGTAAAAAGCATCATTCTAATCCGTTCAAATGTTCAAATGTGTGTGAAATCTTATGGGACTTAACTGCTATGTTCATCAGTCCCTATGCTTACACACTACTTAACCTAAATTATCCTAAGGACGAAGAAACACACCCATGCCCGAGGGAGGACTCGAACCTCCGCCGGGACCAGCCGCACAGTCCATGACTGCAGCGCTTTCAGACCGCTCGGCTAATCCCGCGTGGCTCTAATTCGTTCGTAACGCTATTTTCTTCTCACGTGTGATATGGGGCCTTATACCTAGAAACAGCACTGCTGTAAGTATTAGATCCATTCTGCCCATTTCTAGAGTGAGGCGTACGTACGATCTTCGGTTCCGTACTGCTAATACCGCCAGTCCGCGATGTTACTTAATTCAATAAACGCATCGTGTTTGTTCATTTGTGTGTAATAAAGCTGAATTATGCTTAATATGGAACGCATTTGTTATACGCTTCACTACTTTATGTAAGTAAAATTCCACCTTTGCACTGCTAGTGTGCTTCCATTTACTAATAGCTTATATACGCTGGCGACCCTATATTTAATTATATTCTTTTATGGAATTGTTTTGGCTACCTGTGAAGCTTCTCCAGCTGTAACTCCAAAATTCTGGTTTGTTTGTAAGCAATACGCTTCCCATTCGTTTGGCAAGATCGATTTGGCTAAAGCTGCACGCATGTGCCGACTATGACTTTTAAATTCTGTATTCGTTTGCCTTTGTAACACACGGTCTATTTCCAGGCTCATCGAGTAGCAGCATCCAGAATCATACGTTTACTCCAAGGTAGCACGAGATCACCGTTTCACAGCGACAGGAATTGTAGATACTGAGAATAGATTTAATGTAAATGTGTAGGGGTTCCAGAAGCGTTGCAACCGCATTTTATATAGCGCTGCTCTGGATGTATGACGTCATTTCCCTAGCAAGCCAGAAAGTTGACTTTTCATCATATTTCCCATACGCTCCTGCCACCGCACTGTAAACATCTGCCCCACTGCTGGTTCTAGTCAAGAGATTGTGAGAGCAACAAATCCAACTGAGCCCAAAGCCAGCCGTTATCATCCGAGAAGCAATCCGCAAACTCAATTTTGCACCAAGTGTAGAACTAGCTCTGAACCGTTATTAGCATAAAGAGCCCGTCACATAGAGTACAGATCTTGAAGTAATATTAAAAAAGCGTTATGAAATAGCACGATCACGTAAAATCATCACTACAGAAGGCGATTGGAAAACTCAGATTTCTTGGATGATTTCTGAGAAATTGCAGTGCATCTGTAAAGGGAATCGCAGACAAGATGTTAGTCCGGTCTATTCAGGACTATTACTTCTGTGTTTGGTGTCCTTATCCATTAGGCATAGCAAAAGATGTCGGAAAAATCCAGAAACTCCTATTAGTGCCGTAGCAGGATTGTATAGGTCATGAAGAAGTGTCACAGGAAGACTAGCAGAACTTCAGTTTGAATCCTTGGAAGAAGGTTGAGTAAGTTTTTGAGAAAGACTGTTTAGTAAACTTAGAGTACCTGTGTTCGAGCAAAATGTTGTGATGATTATGATAGCATCGTCATATACTTCGCGTAGTGATCCCTAGAATAACATGAGACAGATTAGGGTACGTACAGAAAAGGTTTTTTTTTCTTTATTGTTATTTTAAAACCTGTACAACAGGCAGGCTGTCAGCAGCACTCTACGCTGCTCTTCAGCCATAGAATACACAATGAGAAAAAACAGTGGGAAGACACATAAGTTACAGAACGGTGGGCAATAAAACAGTAGACACATAAAGACAAACACGGAGCCGTTCACACTCGACGATAATCCACACTGCAAACTGTAGATACGACGCACAAACACTGAAGATGACGATGGCACTGGTGAACGATGGAGTGTGATGGTGAACACTGAACACTAAACACTAAACACGACGGCACACACGAGACACTGATGGCGGTGATCTCCGGCGCGCGAATGTCCACTTAGCGTGTGCGAGTCCGGGGACCTGCCAAGAGGGGAACAAGGGTGAGGTGGGGGAGAAGGGAGAACAAGTATGCCAATGGCTGAGGATATGGGGGCAGGAGGAGAGGGACAGGGGAGGGGAAGCCCGGGGGAGGAGTGGGGAGAAATGTAGGAGGGAGGGAAGAGGGAGAAAAGGGAGGGAGGGTGCCCAGAGGGGCAAACACAGGAGGAGGGTGGGAGGATCAAAGTTGGTAGGAGGGGTAGATGGAGGAGAGGAGGGCATCATCAGGGAGAGGGAGCTGGCGGAAACCACCTTGGGAGAGGGTAAGGAGGGTGGAGAGATGGAGACCGGGTGGGACGTGGGAATACAGGCGCAGCAGCGGGCGGGGATGGGAGAGGATCGGGAGACTAGTGGGTGAGGAGGATCGAGTTTACGGGAGGTGTACAGGATCCGTATCCTTTCAAGGAAGAGGAGGAGGTGGGGGAAGGGGATGAGATCGTACAGGATCCGCATGGGGGAGGGGAGACGGATGCGATAGGCGAGGCGGAGAGCATGGTGTTCAAGGATTTGGAGGGATTTATAAAATGGAGGGGGGGCGGAGATCCAAGCCGGATGGGCATAACAAAGGATAGGGTGGATGAGGGATTTATAGGTGTGGCGGATGGTGGAGGGGTCCAGACCCCACATACGGCCGGAGAGGAGCTTGAGGAGACTGAGTCGGGAGAATGCCTTGGCTTGGATTGTCCGGAGGTGGGGAGTCCAGGAGAGGCGACGGTCGAGGGTGATACAGAAAAGGCCTGCAGGTTCATCTTACGCTGACTCTGTCCATGATTGCAACAGAGCAGGAAATCGACATTATCGGTACGACGCACGGTTCGCTACACACTGTACCGTGGTTGTGAGTATACAGGGTGATACACTGATAGTGACCGGGCCAAATATCTCACGAAATAAGCATCAAACGAAAAAACTACAAAGAACGAAACTTGTCTAGCTTCAAGGAGGAAACCAGATGGCGCTATGGTTGGCCCGCTAGATGGCGCTGCCATAGGTCAAACGGATATCAACTGCGTTTGTTTTAAAAGAGGAACCCCCATTTTTATTACATATTCGTGTAGTACATAACGATATATGAATGAACCACTTTTTTTCTTTGCGATAGATGGCGCTGTAATAGTCACAAACGTATAAGTACATGGTATCACCTAACATTCCGCCAGTGCAGACGGTATTTGCTTCGTGATACATTACCCGTATTAAAATGGACCGATTACCAATTGCGGAAAAGGTCGATATCATGTTGATGTATGGCTACTGTGATCAAAGTGCCCAACGGGCGTGTGCTATGTATGCTGCTCGGTATCCTGGACGACATCATCCAAGTGTCCGGACCGTTCGCCGGGAAGTTACGTTATTTAAGGAAACAGGAAGTGTTCAGCCACATGTGAAACGTCAACCACGACCTGCAACAAATGATGATGCCCAAGTAGGTATTTTAGCTACTGTCGCGGCTAATCCGCACATCCGTAGCAGACAAATTGCGCGAGATCGGGAACCTCAAAAACGTCTGTGTTAGGAATGCTACATCAACATCGATTACACCCGTACCATATTTCTATGCACCAGGAATTGCATGGCGACGACTTTGAACGTCGTGTACAGTTCTGCCACTGGGCACAAGAGAAATTACGGGACGATGACATATTTTTTGCACGCGTTCTATTTAGGGAAGAAGCGTCATTCACCAACAGCGGTAACGTAAACCGGCATAATATGCACTATTGGGCAACGGAAAATCCACGATGGCCGCGACAAGTGGAACATCAGCGGCATTATGGGAGGAAGGATAATTAGCCCCCATTTTATCGATGGCAATCTAAATGGTGCAATGTATGCTGATTTCCCACGTAATGTTCTACCGATATTATGTTACGTTATGTTATGTTATGTTACGCTAACCGGGGGCCTAGAAACGACGGAGAGGCTCCGTCCCCGCTGCAGTCGCAGTGGTCCGCAACCCCACGACGACTACCGCAGTCCACTTCATCCCTCTGCCGCCCCACACCGAACCCAGGGTGGCCCCCGGTGGCCCCCCCCCCCCCCCCCCTGGAACGTCTCACACCAGACGAGTGTAACCTCTATGTTTGCGTGGTAGAGTAATGGTGGTGTACGCGTACGTGGAGAACTTGTTCGTGCAGCAAGCGCCGACGTAGTGTAGCTGAGGCGGAATTAGGGGAACCAGCCCGCATTCGCCGAGGCAGATGGAAAACCGTCTAAAAACCATCCACAGACTGGCCGGCTCATCGGACCTCGACACAAATCCGCAGGGCGGATTCGTGCCGGGGTCTGGCGCTCCTTCCCGCCCGGAAAGCCGTGCGTTAGACAGCACGGCCAACCGGGCGGGCTTCTACCGATATTACTACAAGATGTTTCACTGCATGACAGAATGGCGATGTACTTCCAACATGACGGTTGTCCGTCACATAGTTCGCGTGCGGTTGGAGCTGTATTGAATAGCATATTTCATGACAGGTGGATTGGTCGTCGAAGCGGCATACCATGGCCCGCACGTTCACCGGATCCTATGTCCCCGGATTTCTTTCTGTTGGGAAAGTTGAAGATATTTGCTATCGTGATCCACCGACAACGCCTGACAACATGCGTCAGCGCATTGTCAATACATGTGCGAACATTACGGAAGGCGAACTACTCGCTGTTGAGAGGAATGTCGTTACACGTATTGCCAAATGCATTTAGGTTGACGCACATCATTTTGTGCATTTATTGCATTAATGTGGTATTTACCGGTAATCACACGCTAACAGCATGCGTTCTCAGAAATGATAAGTTCACAAAGGTACATGAATCACATTGGAACAACCGAAATAAAATGTTCAAACGTAACTACGTTCTGTATTTTAATTTAAAAAACCTACCTGTTACCAACTGTTCGTCTAAAATTGTGTTGTTGTTGTTGTTGTTGTTATTGTTGTTGTCTTCAGTTCCGAGACTGGTTTGATGCAGGTCACCATGCTACAATATCCTGTGCAAGCTTCTTCATCTCCCAGTACTTACTGCAACCTACATGCTTCTGAATCTGCTTAGGGTATTCATCTCTTGGTCTCCCTCTACGATTTTTACCCTCCACGCTGCCCTCCAATGCTAAATTTGTGATCCCTTGATGCCTCAGATTATGTCCTACCAACCGGCCCCTTCTTCTTCTCAACCTGTGCCACAAACTCCTCTTCTCCCCAATTCTATTCAATACCTCCTCATTAGTTATGTGATGTACCCATCTAATCTTCAGCATTCTTCTGTAGCACCACATTTCGAAAGCTTCTCCTCTCTTCTTGTCTAAACTATTTATCGTCCATGTTTCACTTCCATACATGGCTACACCCCATACAAATACTTTCAGAAACTACTTCCTGACACTTAAATCTACACTCGATGTTAACAAACTTCTCTTCTTGAGAAACGCTTTCCTTGCCATTGCCAGTCTAAATTTTATCTCCTCTCTACTTCGACCATCATCAGTTATTTTGCTCCCCAAATAGCAAAATTCCTTTACTGCTTTAAGTGTCTCATTTCCTAATCTAGGCCGGCCAGAGTGGCCGAGCGGTTTTGGGCGCCACAGTCTGGAACCGCGCGACCGCTACGGTCGCAGTTTCTAATCCTGCCTCGGGCATGGAATGTGTGATGTCCTTAGGTTATTTAGGTTTAAGTAGTTCTAAGTTCTAGGGGACTGATGACCTCAGAAGTTAAGTCCCATAGTGCTCAGAGCCATTTGAACCATTTTTTTTCCTAATCTAATTCCCTCAGCATCACCCGACTTAATTCGACTACATTCCATTATCCTCGTTTTGCTTTTGTTGATGATCATCTTCTACCCTCCTTTCAAGACACTGTCCATTCCGTTCAACTGCTCTCCCAAATCTTTTGCTGTCTCTGAGAGAATTAAAATGTCATCGGCGAACCTCAACATTTTTATTTCTTCTCCATGGACTTTAATACCTACTCCGAATTTTTCTTTTGTTTCCTTTACTGCTTGCTCAATATACAGATTGAATAACATCGGGGACAGGCTACAACCCTGTCTCACTCCCTTCCCAACCGTTGCTTCCCTATCAAGCCCCTCGACAATTATAACTGCCATCTGGTTTCTGTACCAATTGTAAATAGCCTTTCGCTCCCTGTATTTTACCCCTGCCACCTTTAGAATTTGAAAGAGAGTATTCCAGTCAACATTATCAAAAGCTTTCTCTAAGTCTACAAATGCTAGAAATGTAGGTTTGCTTTTCCTTAATCTATTTTCTACGATACGTCGTAGGGTCAGTATTGCCTCACGTGTTCCAACATTTCTGCGGAATCCAAACTGATCTTCGCCGAGGTCAGCTTCTACCAGTTTTTCCATTCGTCTGTAAAGAATTCGCGTTAGTATTTTGCAGCTGTGACTTATTAAACTGATAGTTCGATAATTTTCACATCTATATACTCCTTCCACCTTTCTGGTTTCCCTTCTTTGCTTAGAACTGGGTTTCCATCTGAACTCTTGATATTCATACAAGTGGCTCTCTTTTCTCGAAAGGCCTCTTTAATTTTCCTGTAGGCAGTATCTATCTTACCCCTAGTGAGATAAGCCTCTACATCCTTACATTTGTCCTCTAGGCATCCCTGCTTAGCGATTTTGCACTTCCTGTCGATCTCATTTTTGAGACGTTTCTATTCCCTTTTGCCTGCTTCATTTATTGCGTTTTTATATTTTCTCCTTTCATCAATTAAATTCAATATTTCTTCTGTTACCCAAGGATTTCTAGTAGCCCTCTTCTTTTTACCTACTTGATCCTCTGCTGCCTTCACTACTTCATCCCTCAGAGCTACCCTTTCTTCTTCTACTGCATTTCTTTCCCCCATGCCTATCAATTGTTCCCTTATGCTCTCCCTGAAACTCTGTACAACCTCTGGTTTAGTCAGTTTGTCCAGGTCCCATCTCCTTAAATTTCCACCTTTTTGCAGTTTCTTCAGTTTTAATCTACAGTTCATAACCAGTAGATTGTGGTCAGAGTCCACATCTGCCCCTGGAAATATCTTACAATTTAAAACCTGGTTCCTAAAACTGTCTTACCATTATATAAACTATCTGATACCTGCTAGTATCTCCAGGATTCTTCCATGTATACAACCTTCTTTTATGATTCTTGAACCAAGTGTTACCTATGATTAAGTTATGCTCTGTGCAAAATTCTACCAGACGGCTTCGTCTTTCATTTCTCTCCCCCAATCCATATTCACACACTATGTTTCCTTCTCTCCCTTTTCCTACTCTCGAATTCCAGTCTCCCATGACTATTAAATTTTCGTCTCCCTTCGCTACCTGAATAATTTCTTTTATCTCATCACACATTTCATCAATTTCTTCATCATCTGCAGAGCTAGTTGGCATATAAACTTGTACTACTGTAGTAGGCATGGGTTTCGTGTCTATCTTGGCCACAATAATGCGTTCACTATGCTCTTGGTAGTAGCTTACCCGCACTCCGATTTTTTTATTCATTATTAAACCTACTCCTGCATGACCCCTATTTGATTTTGTATTTATAATCCTGTATTCACCTGACCAAAAGTCTTGTCCCTCCTGCCACCGAACTTCACTAATTCCTACTATATCTAACTTCAACCTATCCATTTCCCTTTTTAAATTTTCTAATCTACCTGCCCGATTAAGGGATCTGACATTCCACGCTCTGATCCGTAGAACGCCAGTTTTCTTTCTCCTGATAACGACGTCCTCTTGAGTAGTCCTCGCCCGGAGATCCGAATGGGGGACTATTTTACCTCCGGAATATTTTATCCAAGAGGACGCCATGAGAATTTAACCATGCAGTGAAGCTGCATGCCCTAGGGAAAAATTACGGCTGTAGTTTCCCCTTGCTTTCAGCCGTTCGCAGTACCAGCACAGCAAGGCCGTTTTGGTTAGTGTTGCAAGGCCAGATCAGTCAATCATCCAGACTGTTGCCCCTGCAACTACTGAAAAGGCTGCTGCCCCTTTTCAGGAACCACACGTTTGTCTGGCCTCTCAACGGATACCCCTCCGTTGTGGTTGCACCTAGGGTACGGCCATCTGTATCGCTGAGGCACGTAAGACTCCCCACCAACGGCAAGGTCCATGGTTCATGGGGGTAGCTAAAATTGTGAGCCATTGGTTTGTGACTATTACAGTGCCATCTACCACAAAGCGAAAAAAGTGGTCCAACTAGAACATTCATATTTCTATATGTACGACGCGAATATGTAATTAAAAATTTGGGTTTCTATTTTAAAAAACGCAGTTGATATCCGTTTGACCTATGGCAGCGCCATCTTGCGGGCCAACCATAGCGCTATCTGGTTTCCCCCTTCAAGCTAGACAAGTTTCGTACTTTGCAGTTTTTTCGTTTGACGCTTATTTCGTGAGATATTTGGCCTGGTCACGATCAATGGATCACCCTATTACGATGAAGAGCACTGTGAGTAAGGTGTTCTTCAAAGCACGTCGTGAGGATTTTCGCAAGCGTATTATTTAGCTCACCTAAACCTTGTATGACTCTCATAAAAAAAAGTTTGCTTGCACTTTAAAAAGAAATGCAGTGAATTGATTGCAGAGTCATTTTCAAAATTTGCATTAATAACAGACTCTGAATCTCGAACAGACTGGAAGTGTGTTTAGGAACTTAGACCTATTGTAGCAGTAGTTCACAGGATTTGATGGGCTCACTTAATCCAAGGACCGCTGGAGGGGAGGGAGGGAGGGCTTCGTTCAACTGACAATTGTATGCGTTCATTTAGTCTTTGCCAAAATAAATGTTATAGAATATTTTACCTTTGAGTTACTGTCGGAAATCTAAGTGTCAATAAATTTTGTGTAAAACACCTTCTTTGAAAGAAAAAAGGGAAACCTTCAACATGGGTTCAACAAAAACGCATCCCCTTAGGTTTCCATGTTACACATAATTTTTCTATCTAATATTTCTTATTTTCCAACTTTACAACAATGTCATTCCATGTGTCTTGTTGGTTTGACTTCTCGACATTCCCAACAATCATTTTATTTTCAGAGGAGGTGATTGTTGGTGATATGCAGCTGTTATTTGTCTTGTATACTTCCAGCGAGCTAGTTCAGTTCCCTACTGTTGACATCGAGACAGATTTACTTAAAAGAATTTTCAGAAAGAGCTCTGAATGAAATTTTAAATGAATATACTATCTCTGGGACTGAAAATGAAGCAAGGATGGTGTTATGGAGCATGATTCAGTTCGGGAATGTGATGTGGACGTTAGAGACGATGAAGACAATGTAGCTTCAGCTAGTGACCATCAGAATTGAGAGTATCTAGGAAGATACGTAATCACACAGCTGAGAATACCTAGGAGGCCTCTCGCAAATATAGTAAGAGAGCGCACAGAAGTAACTCCAACCAGTGTTTGCTATTTTTCTGGCAAAACTTCTATGTTACGTCTTACACCTAACATCATGGATGTTGTAGTAAAACACTAGTGCGTCAATGGGCATTCTGGTGGAAGTCTCTGACTCAGCATCCGTCAGATCTGGTTCTTGGGCAATTTTGCTAGTTATATTTCACTGACACCAACATTGGCCCCTTATTGTCACCAAGGGCATTCCCAGAATTCTGCCATCATCGTATCTGGCCACACGAAACAGAGCCATTCTGGAAATCCTGATATCAGCATCAGCACTTTCGTATCACCAAGGCCATCTCTCACCCCCGTCTCCTGCGTGCATGCCCCTCCTACACACCCTGAGTGCCACCATTTCCCCCTACCAGTTGCTGCTCAGAAGTTTTGCACGCTGTCAGCCAATGGCGAGTAATTATTGCCAAGCAGTTTTTAATTTGCATGCACATTGGCTGCCAGCAGCGATTGGTTCAGAAAAAGCAGGCTGTAAGTATGAATTTTATCAGTCCATTTCTAACTAGTATTGAATGTATCTATATCGTTATGGTTAGGGCTTTGTTCTTGTTATTATTAAAGATAAGGACACACAGATTTTGCACGTTGTCCACATGACGTCTTGCTGAAAGCCCAAACAGTGTCACACCTTAAGGGCAAAACAATTTTCATTTTTAAAAAAATCATCTGAAGGCCCTTCTCTTAAGACTCAAGCCAAAATTAAATTTTTAAAAGGCAAAAGGCCTTATCTTAAAACAGTTATTTAATTCGGCTGAAGACCCAAACAATCTGACACCTTAAGAGCAAACAACTTTAATTTAAAATCGGCTGAAGGCCCATCACTTAAGACTCAAACTAAAATAAATTTTTAAAAGGCCAAAAGGCCTTATCTTAAAAGAGTTCTTTAATTAGGTTCAAGGCCAAAAACCTTTGAGTTACTGTCGGAAATCTAAGTGTCAATAAATTTTGTGTAAAACACCTTCTTTGAAAGAAAAAAGGGAAACCTTCAACATGGGTTCAACAAAAACGCCAACTGTTCCATATACGCTGACTTGTGATTAATCTCCAAAGTGTAATAGACTTCGGAACAAGCAAAACAATATATCTTTTCCGGAATGATGGCTCAGTTGGTTAGGCGAGTACCTCAGGCTCCCGGTGCATGTTTTTGTAACTATCTCGCTACTTTAGATAATGATTTACAAAAATGTTTTTACTCGATTGTTCAGTGCACCCCTAATTTCAAATTTTTAATGTTTAATATCCGTCAACAGAACAAAATTTAAATATTTCCGTCTTTTTTTCTTCGGGTTTCCATAGTCAGCCTAATTGAAAGAACTGATTTAAGTTAAGGACTTCTGCCTTTTAAATTTCTGATTTTGGTTTGAGTCTTAAGTTATTGGCTTTCAGCCGATTTTAAATTAAAGGTGTCTTAGCCCTTAAGGCATGAGATTGTATGACGCATTCAGCCGGTAATTAAGTTCTAAAAATTAATGCTGTGGTTTTTTTAAATGTTCTTGACTCTTGTAATGTTTGGTCAAATAAATAAAGTTGTATGTTCTAGTGTAACTGACAACCGCTTATTTTGGCCCCTCTCCACAATTTAAACTACCTGTCCTGTCCTGTCTCACATAGTTAGACTGCATTAACTGCTTCTATCACTACATAAGCATTAAATGCATGCGAGCTGAATTTGTGATATACAGGGTGGTAACTTTAGGATGGAATGTAAATTTATGTATTTCCTAGAATGGTGTTCTTTTATTTTCAATGTTTAGCATTTCATGGGCGATGGTTGAGGAAAAGCAGCTATCTGGTAATATAATCCGATAGGGAGTAAGAGCCATTTACCTAGCTGTGACTGCTATTAGTTTTCCTGCATAGAATCTAGGTGTATCCAGTTTTCCAGGTACAAATCACATCAGCTTTCAGCAGCAGCATCAGTGTTATTCTGAAAGTTGAAGTTGCAAGCAGAGTCATGAACAACATGTTCTTTGATTGTAAAGGATTCTGCTTCATAGACAAGCGATTTATCGCAAAGGAGTTAGCGTTTGAGATGCTGGATGATGTTCAAAGTAGCGTGATTGCGACTCGTGATGTTATTCTGAACTTGAGAACGCCCTTCTATGAGTCGGCTGTAAGTTCTGCAAAATGTTTAATGATGAGTCCCAAGTAGCACAGCATGGGCTCAGCTGGTACGCCACTGCAGACGATGTTGAAATGGACACGCTCAGTAATTTCACTGCACTCGCAAGTCCTTGTAAAGAGCTTTTAGACGGTAAAGTCGGTTATCTTCTTGCTACCGGAATATGATTTCTACAATATTCAGGACGAGGGGTGTCCCTCATTGGCTGCACTCGAACTGAAAACTTTTTTTGGCGAATATGAACCGGTGACTGCTGAACTAAACTGAAATTGCTGGAACATTTGGTGGTGCAATCATCGCTAGCGAGATTTCTCATGTGATAGAAATGAAATGTTCCATTACATTACTATGAACGTAAATACAATAAACGCAGCCGCGCGGGATTAGCCGAGCGGTCTCAGGCGCTGCAGTCATGGATTGTGCGGCTGGTCCCGGCGGAGGTTCGAATCCTCCCACGGGCATGGGTGTGTGTGTTTGTCCTTAGGATGATTTAGGTTAAGTAGTGTGTAAGCTTAGGGACTGATGACCTTAGCAGCTAAGTCCAATAAGATTTCACACATATTTGAATTTTTTTTAACAATAAACACACTGTTTCTTTTTATGTGAAAATTACATGTACAGGGATATTCACTTTAACTGAGGACACAAATATCTCGCAAAGTACACACCGAATCAAAATAAGTTGTTGTTGTTGTTGTTGTTGTGGTCTTCGGTCCTGAGACTGGTTTGATGCAGCTCTCCATGCTACCCTATCCTGTGCAAGTTTCTTTATCTCCCAATATCTACTGCAACCTATATCCTTCTGAATCTGCTTAGTGTATTCATCTCTTGGTCTCCCTCTACGATTTTTACCCTCCACGCTGCCCTTCAATGCTAAATTTGTGATCCCTTGATGCCTCAGAACATGTCCTACCAAGAGGTCCCTTCTTCTCGTCAAGTTGTGCCACAAACTCCTCCCCAATTCTGTTCAATACCTCCTCATTAGTTATGTGATCTACCCATCTAATTTTCAGCATTATTCTGTAGCACCACATTTCGAAAGCTTCTATTCTCTTCCTGTCCATACTATTTATCGTCCATGTTTCACTTCCATACATGGCTACATTCCATACAAATTCTTTCAGAAACGACTTCCTGACACTTAAATCTATACTCGATGTTAACAAATTTCTCTTCTTCAGAAATGCTTTCCTTGCCATTGCCAGTCTACATTTTATATCTTCTCTACTTCGACCATCATCACTTATTTTGCTCCCCAAATAGCAAAACTCCTTTACTACTTTAAGTGTCTCATTTCCTAATCTAATTCCCTCAGCATCACCCGACTTATTTCGACTACATTCCATTATCCTCGTTTTGCTTTTGTTGATGTTCATCTTATATCCTCCTTTCAAGACACTGTCCATTCCATTCAACTGCTCTTCCAAGTCCTTTGCTGTCTCTGACAGAATTACAATGTCATCAGCGAACCTCAAAGTTCTTATTTCTTCTCCATGGATTTTAATACCAACTCCGAATTTTTCTTTTGTTTCCTTTACTGCTTGCTCAATATACAGATTGAATAACATCGGGGACAGGCTACAACCCTGTCTCACTCCCTTCCCAACCGCTGCTTCCCTTTCATGTCCCTCAACTCTTATAATTGCCATCTGGTTTCTGTACAAATTGTAAATAGCCTTTCGCTCCCTGTATTTTACCCCCGCCACCTTTAGAATTTGAAAGAGAGTATTCCAGTCAACATTGTCAAAAGCTTTCTCTAAGTCTACAAATGCTAGAAACGTAGGTTTGCCTTTCCTTAGTCTTTCTTCTAAGATAAGTCGTAAGGTCAGTATTGCCTCACGTGTTCCAATATTTCTAGGGAATCCAAACTGATCTTCGCCGATGTCGGCTTCTACCAGTTTTTCCATTCGTCTGTAAAGAATTCGTGTTAGTATTTTGCAGCTGTGACTTATTAAACTGATAGTTCGGTAATTTTCACATCTGTCAACACCTGCACCTATAAGTTATAATTCCAATTTGTTTATCTCGAAGGGGAACATCCAATGACAGTACACTCGACCCCTCACTCCAAGCTGTGCTTGGGTGGCGGAGGGCAACGTTGAAACTTTCAATGAGAACCCTCTGTTTTTCATGTAGATTAAGATCCTACAGCAAAGTCTACGTAAGTTTCATGTGAAGCATTTCCTTCGTTTCGCCGCAGACGGCGCTGGCATCTGAGGAGTAGAAATGGATGCACAGTCGTAATTTACGACATGCTACTCAATGGCCCTTTGAATACCCAATGTCACCTGGGAGCCCATCTCCATGTAATATTGTATCCCTCCGACATATCGATTAGGGGACCATTCGATGCGGCACTACGACCGTGGCTCGAGGCGACCACTGCTCTACTTTTCCAATTAGAGTAAGTCTCCAAACGTAGTACCCTTTGCGATCTGCTTTTCAAATGACAGTACACAAGACACAAGCATAACTGCGGGACTGTCAGAACAGGCGTTTCTGATGCGGTCGACCATATCTTCAGTTTCTAGTACATCTCTCTTTTAAACACCCCCATAGACAGAAATCTGGGTACGTGAAATCTGGCGACCTAGCGACCCAATTAATAGGGCCACCTCTTCCGATCCACTAACCAGTGTGCTTCAATTGCGTAACGCGTTGGGCAACCGTCATGCTGAAACCATATACGTTGTCGAACGTCCAGGGCAACATCCTGCATTAGTACCGGTTGTTCCTGTTCCCGAAACGTTAAAAACGTCCGATATTTGCGTCCATTAAGTGTGCCAACGGTAAAATACGGACCAATGAGTTTGTTCCCCATGATGCCACACCGTACGTTAACTGACCAAGGACTTTCTGAATGTAGACTCATCGGAAAATATTACCTCGGCAAAGAACGCACGGGTCTTTTGCATTTGTTGCCTTGCCCATTCACAAAACACTACCCCGTTATGGAAATCTACATCTATCTACATCTATATTTATACTCCGCAAGCCACCCGATGGTGTGTGGCGGAGGGCACTTTACGTGCCACTGTCATTACCTCCCTTTCCTGTTCCAGTCGCGTATGGTTCGCGGGAAAAACTACTGTCTGAAAGCCTCCGTGCGCGCTCTAATCTCTCTAATTTTACATTCGTGATCTCCTCGGGAGGTATAAGTAGGGGGAAGCAATATATTCGATACCTCATCCAGAAACGCACCCTCTCGAAACCTGGCGAGCAAGCTACACCGCGATACAGAGCGCCTCTCTTGCAGAGTCTGGCACTTGAGTTTGTTAAACATCTCCGTAACGCTATCACGGTTACCAAATAACCCTGTGACGAAACGCGCCGCTCTTCTTTGGATCTTCTCTATCTCCTCCGTCAACCCTATCTGGTACGGATCCCACACTGATGAGCAATACTCAAGTATAGGTCGAACGAGTGTTTTGTAAGCCACCTCCATTGTTGATGGACTACATTTTCTAAGGACTCTCCCAATGAATCTCAACCTGGTACCCGCCTTACCAACAATTAATTTTATATGATCATTCCACTTCAAATCGTTCCGCACTCATACTCCCAGATATTTTACAGAAGTAACTGCTACCAGTGTTTGTTCCGCTAGCATACAATCATACAATAAAGGATCCTTCTTTCTATGTATTCGCAATACATTACATTTGTCTATGTTAAGGGTCAGTTGCCACTCCCTGCACCAAGTGCCTATCCGCTGCAGATCTTCCTGCATTTCGCTACAATTTTCTAATGCTGCAACTTCTCTGTATATTACAGCATCATCCGCGAAAAGCCGCATGCAACTTCCGACACTATCTACTAGGTCATTTATATATATTGTGAAAAGCAATGGTCCCATAACACTCCCCTATGGCACGCCAGAGGTTACTTTAACGTCTGTAGACGTCTCTCCGTTGATAACAACATGCTGTGTTCTGTTTGCTAAAAACTCTTCAATCCAGCCACACAGCTGGTCTGATATTCCGTAGGCTCTTACTTTGTTTATCAGGCGACAGTGCGGAACTGTATCGAACGCCTTCCGGAAGTCAAGAAAAATAGCATCTACCTGGGAGCCTGTATCTAATATTTTCTGGGTCTCATGAACAAATAAAGCGAGTTGGGTCTCACACGATCGCTGTTTCCGGAATCCATGTTGATTCCTACTTAGTAGATTCTGGGTTTCCAAAAACGACATGATACTCGAGCAAAAATCATGTTCTAAAATTCTACAAAAGATCGACGTCAGAGATATAGGTCTATAGTTTTGCGCATCTGCTCGGTGCCGCGAAGCTCTTGATGACACCTGATATGGATGATATTTACGACGATGCAATATTGTGACAATACTACCTACGGGCAAACCGGAATCGCGGTGTAATTGCCGGGCGCTTGTCCGTGTGGTGTGGTGCACTGCCGCTAGTACAGCTAATTCATTGGCATCTTCTGTAACACGTTTGCTTCGTTTATTATCGCCGGTCTATACGCTACCGCCAGACACTGAGGTGTTCACAACCTTGTAAAAGAACGAACGAGAGCGAACTTTCTGTAGAAACCGCTCGGTGTACAAGGCAACAGTAGCCTCCACATTTCTCCTACATTCTCCATAAATGAGGATCATTTCAGTTTTTTCTTATGTGTTTATAATATTCATGGTCCACTTGCACGTCTGTTCTTCAAATTATAGCTGTGCAGGCAATAAAAAGTGAGCAAGTACTGTTATGTTTAGAGCCGCTGTCTTTACTACGTTAAATTTTTCCCCACTTCTCCGATAACATTTATTTCAGATTTGTCATCTTCCTGAGCAGCGGTCCATTTTTTACAGCATTTCGAAACTACAACCTTAATTATACGAGTGGTCGAACTTAAATAGTGGCAACTATTTATTCACAGCCGGTACAAAAGAGTTACATGTTTGCACCTGTTACTGTCCTTCAAAGTAATCACCAACTTTTTTGCAGAACCCGTTGCCAGCGATGTGGAAGGCGTAGTGTACCGTTAGCAGAGCCCGTTCTGTTGACGGTGCGAATGGAGCGGTCTACTGCTTGTCGAATCTCTGGAACAGAAGTGGTTCCTTCATCTTCGGAATCAAATCAAAGTCACAATTACTTAACTCCGGGGAGTATGGTGGATGGTAGAGTACTTCCCAGTCCCATCCACCGAACAGAGCAGCCACAGCTTGCGCTGTATGAGCCCGCGCATTGTCGTGCAAAATGAAGGGTGAGTTGCGCAGAAAGTGTCGCCGCTTCTTTCGCAAAGCTGGTCGCAGGTGATGCTCCAAAAACGAACAGTAATACTGTGCGTTGACGATCTGCCGTGGAGGAACGTAGTGTGTTATGGTAACACCATCACAATCGTACATGAGAATCACTATAACTTTAGACCACTCCATTCGCACCTTCAACAGAACAGGCTCTGCTAACGGTATGCTACGCCTTCCACTGTCAACGGGTTCTACACAACGCTGGTGACTACTTGGAAGGACAGTAACGGGTGAAAAAATGTAGCTCTTTTGTATCGGTTGTGAATAAATAGTTGCCACTACTTAAGTTCCAACCCTCGTAATCAGCCTGTAGCTATTGAGGCAGACTTTTCGTCACATTTTGCGAAGCGTATTAACACGGATCGGCGACTAACTTCTTTTGTACCCGAACTTCCATTATCGGACATAGCCTATATTCGCATTCACTAGTTTGGTAGAGCTGAAGCCGCAGGTAGACAGCATGAGCTGAAAATAGTTTTCATCATCAGTACTTGACCATAAAAAAAAGAAAAAGTTGTGACACACGGACCCTGATCGCCATTCCGTAAAGACAACACTGTGCTCGACTGATTCCGAAAAACTCGCCGCAGAATTCTCAACGTGTGACGGTTATGAAACGTCCCCTTAGAAAAATTATACATGACTGTGCTTAAACTGACACACAATATTTTTTGTAGCGCAACGCAATCTGACTTTCAGTATTCCCTGCAAGAGAATGGCCCTGACTAAATTAACCTATACGTTTCACAAATCACTTACCTCACAAAAATCTTCGTTACTCGAACTACTGAAATACAGCGAGCGCTACTACTGCCAGCTAAATAAAAGATTCAAACTACGGAAGGCACTAACTACTGATAGGCATAGTTAGCAAATGAAAGATTTTAATAGAGTACAAACAATGTATTTACCTTAATAGTCATAATATATATAGCAGTTCATGACATCCATTCTTACAAATGTACTGTTTCTCTTACTTCCCCGCATCCACCACTGCTGGCGGCTCACCTCCAACTGCGCAACGCTACGCGCTGTTAACATCTAGCTGCCCAACACTACAATGTCAGACAACAATGCAAACTAGCCACAGACTGCACACAGCACAGCCAGTGATTTTCATACAGAGCGCTACGTGGCGTTACCAATATAAGAACCTAAACAGCCTACTTACACGGCGTATGACGCTGTTGATAATGCCACGTTCGTCTGATGAAAATGTCTGATAGCGTGGATGCTTTTGTGTAATTCAGGAACACTAGGATACATTTTACGTTCTCCTACTTTCTCCCTTCATTTCATTCACTCAATGATTCACACAATCAGGACTGTACAGCACACAAAAAGTTTTCACAGGCGTCCAGGCGACAACGATATGCACTGACTGAGGTAAACGAGCGAAATTATGTGTATAATTCAATATCTCGCTAGACAACAGTGTTTTGTAGTGCTTTTGTTCAAGTAGTCGCAATCCTTTTTTGTCTTCCTTGGTGGCATTGTTCCGTATTTTCAGATTAAAACGTTACGTCTTTGATGTAGCTTTTTTTTTCCTTTTCGTTTGAAATAAAACTCGTTCAACGAAGTCTTCAGTCAAAATAACCAACTACTATACCGATGGGTACACAGGATTTTCCCTGATCCCAGGCCTTCCTCATAGAGCGGCAGTATCTGTTGAGTGAGACAGCGTACTACCAATGTTACCAACATCAGTCCGCAATTACCACTATGAGGCTGTTTGCCGGCTCATGCAAGTCTTTCTATATGACACCAAATCAGAAAGTTGGTCAACTTTGTGACGAAAATGAGATGACGTGATTAGGAAAACACAAACACCCAGTCCCAAAGTGAAGAAAATCTCCGACGCGGCTCGGTATCGGAAGTGGGAACCCTGAGAACTAGAGGCAGCGAAGACTAACCACTAGACCACGAGCCATCTTGTCACTTAAAAGTATAACGCCGATTGTTTGCATTTTGCGATAATTTTCAATACTTCGTGTGGCTAGAGGACAAATGTAAGGATGTAGAGGCTAATCTCACTAGGGGTAAGATAGATACTGCCTACAGGAAAATTAAAGAGACCTTTGGAGATAAGAGAACCACTTGCATGAACATCAAGAGCTCAGATGGAAACCCAGTTCTAAGCAAAGAAGGGAAAGCAGAAAGGTGGAAGGAGTATATAGAGGGTCTATACAAGGGCGATGTACTTGAGGACAATATTATGGAAATGGAAGAGGATGTAGATGAAGACGAAATGGGAGATACGATACTGCGTGAAGAGTTTGACAGAGCACTGAAAGACCTGAGTCGAAACAAGGCCCCCGGAGTAGACAACATTCCATTGGAACTACTGACGGCCTTGGGAGAGCCAGTCCTGACAAAACTCTACCATCTGGTGAGCAAGATGTATGAAACAGGCGAGGTACCCTCAGACTTCAGGAAGAATATAATAATTCCAATCCCAAAGAAAACGGGTGTTGACAGATGTGAAAATTACCGAACAATCAGTTTAATAAGCCACAGCTGCAAAATACTAACGCGAATTCTTTACAGACGAATGGAAAAACTAGTAGAAGCCGACCTCGGGGAAGATCAGTTTGGATTCCGTAGAAAAATGGGAACACGTGAGGCAATACTGACCTTACGACTTATCTTAGAAGAAAGATTAAGGAAAGGCAAACCTACGTTTCTAGCATTTGTAGACTTGGAGAAGGCTTTTGACAATGTTGACTGGAATACTCTCTTTCAAATTCTAAAGGTGGCAGGGGTAAAATACAGGGAGCGAAAGGCTATTTACAATTTGTAGAGAAACCAGATGGCAGTTATAAGAGTCGAGGGACATGAAAGGGAAGCAGTTGTTGGGAAGGGAGTAAGACAGGGTTGTAGCCTCTCCCCGATGTTATTCAATCTGTATATTGAGCAAGCAGTAAAGGAAACAAAAGAAAAATTCGGAGTAGGTATTAAAATCCATGGAGAAGAAATAAAAACTTTGAGGTTCGCCGATGACATTGTAATTCTGTCAGACACAGCAAAGGACTTGGAAGAGCAGTTGAACGGAATGGATGGTGTCTTGAAAGGAGGATATAAGATGAACATCAACAAAAGCAAAACGAGGATAATGGAATGTAGTCGAATTAAGTCGGGTGATGTTGAGGGTATTAGATTAGGAAATGAGACACGTAAAGTAGTAAAGGAGTTTTGCTATTTGGGGAGCAAAATAACTGATGATGGTCGAAGTAGAGAGGGTATAAAATGTAGACTGGCAATGGCAAGGAAAGCGTTTCTGAAGAAGAGAAATTTTTTAACATCGAGTATAGATTTAAGCGTCAGGAAGTCATTTCTGAAAGTATTTGTATGGAGTGTAGCCATGTATGGAAGTGAAACATGGACGGTAAATAGTTTGGACAAGAAGAGAATAGAAGCTTTCGAAATGTGGTGCTACAGAAGAATGCTGAAGATTAGATGAGTAGATCACATAACTAATGAGGAAGTATTGAATAGGATTGGGGAGAAGAGAAGTTTGTGGCACAACTTGACCAGAAGAAGGGATCGGTTGGTAGGACATGTTCTGAGGCATCAAGGGATCACCAATTTAGTATTGGAGGGCAGCGTGGAGGGTAAAAATCGTAGGGGGAGACCAAGAGATGAATACACTAAGCAGATTCAGAAGGATGTAGGTTGCAGTAGGTACTGGGAGATGAAGAAACTTGCACAGGATAGAGTAGCATGGAGAGCTGCATCAAACCAGTCTCAGGACTGAAGACCACAACAACAACAACGTGTTAAATTAAAGCTGTGTGTCGGACTAATATTCAAACCCGGACCCTTACCTTTTGTGGGTTGTGTCCTTACCGACTGAGCTTTATGTAGGCTAGATTCACTTCTGCCTTATGGCTTTAGCTCAGTCAACACCCCTCTCCCACCCCCCTCTTTGAATTCTACAGAAGTTCTCCTGCAGAGATCCCAGGACTGGTGGTACGCTTGACCGAGTGAGGGGGCGCAGTGTTATCACACTGGACTTGCATTCGGGAGGACGACGGTTCAAACCCGCTTCCAGCCATCCTGATTTAGGATTTCCGAGATTTCCATAAATCGCCCCAGGCAAATTCTGGCATGGTTCCTTTGAAAGGGCACAGCCGACTTCCTTCCCCATCCTTCCTAATCCGATGGGAATGATGGCCTTGCAATTTGGTCCCCTCTCCACAATCAACCAACCAACCAACTGCTACTCTTGCACGAGAAAACAGAAAATTTAATACGACACATATCTGTCCTGTTTTGTCAAATTTTTCTACTAGAAACAATAACGACTAATCTTTGCTGCTACGAAAAGGGAGGAGCAGTTACTGTTCATAGGTAAGCACCACAATGGCGTAAGGACTGGGAGAACAAACATCTTCTGCTGCAAGCTTTACTCGAGGCTCCATCGATTTTCCTACTCCGCTATCCTTTTGCAGCATTCTCCTCTCAATGCAGACGAAGAACACGTCGATGAATTCTCTAGGACGTCACAGTTGCCCGCTAAATTCTTCGTGACCGTAACCAGAACGTGGTTCATGGTTAGGCATTCTCGTGGGCGAACAGCCACTGGACCGACTGCGCGGAATGAGCAGCCGAATTCTTCCATACGCCACACCACTCCGCAGTTAGCGTGGGATAGCAGCACCTGAAAGGAGCGCCTGACGCTGGAGTCTGTCTTCCGCTTGGCACGCAGGTCTTTAAATTTGCTACTATAATTACTTGCTCTCACGCTCAAATACTTACGAAATTTTGCGATGATTTAGTAGCGCAGCAGAAAACCAACGATACATTTCCCCTTTTTACGGACTATAAGACGAACTTTATTCTTCAAAAATTGCCTCCAAAATTCAGGCGTGTCTTGTACTCGAAACTAACATAAAATGTCCAGTGTTTGATTTAAAATTCTAGCCAGTCTTAAAAATGGCACTATATTCGATGCCGCAGGACACCTACCTCTATCCCACAACAATGAATTCAACTGGCAGCAGCAATGCGCCGATGCAACGGACATCAGTTGCGGGGATTCACACGCTTGCTAACACTGTCTCCCTTCCGCCCCACAACACCGCCTAGCCTACAGTGCGTCATTGCAGTCTACGGTGCCACTTGAATAGAAAGTAATTTTTGTTATAGGTAAGAGTACAATATTGTTATTTGTAACTACACTAATGGCCATTAAAATTGCTACATCAAGAAGAAATGCAGATGATAAACGGGTATTCATTGGACAAATATATTATACTAGAGCTGACATGTGATTACATTTTCACGCAATTTGGGTGTATAGATCCTGAGAAATCAGTACCCAGAACAACCACTTCTGGCCATAATAACGGCCTTGATACGACTGGGCTTTGAGTCAAACAGAGCTTTGGATGGCGTCTACAGGTGCAGCTGCCCATGCAGCTTCAACACGATATCACACTTCATCAAGAGTAGTGACTGGCGTATTGTGACGAGCCAGTTGCTCGCCCACCATTGACCAGACGTTTTCAATTGCTGAGAGATCTGGAGAATGTGCTGGCCAGGGCAGCAGTCGAACATTTTCTGTATCCACAAAGGCCGGTACAGGACCTGCAACATGCGGTCGTGCATTATCCTGCTGAAATGTAGGGTTTCGCAGAGATCGAATGAAGGGTAGAGCCACGGGTCGTAACACAATTGCAATGTAACGTCCACTGTTCAAAGTGCCGTCAATGCGAACAAGAGGTGACCGAGACGTGTAACCAATGGCACCCTATACCATCACGCCGGGTGATACGCCAGTATGGCGATGACGAATACACGATTCCAATGTGCGTTCACCGCGATGTCGCCAAACACGGATGCGACCATCATGATGCTGTAAACAGAACTTGGATTCATCCGAAAAAATGACGTTTTGCCATTCGTGCACCCAGGTTCGTCGTTGAGTACCCCATCTCAGGCGCTCCTGTCTGTGATGCAGCGTCAAGGCTAACCGCAGCCATGGTCTCCGAGCTGATAGTCCATGCTGCTGCAAACGTCGTCGAACTGTTGGTGCAGATGGTTGTTGTCTTGCAAAATTCCCCATCTGTTGACTCAGGGATCGAGACGTGGCTGCACGATCCGTTACAGCCATGCGGATAACATGCCTGTCATCTCGACTGCTAGTGATACGAGGCCGTTGGGATCCAGCACGGCATTCCGTATTACCCTCCTGAACTCACCGATTCCATATTCTGCTAACAGTCATTGGATCTCGACCAACGCGAGCAGCAATGTCGCGATACTATAAACCGCAATCGCGATAGGCTACAATACGATCTTTATTAAAGTCTGAAACATGATGGTACGCATTTCTCCTCCTTACACGAAGCATCACAACAACATTTCACCAGGCAACGCCGGTCAACTGCTATTTGTGAATGAGAAATCGGTTGGAAACTTTCCTCATGTCAGCACGTTTTAGGTGTCGCCATCGGCGCCAACCTTGTGTGAATGCTCTGAAAAGCTAATCATTTGCATATCACAACATTTTCTTCCTTCGGTTAAATTTCGTGTCTGTAGGACATCATCTTCGTGGTGTAGCGACTTTAATGGCCAGTAGTGTAGTTTCGTAATGGAAAAAAATAAAAGGTATTTATACGATGCGGGCTATAAATCTAATGTAATAACATATGCAGAAGTGCGTGGAAACTGAGCAGCTGAGCTACGTTTCGGCCTTCGACCAACTGAAAAAAAAAACACTCGCTATTGGCGGGCTGGTATAGAAGAGCTGAAAAATATGAGGAAGACTAAATGCGCAAATGGAGGACTGAATGCAAAGTGACCAAAACTAGAGGATGACTTATTGAAATGGATTCAAGAACACTGTGAAAATGGAACTGGAATTAATAAAAATGTTTCAAATAAACGCTCGTAAGCTAGGGCAACAGTGGAACATACAGATTTTCAGGGTGGAGATGGCTGGTGCTACAGGTTTATGAGGCGTCATGGACTTAGCATGAGAACCAAAACCAAAATATCTCAGAAAACGCCATTAGGGTATGAAGACATAATATTATCTTTCCATCATTTTATTACTGAACACTGAAAGAAAACCAACACAACTGTTGCCATGAAAGGTGCTAAAACTGTAGCTATAAAAACCAGTGGACATGATAAAGTGCAATACTCTGTTGTCCTTTCATGTTGTGCAGACTACAATTAATACAATGATCATTTTCAAGAGCAAAACAATGTCAAAATCTTCTGAAATGCCGGCAGGTGTTCACGTACATGACAAGTCTATCAATGGATAAAACAGCCGTGGTCTAAAATGAATGAAGGCAGGACTGCATAATCTTTCAAGTACGCCATAAATAACGCTCTCGATGGCAGTGAAGACCAACTTATATATAAAGAGGACAACGACAACCACGAAGAGGAAGGAGGAGAAGAAGGATAAAGGGGATTTTAAAGGTCAGTTCGGTTTAGAAACTAATAATTTTTAGTCTTGCTCTCCAATCTACTAACAAAAATTGAAATTTATTTGTAATTTCTTAAAAATTAAGTAGCGTCTTATAGTCCGTAGCGCCTAATAGTCCGTAACATACGGAAGTGGTCTCACACATATCATGACTTCGGAACAAGTGCTCGATTTCTCGCGTAGCTTCAGTTATTACAGCGTAAATTCTGCAAATACACAGTCAAGATACAAGAAGCCTTATCTCAACAAAACCCGAAGACTCCGATTACTAGAGAGGCAATGCGTACCATTGCATTGGGTTTGAGAAACATTTGACCTCTTTTCTAATTGGCTGTTTTGAGTTCTCCGTTGCCTCTGGTTCCGATGTATACGTATAGCAGAAGTTCAACTTCCTGTTAATCAGCGCTGCACTCAACTAATTGGTCTTTGTTGACCGTGTCCGGGTTTCTGTTACCCAGGCTGGAAGCCACAACTAAATGTTTAAAGTTTTCTGATAAGCAGTTCTCAGATTCGAAGGTCGAGACATCCCATCCTGACCGAAAGCTCTTTCAGTTGTCTTGGTAAAAACGTTAACTGCACCAAAAAATGTCAGAGACTAAGTCTGCCTCTGAAATGGTCAGTGCTGTAAATCAGAATTGTCAAACTCTCGTCAGATATCCATAGTAGGCATCAGTTAAAACAGGAAAGCGATTTTCAGTAAACTTTTGCAAAATAAATAACCACTGTATGCTTCTTAAATGAGAAGTCGAACAAAATCTTCACTTCTTGTGGTCTTTATTACGTCGTAGTAATAACACAACATATCTTGACAGTGACGCGTCAATCAGCATACTGACATACAGTCTCATTACATATTAGTCAATTAACACAATGGCGTTCCAGCTGCGCCAAAGTTGATTGGACGAGGGCGAGAGTGGATTTGGAGAAGATATCTCTGATGTAGTGACGGAGAAAGAGCCACGGGCAAAGAGGGTTTAAATGTCAAATTAATTCCGATAAAATTTTACAAAAGCTTCAATCGTCAGTCCGTGTTAGTCTTTTGAATTGAACAAATGTACAGACTACAGAGAATTTTTCAAGAAAAGTATTTGAAAATATTAATTAAATGCTGCTAAAAAGTGAAATAACTGAAGGTTTTAGAGTTACCGACTTCATCGATACCTGCTGCGATAGGGTTTGTAGTACATGAAGCACTGCAACAAGGAAACAAGACGATTTTCTTCTGTTTCGAACGAAAATAACGTTAGTTGACCTCCAAAGGAGAGACAATTGCTTACCTCACAACGGTATAATTGATCAGCAGTAAAAAAAAAAAAGATAATTTCTAGAGGCGGGCGATTTATTTCTGTGGTCTTGACTCGATACATACAGTTCTCCCCAGTACTCCATCCTGTGCAGCTTCTGCATCCCTCCATCACTACTGCAATCCATAGCCGAATTTGTCTACAGCAAACAAGACGTCATTGTGTCTCTGAATTTGTCCTATCAACTCGTCTCTCTTTTATCCCAAGCTATGCAAGTAAACTTCTTTTCCTCCCGATACAACTCAGCACTTCATTAGTTGTTCTATAGAATTTCGGGAGAACTTCCAGACGTCTGAAACCTGCAGGTTCGATACTTCGGCGCAGAGTCTTCAGCCCATTTTCAGGTAAATACTGGCGATCAATTTCGTGTGTGTGTGTGTGTGTGTGTGTGTGTGTGTGTGTGTGTGTGTGTGTGTGTGTTGTTTCTAAAGTACTACCATTCGTTTGGCTGGACTTTGGGGCTGCTGAAGGTAAATGACTCAAGTTCATTTTAAGCGGAGTCGTGGGCTTGGGGTCCGTAGACCCTTCTGAGGTGATGGTTCTTGGTTTATTTAAACTTTTCACGCAGCTTCAACTTGGCGTCATAATGGAAGATCTTCCACGATGGCTCAACAGAGGAAAGTCCACTGGACCTGACGGGATACCAATTCGATTCTACACAGAGTACGCGAAAGAACTTGCCCCCCTTCTAACAGCAGTGTACCGCAAGTCCCTAGTGGAACGGAAGGTTCCAAAAGATTGTAAAAAAGCACAGGTAGTCCCAGTCTTCAAGAAGGGTCGTCGAGCAGATGCGCAAAACTATAGACCTATATCTCTGACGTCGATCTGTTGTAGAATTTTAGAACATGTTTTTTGCTCGAGTATCATGTCGTTTTTGGAAACCCAGAATCTACTATGTAGGAATCAACATGGATTTCGGAAACAGCGATCGTGTGAGACCCAACTCGCTTTATTTGTTCATGAGACCCAGAAAATATTAGATACAGGTTCCCAGGTAGAGGCTATTTTCCTTGACTTCCGGAAGGCGTTCGATACAGTTCCGCACTGTCGCCTGATAAACAAAGTAAGAGCCTACGGAATATCAGACCAGCTGTGTGGCTGGATTGAAGAGTTTTTAGCAAACAGAACACAGCAGAGAGACGTCTACAGACGTTAAAGTAACCTCTGGCGTGCCACAGGGGAGTGTTATGGGACCATTGCTTTTCACAATATATATAAATGACCTAGTAGATAGTGTCGGAAGTTCCATGCGGCTTTTCGCGGATGATGCTGTAATATACAGAGAAGTTGCAGCATTAGAAAATTGTAGCGAAATGCAGGAAGATCTGCAGCGGATAGGCACTTGGTGCAGGGAGTGGCAACTGACCCTTAACATAGACAAATGTAATGTATTGTGAATACATAGAAAGAAGGATCCTTTATTGTACGATTATATGATAGCAGAACAAACACTGGTAGCAGTTACTTCTGTAAAATATCTGGGAGTATGCGTGCGGAACGATTTGAATTGGAATGGTCATATAAAATTAATTGTTGGTAAGGCGGGTACCAGGTTGAGATTCATTGGGAGAGTCCTTAGAAAATGTAGTCCATCAACAAAGGAGGTGGCTTACAAAACACTCGTTCGACCTATACTTGAGTATTGCTCATCAGTGTGGGATCCGTACCAGATCGGGTTGACGGAGGAGATAGAGAAGATCCAAAGAAGAGCGGCGCGTTTCGTCACAGGGTTATTTGGTAACCGTGATAGCGTTACGGAGATGTTGAACAAACTCAAGTGGCAGACTCTGCAAGAGAGGCGCTCTGCATCGCGGTGTAGCTTGCTCGCCAGGTTTCGAGAGGGTGCGTTTCTGGATGAGGTATCGAATATATTGCTTCCCCCTACTTATACCTCCCGAGGAGATCACGAATGTAAAATTATAGGGATTAGAGCGCGCACGGAGGCTTTCAGACAGTCGTTCTTCCCGTGAACCATACGCGATTGGAACAGGAAAGGGAGGTAATGACAGTGGCATGTAAAGTGCCCTCCGCCACACATGCTGTGTTCTGTTTGCTAAAAACTCTTCAATCCAGCCACACAGCTGGTCTGATATTCCGTAGGCTCTTACTTTGTTTATCAGGCGACAGTGCGGAACTGTATCGAACGCCTTCCGGAAGTCAAGAAAAATAGCATCTACCTGGGAGCCCGTATCTAATATTTTCTGGGTCTCATGAACAAATAAAGCGAGTTGGGTTTCACACGATCGCTGTTTACGGAATCCATGTTGATTCCTACATAGTAGATTCTGAGTTTCCAAAAACGACATGATACTCGAGCAAAAGACATGTTGTAAAATTCTACAACAGATCGACGTCAGAGATATAGGTCTATAGTTTTGCGCATCTGCTCGCCGACCCTTCTTGAAGACTGGGACTACCTGTGCTCTTTTCCAATCATTTGGAACCTTCTGTTCCTCTAGAGACTTGCGGTACACGGCTGTTAGAAGGGGGGCAAGTTCTTTCGCGTACTCTGTGTAGAATCGAATTGGTATCCCGTCAGGTCCAGTGGACTTTCCTCTGTTGAGTGATTCCAGTTGCTTTTCTATTCCTTGGACACTTATTTCGATGTCAGCCATTTTTTTCGTTGGTGCGAGGATTTAGAGAAGGAACTGCAGTGCGGTCTTCCTCTGTGAAACAGCTTTGGAAAAAGGTGTTTAGTATTTCAGCTTTACGCTTGTCATCCTCTGTTTCAATGCCATCATCATCCCGGGGTGTCTGGACATGATGTTTCGAGCCACTTACTGATTTAACGTAAGACCAGAACTTCCTAGGATTTTCTGTCAAGTCGGTACCTAGTATTTTACTTTCGAATTCACTGAACGCTTCACGCATAGACCTCCTTACGCTAACTTTGACATCGTTTAGCTTCTGTTTGTCTGAGAGGTTTTGGCTGCGTTTAAACTTGGAGTGAAGCTCTCTTTGCTTTCGCAGTAGTTTCCTAACTTTGTTGATGTACCACGGTGGGTTTTTCCCGTCCCTCACAGTTTTACTCGGCACGTACGTGTCTAAACGCATTTTACGATTGCCTTGAACTTTTTCCATAAACACTCAACATTGTCAGTGTCGGAACAGAAATTTTCGTTTTGATCTGTTAGGTAGTCTGAAATCTGCCTTCTATTACTCTTGCTAAACAGATAAACCTTCCTCCCTTTTTTTATATTCCTATTAACTTCCATATTCAGGGATGCTGCAACGGCCTTATGATCACTGATTCCCTGTTCTGCACTTACAGAGTCGAAAAGTTCGGGTCTGTTTGTTATCAGTAGGTCCAAGATGTTATCTCCACGAGTCGGTTCTCTGTTTAATTGCTCGAGGTAATTTTCGGATAGTGCACTCAGTATAATGTCACTCGATGCTCTGTCCCTACCACCCGTCCTAAACATCTGAGTGTCCCAGTCTATATCTGGTAAATTGAAATCTCCACCTAAGACCATAACATGCTGAGAAAATTTATGTGAAATGTATTCCAAATTTTCTCTCAGTTGTTCTGCCACTAATGCTGCTGAGTCGGGGGGTCGGTAAAAGGAGCCAATTATTAATCTAGCTCGGTTGTTGAGTGTAACCTCCACCCATAATAATTCACAGGAACTATCCACTTCTACTTCACTACAGGATAAACTACTACTAACAGCGACGAACACTCCACCACCGGTTGCATGCAATCTATCCTTTCTAAACACCGTCTGTGCCTTTGTAAAAATTTCGGCAGAATTTATCTCTGGCTTCAGCCAGCTTTCTGTACCTATAACGATTTCAGCTTCGGTGCTTTCTATCAGCGCTTGAAGTTCCGGTACTTTACCAACGCAGCTTCTACAGTTTACAATTACAATACTGATTGCTGCTTGGTCCCCGCATGTCCTGACTTTGCCCCGCACCCGTTGAGGCTGTTGCCCTTTCTGCACTTGCCCGAGGCCATCTAACCTAAAAAACCGCCCAGCCCACGCCACACAACCCCTGCTACCCGTGTAGCCGCTTGTTGCGTGTAGTGGACTCCTGACCTATCCAGCGGAACCCGAAACCCCACCACCCTATGGCGCAAGTCGAGGAATCTGCAGCCCACATGGTCGCAGAACCGTCTCAGCCTCTGATTCAGACCCTCCACTCGGCTCTGTACCAAAGGTCCGCAGTCAGTCCTGTCGACGATGCTGCAGATGGTGAGCTCTGCTTTCATCCCGCTAGCGAGACTGGCAGTCTTCACCAAATCAGATAGCCGCCGGAAGCCAGAGAGGATTTCCTCCGATCCATAGCGACACACATCATTGGTGCCGACATGAGCGACCACCTGCAGATGGGTGCACCCTGTACCCTTCATGGCATCCGGAAGGACCCTTTCCACATCTGGAATGACTCCCCCCGGTATGCACACGGAGTGCACTTTTGGACAGGTAAGTTAGAAAATTTAAAAAGGGAAATGGATAGGTTAAAGTTAGATATAGAGGGAATTAGCGAAGTACGTTGGCAGGAGGAACAAGACGTTTGGTCAGGTGAATACAGGGTTATAAATACAAAATCAAATAGGGGTAATGCAGGAGTGGGTTTAATAATGAATAAAAAAAATAGGAGTGCGGGTAAGCTACTACAAACAGCATAGTGAACGCATTATTGTGGCTACGATAGACACGACGCCCACGCCTACTACAGTAGTACAAGTTTATATGCCAACTAGCTCTGCAGATGAGGAAGAAATTGAAGAAACGTATGATGAGATAAAAGAAATTATTCAGATAGTGAAGGGAGGAAACGAAAATTTAATAAGCAGCTTGATTCGTTTCTCTCGTACATGTGTGTTAAAAAGTGGCTTCTTATCCAGGATAATAGCAATATGTTTACCTCTGTCCGTCCAGTTCAGTGATCTACTGTGTAAATCAGACCATCATGGAGATCAGGGCGTCGCCGCGACGAGCAATAACTGAGCTTCCCTATCTAACATCTCGCCAGCACATGCGTGGTGTCCTAGTTGCCATTGGGCATGCGTTGCTTGAGCGCATGCGCTTTTACTGTCAGTCTGTGCGCTGCTCTGCGCGTCCTCTGCGGTGAAAGCTCGCCTCTTTGATATCAAAACGATTGTCTTCGCAAGGTAAGATCGCAGGACGACGCCGATTACGCAGAGCACAAAGTTTTTCTGTAATCGATTCTCTTGCAGGATTGAATTGGAAATCGCCATCTCGATTGATTAGAGATTTAGAAAGTCGTGTTTGCACTCGTTCTTTGATGACTGACCAGAAGTTTGACGTGTGGGCCATATTTTTGGTTTGGTTGTATTCCGTCGAATGACCGTTGGAAATATAATGTTCAGCGATAGAGGACTTATTTGGTTGGAGAAGGCGAGTATGCCGCTGATGTTCTATAATGCGATCTACATCTACATCTACATCCATACTCCGCAAGCCACCTGACGGTGTGTGGCGGAGGGTACCTTCAGTACCTCTATCGGTTCTCCCTTCTATTCCAGTCTCGTATTGTTCGTGGAAAGAAGGATTGTCGGTATGCCTCTGTGTGGGCTCTAATCTCTCTGATTTTATCCTCATGATCTCTTCGCGAGATATACGTAGGAGGGAGCAATATACTGCTTGACTCTTCGGTGAAGGTATGTTCTCGAAACTTTGACAAAAGCCCGTACCGAGCTACTGAGCGTCTCTCCTGCAGAGTCTTCCACTGGAGTTTATCTATCATCTCCGTAACGCTTTCGCGATTACTGAATGATCCTGTAACGAAGCGCGCTGCTCTCCGTTGGATCTTCTCTATATCTTCTATCAACCCTATCTGGTACGGATCCCACACTGCTGAGCAGTATTCAAGCAGTGGGCGAACAAGCGTACTGTAACCTACTTCCTTTGTTTTCGGATTGCATTTCCTTAGGATTCTTCCAATGAATCTCAGTCTGGCATCTGCTTTACCGACGCTCAACATTATATGATCATTCCATTTTAAATCACTCCTAATGCGTACTCCCAGATAATTTATGGTATTAACTGCTTCCAGTTGCTGACCTGCTATTTTGTAGCTAACTGATAAAGGATCTATCTTTCTGTGTATTCGCAGCACATTACACTTGTCTACATTGAGATTCAGTTGCCATTCCCTGCACCATGCGTCAATTCGCTGCAGATCCTCCTGCATTTCAGTACAATTTTCCATTGTTACAACCTCTCGATACACCACAGCATCATCTGCAAAAAGCCTCAGTGAACTTCCGATGTCATCCACCAGGTCATTTATGTATATTGTGAATAGCAACGGTCCTATGACACTCCCCTGCGGCACACCTGACATTACTCTTACTTCGGAAGACTTCTCTCCATTGAGAATAACATGCTGCGTCCTGTTATCTAGGAACTCCTCAATCCAATCACACAATTGGTCTGATAGTCCATATGCTCTTACTTTGTTCAATAAACGACTGCGGGGAACTGTATCGAACGCCTTGCGGAAGTCAAGAAACACGGCATCTACCTGTGAACCCGTGTCTATGGCCCTCTGAGTCTCGTGGACGAATAGCGCGAGCTGGGTTTCACATGACCGTCTTTTTCGAAACCCATGTTGATTCCTACAGAGTAGATTTCTAGTCTCCAGAAAAGTCCTTAAAATCGAACACAATACGTGTTCCAAAATTCTACAACTGATCGACGTTAGAGATATAGGTCTATAGTTCTGCACATCTGTTCGACGTCCCTTCTTGAAAACGGGGATGACCTGTGCCCTTTTCCAATCCTTTGGAACGCTACGCTCTTCTAGAGACCTACGGTACACCGCTGCAAGAAGGGGGGCAAGTTCCTTCGCGTACTCTGTGTAAAATTGAACTGGTATCCTGCACAGTTCGCGTCGTTTACCCTATAGAGTAATCTGCACGCCGGGAATGTTTTAAATTTCACTTCATTAGTTGTTTGCCGTACCTCTGAAACATTCAGAATATTTCTGTAACATGATATTTCAAAATCTGTTCTTTTCTTTATATTAACTGAATTTGCCATGGGTTTTACTGACACCATTTTCGCACTATTTATTTTAATTTTCAAAATCAAATTTTCTCCTTATTAAGTCATTTTCAAGTGGTTATCGCGCTGAAAACACGCAGTTGTCAATATTACTAAAATAAGTTGAAAGGATGTGAGCTTAAATATGTCATACCAGCACTCCTTAGGTACATTATCGGTGCGCAATAGTCCTCGTGAAGCTGGATTCGTTGTTTCTACGCACATCGATAACGTACACACTTCTGGCCAAAACCCAATCGAACATGGGTGTGTGTGTTGTCCTTAGCGTAAGCTGAAGTTACATTAAGTGGTGTGTAAGTCTAGGGATCGATGACCTCAGCAGTTTGGGCCCAGAGGAACGTACCACAAATTTTCTGTTTTCTGGCCAAAATAATGCGCGAACCAGGTTGAACATTGGATTCCAATCCCAACCACAGCTAGATTTACTTCTTCAGTAACGTAGTTGACAATTTCTTTTGTCTCATCATACATTCATTCAGTCTCTCTATCATCTGCGGAGCCAGATCTACAGCGGGGTGTCTTGGCTTTGTGTCTATCTCGGATGGGAAAATGTGTGCATAGCCGAGCGGAGTGGCCGCGCGGTTCGAGGCGCCATGTCACGGGCTGCACGGCCCTTCCCGCCGGAGGTTCGAGTCCTCCATCGGGCATGGTTGTGTGTGTTGCTCTTACCATAAGTTAGTTTAAGTAGTATGTAAGTCTAGGGACCGATGTCCTCAGCAATTTGGTCTCTTAGGAGTTCACACACATTTGAACATTTTTTGAAAATGTGTCCATTATGCTGTTCACAGTAATTTACCGCCATTCCTATTTTCTTTTCCATCCGCCCGTATAGCAGTGCGTGGAAAAGCATCGCTTCCGTCACGGGGAGATGCGCAGATCCTAGATCAAATCAACTGGGCAGATGAAGGACGAGGGTTGTGGTGCCGGTCAGCCTGGATGTAGTCTTTAGGCGGTTTCCCACATACCACTAGGTGTCCCACTAAGTGAATACCGTGTTGATATCCAGGACCACCCCAGTTACACAGTTCGCAATCATTTAAAACACTTTCACTCACTTTCACATGGCTAATACTTCACTCACATAGCTGGGGTACACATATTCCGGCCCTTGGTGCAACGGGGTGGCTTCATGAAAGGCATCCGACCGGTATATTTGAAACGGCAATACAAACTAAACGAGCAGCGATAGAAATACACCGTTTGTTGCAATATGCTTGGGACAACAGTACATTTTCAGGCAGACAAACTTTCGAAATTACAGTAGTTACAATTGTCAACAACAGATGGCGCTGCGATCTGAGAAACTCTATAGTACGATATTTTCCACATATCCACCATGCGTAGCAATAATATGGCGTAGTCTCTGAATGAAATTACCCGAAACCTTTTCAACGTGTCTGGCGGAATGGCTTCAGATGAGATGTACTGCTTCAGCTGTTCAATTGTTTCTGGATTCTGGCGGTACACCTGGTCTTTCAAGTGTCCCCACAGAAAGAAGTCACAGGGGTTCATGTCTGGCGAATAGGGAGGCCAATCCACGCCGCCTCCTGTATGTTTCGGATAGCCCAAAGCAATCACACGATCTTCGAAATATTCTTTCAGGAAATTAAAGACGTCGGCCGTGCGATGTGGCCGGGCACCATCTTGCATAAACCACGAGGTGTTCACAGTGTCGTCTAAGGCAGTTTGTACCGCCACAATTTCACAAAGAATGTCCAGATAGCGTGATGCAGTAATCGTTTCGGATCTGAAAAATGGGCCAATGATTCCTTTGGAAGAAATGGCGGCCCAGACCAGTACTTTTCGAGGATGCAGGGACGATGGGACTGCAACATGGGGCTTTTCGGTTCCCCATATGCGCCAGTTCTGTTTATTGACGAAGCCGTCCAGGTAAAAATAAGCTTCGTCAGTAAACCAAATGCTGCCCGCATGCATATCGCCGTCATCAATCTGGTGCACTATATCGTTAGCGAATGTCTCTCATGCAGCAATGGTAGCGGCGCTGAGGGGTTGCCGCGTTTGAATTTTGTATGGATAGAGGTGTAAACTCTGGCGCATGAGACGATACATGGACGTTGGCGTCATTTGGACCGCAGCTGCAACACGGCGAACGGAAACCTGAGGCCGCTGTTGGATCACCTGCTGCACTAGCTGCGCGTTGCCCTCTGTGGTTGCCGTACGCGGTCGCCCTACCTTTCCAGCACATTCATCCGTCACGTTCCCAGTCCGTTGAAATTTTTCAAACAGATCCTTTATTGTATCGCTTTTCGGTCCTTTGGTTACATTAAACCTCCGTTGAAAACTTCGTCTTGTTGCAAAAACACTGTGTTCTAGGCGGTGGAATTCCAACACCAGAAAAATCCTCTGTTCTAAGGAATAAACCATGTTGTCCACAGCACACTTGCACGTTGTGAACAGCACACGCTTACAGCAGAAAGACGACGTACAGAATGGCGCACCCACAAACTGCGTTGTCTTCTATATCTTTCACATCACTTGCAGCGCCATCTGTTGTTGAAAATTGTAACTACTGTAATTTCGAAAGTTTGTCCGCCTGAAAATGTACTGTTGTCCCAAGCATATTGCAACAAACGGTGTATTTCTATCGCTGCTCGTTTAGTTTTTATTGCCGTTTCAAATATACTGGTCATTTTTTAAACACCCTGTAAATTACTCATGCCTAATCCATTAATAACCATACCGACCCTGCGCCGATGCGGGACAAAGGCACAGGAAAAAGCAGACTTTAACTATTTTAGTATTCATTATTAAACCTGCCCCTGCACTAGAAACATATGATAGAGCATTTTAGATTGACTGAAATGCATGGTATAAAATGCAAGCATCAGAAGAATTGTCTCTGATTAATTTGCCAGTCTCACTTTTTAACCGAAAGATGATTCGATGGATAAAGTCTGCAGCTTTCTCATTCCCGATAGTTTCTGACAGTAGATTTCAGCGAATCTGACACAACCGACAGAACAATATGTTTTAATCTGGAATAGTTTTTAATGCAACAGCCAGAGAAGTCACTCGTGATGAAAACAGGAGCCAGGCTGACGTTCTAAACAACGTGATTCATCCACGCTGGAGGTGTCATGCAAAACTGTTCGTTGTTGGTGGCTTGAGTACTGTTTCTCAGTTACGGAAGCTCGTCAAGTAAAACTTAAAGAAGAGAAATAGAAAACTTGCAACTAAACTGAGAGATAATGCAAGAGATCTGGTTTGTCATGAAAGCGCAAGAGGCTCAGAAAAATATTATTAAAATCTGTAGTGGTGATGCTACCGGGAAAGAGCACTGTATGTCCGAAAAAAACGCTTAGCTTTAAAATTACTAGAGAGGCCGTTCCAAGACACGGCAAAATGTTTTGGTTTCACATACGTGAAACTCGTATACTAAACACGATGGATAAATTAGAAGAATCCCGCATTTCACGCAGGAACTCCACATTAATATGGTGACTTATGGAGTGCGAGTGTCAGAGTAGATTTAGATGACAGCCAAAGTCACTGCGAAGAAAAATTCCTGCAGTGGACCATATCTCTTGATTTTATCGGCTGTACAAGTTTTATACTTTTGTGTTGTAGTTCATTGTCGTTTCTACACACTGCGTTGGATTTTAAGACAACAGACGTCCAATCAGAATTATATAAGGGTTAGAGGAAGGTCGGTTGGTGCTGGACAGCAGATTGCACAAGACAAGAGCTCTCTTCAGACTCTAGCAGTAGCGACAGCAACTGTAGCTGTACAGGAGCGATACAACTCACGCGATATTGCATCAAAATGATCGTGCGTTCCAGAGTGGTAATAAGTTATTTGATCCAGTGAGATTTTAGGTGTACGCACGCATCTTTAGAGAGCTGTCTTTTCTTTATATGAACTAATATTATCTTTTACTGCAGCATTGTCGATATTGTAGGTTGTGGCGATGTCTATCGGAAATAATAACAATGGGAATCTTATGCGATCACAGCTGTACGTTCCGGTTTTATCGGACAAAGCAAATTCATGTTATACCGCAGAAAACATATGATACAAAATCTAATATTTTTACAGATTTTTGTTTAACAGGCAAAGATGAAGAAACCAGGTCAGGGATGACAATAGCATGAACGAAGAAAGAGTCAAACTTTCTGAAATGACAATCGGACACGCGAGTAAAAAATATTCAATTTCATGAAGTACCTTAAATTTTCGTTGCGGTTTCGAGTTTGCAGTCGACTTCTTGCACGATGTTTCGGCTGACAACTATTCAGCCATCTTCAGATCAGTTTTACATTCAGTGAAAATAGCTGAATGGTTGTCAGCCGAAATATCGTGGCATGACATCGACTTCATCCAGTTGCAAACCCGTGACCTCAGGAAATATCCATTACGCCAGGAGATCTTAGTACTTTAGGTGGTGGACTTAAAGATTTGCAGGAACACCAAGAGGAGGCCATGAAACCTGTTTTAACTGTGATGAATAGGAAACTATGGTTGATCATGTTAAAAATTTAAGCAGCCAGCTTATGTCTTTGAGTAAAGATGAACTCTTAAATCCAGCAACTGAAAATAAATTGTCAGTTCAGTAAGATGAAAATGAAAGCCTATAAGACTTTTAGTACACTTTTACAAAAAGACAGAAATTCTTAAGGCTGACAACAGCTGAATCCACGAGTTTGCAGTGACCAGTAGGCTTTAGCAAAGAACAAGTTGATATCATCTTTGACGAATTAGGTGGAGTTGTTACCATTTACATTTAAGCTAAAACTTATTTTCGACGGAAATAACGTTTTTACACATTTTAACTTCATGTCCGAAAGAATCCTCCGAATGCTTAAGCGATAAAAATGTAAAGGGTGGAAAAAAACATTTAAAAAAATCAACAAAAGTTTATTTCTATGACACCGATTTTTATTGTTCTATTAACTAACGTATCATACCACCTTTTGGGTGAAGAATGTTTAATAAAGCCTCCAGGAAATATTATAGTTTCAAAAAAGCTTTCGTGTCAGAAACTATCCAACCTACCCCTGAAAATCACACCACTCAATCTTTCTGCTCATGGTACAGCAACCTCTTGATGTGTTCAAAAAGCAACGGGCAGTCTCGGTTGCAAGATGGTTTTTTATTTAATTTGTGACGCGTTTCCCTCTCAGAGCATCATCAGACATCTGGAGGAAAAACAAGTTTCCTCAGTACAAATTAATGACCCAGGACTCAGCTATAAAGCTTCATTGCCAGTTAAACAAAGCCACTGGGAAACCACGACCTGAGTTGTGAAAAGAGCTTAACCAAAGACAAACTTACCGGGTAAAAATACTAGAGGACCATTGGCAATTGTGCAGAAAGTCCCGCAATTACAAAAAATTGCATGTCGTCCAATAAAATATACAGAACACAGCGTTGTTATGGCACACGTTTACGCTTTATACACCTGACCTATGTTTTAAACATGCCCTGCATAGTGTTAAGAGCGAATACGCGTAAACGCAGGTAACGTGTGTACGATTTTCTTCTTTCTATTACTCGCATACTCTGTGAACTAAGGTCTCTTAGCGCTCAATATATGTTCCTCTATCTCCAACCCTATTTACGTTGTTTCTTTCGTTTGTTCCGCTTATCGCTCTCCGCCTTGAAACACGTTTTTATTTATTTCCGTAGGGGGATGTGTCCTGTATATTTTACTGGGTGACGTGCCATTTTTAGTGACTGCAAGACTTTCTGCACACTTGCCAGTGGTCCTCCAATGTTTTCACCTGCTGAGTTGGTCTTTGGTTAAGCTCTTTCCACAATTCAGGTTGTGGCTTTCTAGTTGCTTTATTTAACTGACACGAAAGCTTTATTGCTGATTGCTGGGCTTTAATTTAGGCTGAGAAACTTGTTTTTTTTTCCTCCAGACACCTGATGATGCTCCTATGAGAGTGAAACGTGTCACAAATTAAGTAAATAAAGAACTATTTTGCAACCGAGACTTCATATGCTTTCTCCAACATTCCACTGTTCCTGAAAAAAAAATTCTTAATGCACGTTGCCACTTGCAGTTATTTAATATTGCTGTAAATAAACAAGTAAATCCCAGAATCTAAATCAGTGCTGTACTGGCCTTACATGTGTGCAGACTAAGAAATTTAGCTTCTGAACAGCATCGTAAAACATATTCAATGCTTCTTTTGAACTGTACCGTACACACCTACTAACATGTTACCACGGTAGGGCATCTTATGTTTCCCACGGGAGCTGACCTGTTTGCAACGCTCCACCCTTACAGACACTGATTAGGCGTGGAGTTACCAAATTAGGCCTTTCACCGCGGTGTTATTTAATTTTCGCTGTTACTGCCGCGAACACTGCGAGTGCCTCGTTTTGCATACTAATTTATGTCCGCCGCGCGGTATTTACATAGGACAACACTCCTAGCGCCGCCTCGTAACGAGGCCGCTTCCTTGAATTTCCTCGCAAGTTGTCCTCCACTGTCGAGATCTCTACAACATTTGGTACGTTTGTGACTGAACGCTTTCAGTTTGCAAGAGTACCTTAACTTATAATATCCACTGTCTGCCTAAATAGCTTCAACAAGAAAGTCAGAGTTCAATGGCTCTGAGCACTATGGGACTTAACATCGATGGTCATCAGTCCCCTAGAACTTAGAACTACTTAAACCTAACTAACCTAAGGACATCACACAACACCCAGTCATCACGAGGCAGAGAAAATCCCTGAGCCCGCCGGGAATCGAACCCGGGAACCCGGGCGTAGGAAGCGAGAACGTTGGTATCTGTTCAGAAAATGGTGTTTAATGTGTTATGGATATGACAAGGCGCAAATAAAAAAGAGCGAAATAGGATCATCATTGCAAATAAGAATTAAATGTGACTGAGCGAGGTGGCGGAGTAGTTAGCACACTGGACACGTATTCGGGAGGACGACGGTTCAAACCCGCGTCCGGCCTTCCTGATTTAGCTTTTCCATGATTTCCCTAAACCGCTTCTGGCAAATGTCGGGATGCTTCCTTTGAAAGGAAACGGCAGACTTCCTTCCCCACCCTTCCGTAATCCGATTGGACTGATGACGTAGCACTTTGGTCCCCTCCCCCAAATCAAGCAACGAACCAATTAAACATAATGTTTTCAAACAAATTATATTGTAAGGTATAATGCTTCTGCACTTTCTAATTTGTAATTTGTTTTAACTTCGTATTTATTTTTTATTTATAATGATAAACCTAACATGAACTCAGCTCCTATAAGAAACCGCACAAATTACCTCAAGACCCCAAACGGCACGATGATGTTGCTGGTTGGTACAGAATTTGAGTTGCTAAGCAACAGAAGAGAGACGAAAGTAATGAATAGTATCAGATTGGAAGAAAATATCGGACTGGTGGATAAGTCTGCCGTACCGGATACACTGACTGGCACTAGTGGTGATAAATGTCTTCAAGAACAGATTTCTACTGACAAAAAAGGTGGAACACAATTAGTGAAGTCTGAGACACAGCAACGAGGACTATGGAAACCCGAAGAAAAAAACACGGAAATATTTAAATTTTGTTCTGTTGACGGATATTAAACATAAAAAATTTGAAATTAGGGGTGCACTGAACAATCGAGTAAAAACATTTTTGTAAATCATTATCAAAAGTACCGAGATAGTTACAAAAACATGCACCGGCAGTCTGAGGTACGCGCCTAACCAACTGAGCCATCATTCCGGAAAAGATATGTTGTTCCGAAGTCTATTACACTTTGGAGGTTAATCACAAGTCAGCGTATATGGAACAGTTGGCGTCGAGGAAACCATATGATGAGTTTTGAGCGGTATAAGGATTCTTTTTCACTATTTCTTTAATACTGGCTCTAAGAGGAATGACAGAAACCTGGGCAATGCTAGTCAAATCCAAAAAAATTACTCAAATTCCTGTACTTTTCCAGTGAAAAGTCCTAAATTTCTGCAGTAATACATGCAGTAACTTCGTCCTCACAGGTGAGCTTACCTGTGCTAAAACATTATATATTTGCTGTCTCTTTTTGGAGTCAATCGTGCCTCCTAATGTTTGACGCAAAGAAAGCGTAGTTCATTTGCCTTTCATTATTTCATTGCGTCCCAGAGATGGAAATGGGCGTTTGGCTTCATTGGCCGGGAGGCCCCTTGCGGTGCAGGTCTTATTACATTCGACGCAACATTGGGCGACCTGCGCGCCGGATGGGGATGAAATGATGATAAAGACAACACAACACCCAGTCCCTGAGCGGAGAACATCTCCGACCCAGCTGGGAATCGAACCCGGGCCCGTAGGACGGCAATCCGTCACGCTGACCACTCAGCCATCGGGGCGGACCAAACCGACTTTTGCATCACATGGTAACTGTACTAGATATATCTATGCGGAAATGGTTATAAACGGATGGCATTCGTTTTGTTAAGAAATTTTGTGTGCAAGAAAATAATTTGAAATAAATACACTGTTGCAATAAGAAGACATGGCTTATCTGTCAGTACACATTCCTCACACAGAGAATTAGAAAATATGAAGCCCGACATAAATTTGTGATTGAAATACTAAAAAAACAAATTGCGAAATATTTTTCTTTGTAGGTACATGTCTGAAGTCATGGTACACACTGAAATACCAGTGACGCAGTTTTACAGTAAGGCCACTACAAACAAAATGGCGCAACCGCTTCGCTAAGCGGAGTATCGTATGGTAATCCGCTTATTGCGTTGTAAGCGGAAGAACGCTGCAACAATACACGCTGAATTGGCGTAAGAGTACAGCAACAATACACGATCATAAGCAACAGTAGCTCAATGCTTCCTGTGTGATTAAACGAGTTTGAATGGCGGAAAACGAAGTGGTAAACCGTCTCTCTCTGAAGAACCACAAAGTCAAGGAAAAGAAACCCTAGTGCGAGAAGACGGGGGTATCACAATCGACGGGATATTGGGAGAAATGGAAGTCTGTTAGTCATGGATCTGCACAAAGGCCTCTGCCTGCTGGGTTTTGCGATTATTCACATCAGTTGAAAAAGCTCGCCCAACCCAGGCACCTGCGACAGGTCAGTCCAGATGAGTTCCTTAGCTGCTTTATCAGCGCGGACGGGTCATGACTGTTTCCCTAGGATCCCGACAGAAAGGAGCAGGATAAGGGAACGTAATACTGATTTGTATCTTGGGTCTGTCGCGTTGCGCTGGTTATAATAAAATATGAGGCTTAGTAAAAGTGGCAAAAAAGGGAGAGCGTCATTGCAAGCTGTCCAATGCGGTGCTTTGCTCCACGACAATGTCCCACCTCATTCTATAGATTCACACGTAATGCTTCATTAGAATATCAGATTTTGCCTTATCTTCCTGTATTCTCCTGAGACGGTACCTAATGTCATCTTGCTCTCTCGTTAGATGACGAAACCTTGCGCGGCAGGCATTTGCAAGAAGAACTACGAGATGATTTTCGATGTGGAAAGCTTCCCGCAAGCCAACGCATGGTGCGTCGTCGAGGGTATCCTCTACCGCTACTAGTCATTTTCTTTTCTGTTGCACTGACATATAGAGCAAGGGAGAAACAACTGTCTTCTTCTTTCGCTTATGCCATAGTCCCGCAGCGATCGCTGGGTCGGCGTGGTTACAACGCATTTGACAAGGTTAGTCTTAGGGGTGGCTGGATGCCCTTCCTGCCACCACCCCGTACCCCCAGGGATGGGAACAGTGTACCCCAGCTGTCTGCATCTTGTGGGAATCGTGAAATAGTGCGAACGTGTTTCAAATGTCTGCGAGGCGTGTAAATGAGGCAGAACGTGGGGACCAGCCCTGTACTCACCTAGCGGGATGTGGAAAACCGCCTAAAGACTACATCCAAGCTGGCTGGCACACCGGTCTTTGTCGTTAATCCGCCGGGCGGATTCGATCCGGGGCCGGCGCGGCTACCCGAGTCCAGGAAGCAGCGCGTTAGCGCTCTTCGCTACCCTGGTGGGTCAACTGTCCATATGCCTCTGTACGAACATTAATCTCTCAGCTTTTATCAAAAAAAACCGAGCGAGGTGGCGCAGTGGTTAGCACACTGGACTCGCATTCGGGAGGACGACGGTTCAATCCCGTCTCCGGCCATCCTGATTTAGGTTTTCCGTGATTTCCCTAAATCGCTTCAGACAAATGCCGGGATGGTTCCTTTGAAAGGGCACGGCCGATTTCCTTCCCCATCCTTCCCTCACCCGAGCTTGCGCTCCGTCTCTAATGACCTCGTTGTCGACGGGACGTTAAACACTAATCTCCTCCTCCTTTTATCAAAAAATGTTCAAATGTGTGTGAAATCTTATGGGGCTTAACTGCTAAGGTCATCAGTCCCTAAGCTTACACACTACTTAACGTAAATTATCCTAAGGACAAACACACACACACCCATGCCCGAGGGAGGACTCGAACCTCCGCCGGAACCAGCCTCACAGTCCATGACTGCAGCGCCTTAGTCTCTGCTTTTATCCTCATGGTCGTCACGCGAATTGTACGTTAGCGACAGTGGAATCGGTCTGCAGTCACCCTTAAATTTCTCATTAGTGCTCCTCGGAAAGAAGGTCGGCTTCCGTCTAGTGACTTCCATTTGAGTGCCTGAAATATCACCGTAATACTTGCGTTTTGTTCGAAGCTACTGGTAATAAATATAGCAGCCCCCCTCTGATTTACTTCGATGTCTTCCTCCAATTCGAGCCGGCCGCGGCGGCCGGGCGGTTCTAGGCGTTTCAGTCCGGAACCGCGCGACTGATACGGTCGCAGGTTCGAATCCTGCCTCAGGCATGGATGTGTGTGATGTCCTTAGGTTAGTGAGGTTTAATTAGTTCTAAGTTGTAGGGGACTGATGCACTCAGATGTTAAGTCCCAGAGTGCTCAGAGCCATTTGAACCATTTTAAACCTCCACTCCGACCTGGTGACGATCCCAATAGGTCACCACTGACAGATGAATGTGCAGAGGAAGACTAACATCACCAGCAAGGTTCATGATGGCAACTTGATTTTTGTTTTTAAGCAAAACTGTACCATTACCCCTGATAGGTAACAAGGTGTCACAGCATCCAACTAACTGAAACATGGTATTAACGAGATCCAGTGCAACTAAATTAAGGTGCATTTATGATGACACGAACGATTTCGTTCAATGAACGTTATCAAGTGACACTCCCAAGTGTTGGTAACATATCGTAGCAGAATTGTGCCACCATGACTCTAGATGTGTAGCTTTCTTACGTAACGTCGACATTTGCTCGTTTTTGTTAATGACATCGGATCGCCGCCGTAACCCATTTGGTAGCGTTCCTACCTTCCGTGCAGAAGGACCCGACGTCCATTCCCGGTACCCCTCCGGATTTTTCTTAGGCAGGGACCTCTGGAACGCGGTCCAGTCAGCCTCGCGAGGCCAGATAAGGAGTTGCTTGCAAAAAGAATCAGTGGCATCACCAGGAATCACCTAGTGGCAACAACGGCTGGAGAGGTTAGCGGCATGCTAATCACACGTCCCATGATCATAGATCGCTCCTCTAACTGCCTTAGTCGGGCAGTCAGAGCAGATCTAAGGCCTAATATGCGACTGGTGTTTACATTGACGGGTCATGGTACAGGCACGGTGCTATGAGGATTTGGTGCGAAAACTTCTGGAAGTGTCACTTGATGATGATCATTGGACAAAACTGTCCCTGACCTTATATGAGTGCTGCCCTTTGTTTCTTTCTTTCTTTCTTTTTTCGAGATCTCATAGGTCTCAAAATGAAAACCACGCTGAAAACACGATGAAGTTTTGCTCAAGTGTGTCGTGCAGGGCCTTTAGTATGCCTGTCGATCACACACGTAGCACTTTTCACTTCTGAGCGGACACTGAGCACGTAAAGATGTCTCTGGGCATGTGTTGAAAGGTGGCTACACTGAGCCACAGCACCAGAGATCGCGCCAGAGAGTATTGTTCCGCCGCCTCCACTGGCAGTGATTATTGAGAGGTAGCGGCAGGCAGTTCTTGCCGAGAAGTTGTGGTGGGCACTGCTTGTCGTGAAGTCGTAGTGAGATGTGGTAGTGGAGAGTGTTGTTCCATGTTTTATGCAGTGGTTTGATGGGAGAGATAGCAGATGTTGTTCCAATGGAGATATTGTAATGATCTGAGTGCTTTTCGTCAATATATATGAAGGTAACAAATTCCCTGTTTTTTCTTTTTAATATTTCTGTATCTCAAATAATGCATCATTACAGGTTCAGTCAACAAAGCATCTGGCTTGTGTTCTTGTATTAGAGTGTAATTCTGCCTTCCTTACGCAATTATAGTATTTCTAATTTTCTTTTATCACGTCAGTATAATTGGTATTTAAAAATTCTTGTCTTGTTGAAGAAGAACCGTGCCAGATGTGCGTTGAGTCATACTACCACACACAGAACAGCTACACTTGTGCTTTGTTGGCTTCGTAGATTTTATAGTTGCTGGGGACTTAATTAATTAACTGTGTTAACGAAAATTTTGTTTCATTGTTTGTTATTATTCTATGCAGTCAGATTGCGTAATAATACTAGTCAGGGCAAGCCGTTTACGACACTTGCGTAATCGGACTAACAGCTACCAAAAATATTTGCATTATAAATAATAATTAAGCCCCCATGCACGTGGCGACCACTGCTTCGGATCGTCCCTTGGAATCTTCTGATTGTAAAAATAGTAGACAGTAGTATTGTTGTAGTAATTTGTAGTTTAGTAATTGTAGTCTAGATTGCATGTGTAGATTTGGTAATTGTCATTCTTCTAATGGTATTTCATAATTTAATTTTGTTGTCTTGTATACGCGTTTGACAATCTAGTGCAATTATTTCAATTGTTCGTTAATCGTGTTTGAGGGAAAGATCTCGTGTGAATGGTATTGTTGGAGATAAAGAGTCATTGTGTGTAATTTTCGTACAGTGACGAGTTTTGTATGCTTTGTAAATGATTACGCGATCGATGAAAAAGGCAAAAATGATGGATAGTCAGAATGACGAAATTGTTGACATGGTGAACTCGCCAACACAGGAGAACAGTGTGATGAATAATGAAGTGGAAAACAATGTAATAAGTCGGGAAAATAGTCCGGAACAATTTCAAAATTTTTCTCAATCAGAAAATTCACAGAATACGAGATCAACGATAGAAGATTCTGAGATAGTATCGAACACAGATAGCTTTATGGCAATGCAGAAGGAAGTTAGTTCTGCGGGAAATGTTAGGGGCGAAAAGAATTTCGAGCCGGCTAATATGGAGCAGTTGATGGGTGCAATATTAAATCTGGGATCACAGTTGGAATCTAAGTTTAAAACAGAGATGGGAACTTTGCGATCTGAAATTAAAACTGATATGGGAACAATGGGATCACAGTTACGATCTGAATTAAAAACAGATAGGGGAACAATGGAAACACGGTTAGACTCACTGGGATCACAGATGGGAACTTTGGCAACACGATTAGAAACTGATATGGAAACAATGGAAACACGGTTAGACTCACGAATAGGGACATGTTTCAAAAATATGAAAGATGAATTAAAGAAAGAAATCAGAGAAGAAGTACAACCGATTTTGAATTCTCACAATAATAGATTAATTGCAGTAGAGATTAGACAAAGGGAACAGGATAGAGAACAGGAAGAAAGAGATCGCGTGATAGTACAGAAATTTTCAGAGTTAAATTTACAACGTGCAAAGGATAAGGAAGAAATAATTGAGAGAATCGAGGAATCCGTACCAAATGACAGATTAAATAACCTAACACAACAATATGAACAGCTAGCTACCAAATGTGTCAATACTGAAACCCGAGTCGCGACACTTGCGGAAGACGTAAATAAACAGAAAGAACAATTAGGTGACTTATCGGAAAGAGTTGAGGAAATTTCAGATAAACTGACAAATCTTAGTTTACATGGGGACAGAGATTCGGATGATACAGCACCATTGCCATTTGCAGAAACCGAAGAGTATCAGAACATAAATAAACAAGTTGAAAATCAGGGAAAATTTAATGAACGCGTTAAAAGGGAAGTTGAGGCATTACGAAAGCAAGTCAAACAAACTGAAGGCGAAATCGTAGGAAAAGACGGCAAAAGAAATTTAGAATCACAGATAGCAGAGGGGTTTGAAGAAAGTAATTTGTTTCATTTACGGGATGCAACAGGAGAGCGCCAGGCGCGCGAACTTGACAATAATCGACATTCGTACTGGGACAGACGCGGTAGGTCTTTGTCGCCACGAGGCGAAAACTTTGACTATAAACACTTTTTGACTGTTCGGAAATTTAAGATCTTCCGCAATTCTAAGAATGACATACATCCATGTGCATGGTTAGACCAATTTATGTATGCACTTCCACCAAATTGGCCACTAAGTCACAAACTGGAATTTATGTGTGGATATTTAGAAAACGAACCGGCGACGCGGATGCGCGCACTCATTAGAGATTGTAATAGCATAAATGATTTTTATCATGCATTTCTATCGGCATATTGGTCCGAAAACACGCAAGACAGAGTCAAACACAGTCTTATTATGCAGCGTAATTTCAAACAGTCTGAGTTCCGCACGCCAGCGGAATATTTTGAAGACATGATTCGAAAGAGTCAGTTCCTTTCCAACCCTTACAGCCCGACTGAATTAATTCGCATTTGTTTAACTAAGCTGCCACAATCCATAAGACAAATTGCTTTAGCTGGAAGATGTAAAGACGACATCAAGACTTTTAAGACTTTGTTGCAAGAACTTGAGTATGACAACGACGACGGGACTTCTTGTAACTTTTTCAGTAACAGTAATTACAATAGATTTTCAGAGAAAAGGGATAGTGATCGGAACGGGCTTTATATGGGTAATTTTAACAATGACAGACGTAACAGACTGGACAATAGATACCACCCTTATGACAATAACAGACGTTCTAACAGAAATTACACAGACAATTATAATAACGGTAATTCGTACCGGAATGATCAATCATACGGAAACAGTAATCGGTATTATCAAGACAGAAATTGTTCAAACAGTAATAGAAAATCTTACTACAGAAATAATCAGGGTAGTAGATACAACAATAATTTCAGAAGTGACAGTCGAAATTACACAAGAAGTAGTTATGCAGACAGACAGGAAAACAGAAATTTTAATAACAGACACAACCAAGAATTTGCATCTAACAGACAGGAGGGACCTAATTGGCATCCTCCACGTGACAGAACTTCAGAGAGACAAGTGCAAATCGTAGAAATGGATCCGCGAAATGACGCGAATAATCAAAGACGTGACGCAAACAATCGACAATGACTAGCAGCTTCGGCTTCTGGCAGCAATATAGACGGTTCAGAAAGTAATGACACTACGGCTTTACACTACGTACGCCTGGAAGACATGAGAGACATTTTGCTAGACGAAAAGGAAAATAATGTAGACGCATTTTTACATCCTGTTATTGAAGTATGTGTGGGTAAGAATAAGTTCACTGCAGTTTTAGATTCTGGGAGCCCATTGAATGTCATTAGTGAATCAGTTTTTCGTATATGTGAAAGAACTATTGCCTGTCCTGTGTTACCTATTTCTAAAACTACAATTCGAGGAGCGATTTCTGGAAAAAGTATAGAAGTTAAACAACAGACCAACCTAAATTTCAGTTGTCAAGGATACGAATTTTCTGCTAATTTTATTATTGTTCCATTACTCAGTACACAAATTATATTAGGTATGGAGTTTATTAACGCACATAAGGCAATTTTGAACTTTAAAGAAGGATGTGTGAATTTGACTGTTGCCGGAATGCCGAAATGTTTGAAATTTTTCGAGTGTTTAACAAGATCTGAGTCAGATACAAAATGTTTAAGGTTTCTTACTTCTGATGTTTTCGTTGAGCATTATGACGACAATGTGTTTATTCATGACAATGACAATAGATACAGAGACGCGATGGATGATATAATTAATAGCGAAGAAGTAATTAATGGAAAGGTTAAGAAAGCTGAAGTGCCAGATGACGTTGCAAGAGAAGATCTGCACCAAATTTTGACTTCACATGCTACAGTGTTTAGTCATCACACGGGAACTATACAAGGCTTACAATATTTATTTAAAGTAAAAGAACACACACCATTTCGCGGGAAAACGTACGCTATTCCTTTGGCTTACAGAGACAAGGTTAAGAATAAACTTCAGTACATGTTAGATCAGAGCATTATTGAGCCTGCAGTCAGTCCATATACTAGCCCATTACACGTTGTTCTTAAAAAGGATGGGTCAATTCGTTTGGTTCTGGATTCCAGACAGATAAATAATATCATCATTCCTGAAACTGACCGTCCACAAAATTTAGATGAACTTCTTCAACATTTTCATGGAATTAAAGTTTTATCCACGATTGACATGCGCGCAAGTTTTTGGCAAATAGAACTCCACCCTGATTGTAGAAAATACACTGCCTTTTTAGCCTTTGGTAACTGTTACCAGTTTCGGAAATTACCGTTTGGACTTACTGTATCTTCTGCAGCATTCATTCGTAGCTTAAATGAAATTTTACCTGTTTATCTTCGTGACAATATTACTTCATATGTTGACGATATTCTTATTGCTAAACATTCTTGGAGTGAGCATAACAAAATTTTGGATTCATTATTACGTATTTTTGCAAGATTTGCATTACAGTAAACTTGGAAAAATCTGAATTTGGACGTTCAGAGGTGAAATTTCTCGGTCACATTATTTCTACAGAAGGTATTCTTCCTGATCCAGAAAAACTTGACGCTATTCGTAATTATGCTGTTTCTACTACAAAACGTGATGTTCGCAGTTTCCTTGGTGTCTGTAATTTTCTTAGACGCTTTGTTAGATTGGACGATTTGGCCACACCTCGTTTATGTGAACTATCTGGAAAGTAATTTAATTGGTGTTGGGATGAGAAAGCTCAATCAGAATTTGAACAACTTCGTGATGCTTTAGTGGCTGCTCCACTTCTTTCACACCCGGATTTATCTAAAGATTTTTGTCTGGCGACGGACTCATCATACAAAGGCCTAGGTGCTCATTTATTTCAAGAGATACGAGAAAACGGCGTTGTAGTGCAGAAGACTATTGCATTTGGAAGTCGTGTTCTCTCTAAATCATAAAAGAATTATTCGATTACGGAACTTGAAGCTTTGGCTGTTGTTTGGGCTTTTACAAAATTTCGGACATTTTTGTTTGGCAGACATACTAAGATTTACACCGATCATCGAGCTCTGGAATTTCTTATGTCAACAAAATTAACTCATGGAAGATTGTCACGATGGGCGCTGTACCTACAGGAATTTGATTTTAGTATTGTTTACATACAGGGTTCTTCAAATATTGTTGCTGATGCTTTATCACGTGCACCTATGGGTTTGAAACAAAGTGCTGAAGAGGACTGCAAGGAAAACAATTATTGTTTGATGTATATTCAAGGTGTTGCGTTTGAGAACTTTATTTCGTCTTCACCCCAGGACATCGCTAAGGAGCAAAATAAGGATCCAATCTGGAAGGACATTAAGGAGAAGTGGAGGAGAAAGGAAAGCGTAGCGATCAGACAGTATTATTTAGTTCGCAATGACATTCTTTTCAAACGAAAATCGGTCGACAGCTGTGTTTGGTTAGTTTGTATTCCTGATGAGTGGGTTAATAAGCTGATTTGGTATACACATTTCAGTTATGCACACTTTGGTCCCAGAAAATGTTTTCATAAATTACGGGAAAATTGTTACTTCAATAATATGGAAAAACGTATTCGATCTGATCTGGCCAAATGCAAATTATGTCAAAAGGCTAAGCCGCCAACAATTTCTCACAGAGCACCGTTGTTTCCTATCATTCCAGCGAAATTAAAGGAGATGGCTGAAGTCGATTTGTTCGGTCCAGTGATTCGATCTACTAATGGTTTTGCGTACTTTTTCGTAGCAGTGGAGTTGACATCAAAATATGTGTGTTTTACACCATTACGCAAAGCAACAGCTCGCTCAGTATCTAATGCTTTCATCAAACATTTTCTTAAGGAAGTTGGTCATGTTGATAAGGTTATATCAGATAATGGATCACAGTTTCGTTCTAAAATTTGGCTTCGTACTCTACAACGTCGTAAAATTAAACCAATTTTCATTTCACTTTTTCACCCCCAATCTAACGCTTCAGGGAGATGGATGAAGGAAATCAATAAATTGTGTCCACTTTATTGTCATCAGAATCACAGAACGTGGGATCAGTATCTTCATATTTTTCAAAACATTCTGAATGAACTTCCTAATGATTCAACTTCTTTACCGCCTCTACTGATATTAAAAAACAAAGCACCGACAAATCGCATTTCTGAAATCGTTCCTTTTCCGCCTTCACGGAATCTGCGGCATTCTGAAGTTGTGAACATGGCTCTGCAAAATATTGCATCTGCGGCTGCTAGAAGAGAGAAATCAGCTAAACGTCCTGGTCATTCGAAAATTTTGTCAGTTGGTCAAAAAGTGTTAATTAAGTCTCATCGTTTGTCTCACAAAGGAAAAGGTTTGTGACGGAAATTTTTTCTGCTTTATAACGGCCCATATAGAATTCGCAAAATTATTCATGATAACACTGTCGAAGTAGAAACTCTGAAATCACGACGCTCTAAGGGAATACATCATATATCAAACGTTAAAATTTTTGTGGAATGACATACTTTAAAGAAACTGACAGCTACACGTAAACACGCAGAGAATACAAGGGTACCGCGCTGTGTTTTGGCGGCGGCATATACTCAAAGCAACAGTCAGGTCTGCGCGCCGCACAGGGCAGTCGTTGATCGAAAACAATTGCTTCCTACGTCACGCGCCTACAGCTGATCGAGCGCTCAGTGTGAATGCACTGACAGCCATAAATAAATACACAGTCTAAGTTCTCCGATTAAATTCAGTATAAAGCTATAATGACTTGATGAATTATGTTATTAACATTCAGTATTTTTCAGGATACGGTTCTATAAAATATTTAAGAACTTTAGGTAAATTCTGTGCGTGTCCGACGTTAAGAGGACTTGCTATCGAGAAATTTTCAGGAAGAATGTAATTTCCAAGAAGAAACTAATAAACTAAAAAAAAGGTAACTGTTAATTGAGTTTATTTTTCAGGTAACATATTTCCACTTAGGTACCTACTTTAGACGTAATTTGCTGCTCACGATTACGTGATTCATACTTTGTGCTAATTTCATGTTCTTTGAATTTACTTGTGAAGCGACGTGCTTGCGTACGATAACTGATTTTGACAATGATTATTAATGAACTGGGTTGTAACTTGTGTATATTACGCATCGCTTGGCTGCACTGCTTTTTCACTGATGTCATATTTTTTAATTATGTGCCTGCTGTGCTTATTTATTTAAATTATAATTGTCACTTGATTAATTGTGCTGATGTGGTTAGGTATGTAAGTTATACTTTGTGATTTATCTGCTTGCGCCTTCATGTTTACTTATTAAGATTACATATGAACATTTATTTGCTTATGCTGATATGATGCTAATGACCTGTTTATTACGTAAGATATATGTTTACTGCTATGCGTATGGATTGCATATTTATACATTTCTGTTTGTTGTCATAACTACTCTTTAATTTGGTATATAGCAATGCTGATGTACAGTGTACGAACATAGAGTTTAGGTTACACTATGGTATTAGTTACAGATTGTTCGCTTGGCGGAGCCTCGTTATAGGAATTGTGCTGCATCCACTTGTTGACATTCTGTTCTCTACTGGTATATTTACTCGCTATTGCTTGTTTTGCTTACGCTCAGTGCTTTATATTTTAACATAAGAAAATGAACTGCAGTAATTCGACGAGCGACTTTAGTACAAGAAACGTCATAGAAGTCATATGAGCTGGAGGTTTTATGGAAGCTGTATAAATTTATGCTAATAGGAAGGAAGCTAACGACATGACATACCAAAACTAGATTTAGACCATTGACAGTTATTACACTGCATTTTTCGTGAGCAATTGAAATAGGAAGTGACACTTGACACAAGAAATACTCCACATGTTTGCTTTTGTTTGCCATAATTCTGGAAGTAGTGTACACACTGTGAAATATTATGATCATTCACACTCCGTAATCGTAATTAATTACTGAGAGTTATTCAAACTAAGTCTGTTAGAGGTCATGTATGCATTTCTTTGTTTATAATTCATAATGAGTAGAAGATTTGGCTCAGATGGATTACACAGAGGTTGTGTGTTGACAGTGTGTCTTCGGATTGTATGGGATGATGAGGTTTGCATTAGGATTTTATCTGTACTTGTTCGGGGAGACTGACTAGAGGAAAGAGTTGTTATGGAAGTGAAATGATATTGGTAATAAGGTTTATATGTATTAAGGTTTATATGTATCGACGTATTGAAGAGGTATTATTGAGGTATTATTGAGATTATGTGAAGTTGATGATTATTGGAGTTTTGGTGGACAAGAGGTAAGGTAAATGATATTGATGTTAAGTTTTATATGTATCGATGTAAGAGATATTATTGAAGTATTGAGATTATGTGATACTGATGATTATTGGAGTTTTGGTGTATAAGAGGTAAAGTAAGTGAGGTGCATATTTTTTTTTTTTTTTTTTTGTTGGTCTATATGGAACAAGGAGGATGAAGATAGCAGACTAGAACACTAAGTGGAAGGAAGATTGTCTCCACACACACTTTGTTAAATCACTAAGCAGTATGTACCTTTTTTTGGAGAGAGGAAGCATTTGCATATCTTGGCACACTGACAGTTGTTCAGTAACAGTACATTTTGATCTGGCTTGGCAAACATTGGTCTTGACATGATGACTATGACGTTGACTTAACTATTATTGACTGTTATACATTGCTGCCACTACCACTTGATACACATGATGAACATCAAACCTTTGACAGAATTGCATTTACACAGTAACACTATTCAATTACACAGTAGTACTTAATGTGGATGAAAGATGAGTGAGTGTGTTTTGTGTGTTTTCCTTTCCTAATCCTGCCCACCTACTTCCTAAATATTATTTTATTTGTTTGTAGTGGCTTGCACTGACACCCATAAATATTATAGGTTTACTGGTATTTGTGTATTTGTATTAGTTAATATGACAATTATCTGACATCATTTGTGTGTTTGTTATAATTTGTATGTTTAGTGTAAAAGCATTTGTATGTGGATTCAAACTATTGTTCATGCCTGAACTGTCTGATTAGTGAAGGTGAATATTTAGAACTGTTACCTGCACTTTTCAACATGATGTGTGACACTTAGAAATGTTTAATTTCTGCTGACGAACTGTGTGATCAGTGATAGTAAATATTATGGACTGTTACTTGTACTTTTTCTACATGGTTGGTGCCACTAGGACATGTTTAATTTCTGCTAATAAACGCTGATGAACTGTGTGATTAGTGATAGTGTATATTATGGACTGTTACTTGTACTTTTTCTACATGGTTGGTGCCACTAGGACATGTTTACTTCCTGCTTATAATCTCTGATGAACAGTGTGATTAGTGATAGTGAATATTATGGACTGTTACTTGTACTTTTTCTACATGATTGGTGCCAATAGGACATGTTTACTTTCTGCTTATAAACTCTGATGATCAGTGTGATCAGTGATAGTGAATATTATGGACTGTTACTTGTACTTTTTCTACATGATTGGTGCCACTAGGACATGTTTAATAAACTCTGATGAACAGTGTGATCAGTGTTAGTGAATATGATGGACTGCTCTCTGCACCTGCTCATCATTGCTGGGTGCAATTGATGGAACTGCTTTTATTGAAATGATGTCACCTGTTGGAGTCTGCACCTGTTCCACAATGCTGGGTGCCACTGATGGAACTGGTTCTGGTGAAATGATGTCACCTGATGCTGTCTGCACCTGTTCAACAATGCTGGTGCCACTGATGGACTGCTTCTACTGAAATGATGTCACCTGATGGTGTCTGCACCTACTCAACATTGCTGGGTGCCACTGATGGACTGCTTCGACTGAAATGATGTCACCTGATGGTGTCTGCACCTACTCAACATTGCTGGGTGCCACTGATGAACTGCTTCTGCTGAAATGATGTCACCTGATGGTGTCTGCACCTACTCAACATTGCTGGGTGCAACTGATGGACTGCTTCGACTGAAATGATGTCACCTGATGGTGTCTGCACCTACTCAACAATGCTGGGTGCCACTGATGAACTGCTTCTGCTGAAATGATGTCACCTGATGGTGTCTGCACCTACTCAACATTGCTGGGTGCCACTGATGGACTGCTTCTACTGAAATGATGTCACCTGATGGTGTCAGCACCTGTTCCACAATGCTGGGTGCCACTGATGGACTGCTTCTACTGAGATGATGTCACTTGATGCTGTCTGCACCTGTTCCACAATGCTGGGTGCCACTGATGGACTGCTTCTACTGAGATGATGTCACTTGTTGCGGTAGCACTTGTTTCACAATGCTGGGTGCCACTGATGAACTGCTTCTACTGAAATGATGTCACCTGATGGTGTCTGCACCTACTCAACATTGCTGGGTGCCACTGATGGACTGCTTCTACTGAGATGATGTCACTTGTTGCTGTAGCACCTATTCAACATTGCTGGGTGCTACTGCTGGAACTGTCAACTACTTGTTTCTTGAACTATGGAAAAGATTTATGTGAATATTTGTATAAACTGATTTTTTGTGTATTACTGTTTGTGAAAAGTTATGAGACTCTTACCTGTACATATTCGTCATTGCTGACGCTATTGATTGAACTGTTTACCCACATAATAATTGTGTAAACTATTATGTAAAGTCACATGTATGAAAGAATTTGTATTGCTTAGTGTATTTTATATATTAAGCTATTGAAAGGTCAGTGCAAAGCCAAAATTTTATCTAGTTATATGATATTTACGTATTAATATTATCTTTTATTTTTGTCTGTATTTTTTTGACGAATTTGGTGGTATTTTCACCACCAATGCTGGCAAAAATACCATCAAATTCTAGCCCGTGGAGGAGGGGCATATGAAAGGTGGCTACACTGAGCCACAGCGCCAGAGATCGCGCCAGAGAGTTTTGTTCCGCCGCCTCCACTGGCAGTGATTATTGAGAGGTAGCGGCAGGCAGTTCTTGCCGAGAAGTTGTGGTGGGCACTGCTTGTCGTGAAGTCGTAGTGAGATGTGGTAGTGGAGAGTGTTGTTCCATGTTTTATGCAGTGGTTTGATGGGAGAGATAGCAGATGTTGTTCCAATGAAGATATTGTAATGATCTGAGTGCTTTTCGTCAATATATATGAAGGTAACAAATTCCCTGTTTTTTCTTTTTAATATTTCTGTATCTCAAATAATGCATCATTACAGGTTCAGTCAACAAAGCATCTGGCTTGTGTTCTTGTATTAGAGTGTAATTCTGCCTTCCTTACGCAATTATAGTATTTCTAATTTTCTTTTATCACGTCAGTGTAATTGGTATTTAAAAATTCTTGTCTTGTTGAAGAAGAACCGTGCCAGATGTGCGTTGAGTCATACTACCACACACAGAACAGCTACACTTGTGCTTTGTTGGCTTCGTAGATTTTATAGTTGCTGGGGACTTAATTAATTAACTGTGTTAACGAAAATTTTGTTTCATTGTTTGTTATTATTCTATGCAGTCAGATTGCGTAATAATAGTAGTCAGGGCAAGCCGTTTACGACACTTGCGTAATCGGACTAACAGCTACTAAAAATATTTGCATTTTTTAAATTTAAAATAAGCCCCCATGCAGTGTGAAGTGGGTATTGCCATTCGATTTCTTCATGGTGGCGGTCCCACCTGATTTCATGCTTCCCACATGACCTAATTGTCATGTGGCATTGGTGCAGGAACTTTGAACCAGGCCATACAGAGATTCATGATGCCGGCTGTAGGGGAAGGAAGTGAGAGTCTACAACTACATCATACAACGCAAGCCACCTAATGGTGGCTACCCTGCTCCATTAGCGAATGGCGCATGGGAAGAATGACTGTCGGTAAAGCGTCTGTACTGACTCTACTTTCACTAATTTTCTCTTTCTGATCATAACGCGAGATGTATGTGGGAGTAAGTAATATGATGTCCGACTCCACCTGGAAACCGCTCCCTCGAAATTCCAGTAACAAACCTCTCTGTGATGCACAACGGGTCTCTGGTAACGACTGCCACACCTACCGATGATGTTGTTCAACGAATAGAGGACATACTTCGAGAAATACGTCCACGAACACCGATTTAGAACAAGCGAAGAAGAATGTTGTCAAGCATTGTTCGTCTTTGAAGGGATTGGTCAGCTGTACACTGCAGCTGCAACAAAGACACTCCTGCAACGTTTCCGATGGGAAGTGTTTGATCACTCACCAGGAAGCCCAGACTTGGCTCCCTCTGATTTTCATCTCTTTGCTCACATGAACCGCTGGTTATGAAGACAGCGCTTTGGCATATATTGCGAGCTGCAGACCACCGTAGGGAACTGACAGAGAGGGCACTGGAAAGCTGGTAGCACGCTACGATAAATGTCTAACTTGGTGTGGCGATTATGTAGAGAAGTATCTGGAAGGTGTAGCTAAATGCTGCAAACAAAACATCCCTGATTTTCTATGTGGTTTCCATTTTGGAACCGATCGGAGGCCGAGAAACCAAGTAGTCCTCGCAAATGTCCTCAGTAGGGCAGTGATGGTTCCTACAAATATTAAAGTCCGCAGCTCGTGGTCTAGTGGCTAGCATTGCTGGGCCGGGATCACGGGGTCCCGGGTTCGATTTCCTCCCGGATTGGGGATTTTCTCTGCCCGGGGAACAGGTGTTTGTGTTGTCCTCATCATTTCATCATCATTCCTAACAGTGGCTCGATTGGGTTGTTTAAAATTTGGACTGTGCAGAAATTGGAACCTTGTACGGGCGCTGATGACCGCGCAGTTGAACGCCCCACAAACCAAATATCATCGTGTTACAAATATTAATACGAACCACCTGTGGAGCACAAATATTCAAAACTATTAACTGTAACTCTACAGGGTGTTTCAGAAGTGATGGACAGTATTCAGGGATGTGACAGGAATGATCATCTGAAACAAAAACGTCAAGAAAATATGGTACCGTAAGAGCTATGAGCACTTCTTCATTAGAAGAGTTGTTGTTTCAAAGTAGCGAAGGTGAACAAGAAGAGCTGTGTGTCCTCGGAGTCTTTCGCGACGGCATACATGAATAAAACGTTCTCGGTTTTCCAGCCGCGTCAATTCGAATAAAATCCTCGAGCTTTCGATGGCCATCTCCGCCGTCGTCGTCAGGAGTTTACTGACTGCCGGGGCTCGCTCGCCACGGACCTTTAGTGGGGGTGGACTGCTACCCGTATGTGTATGGAGTGTCCAGCCTTGCGGCTTATCCTGCCGAATCTGAGTTGGTGAGAGATAAGGACTTCGTGGTATGTTTGTCCTCTGGGCGATCCGTCAGTGGAGGCCGTCACTGGCTAACCGATCCGGTCGACTAGCAGGTCTGGCCATCGGGTGGATGCTCGAATGTGAATTTTCCTCCCAAGCGTCCGTATTTTTGGATTGTGCGAAACTTGCGTTTTCTGATAGAAGAGTTATGCTGTCTCGCGGAATCGTTCGCGCAATCGTTGTACTCCGGCCATCTGGTATGCAACCGCCTAAAGGAAGTTCGATCCACGTGGAGGGCAAGCCGGAGGGCTCGATTTTGCAGGGTCTGCAGCTTCTGGATGTGATCATCAGCAGCATTCCCGATTGTCGCGGCTGTTACGGTCTCTCGCTTATATAGGCATTATGACATCATCAGCAGCCAGTCCGATCGATCCAATTTGGCGCGGTCGCGTAAGTCGACCCGGGCAGCTAGCGGAGCTATTGGCCATGGCAGCACCGGTGACGTCAGGTGCCGGCCGGAGTGGCCGTGCGGTTCTAGGCGCTACAGTCTGGAGCCGAGCGACCGCTACGGTCGCAGGTTCGAATCCTGCCTCGGGCATGGATGTGTGTGATGTCCTTAGGTTAGTTAGGTTTAAGTAGTTCTAAGTTCTAGGCGACTGATGACCTCAGAAGTTAAGTCGCATAGTGCTCAGAGCCATTTGAACCATTTGACGTCAGGTGGCGCCAGGAGCAGGCGCCACGTTTGAAACTGCCGCTCCCGCGTCGCGCATCTCTCTCTGCTTTCCTTCGATGTTCAACGCCCGTCCCCATACCCTGATGAATGTGTATCTCTGCTCTCTGTTGAAATTGTTATTGTTTAAGCGAATCTCGGCTGCTTCCTTTATAACGGAGTCCCAATATGTAGACGCATGAGCCAACACTTTTGTATTTTATAAATGTATTTTATGTCCGTTTTCTAGGCAATGCTCCGTTATGGCTGACTTGTCAAGCTCCCTCAGTTTTATGTGGCGCTTGTGCTCAGTACAACGCTCCACAAGCGTGGGAATTGTCTGTCCAATGTACATGCTGCCACATTCACAGGGTACACCATAAACACCGGACACTCGAAGAGCAATGTCGTCTTTAACAGGGCGCAACATATCTCGTTTCAAAGTAGCTGTGTTTCAAAGTAGCGAAGACGAACAAGCGCTCATAGCTGTTAAGGTGTGCATTTTAGAGCACCTGTTTACTGGACTTTTTTTCCATACTACCACTTCGCAAAATATGGAAAGTCGCGCGGGTCCAGCGCATATTGCGACGCGCACACCATACTTCGCACGCGCCGACTGGCGACGCTCTGCGCTGACAGAACCGAAGCGCGCGCAACCTGTTATCTTTCTCAAACGATTTTACAGAAACCATTCAGTGGCAATATTTGATTTTTGCCTTACTTGTAGCGTTATATGTCAGCTTCGTGTCGAAGTGCCCATCATCTCGCTAATGACCATTCTCATTTTGGTGTACACATTTTAGTAAGACACTACGCAAAACTCAAAAAGTTTGCAACGAAAATTAGGGGTCGCTATGATTTTGCGTTTGGTGCGTATTACACCATATGTTGCTGAGTATTAAATTTAGCTAATATGCTGAATTTTTGTTTAGACTTGGGAGGAGGTCTCTATCTGCCTCCGATCTCGAGAAAATGGATCCCATGTAGCGCGCTCACTTCCGATCTCACGCCCACGACTAGCAACTTCTCTCTTATCTCCTAAACCGCTCGAGACATCGAAACAAAAGTATGGCGAATGATAGCACACAAGAAGGAGAGTGTTTTGCCAATTCTTAAACACACGGAACTTTCTTATCTATGGCGATATATCAGTACTTATACTTCTTTTTTTATTTATTTCACTCCAGTGACTGTAATTTTTTAATAGTTATCGACAGCTGGCGAAACAATAGCTTCCTAGTACGAAAATAAAAATGAAATTTCTTCTTTTATGTTACTGCAAACCGATACTATGAGGTTTTTCGTAAGCTATTGAGCTCTGTGGTTGCCAATTACTTGTTTAATGAGGCCCTCTGTTTCGGAATTCTGTCTCAATAGCTGCTGTGATATGAGTTTGGCAAATTACATTGTGACAAAGCAAGTACAATTAAACCAGTCACCAAGAGAAATGTGGCCTTTGCTCATAAATGTTCATGCTTCTTCGAATGACAAAAGGTTAACAACTCACACAAAAACAGATTGGCAATTCTGTTGGAATTTTGGTGGAATCCCCGTAATCCATCGTATTTTTATCACTGAGCGACTGGAATGGAAACTTACCAAAGGATTTTATTCCTTCTCTTGATGTGAGCAGTATTAAAATAATGACGAGCGTTCCTTCAGGCGGAATGATAGGCACGTGCCAGATACTGTTTACTCACCTAGGGCTTGCCAAACTGACAATGCGTGATCGCGAATAAAACAGTTGTTATTAAGAAAAATAAAGAATTGATCTGTCGCACAACACAATGATCAGTGTATTGTCAGCAGCGAAGGATAATGCGCGAGACAGGAATGCACAAGCTAGCCATGTGTGCCTTGTGAAATGGTTCAAATGGCTCTGAGCACTATGGGACTTAACTGCTGTGGTCATCAGTCCCCTAGAACTTAGAACTACTTAAACCTAACTAACCTAAGGACATCACACACATCCATGCCCGAGGAAGGATTCGAACCTGCGACCGTAGCGGTCGCGCGGTTCCAGACTGTAGCGCCTAGAACCTCTCGGCCACTCAGGCCGGCGTGCCTTGTGAGATGCAGTTCGAAAAACATTGTCATGAAAGTAGATCTGCCTTTGTCAGCAGCACATTTCAACAAATTAATTATATCTAATCATAACACTCTTTTAGGATATTCCTACTTTCGTAATAATACCGACCATTTTCTTCATTTGTGTTGCCTGTTGTTGTATAATTAGTTTATTAATGCTGATTATGTCCATGCAACAATTGAAATGCTTTTTCTCATCACGGCGAACCAATTAAAACATTATTATTTGTGACTGCTTTTCGACTGCTTCTAGCTTGCAGTGGAAATATGTTGTTCACATGCATGTAGTACAGTGTGTCGTATTACATTATTACATCCATATCAGAGTAATCACAGTGAGACTTCTATACTTAAGATCTTGGACGCTTTGTACCAGAAGCACAAAGGGATCACACCTGTGGAGATTCCCTTCCTAAATTTTTGTAACAGATCGTACAGATACGCCAGCATACCAGGCAGCGAAAAGATAACCTTGTATTACTTTCCTACCTTGATTCTTAATCACATGATTTTATAATATTCCTTGCTTCCTTATTCACTACCCTCTGTCCCTTCTTGCGATCTGAAAACGTCGCGGAGGCATATGATACAATTCCAGCGGCCAGTGTCTGATCAGTTACTGAAGTATGCATTTTTCTTGACAGAAGAAAAACAAAACAAAACAAAACTATACAGATATAAATAAAAGAAAAGTGTAATGTACTAACGAAGAAAGATGGAGATTTTAAATGGCGAAAAACGAAGCACTACCCAAAGGCAATGAGATTTAGTACACAGTAAGGCAAAATTTATCGTATGGGCAATACTACCACTGCTCATATGCACCGTTCCGTTGTGAGCAAATGGCCGGGCTACTTTTCCGCTCCCCTCCTCAAATTCCCACGGTGCTAGCGAGGCAAGCGCGACGCGCAGCGCGAGAAACTGTGCCTCAACCACATCGCCGCGTGACCTGGCGCAGCCGCGTGTCGCGTCCCAGTCGCGTCGCGTTGCAATTTGCGCGGTCCCGTTTGAACCTGTGATGTTACAAAAACGCGCGCTGCACTGCGTCGCGCCACACGTGCTATACGCGTCTCAATTTGCGCCTAGCCTCGTGTCGCGTCCCAGTCGCGTCGCTTCGCAATTTGCGCGGTCCCGTTTGAATCTGTGATGTTACAAAAACGCGCGCTGCACTGCGTCGCGCCACACGCACTATACGCGTCTCAATTTGCTCCTAGCCTAAGGCTAGGCACAAATTGAGACGAGTATAGCGCGCGTTTTTGTAACATCACAGGTTCAAATGGGACCGCGCAAATTGCGACGCGACGCGACTGGGACGCGACACGCACCTGCGCCAGGTTGCGCGGCGTTGTGGTTAGGGTGGGCGTTTTGGAGCTTGTGTTTTCTTGACGTTTTTGTCTCGAATGATTATTCCTGTCATATCCCTGAATATTGACCATAACTTCTGAAACACTGTACATTCAGCTAAATGTTAGTATCTGGGAGTATGAACACGGCGCCAGTAGCAGTGACAGCCATTAAATGGGCGCCAGCCGCCTCGTCTGTGTTGCCGGAGTGTGGACGCCGGCACTGGCGGAGGAGCGCAGAGTCTGTATTTGTCGGGGCCTGACCGCGCGTTGCGTATGCAGAGCGCGCTGACAGGACCCCCCCCCCCCCACCCCCTCCCCACCCCGCGCAAGTTAACTGAGGCCGGGCGGGCGGCATCAGCGTGGCAGCCCTGCGGACGGCCGGCGTTATGGATGGCCGCGCCCTGACCAGCATGGCTGCCGCCCGCAGACGGCTGCGCCGCGTCGCCTTGCTGCCCGCCGACACTCTGCCGACACGTGCGACCGGCAGATGGGCTTTCAAACACCATGTACAAACGGAGCCAGGTGAAAAAGCGGTGGACTGGTAGACGGTGGAAAGGCGGGGAGCAACTGACAAGGGAACCTCCCCATCGCACCCCCTCAGATTTAGTTATAAGTTGGCACAGTGTATAGGCCTTGAAAAACTGAACACAGATCAATAGAGAAAACAGGAAGAAGTTGTGTGGAACTACACTCCTGGAACTGGAAAAAAGAACACATTGACACCGGTGTGTCAGACCCACCATACCTGCTCCGGACACTGCGAGAGGGCTGTACAAGCAATGATCACACGCACGGCACAGCGGACACACCAGGAACCGCGGTGTTGGCCGTCGAATGGCGCTAGCTGCGCAGCATTTGTGCATCGCCGCCGTCAGTGTCAGCCAGTTTGCCGTGGCATACGGAGCTCCATCGCAGTCTTTAACACTGGTAGCATGCCGCGACAGCGTGGACGTGAACCGTATGTGCAGTTGACGGACTTTGAGCGAGGGCGTATAGTGGGCATGCGGGAGGCCGGGTGGACGTACCGCCGAATTGCTCAACACGTGGGGCGTGAGGTCTCCACAGTACATCGATGTTGTCGCCAGTGGTCGGCGGAAGGTGCACGTGCCCTTCGACCTGGGACCGGACCGCAGCGACGCACGGATGCACGCCAAGACCGTAGGATTCTACGCAGTGCCGTAGGGGACCGCACCGCCACTTCCCAGCAAATTAGGGACACTGTTGCTCCTGGGGTATCGGCGAGGACCATTCGCAACCGTCTCCATGAAGCTGGGCTACGGTCCCGCACACCGTTAGGCCGTCTTCCGCTCACGCCCCAACATCGTGCAGCCCGCCTCCAGTGGTGTCGCGACAGGCGTGAATGGAGGGACGAATGGAGACGTGTCGTCTTCAGCAATGAGAGTTGCTTCTGCCTTGGTGCCAATGATGGTCGTATGCGTGTTTGGCGCCGTACAGGTGAGCGCCACAATCAGGACTGCATACGACTGAGGCACACAGGGCCAACACCCGGCATCATGGTGTGGGGAGCGATCTCTTACACTGGCCGTACACCACTGGTGATCGTCGAGGGGACACTGAATAGTGCACGGTACATCCAAACCGTCATCGAACCCATCGTTCTACCATTCCTAGACCGGCAAGGGAACTTGCTGTTCCAACAGGACAATGCACGTCCGCATGTATCCCGTGCCACCCAACGTGCTCTAGAAGGTGTAAGTCAACTACCCTGGCCAGCAAGATCTCCGGATCTGTCCCCCATTGAGCATGTTTGGGACTGGATGAAGCGTCGTCTCACGCGGTCTGCACGTCCAGCACGAACGCTGGTCCAACTGAGGCGCCAGGTGGAAATGGCATGTCAAGCCGTTCCACAGGACTACATCCAGCATCTCTACGATCGTCTCCATGGGAGAATAGCAGCCTGCATTGCTGCGAAAGGTGGATATACACTGTACTAGTGCCGACATTGTGCATGCTCTGTTGCCTGTGTCTATGTGCCTGTGGTTCTGTCAGTGTGATCATGTGATGTATCTGACCCCAGGAATGTGTCAATAAAGTTTCCCATTCCTGGGACGATGAATTCACTGTGTTCTTATTTCAATTTCCAGGAGTGTATAAAAAAAAATAAGCAAAATATACAAACTGAGTAGTCCATGTGCATGTTAGGTAACATCAAGGAGAGTGCGAGCTCAGGAGCGCCGTGGTGCTGTGGTTTGCGTGAGCGCCTGAGGAACGAGAGGTCCTGGGTTCAAGTCTTCCCTCGAGTACAAAGTCTATTTTGTTTATTTCCGCAAAGTTATGATCTGTCCGTTCATTCATTGACGTCTCTGTTCACTATAATAAGTTTAGTGACTTTGTTTTGGAACCGCACCGCAAAACCGTGCGATTAGTCGACGAAAGGACGTGCCTCTCCAATGGGAACAGAAAATATTTGATCCCTAGGTCATAGGTCAACCACAGGATTCCTCCACAGGAAAACATGTCTGATATATTCTATACGACACTGGCGACGGCATGTGCGTCACAAGACAGGAATATGTTGTCGACCCACCTAACTTGTACACTTGGCAAATGGGTAAAAAAATTCTTCTGCCTTGCCCAATTTAGGTTTTCTTGTGGATGTGATAATCACTCCCAAAAAGTGACGAAGACATAAGAGTTTGTCACATAAACTGAAAATAAAAAGTTAAACTTTTCACTCGAGGGAAGACTTGAACCGAAAACCTCTCATTCCGCAGCTGCTCACGCTAACCACGGGACCACGGCACTCGTGAGCTTACACTTTCCCTGATGTTACCTATCTTTCGCATGGACTACTCAGTTTGTATATTTTGCTTATTTTTTCATAGTTAAACACAACTTCTTCCTGTTTTCTCGATTGATCTGTGTTCAGTTTTTCAAGGCCTATCCACTGTGCCAACTTGTAACTAAATCTGAGGGGGGTGCAATGGGGAGGTTCCCTTGTGAGATCACTGCCCACCGAAGCAAGTTTGCACCACCCCAAGTGAAAAACGACGCAGTTGCTACAAATGGCAAAGGTAGGTAAAACTGTGAAACTCAGGATAGAATTACAATTGTCAGTTAGTCCTCTGACCGGTTTGCTTCATCCCCCAACGGATTTATCTCCCATAACATCTACATCTATATCCGGATCCCACTCCAGCTACTGCCAGGTCTGGGTGCTGACGACTCCTCTCCATTTGGCTCGGTCCTCCCACCACTTGTCTTCCTCCACTTTCAGAGATGTCACACCTCTCCTTTCCACACATATTCTCACTCCCATTTTCCAGCGTGTTCTTGGGCGCCCTCTAGGTCTTTTCCCATCCACCATTAGTTCTTCCATAACTTTGGGGAGTCTCTGCCCATGCATCCTCTTAACATGCCCATACCATCAATCTATTTTTTTCAATTTCTTCTCTCATACTTTCTTGTTCAAGGTCTTTTCCAATCTTTACATTCCTTACTCTGTCCATTCTTGTTTTTCCCTTAACTGCTCTGAGAAATTTCATTTCCCCTGCTTGCAGTCTGTTCCAGTCCTTTCCTGTCATTGTCCATGTTTCTCCACCATAGGTGACAATAGCGAAGTAATAATTCTTATACATAAGGAGTTCTGCTTTTTCTGAAACTTCCTTATTCCAAATCAGGTGTTTTGTTGTTTGGTAGAAATTGCCTCACTACTATAACCTACTATTAATATCGTTAGTTATTCTTCCATCCCTAGATATTTCAATCCCTAAATAAGTGAAACTTTCTACCACTTTGAGGGGTTCTCCATTCAAGGTAATATTTCCGTTGATCCCTTTCTCTCTTCCAAATCCCATTACTTCACTCTTATCTTTATTTATTTTTAATCCATACCCTTTCATTATTTACTTCCACGCATCAAGTTGTAACTATACATTTACTTCTTTACCACCCCATATTACCATGTCATCTGCAAAAATCATCTTTTTGTCTTTTTCTTTTACTATACCTTTAACTGCCATATTCATTCCCTCCATCACAACATTAAAAATTGCAGGAGATAGAATACTTCCTTGCTTAAGTCCTTGTCTTATTTCGAAGTATTCAGAGTTCCCCACTGGTGTTCTAATTCTACAATTGTGTCCTCTGTACATTGCCTTATTACATTAATATATCCATCTTCTACACCTATCTTCTTCATTTCTTCCCAGAGTCTTTCCCTGTTAACTGAGTCATATGCATTTTCTATGTCTATAAAAACCATTATCACCCTTTTGTTATACTCCCAACTTTTTTCCATCAGTTGACGGATAGAAAATATCAGGTCGATCGTGCTTCTTCCTTTCCTAAACCCATGCTGTTCTTCACTTAGCTCCTTTTCTATCTTTTCACTTATTCGATTTAGTAAAATTCTTTCAAAAATCTTGGCTGTATGACTCATAAGGGTTATTCCTCTTTAGTTTTTACAAAGTCTTTTATTGCCTTTTTTGAAGATGAGAACAATGTCTCCTCCCATAACATACAGTACGTAAAGGGAGATGAAAATCTAATAGTCATGGGGGACTGCAATGGAGTTGTAGGGGAAGAAGAAAAGGTTACAGGAAAATATGGGCTTGGGACAAATAATGAGAGAGTAGAAAGACTAATTGAGTTCTGTAATATATTTCAGCTAGTAATAGTGTATTCTTTTTTCAAGAATCACAACAGGAGGAGGTATACTTGTAAAAGGTCAGGTGATACGGGAGGATTTTAGTTAAATTACATCATGACCAGACAGAGGTTCTGAAATCAGATACTGGATTGTAAGGCGTACCCAGGAGCACATAGAGACCCAGATCACAATGTAGTAGTGATGAAGAGTAGGCTGAAGTTTAAGAGATTAGTCAGGAAGAATCAATACGCAAACAAGTTAGATACGCAAGTACAAAGGAATGACCAGACACGCTTGAAGTTTTCTAAGGCTACAGATACAGTAATGAGCAATTGCTCAGTAGGCAGTACAGTCGAAGAAGAATTGACGTCTCTGAAAACGCCAATCAGAAGTTGGAAATAAAAACATACGTACAAAGAAGCTAACTGGGAAGAAACCATACGTAACAGAAGAAATACTTCATTTAATCGATGAAAGGAGGGAGTACGAAAAAGTTCAGGGAAACTCAGGACTACAGAAATACAGGTCGCTGAGGAATGAAAGAAATAGGAAGTGCAAGGAAGCTAAGAGGAAATAGCTGCATGAAAAATGTGAAGAAATAGGAAAACAAATCAATGTCTGAAAGACTCATTCAGCTTAGTGGAGAGTCAAAACAACATTCGGCGAAGTTAAAAGCAAGGGTGGTAACATTACGAGTGGAAGGGGAGCTGTTGAATGCAGAGGAGAGAGTGGATAGGTGGAAAGAAGGCCTCTACGAGTGGGACAGTTTGTCTGATGTGACAGACAGGAGTCGAAGAGATTGGTGATCCAGTACTAGATTCACAATTTAACAGAGCTCTGGAGGACTTAAGATGAAATAAGGCAGAAGGGATAGATAACATTACATCAGACTTTATAAAATTACTGGGGAAGTGGCAACAAAACAACTGTTCGCATTGGTGTGTAGAATGAATCTGGCAATATATTATCTGAGTTTCGGAAAAATATAATCCACACAATTCTGGACTGCAGGAGCTGACAAGTCGGAGAATTATCGCACAATCAGGTTAACAGCTCATGCATCCAAGTTACTGGCAGGAATAATACACAGAAGAATGAAAAAAGAAAACCGAAGATGAGTTACATGACTATCAGTTTGGCTTCAAGGAAGATAAAGCAACAAGAGGCAATTCTGACGTAATGGAAGAAAGACGAAAGAAAAATAAAGGCACGTTCATAGAATTTGTCGACCTGTAAAAAGCATACGACAATGTAAAATAATGCAAAGTGGTCAAAATTCTGAGAGAAATAGGAGTAAGCTATAGGGATAGATAGCTAATATACAATATATACAAGACCCAAGAGGGAATAATAAGAGTGGACGACCAAGAACAAGTGCTCGGATTAAAAAGGGTGTAAGACAGGGATGCAGTCTTTCGCGCCTACTGTTCAATCTGTACATCGAAGAAGCAATGATGGAAATAAAAGAAGGGTTCAGGAGTGGAATTAAAATTCAAGGTGAAAGGATAACAATGATGTGATTCGCTGATGACATCGCTATCCTGAGTGAAAGTGAAGAATAATTACATGATCACTGAAAGGAACGAACAGTCTAATGAGTAGAAAGTATTGAGAAGTAGAAGAAATGAGAATAGCGAGAAACTTAACATCAGGATTGATGGTCACGAAGTAGATGGTGTTAAGGAATTCTACTACCCAGGCAGCAAAGTAACCAAAGATGGATGGAGCAGAGAGGATATCGAAAGCAGAATAGCACTGGAAAAAGTGGCATTCCTGGGCAAGAGAAGTCCATTAGTAGCAAACATAGGCCTTAATTTGAGGAACAAATTTCTGAAAATGTACGTTTGGAGCACAGCACTTTACGGTAATGAAACATGTACTATGGGAAAATCGTAACAGAAGAGAGTCGAAGCATTTGAAATATGGTGCTGCTGACGAATGTCGAAAATTGGATGGACTGATAAGGTAAGGAATGAGGAGGTTCTGCGCAGAATCGGAAACCAACGGAATATGTGAAAAACACTGACAAGAAGAAGGGACAAGACGATTGGACATCCGTTAAGACATCAGGATATGGTTTGCGTGACACTAGATCGAGCTGTAGAGGGCAAAAACACTGTAAAGGAAGACAGAGATTGGAATACATCCAGCAAATAACTGACGAGTTATGTTGTAAGTGCTACTCTGAGATGAAGAGGTTGGCACAGGAGCGGATTTCATGGTTGACCACATCAGACCAGTCAGAAAACTGAGGACTCAGAAAAGAAAAATAACCCTCATCTTACAGGAGACTTGCTTAAGGAGATAATAGGAATAAAATCTCATTACTGTGTACTTTTTTATCTACGTTAATTACAGTTAACTGAAAATACCATCACTGACGCAATGAACGTACCGTTTGTAATGTATCTTACAAAATGTGCTGAATCTGACGGGCATCAACCTCAGTGCAGGCATGACGTCGAAGAATACGATTCTGACGTACCGTTAGAAATATCCCTGGTGTATTTCGAATCAGATCACAGGCAGCTACAACTCTGACAACTAATTCCATCTCCATATCCACTGGGGTCTCGTAGACAAGTGATTTTAGATATCCCCATAGAAAATAATCAAGAGGATTCAGGTTAGGTGATCTCGCAGGCCATGGAATAGGACCTCTCTTTGCAACCGAACGACCAGGAAATTCAACATTGAGGTGGTTGCGGACATCCACACTGAAATAAACACTCGTCGTGACGGCTGATACTTGTTAGGAAATCGTCCCTGTACAGCTTTTCAGCAGTGTGAGCACTGCAACGTACTTCCCCTTAGTCAAGGTGGACGTCAGTGAGTTCTGCGAAACTGTACCTATACTGTTCCATCGTATTGTACTGCACGTTTCTGAATAGCACTGGATAATGAATGGGTCTGTCGTTCCCAGAATGAGATTTCCACTCTGCAGCGGAGTGTGCGCTGGTATGAAACTTCCTGGTAAATTAAAACTGTGTGCCGGACCGAGACTCTAACTCGGGACCTTTGCCTTTCGCGGGCAAGTGCTCTACCAACTGAGCTACCAAAGCGCGACTCACGCCCGGTCCTCACAGCTTTACTTCCGTCAGTACTTCGACTCCTACCTTCCCAACTTTGCAGAAGCCCTCCTGCAAAAATTTCAGCACTACCACTCCTGAAAGAAAGGATATTGGGGAAACGTGGCTTAGCCACAGCCTTGGGGATGTTTCCAGAATGAGATTCTCACTCTACAGCGGAGTGTGCGCTGATATGAAACTTACTGGCAGATTCAAACTGTGTCCCGGACCGAGACTCGAACTCGGGACCTTTGCCTTTCGCGGGCAAGTGCTCTACTAACTGAGCTACCCAAGCACGACTCACGCCCCGCTGTGGCTAAGCCATGTCTCCGCAATATCCTTTCTTTCAGGAGTGCTAGTCCTGCAAGGTTCGCAGGAGAGCTTCTGCAAAGTTTGGAAGGTAGGAGACGTGGTACTGGCGGAAGTAAAGCTGTGAGGATGGGGCGTGATTGGCGCTTTGGTAGCTCAGTTAGTAGAGCACTTACCCGCGAAAGGCAAAGGTCCCGAGTTCGAGTCTCGGTCCGGCACACAGTTTTAATCTGCTAGGAAGTTTCGGGTCTGTTGTTGATTCGTAGCACATTCTGTCATGGGACAATGTAAATACGATACAACAGAGCCATCTTAACAAAAGCTGCATCATGACTTCCTAGTAATCAGGCTTATCTTCCTTGTTTCCTTGCAGGAAATAAAGAATTTACATGCAAATAAACAGCACAGTACGTGTAAACTTGTACGCATGTTAGTTGTAAATGAGCTCGAAAACAGTAATGCTAGACAAAGCGGTAGACAAGTTTACCTCCATATCTCTTTAAGCTGGCTTCTCTGACCCCAGGTTCCTTACCTCAAATTGTTCAGTGGAGCATGCTCTATGTCCTGTTACATTTTTGCACGCTCTTACGGAAACACAGTGTATATTCTGCGAGTATTGCAGAGTTACTGACACACACACACACACACACACACACACACACACACACACAGAGAGAGAGAGAGAGAGAGAGAGAGAGAGAGAGAGAGAGAAGGGAAAGAACAGGACTCGGCACCTCGCCATTCGTCGGGCACGTGCAGCTGAGCCCTGCTTGCCTCGCTGTCAGATCGATGGAGGAGCAGAGGCGGCCAGCCGTGGCTGGGGGAGGGCGGGCCTCGCACCTGGCACCGCTGCACACTGCACACTGCACCACTGTACAGCGTCCCAGCCCGCACTGGCTGCACGCACAGTTACAAGCCAAACAGCCACGGCAAGGACTGGCTCCTAGTCTTGTGTACCACACAGGTGATGTACGGAATGTCCCATTAGTCATAACACTGCTACCGAGTGACGTGATCAGCTTTGGGTGGCCGAGCGGTTCTAGGCGCTACAGTCTGGAGCTGCGCGACCGCTACGGTCTCAGGTTCGAATCCTGCCTCGGGCATGGATGTATGTGATGTCCTTAGGTTAGTTAGGTTTAAGTAGTTCTAAGTTCTAGGGCATGATGACCACATAAGTTAAGTCCCATAGTGCTCAGAGCCATTTGAACCATTTGATCAGCTTTGAGCTACGCAGTCGTTTGCACAGATCCTCTGAATATGGATACGGTGTAAACCTCAAAACGCCGTTGTTAACGGAACGATTTGTGCCGCCACTTTAATTGGTAGCTGCGCTCCTTAGCTGGGGCAAGCTAGTTTAAGCACACAAATCCTCTCGCTCGTCGCTGAATGGTTGTCATTTAATGGCGGTAACTTCGGGAGTACAATAGGGAAGTGTTTGCCCCCATTCCTGTTCACTTATTGTGTAGGTCTCTGGTGCCGTAACTGTCTTAGATCTAGTAGTGTCATCCACAAACATCATTACAACGCATTACAAGGCTTCCGACATATTTATACAGGGTGGTCCTTTGATAGTGACCGGGTCAAATATCTCACGAAATAAGCATCAAATGAAAAAGTACAAAGAACGAAACTCGTCTAGCTTTAAGGGGGAAACCGGATGGCGCTATGTTTGGCCCGCTGTATGGTGCTGCCATAGGTCAAACGGATATCGACTGCGTGTTTTTAAATAGGAACTCCATTTTTATTACATATTTGTATAGTACGTAAAGAAATATGAACATTTAAGTTGGACTAATTTTTTCGCTTTGTGATAGATGGCGCTATAATAGTCACAAACGTATAAGTGCGTGGTATCACGTAACATTCCGCCACTGCGAACGGTATTTGCTTCGTGATACATTACCCGTGTTAAAATGGACCATTTACCAACTGTGGATAAGGTCGATATCGTGTTGATGTATAACTATTGTGATCAAATTGCCCAACGGGTGTGTGCTATGTATGCTGCTCGGCATCCTGGACGACATCATCCAAGTGTCCGGACCGTTCGCCGGATAGTTACGTTATTTAAGGAAACAGGAAGTGTTCAGCCACATGTGAAACGTCAACCACGACCTGCCACAAATGATGATGCCCAAGTAGGTGTTTTAGCTGCTGTAGCGGCTAATCCGCGCATCAGTAGCAGAGAAATTGCGCGAGAATCGGGAATCTCAAAAATGACGGTGTTGAGAATACTACATCAACATTGATTGCACCCTACCATATTTCTATGCGCCAGGAACCGCATGGCGACGACTATAAACGTGCCACTGGGTACAAGAGAAATTACGGGACGATGACAATTTTTTACACGCGTTCTATTTAGCGACGAAGCGTCATTCACCAACGGCGGTAACGAAACCGGCATTATATGCACTTTTGGGCAACGGAAAATCCACGATGGTAGCGACAAGTGGAACATCAGCGACCTTGGCAGGCTAATGTATGGTGTGGCATTATAGGAGGAAGGATAATTGGTCCCTATCTTATCGATGGCAATCTAAATGGTGCAATGTATGCTGATTTCCTACGTAATGTTCTACCGATGTTACTACACGATGTCTCACTACATGACAGAATGGCGATGTACTTCCAACATGATGGATGTCCGGTACGTAGTTCGCGTGCGGTTGAAGCGGTATTGAATAGCACATTTCATGACAGGTGGATTGGTCGTCGAAGCATCGTACCATGGCCCGCACGTTCACTGTATCTGACGTCCTCGGATTTCTTTCTGTGAGGAAAATTGAAGGATATTTGCTATCGTGATCCACCGACAACGCCTGACAACATGCGTCAGCGCATTGTCAATGCGTGTCCGAACATTACGGAAGGCGAACTACTCGCTGTTGAGAGGAATGTCGTTACACGTATTGCCAATTGCATTGAGGTTGACTGATATTTTGAACATTTATTGCATTAATGTGGTATTTACAGGTAATCACGCTGTAACACCATGCGTTCTCAGAAATGATAAGTTCACAAAGGTACATGTATCACATTGGAACAACCGAAATAAAATGTTCAAACTTACCTAAGTTCTGTATTTTAATTTAAAAAACCTACTTGTTACCAACTGTTCGTCTAAAATGGTGAGTCATATGTTTGTGATTGTTACAGCGTCATCTAACACACAGCGAAAAAAGTGGTCCAACTAAGACATTCATACTACTTTACGTACTACACGAATATGTAATAAAAATGGGGGTTCCTATTTTAAAAAAGCGCAGTAGATATCCGTTTGACCTATGGCAGCACCATCTAGCGGGCGAACCATAGCGTCATCTGGTTTCCCCCTTCAAGCTAGACAAGTTTCGTTCTTTGTAGTTTTTTCGTTTGACGCTTATTTCGTGAGATATTCGGCCCGGTCACGATCAATGGACCACCCTGTATACACTGGTGTCCAAAATTAAAATAACAAACGGAAATTTTGCAAGGTTGCGTTTAATTTGCCACAAAACAGTAGAATCAGGAGATAGTAAAGTAGAAACAATATAAAACGTAAACAACTGGAACGTGCATAACTGTACACGAAAACGTTCTTCGTTTTCTCGAACTTAACGGATTTGCACACACCTTCCGACTACTGGTTAACGCGCTCAGTATGGCGTGTGACCACCTCTGGCAGCAATGCAGACCTGACAAATGACGGGGCATGCTGTGAATGATGTCATCAATCTCATGTCGAGGCAGTAACAAGCGTTCTTCCTACAGCGCTGCTCACAAGTCTTTGGGAGTGGTTGGTGGATGCTGACGTGATGCAACACGTGTCCCTAGTGCCTCCCAGACGAGCTCTATGGGACTCAAATCGGGGGAGTGAGTAGGCCACGCCATGCGTCCAATATTTTCCGTTCCCAGGAAACATCAACCACCCGTGCTCTATGATGTCGAGCATTATTGTCCAGCAATACGAAGTCTAGGTCTCAGGGCATCGCAACAACGGTACATGAAGTCCCAAGATCTCGTCACGATTCCTGAATCAGTTAAACCTTGCCAATTTGACCGTATAACTTCATGATGAGGTGTTTGAGTGGTCAACACTATCCCTGCCCACACCATTAGCGATCCTCGATATCGGTTTCTTTCCACAATGCTTGGTTTCCGAAATAAGTCCCACTTTCCCTCTAGACGCGAATCCGTCGAAAATCACTGTACAGATCAAATCAGGACTCTTCTGTGTAAAGAACATTGGCCCACTGTTCGACCATCCAGCTGGCATGCTGACAGCTCCAATCTAGACGTTCCCTTCTGTGAAGACGCGTCAGAGGTACACGTACTCACTCCGGTGTTGGTGAGTCCTATGGGACCAAACTTCTGAGGTCATCGGTCCCTAGGCTTACATTCTACTTAATCTAACTTAAACTAACTTACGCTAAAGATAACACATACACCCATGCCCGAGGGAGGACTCGAACCTCCGAGGGGGACAGCCGCGCGAACAGCGGCAAAGCGCCCCTGACCGCGCGGCTATCCCGCGCAATCACACAGCAGGTTTCCGACAGTAAAAGCCACTCCCCTGAAGCCTTCTGTTCACCGTTTACGTCGATACAAGACGTTCAGTGGATGCTGCGAGGTCAGTTGCCAGTTGCCGTGCAGTACTAAGGCGGTACCGTCCTGCCCTTACAGCCAAACAATGTTTCTCTTTTTCTGATTTACACGTTGTAAGACGTGTACATTGCCGGCGATGGGCGAGGCATGACAGAATCTCTGACCAGAGAGTAGTATGTAGTTAGTTGTTGCTTGTCGCTAGTCGGCGTGAGTCTGTAGTAGTCTTCAGTCCGTGCTAGTCCGTGCTAGTAAGCTACTCGACGGGAGTCGGCATGCGTCGGCTGTGTGCTCTGCTCGCGACTCTGGTCAGGACTCTGGAGGATGAGTATTGTTGTAGAAGGTAAAGAAGCAGCCTTGCGCATATTAAATAATGTATGTTAATTGTAATTTAATTTGTTCCAAAAAAATTCCCCAATAATAATTTTTATAATATAAAGCAACTCTTTTAAAGAAAAACATTCATTTCAATTAAAAGAATATTTCAAATGCATGAACATTCCTTCCAATAATCAAAAAAAAAAATATACACCAGCATTGCACGAAGCTGTGTCGAAAAATTCCAACTTAAGAGCAGATATAATTGCGGTTTTTATTGAGGTAAGAATTTTTGCTTTTTTTTTATTCAGAATACAGTGCCGAAGGGCAGCGCTGCTGTCCTCATAAAATTTATCAGGTTACTGAACTTTTTTCATTATTTTGGTGTTTAGGAATTTTTCTGTTTCGAACTTGACATTAAATGAGAAAACAATTTTGTGGGAACATTAAATGTGAATGCATTTCTGCACACAGACTATAAATGGGAGCCAATTTTGTTCAGAGGTTACATTAAAACTAATTTTGTTCAGAGGTTACAATATTTAAAATTCATTTAATTATTATTCTTTGGGGAGGTTACACTTGGCTCCATTTTCATTATTAATTTTTTGTGGGGAGGTTACAACGTAGTTGGCCGCTTCATGATCTTCGGTATACAGTTTCGATCTTTGAAAACTGTCGCCACATACGAAAAACAACAGAACAATTCACGTTAAGCCATCGGGCCACGTCAGTCTGCAACTGTCCCGCTTCCATTCTTCCTGTGGCCATCCATCGCAGAGAGTCTGTTAGGAGTTTCCTCTGTTTCATACTGCACCGTCTGTGACTGTGTACACAGCGATTTTGGATATGGGACTACATGGCAAAAACTATCCCGAATGATAGGTGCCCTGACGTCATTGTTGACATGGTTGTTCGTTGACCGGAATGCCATGTTTCGTGCAGGACACTCTCGTATGGACATCTACTGACACCTTACATGATTTAGACGTAGGACTGGAAATAGTGGTTTGTGCAGTTTTGAGACAAAAACCTTGATAATAAGTTATACCAGAATAACAGACGAATAAATTTCCTCATAACCACAGACCTAGAATACACAGATGCGGGGCTGCGACCATTTTAGCGCCAGCCAATCAGCGACGAGAGCATGGAAATGTAACGTAGGAGTGGCGTTCAACAAGAAACGTGACATTTTTCTCTGAAAGCAGGTTGGTTTTATTCAGGGTACCAATGCCCCATAGTGTTCCCCACTCTTTCGGCTAGAAAGCCCCATTTTTCAAGAAAATCTCCGTTCAGTGCGACGACTTTACTTCACATAATTGGGAGGGTCTCTATGCCCGCTCCTCCAATTTTCTGAGGATGGCATAATACACCTCAAAACTGATCGTTGCACCAGAACAGATGGAATCAAACAATAACCCTTTCGAAGTCCCGTAAGACTTTCGTCACGACTTTGTCCACTGAGTGTGCGGCTTTCGGAGCATAGATGGTGTGGTACCATCCGTGCATTGCCATTTTGTCTCCATTCGAAGAGCTAATCCCATGTATCATTACCTGTGAGGATGTCCGACAAAAAATTATCGCGATCAGCATAGTAACCGTAAGCAATTCCGCACAAATGGTCCTTCGTTACTGTTTATTGTTTTCTGATATGGACCCCAGCGGGTATACGCCTTTGAGTACCCCATCTGGTGGTCTAGCGTTTCAACACTACCAGCAGATATGTCCAGTTGTGTAGTGAGGTGAATGACTGTGATCAGTCGATTACCTCGAACGACAGTCTCCGCACGATCCAACATTACAGGATTCACAGCTGCGTGCGGCCGGCAGGCACGTGGTAGATCGGGCAGGTTTGCACGATCTTGTTGCGATGATGATGGCAGATGCTTCGCCCAACGACTCACCGTGCTCTTGTTCACTGCCAAGTCTTCGTAGACATTCTGCAAATGCCTAAGAATATCTGCGGTGCTCTGGTCGTCCGCCAAAAGAAACTCTATGACAGCTCTCTGCCTGAAACGCACCTCCCTTACAGAAACATTTCGAGCCTATGCATAGCGACGCCACGTATCGGAACATCATGAAACTATAGTGGCTGAGCTGGAAATATACCACGATGTCCCACAACAAATTTCGCATTTTTTTCCGAGCGAAATCGACACACAAAAAAACTGCCTTGCAATACCTATTGAACAACCCTCGTACTTAATTAACCCAGCTAATAACTATTTTGCTAAGCATTGAGTTACTAATTACATTAGCCGCCTGTAATTAAATCAGCCAAAGCTAGACAAACTTTAAATTCCTATCTATTTCTGCTTACGTTAGACGCGACTTTTCCGCGATGTTTACTTGGTAAAATGAACTATGCTAAAAGTACCACTGTGTCACAATTTTTTAAAAAAATAATAAGCTGCATTGCAGTGACAGCAATGCAGTGAGGCTGTCGACATATGGTGCTGCAAGGTGAGACGTTATTAGTAATAAAATCTGACGATCCGATGTTATGCACAGTGAGCACGAATGAACTTTTATTCCAAGTACAGGACCAACAAGTGCAGTGGACCACAATATCTACAGCTTTGTCGAAGAAAACCTCACTACTCCACACACACCCAAATATTTTCGCTTACCAGACAGACATCAGCGAGCTGTTGTTTAGCGGGCTATACACTGTATAGTGAACACTAATGATTATCAGGTACCGATTATCCCAGGATGAGCCAAAAATATACGAACACTGTGCAGTGCGAGATTGAACAGAACCTGAGGACGTTTCGGACTCATGACGCGATGCAGAAAGCACATACGTGGAGCAGAGGTGGATGGGGAAGCATTCTAGCGACGATATAAGCCACAAACGGCTAAATCCAGTGACCAACGCGAGTGGAGACAGAAGGGCAGAGTGTTACGTTCAGGCGGCCGGCAGCGAGAATTTCACACGCAGTAGGGCTGCTCGGTTGCTCGCGTGTTACTGTTGTGAACATGTGTGGAATGTCTCTGAGGGACGGTGCACTGCCCGCAACTCAGTTTCATGTTCCATGGATCTTTCGCACGGTAAATCGTAATAATGCGGAACGAGTCACTTTACATTCACATTGCAAATTCTTTTGTAAATTTTAAAATTTTTTTTTAATGAACAGATGTGAGTTAGTAATTCCTACGCTGGAGCACGGAGTGGCCGCGTGGTTAAGGGCACCATGTCACGGATTGCGTGGCCCCTTCCGCCGGAGATTTGAGTCCCCCCTCAGGCACGGGTGTGTATGTTGTTCTTAGCATAAGTTAGTTTAAGTAGTGTGTAAGTCTACATTTGAACCTTTTTTTTAATTCCTACCCAACGCCATTTACATGTTACAATAACGGAAATTTTTATACGTATTAGAAGGCGTTGTCAAGGAGATACTTTTTCAGTTTGTTTTCAAATTTCACTTTTCTATCTGTCAGACGTGTTATATCACTAGGTCAGGCCACAAATTTTTGTTGTAGCATTGTGCTCCCCATTTCGCCCTAAATACAACCTCAATGTGAGGTAATCAATGTGGTTTTTCCTTCTGGAATTGTAATTATGTACATCATTGTTCGTTTTTAACTGTAGCGTATTATGTACAACAAACTTCATGAGGAAATAAATATACTGTGAAGCAGTAGGCACAATGCCGAACTCCTTAAACAAATGTCTACAAGATGATCGAGGGTGAGCTCCATATATTATTCTTACAACTCGTTTTTATGCAATGAAGATTTGCTTTCTTAAAGATGAGTTATCCCAGAACATTATTCATATGAGATTATTGTGTTGAATCCTGCCTAGTCGTCAAATGTGGGGTGTCTGGGAAACCTGCATTCTCGGATCGCTAGACAACAATTCAAGCAAATCGAACAAATGAGATTTGTTACGAAAAGAAAATGATAATACTTAACTTTGTGTTAAACAGATGTGTCGCAAGCAAAGGGCGACAGACAAAATAAGAAATCTCTTTAGTATAACAATTCCAAGACTGAGCTGCATAGAATGTACGAGCAAAGTAATGAGCTTTGACACTTGTATTCAGTCCGGTCTTGAAGCTTCGCGTAGAACTGGCCGCGGCCAATCGGGCGTGGCGCTTATGTTCTCTTCGCATAGAGGCCGCAGCTGTCGCGTTGTTGTCCTGGATCGGGGTCGGTCAGCGTACAGTTTCCTGACGTCTTCTTCACTCTCTGCTCTCTCGTTCCCGACTGGCGTGTCGGCGCTTGACTTTACGCCAAAACATGCAAAATGCGTCAACTTAGAGATTTCTCTCTCCGAAGCATTTTCTATGACTCTACGTGGAAATGAGGGTGAAATAAGTTATTTTAGCAGTTCCAAAATGTGCCTTTTCCACTTTAAATTCTCATCCACACATAAGGATAAGTTTCCCATTATTTATTATTTCCCCAACATGTATTAAACGTATCACTGGTGTAGTATCCCTAAACGTGTAGAAGTGAATATTTCGTGTGTTTTTAAAATTGAGGGTGTGACCATTTGCAGAAAATCAGTCAATCTTACTTTTATGAACACTGTTTACCATTTATCCGTTTCTGTATGTATGCGTGGACGGACTGTAACACAAGTGTACTCTGCAGAAAAGAACTAATTCTGCTTGTTATATGTTAGACGTAAGATTGTTTACACATACGGGGAGCAATAGTGCACCTAATAATGAGCTTCAGGGAACCCAATACGTGATTTCTCCTCAGTCAGAATTACGTCCCCGGACTATATTGGTTCAATTTTTAGATACAACATTCTGCTTTCTTTTGGTTAGATATGACATTATTCGTTTGTTGGTTACACCATCATACCCATAAAACTTCAGTTTCATTATTGTCGCTAAGGTGAGATACTATTCTAGAACACATTTCTTCTCAAATATTTTGAAAAGTGATGTCAGCAGTGAAACAGGTCAGTCGGTATTGACATATGTTCACCCTTCTCATCGCATAAACTGGAGATCGGACGTAAAGCAGAAAAGAAGGTAATCGGCGACAGCAGAGACGAGAAATGTTCTCCGTATACTCGCTCTGAACTCTCCGGGGTCCAGTGACATCTTCAAACACGCCGCCGCTGCCCATTTAAACGTACAGTCAACGAAGCAAAAATTGAGAGAAAAAAATCTTTTAGTCGCAAAATTTTTATACAGCGTTGGGAGAGAATGTCACGAACAACGTACTAAAAATACACACTGGCGGGATGTGAGCTTGGGGGCGGGAGGGAGATGTTTAAAGTTCAAATTTTTCTCGAATAACTCTAAATTCTCGGCTTCTAAAGAAAATTCTTCCCAGTTCAAAATCAAACTACATTAAATATCCTGACAAACAATGTCCTATGCCTTTCCTCTCCCGCACTAAGTGTTTCTGTGTTGCAGGGGACGCAAAAACCACAGATCATTAAAAATAGTGTTTTAATTTTATAAACTTATTTTTATTGCTAAATAAAATTGGTCAAAAACAGGCATAAGTACTTGTACCACTACCAAATGTAGTAAAATCGTTTTAACGGAAAAATTGTGTTTTGTGGGTGTGATCGGGTGGAAAGGCGGTGGTGCATGTTAGAAGCCTGAAGGAAGGAAGTTTGCCTGATTGCGCATATTCAATTCCCTCTTTCAGTGGTCCGCTAAACGAAGAGCTAGCGAGCAATTCCCCATCTCGCCACCGCTCTACGTCACAAAAAGCAACCACGGGGTATTTCACAATGTTGTACTGGCCCTTCCGCAGCAACCATTATGAATCACTGGCGACGCAGTCCGCAGACTCTCGCACAGGGTGTTTCTTTTCCACAAACTGAGTTAACACCACACTGAATGTAGGGCCAAGTCTCTAATACCACATACGCAGTAAAAATATATGGACGGGTTCTACGTAAATCTCCGCACACTGTTCTAGACTGTTACAGGGGAAGCTTATTCATCCAGTGCGGCATTTGTAGCATTCTTCAAGGAAAGGCAGCTTCCTCCACCACAGGCGCTGCTCGCCTTCAGTTCACAGACAGACTGTACCTGTCCACCACTCCCTGACCGGTTGTCTTATGTCAGCAGACCAAACAACTTCACTCAGCTCGTGTGCGCATGCTGAAGCTATGTTCATATTATTAATTGAAGACTTACCTCTGCAACAGAATAAAAGGATTACTTATTCGAAACCCAATAGTTCCCACCCATTTCGACGTTTAAGCTTAAAATGTGACTTAAAGGTGCCTACAACCTTCCTTTGCAACGGTGCAAAAGCGTGGCGCCCTGCGACGTGAACCTCGGTGTTAACGGCGCTTCAAGCAACGAGGTGGAAAAAAAAAAAAAGCAGCCACAGCTCAGAAGTTCATGAAACTTGTAAGATGTGTTAATGGTGTCACACTGACACAGAAGTCGTCACACCCCCTCTTACCCACGAATCATCCCTTCTGACGCTTCTGCGAAAGTGGTCAGAACCACGACGGCCAGTTCTGAAATCACTCGGGTTTCTCATGACTGGTCGAGGAATACATTCCAGACACAACGCCGCTCAGACTCAGTAAGAAAAGGTCTTAAGAGGTGCCATAGAAGCAGTTAATACAACCACTCCTCTCCCAGGAGCACTGACTCCTACATACACAATGCGTTGAGAAACAGGAAGTTGTTCACAACGTTTGACACTGCTCACACCGTCGGGCGTTTCAGGTCTTCTCTAAGATCATTGTGGGGTCATTCCTAATCGAATGTGATCGCACTCATTTGGACCGCAAAGCGACCGCTATTTTTACACTCATGTACAAGTTGGAACCACTAGGGACGGTTCGAATCCATTCGACGAAATTCGAGCGTGATTCGAAGGAGTTAAGGGTGGTTATGTTTTTTCAGAGCTCCTGATTTGTCACGTTCCCCATTTTCGGTTTTCGACGTTCCTGCGGAAAATGTAAAACAGCGTCCAAAGTAGTGAGCAAGATCTTCTGTTGTGATGCACCAATAATAACTCGGCCGCATGTTTAGACTCTGCAGGTTCTTCCTAAACTGCTCCCTATAGCGCTTCAGAGAAGCGTCACGGGATCCCCTACCAGTGGTCACTTCACTATACAGAATCTACAGCGGATAATTGTCGCTGGATACGTACAGTCCATCTGAGTTGGTGACCAATAACGCTGCCTTGAATGCCTTTCACATTCGTCTCATAAAAAACAGTTCGGCTTAACATGAAAGAATGTCATTTGTTGCTCGTAACGTAACAAAATTTCTCTTGGTTGAAACGCTCTAGTTTCTCAAGATCACGGCGATAGCGCATCCACGATTCGCAACTATAGAGCTTGTGAGGCCAATTGAGGAGCTACTTGATTGAGAAGTAGCAGCACAAAACACGAAAACTAACAACGGCTAGGACAACAGTGTGCTGACTATATGCTCCTCGGCACCTGCACCATGTGACGCCTAAGGGCTGAGGATGACGCGGCGGTCGGTTGGTACCGTTGGGCCTTCAAGTCCTGTTCGGACGGTGTTTGTTCGTATACTTCCCAAATAGAGGAAGGTGTCCAATTCTACTAAACGTATAATGGAAACAGAGATGTTAAAATCCAGAAAAGGAGTTCCAGGAGCTGGCTGTGAGAGTGACTTGGTTTTTGGGAAGGTGATGGTCAGGCAAAACCGTTCATATGCACCACTGAAAACTCGTGAAGCAAGACTACGAGCTACACGATTAAAAATGATGGCGCAAAGACTCGCCCTTCTTTGAGCCCATTAGAAATAAGGAATTTATCACATGTTTCTGTCTTGTATCGCCCTTGCTTGGGAGTGTCGTCATGGAGAGCTTGAATCAGTCCAACAGAGTGTTCAGGGCCGCCGAAACATTTTAAGATCTTTGGTACATTCTGCTGGCGTAACGTTGCCTGGGAGTGGAAGGACCGAGCCAAAAAAGAATTGAATATCTCTCGTATCAAGATTTTCATTTATACTCCTCAGGAAAATAGGCTTACCAATTAGATCAACAGGACCTTGACATATTAAGACAAACCATTCAACTTTTTAAGAACAATTACTGATAATCGGTCAACATTTTATCAAATATTTCAGTGAGATCAAATAACAAAAGCTTCGTGTTAATTCAAATATCTGCTCCCAGCTCTCCAAAATCGTTTCATGGGAACATGAAGTATGAAAGTTTAAATTTAGAACAATGTTATTCTCTTTCCAAAAATATACAAATTTTGTTTGCCACTGGTTAATGTTGTCGAAATATATTTACAGTGAATTTGAGTAAGAGATCCAATATAATTTCTCACCAACTGTAGTTACATAACGGTCTCTCCAAAGGTTCTCAGAAAATAGTCTTCAAAGCAGGCAGACATTTTTAGAAGTGTCAGTCAAATACAACAAAGAATTCAGGTTTACCTGAAAGGGAGTTCATCAAAAGGAAACAAACCAATTAAAGCTGCTTGATATTAAACCATCACATACCGGGCAATGTGGTCTGGAAGAATGATAGCCTGGTTAATGAGAAGTAATTTTTATGGAAAACGAGGAAAACCTAAGTCATCAGATTACACACTGACAGCGTAGACAAATCATTTGTCAAAAGTCGCTAAAAGATAAGGCAACTACCCAAGGCAACCGCCCCCACTTACACCTGATAGTAAAGTTTAGCGACCAACAGAGATTCAGCTTCAAATTTTCAATAATGAAAAATAAATTGATGATTGAAATAAATGAATTTCGTTGAATAACATATCATCGAAGTTTTATGATGATACTTCAAGAAGTATTTGCCACCAGGCCACATCTGCTTATTTAAACTGACGTGTATACGGCACTGAAAACCAGACTGCAAAGCAGTTACATTTGTTACACCCGTAATCGGCCCAGCCAGTGACACTTCTCGTAAAGAAGAAAGCTGAAAGAGAAGTTGAAACTTCCTGGCAGATTAAAACTGTGTGCCCGACCGAGACTCGAACTCGGGACCTTTGCCTTTCGCGGGCAAGTGCTCTACCATCTGAGCTACCGAAGCACGACTCACGCCCGGTACTCACAGCTTTATTTCTGCCAATATCTCGTCTCCTACCTTCCAAACTTTACAGAAGCTCTCCTGCGAACCTTGCAGAACTAGCACTCCTGAAAGAAAGGATATAGCGGAGACATGGCTTAGCCACAGCCTGGGGGATGTTTCCAGAATGAGATTTTCACTCTGCAGCGGAGTGTGCGCTGATATGAAACTTGGAAGGTAGGAGACGAGATACTGGCAGAAGTAAAGCTGTGATTACCGGGCGTGAGTCGTGCTTCGGTAGCTCAGATGGTAGAGCACTTGCCCGCAAAAGGCAAAGGTCCCGAGTTCGAGTCTCGGTCGGGCACAGAGTTTTAATCTGCCAGGAAGTTTCATATCAGCGCACACTCCGCTGCAGAGTGAAAATCTCATTCTGAAAGAGAAGTTGTATATCCAGTGTTATGACAAAATAAGTTCAAATGTTCAAATGTGTGTGAAGTCTTATGGGACTTAACTGCTAAGGTCATCAGTCCCTAAGCTTACACACTACTTAACGTGAATTATACTAAGGACAAACACACACACCAATTCCCGAGGGAGGACTCGAAACTCTAACGGGACTAGCGCACGGTCCATGACTGCAGCGCCTGAGACCGCTCGGCTAATATCGCGCGGTACAAAATAAGTAAATGTTGGATATTTCAAGTAGTTCAAAATCCGTTATAAACCCTGAATGCTGCCCTCATCACGCTCGCTGTTAATAAGAAGTGCTTGTCAGGCTACAATGGCCTCAAAAATAACCTCACACGAGCAGACGACTATCGCTTCAGTATATTAGAAGTTGGGATTCATCTGAGAACAGCCTCTGTAACTAAACCTCTCGGAGCAGTCTATGTTTACGTGTCCACTTTGGTCGGTGGATGCAGACATTGATTCATGTTAGAGCGCTCATAACGTTGCATCAGTAGGCCTATGCACGAACCGCAGCGTACGCCCTCATTACAGGGATACGTTATATAGAACGTAGGTTCAATATTTTGCATTACCACACAGATACTCGTCGCTACTGTCAGACAAAATTTACATCGTATTAAGGGGGAATTTTGGCGACAATGTACTACAATAGGTGGCTTGAATACTGTGTACATCAGCAAATCAGTTAGTTGAATTAAAGGTAACAACGTGCTAAATACAAAGAAACTGAAGGACAGACATGCATATTATAATTACGACGCCAAGAACTACGTTCTGTTTTGTCACAAGAGATAACTTTCCGCCAGCCGTTTTATGTGCCTCAGTAAAATTTAATTAATATTTTGCGGATAAAATAAAGCTTAAAATGTGGGTGACAGCAGATGACGTTTCGGCAGACAATTTATTTGCCTCAGTTAATTTAATTAACATATTGTGAATAAAATAAAACTTTAAATGCATACTATTGACGAGTATATTGTCGGATGCCATGATCTGCTCACGTCTCCAAACGTAATAAGAAGAAACGAACAATACTAAAAGCAATAATAGCATCAGGAGCTGGTAATTTGTCAGACAGATGAAATTCGAAATTAATTCTATCATTCTGTAGAGTAACGTTACACAGAATGTTGCGAATTTATTCTAATTTCAGTACCGTTGTGATCTATTGGTACTAATGGACACTATTCCGAATATATTTTGAAGTACAATATTACGTTAAACGGATTGCTTTTCGTACGGACATAATTTTACCCGTTGGATTGCCCGTGATTGTGCATGTGAACAGTAGTGTCCGCAAGATGAATGACAATGCCATAACATAGTTATTTTAATCGCACCCTTTCACTATAATGGTACACTGTAGACTCTTTAGATAGTACATACGGTTCAAATGGTTCAAATGGCTCTAAGCATATGAGACTTAACGTCTGAGGTCATCAGTCCTGTAGACTTAGAACTACTTAAGCCTAACTAACCTAAGGACATCACACACATCCATGCCCGAGGAAGCATTCGAACCTGCGACAGTAGCAGCAGCGCGGACTGAAGCGCCTAGAACCGCTCGGCCACAGCGGCCGGCGTACATTCTGTAATTGTGGTTCTGGTAGTATATATATATATATATATATATATATATATACATATATGTAAGAAGTCCAACTACCAAAATCTTACATTGTAGTATACAAGAGCATGGTTAAAACAGTAGCTACAGTTCTAATATTCATTCTTATCTGTTCTCCTACAGTTTTAAACACGGCTTGAAAATAACTGGTTCGGTTGTCGCCTGCCGCGGTGTTCTAGCGGTTCTAGGCGCTCAGTCCGGAACCGCGCGACTGCTACGGTCGCAGGTTCGAGTCCTGCCTCGGGCATGGATGTGTGTGATGTCCTTAGGCTAGTTAGATTTAAGTAGTTCTCAGTTCGTCCGCCCCTCGTGGTCTCGCGGTAGCGTTCTCGCTTACCCAGCATGGGGTCCCGGGTTCGGTTCCCGGCGGGGTCAGGGATTTTTCCTGCCTCGAGATGACTGGGTGTTGCGTCGTCTTCATCATCATCATTCATCCCCATTATGGTCTGAGGAAGACAACGGCAAACCACCTCCATTAGGACCTTGCCTAGTAAGGCTGTGCGGGTCTCCCGCATCGTTCCCCTACGCTCTGTAAAGAAGCATGGGACTTCATTTCCATTTTTTTCCAGTTCTAAGCTCTAGGGGACTGATGACCACAGATGTTAAGTCCCATAGTGCTCAGAGCCATTTGAACCATTTGGTTCGGTTGTCGTCTGTAGATTTCTGTATTATTTTTTCTTGCATACCACATGTCCACGTCAACTGGTTGAATATGTTACATCTGGTAAAGTTCCTGATTCTTAAGTCTCTAACGAGTTTTCCTCATTGGTATATCTGTTTGGGATACGGCAAAAACATAATTTTTAGTTTTAGAAGCAGAAGTTGAAACTGTTTAACGCATATTTTAACTTATTCATTCAGTTTCAGATCATTTCACCTATGATACATGCTTAACAATTGCTTCGCTTAGTACAATATTCTTTCACAACTTGTGTTTACTGGCCATATACAATACTACACACAGACCAGCTACCAGTTTGAATACTTCACTTCTCTAAGGTTTTCAGACACACCACTCAACGTTTTACACATAAATAAGACCATAAAACTATTTCCTTCCACACTGAACTTGAACTATCACTTGATTATGTGATCGGTTCCGTTGCTCATGTTGCAAAAGATGCGATATGCTGATCTTCCTCCCACAGATCCTAGATCAAATGATCCTCAAGGGTAGCGAATTAGCAATATTTCTGAATCATATTCCCACTTAAAATTTCATACCAAATTTGTCATAAATATGTTTATTTATTTTCATCTCATTTAACCTTTACAAGGTGTAACTTCTTTAATCTTATGGTTGTTGCTGTGGTCTTCAGACCAAAAACATCTTTGATGCAGCTTTCCATGCTACTCTATCCTGCGCAATCTTCTTCATCTCCATGTAACTACTGCAACCTACATCCTTCGAATCTACTCAGTGTATTCATCTCTTGGTCTCCCTCTACGATGATTACCCCCGACACTCCCCTCCACTACTAAATCGATGATTCCTTGATGCTTCAGAACGGGTCCTACCAAACGATTCCGTCTTCTAGTCAAGTTGTGCCCGAATTCCTCTTCTCCCCAATTCTATTCAGTACCTCCTCACTAATTATGTGATCCACCCACTAACCTTCAGCACTCTTCTGTAGCACCACATTACAATAGCTTCTATTCTCTACTTGTCTAAGCTGTTCAGCGCCCATGCTTCACTTCCATATATGGCTACACTCCATACAAATACTTCCTGACACTTAAATCTCTTCTCGATGGTAACAAATTTCTCTTCTTCAAAAATGCTCTCCTTGCCAACACCAGTTTACATTTTATATCCTCTCTACTTCGGCCACCTTCAGTTATTTTACTGCCCAAATACCAAAATTCATCTACTACTTTAAGTGTAGCTAGTTGGCATATAAACGTGTACTACTGTGGTGTCTTCGTGTCTGCCTCGTCCACAATAATGCGTTGAATATGGTGTTCGTAGTTGCCTATCCGCGTTGTTATTTTATATTCATTATAAGCTTTATTTCATTTTGTATTTATAACCCTGTATTATTAACCAGACCAGAAGTCTTGTTTCTGCTGCCATCGAACTTCAGTAATTTCCGCTATATCTAACTTTAATCTATCTATTTACCTTTTTAAATTTTCTAACCTATCTGCCCAATTAAGGTATCTGACATTCCACGCCCCGATCCGTAGGACACCAGTTTTGTTTCTCCTGATGACGACATTCTCCTGAGTAGTCCCCGCCCAGAGATTTGAATGGGGGACTATTTTACCTCCGAAATATTTTACGCAAGATGCCCTCGGGAAAAATTACAGCTGTAGTTGCGCCTTGCAATGGTGTTTTGGTTGATGTCGCAAAGCCAGTTCAATCATGCAGACTGTTGCCCCTGTAACTACCGATAAGGCTACTGCCCCTCTTCAGTAGCCACACGTATGTCTGGCCTCTCAACAGATATTCCCCCCCCCCCCCTTATTGTGGTTGCACCTACGGTATGGCTATCTGTTTCGCTGAAACACGCAAGCCTCCCCACCAGCAGCAAGGTGCATGGTTCACGGGGGAGGGGGGGGGGGGGGGCAAGATACAGTGTTGGTTTTCATTTCTCAACGTAAATATATGTGACTGTGGTATGGCATTAAAGTAACAATTTCGGTAGCTGTTTCCATGCCTCTCTGTCTCCTGGTGTACTCTGCCATCTGATGCGTGCGACTTTCTTCAGTTCTTTATCCCATCGGTCAGGTGGTCACCTCGTGACTTTCGCCTTTCTCTGAGACTCCACTCCGGTACAACCGTTATCCATCTTCTGTCGTTTCTTCGTGCGATATGTTCTGCACATTTCCCTAATAGAGCCTTCACCCTTTCCACATTATCCTGAATTCCTGTTATTGTTGTCATGTCCTCACTTCTTATCCGATCTTTGGTAGTGAGCTGTAGTAATGAGCTTTTCGTAGTTTGCTTTTGAAAAACTCTTTTAAAATCCAATCCAGTGTTTTTAGCATCCCATTCCTCTGTGAAGGGTGGTGGCAGCTATCCGCGTGTAAATACAGAGCGGATAGCACAGTGGGCCACGGGGTATACAGGAAGAAAACGTACGCCGATAGGGTACGCACTATCTCTGACGCAGAGAGTCTGCTCCATGAGCTGGAACACCTCAAAACTGTATTCTGGAAAAAGCGGGTACTCGTAATGGCAGATCAGACGCGTTCTCTGCCCCACCTCTACAGTACAGCGTGTGGGAACGGAAGAAGTCACGGAGGAAGATATAGCCACTACCGTATACTGGCGCACTATCGGGGAAGAAGGACAAATATTGCGGATACACCGAGTAGGAACTGTCTTTTGCCCACCCAATAAAAACACGAGCGTTACTGGGAAGTGTCAAAGACGATCTCGTTTTGCGGAAGGCCAGCGTATACCAGATTCCGTGTTAGTGTGGGAAGACTTATATTGGACAGACAGTGCGCACCATCGAAGATCGTTGCCGAGAACATCAGAGGCACAGTCGACTTAGGTACCCCTCAAGTCGGCGGTCGCAGAGCATTGTTTGTCCGAAAATCACGAAATGGACCACTAACATACCAGGGTCTTGGCACAGACATCTAAATACTGGGACAGTGTTATTAGAGAGGCTATCGAAATTGGTGCCAGGGACGGACTCATCAATCGAGATTTTACGCTAAGGAGCATTGAGTCAAATTAAAAAGACGCTTGGCAAAGAAAACGAACGGGCAACTAGGGTGGACGAAGCAATTACACCAGCGCCACCACAGAAGCTGACGCCAGCGTCTGGGCGACCGCCGATGCGCGGCCGTGGGCACGGACAGTGGACAGAATGCCTCACAGGAGGAGGGGGTTCAAGACGGCAGCCCAACGTCAGGAGCTCAGTTCGTCAACGCAACTGACGATGGCGACATGTCTGATCGCCGAAATACAGGGTTATTACAAATGATTGAAGCGATTTCACAGCCCTACAATAACTTTATTATTTGAGATATTTTCACAGTGCTTTGCACACACATACAAAAACTCAAAAAGTTTTTTTAGGCATTCACAAATATTCGATATGTGCCCCTTTAGTGATTCGGCAGACATCAAGCCGATAATCAAGTTCCTCCCACACTCGGCGCAGCATGTCCCCATCAATGAGTTCGAAAGCATCGTTGATGCGAGCTCGCAGTTCTGGCACATTTCTTGGTAGAAGAGGTTTAAACACTGACTCTTTCACATAACCCCACAGAAAGAAATCGCATGGGGTTAAGTCGGGAGAGCTTGGAGGCCATGTCATGAATTGCTGATCATGATCTCCACCACGACCGATCCATCGGTTTTCCAATCTCCTGTTTAAGAAATGCCGAACATCATGATGGAAATGCGGTGGAGCACCATCCTTTGGTACGTTTAGCTCCCTGCTTGCTTTATTCGTCGACTTCCGCCGGCTACGCGTGAAACTTGCCTGCACGCGTTCAACCGTTTCTTCGCTCACTGCAGGCCGACCCGTTGATTTCCCCTTACAGAAGCATCCAGAAGCTTTAAACTGCGCATACCATCGCCGAATGGAGTTAGCAGTTGGTGGATCTTTGTTGAACTTCGTCCTGAAGTGTCGTTGCACTGTTATGACTGACTGATGTGAGTGCATTTCAAGCACGACATACGCTTTCTCGGCTCCTGTCGCCATTTTGTCTCACTGCGCTCTCGAGTGCTCTGGCGGCAGAAACCTGAAGTGCGGTTTCAGCCGAACAAAACTTTATGAGTTTTTCAACGTATCTGTAATGTGTCGTGACCATATGTCAATGAATGGAGCTACAGTGAATTTATGAAATCGCTTCAATCATTTGTAATAGCCCTGTATTGTGCCCGTTGGACACTACGGACTGGTACTATACCAGTGAACTGTTCGAGCTAATTAATGTTCTGTTAATCAATGGTGGCTACAATTCAAACAGCGTGTCCCAACTACAGTCAGATATATTTAACATATAGTGTTTGTTGTTCGTAAATCGCACAATTATTCGAAGGTTAGTGATAAGCTGCTATATAATTAAGTAACTGAAATCAGCTCGACCCTGACATAGTGGTTAGCAAACATGCTATATAACAACAAAATAAACAAACCACGTGAAAAACACTGGCGGTTAAACTCCGCACTAACTTAAATAAATGGAAGTCTAATATTACACGATGTATTAAACCTAAGTGGCGATCAGTAACCAAAAATAACATAAGTGCAACTAGTTCGCAGTTCAACAGTTTCACGCGCTAAACTACAAATTCTGATGAACAATCGGCAGAAACGAAACGAAGTCCTGACCACAGCAGAAAATCTGTTAAGTCTGCGTTGAAATCACACTAAATACCTCAGGTTGTCCGGACCGATTACACAAAAAATGTCTATCACCGAAAAGCTTACTGCCAGTACATTGCTCAGACAAGCAGATATCTAGCCTCTTCAGTTCTGACTGAAACAGTGCGCACAAGAAAGATAGCCCCGCGCTTTTATGGCATTGCCTCTCCCGTTCTTGGGAAAAACATGCATCTGCTTTAGTTAATGACGTCATGCCATCATCAGTTTCATTTACAACTTTCGACATATAAACGTTATTAAAAATCTGAATGGACCATCAGACGTAAGCTATTTAGAAAATAAAAAAATAAAAAATTATATACAGGGTATCCTAGTAGTCCAAGCGATATTCCATTTCCACCCATGTGTTGGTCAACATTGCGTGAGGAGTAGATATTATGACGTCAGTAATTCTGCACTGTAAAGCTGTGATGTCGTTCACTGGTGTTTGGTGTACTTGTTGTCTGACATAACCCCAAAGGAAGAAATCTAGCGGTGTTATGTCCAGCGACCGTGGAGGTCAGTTGACGGTACCACCACGTCCGATCCATCTTCCCGTAAATGTTGCACCCAAATAGGCACAAACATTTAACCCGCAATGAAGTGACGCGCCATCTAGTTGGAAAATTAAGTGAAGAATATCTCATATTTGTGGAACAACAAATAACTGCAACTTGTCAAGAAAGGTATAGGCTGTGATTATCGTTTCACTGAAGAAAACAGGTCCTATGATTTTACAATCCGGAAGACCGCACCACACGTTCAGCTTAAGGCTGTCTCTGACGACCTCAAGCAGAACTTGGAGATTGTCGGACTGCCAGATTCTAACACTGGGTCGGTTGACAACACCGGTCAATTGAAATATGGCCTCATCTGAGAACAGGACATGTTTCAGGTAATCATCCTCATCATAGATCTCACCCAGCAAGGCAACAGCAAAGTCATAAAGAGCATTGTAATCCGTTGATTAGGAGGATTGTACGATGTGGAGTTTGTACACACGGGAAAAAAATTTTTTAGGTAAGATGTGGTGCACCAGTGTTTTCGAAATATGCAAGTCACGTGAGGTTCTGCAGACTCACTGCTTGAGACTTCTCACGTGTCTATTGTCCGCCCTGTGAAAATTTCTCTGGACTGATTTTGATGACAGTTTCCCGTGATACCAAAAGACTCATTGCGAATTCTCTTGGCTTGTTTGCAAATGGTGTCTGATTCCATTGTTGTTACGTCACTGGACCCTGTAACAAACAAAGTAACAGTTGGCGTGTATGTATACGAAGTTTGAATATCCCACATGCAATTCAAGACTAAAAGTTTTATTTTTGTCATACTTTATGCCGTATGAGTGTTTGTGATCAGGGAAAGACTTCCGGGGCACCCGATACTACACTTTATGCTATGTACAGTAGTTTGCTCAAAAGGCAACGTTAAACAAACGCAAGTTTTTGTTGTTGTACTCAATATCAGTTTATCATTACTGTGTCATCAGTCAAGATAATACAAATAAATATTACGCCACGTTCTTATAGGAATTTTGCTGCTCTCTCCAATGACAGTTAGAACAGCTGTATTAGTTTTAGAATTACAGGCAAAACTATGCGAGTTAATAGAAAATTAATTAAGAATGACATTACAACTGTAAATCTTGCAAACTAAATATTTTAACTGATGTGTAATCACATGTGACAACACATGCTGCCGGGTTAGTCGTGTAGGGGTCTTGGATTAAGTGATATGCTGATTTTAATCTAAAATTCAATTAAGAAATTTTTCGTAGGTTGAAAGGTGGCTACACTGAGTCACAGCGCCAGAGATTGCGCCAAAGATTATTATTCCTCCGCCTCCACTGGTGCAGTGGTAGTTCAGAGGTTGCCGAGGGCAGTACTTGAGAGGATGTCGAGGGCAGTACTAGTTCAGAGGATGTCGAGTGCAGTTGTTATTCTGTTGGGCGAGAAAGTAGATGCTGTTCGGTTAGTGTAATGTATAGATGGAAGATGTATTTTTCGTCAACATATATTGAGGTAAAAAAAAATTTCACACTTCTTTAATGACAATGCCTCTTGGTCACAGGTTCAGTCAACAAAGCATCTGGCTCGTGTTCATGTATTAGACTTGTAATTCTGGTTTCTATGTGTAATTATAGTATTTCTGGTTTTACAATTACTTCATTGTAAATGGTGTTTAAAATATCTTGACGTATTGAGGAAGAACCGTGCCAGATACATGTACAGGGTTATTACAAATGATCGAAGCGATTTCACAGCTCTACAATAACTTTATTATTTGAGATATTTTCCCAATGCTTTGCACACACATAAAAAACTCAAAAAGTTTTTTTAGGCATTCACAAATGTTCGATATGTGCCCCTTTAGTGATTCGGCAGACATCAAGCCGATAAACAAGTTCCCCCCACACTCGGCGCAGCATGTCCCCGTCAATGAGTTCGAAAGCATCGTTGATGCGAGCTCGCAGTTGTGGCACGTTTCTTGGTAGAGGAGGTTTAAACACTGAATCTTTCACATAACCCCACAGAAAGAAATCGCATGGGGTTAAGTCGGGAGAGCGTGGAGGCCATGACATGAATTGCTGATCATGATCTCCACCATGACCGATCCATCGGCTTTCCAATCTCCTGTTTAAGAAATGCCGAACATCATGATGGAAGTGTGGTGGAGCACCATCCTGTTGAAATATGAAGTCGGCGCTGTCGGTCTCCAGTTGTGGCATGAGCCAATTTTCCAGCATGTCCAGAAACACGTGACCTGTAACGTTTCTTTCGCAGAACAAAAAGGGGCCATAAACTTTAAACCGTGAGATTGCACAAAACACGTTAACTTTTGGTGAATTGCGAATTTGCTGCATGAATGCGTGAGGATTCTCTACCGCCCAGATTCGCACATTGTGTCTGTTCACTTCACCATTAAAAAAAAATGTTGCTTCATCACTGAAAACAAGTTTCGCACTGAACGCATCCTCTTCCATGAGCTGTCGCAACCGCGCCGAAAATTCAAAGCGTTTGACTTTCTCATCGGGTGTCAGGGCTTGTAGCAATTGAAACGGTAAGGCTTCTTCTTTAGTCTTTTCCGTAAGATTTTCCAAACCGTCGGCTGTGGTACGTTTAGCTCCCTGTTTGCTTTATTCGTCGACTTCCGCGGGCTACGCGTGAAACTTGCCCGCACGCGTTCAACCGTTTCTTCGCTCACTGCAGGCCGACCCGTTGATTTCCCCTTACAGAGGCATCCAGAAGCTTTAAACTGCACATACCATCGCCGAATGGAGTTAGCAGTTGGTGGATCTTTGTTGAACTTCGTCCTGAAGTGTCGTTGCACTGTTATGACTGACTGATGTGAGTGCATTTCAAGCACGACATACGCTATCTCGGCTCCTGTCGCCATTTTGTCTCACTGCGCTCTCGAGCGCTCTGGCGGCAGAAACCTGAAGTGCGGCTTCAGCCGAACAAAACTTTATGAGTTTTTCTACGTATCTGTAGTGTGTCGTGGCCATATGTCAATGAATAGAGCTACAGTGAATTTATGAAATCGCTTCAATTATTTGTAATAGCCCTGTACGTTGAGTCACACTACCACACACAGAACAGTTACACTTGTGCTTTGTTGTTTCGTAGCTTTTATAGTTGCAGGGGACTTAATTAATCAATTGTGTAAACGGAAATTTCTTGTCATTCTTTATTTTTATTTTATGCATTCAGATTGCGTGCTAATACTACTCAGGGCCAACCAGTTACGAGACTTCGTAACCGGACACACAGCTACTAAAGTTATTGCATTTATTCATTATTCTTTTTAATTAAGCCCCCATGCACGTGGCGACTGCTGCTTCGGATCGTCCCTTGGAATTCTTTTGATAGTAAAAATAGTAGACAGTAGTATTGTTGTAGTAATTTGTAGTTTAGTAATTGTAGTCTATATTGCATGTGTTGATTTGGTAATTGAACATTTGTAGTTGTCTTGTCATTCTTCTAATGGTATTTTTGCAGAATTTAATTTTTGATGTCTCGTATATGGGTTTGACATTTTTGTGCAATTGTGAAGGTTTTAATTGTTCGTTAATCGTGTTTGTCGGGAACCATTTCGTGTGAATGGTATTGTTGGTGATAAAGTGTTATATTGTGTGTAATTTTCGTATATCGACGAGTTTTGTATGTTTTGTAAATGATTATGCGATCGATGAAAAAGGCAAAAATGATGGATAGTCAGAATGAAGAAATTGTTAACATGGCGAACTCGCCAACACAGGAAACAGTATGATGAATAATGAAGTAGAAAACAATTTAATAAGCCGGGAAAATAGTCCGGAATCAGTTCAAAATTTTTCACAATCAAAAAATTTTCAGAATACGAGATTAACGACCGAAGATTCTGGAATAGTATCGAACGCAGATAGCTTTACAGCTATGACGAGGGAAGTTAGTTTTACAGGAAATGTTAGGGGCGAAAAGAATTTCGAACCAGTTAATATGGAGCAGTTGATTAGTGCAATATTAAATTTGGGATCACAGTTAGGATCCGAATTAAAAACAGTGGCAACACGGTTAGAAACTGATATGGCAACATTGGCAACACGGTTAGACTCACAAATAGGAACAATTAAAACTGATATGGGAACAATGGAAACATGGTTAGACTCACGAATAGGGACATGTTTTAAAAACATGAAAGATGAATTAAAGAAAGAAATTAGAGAAGAAGTTCAACCGATTTTGAATGCTCACAATAGTAGATTAATTTCAATAGAAATTAGACAAAAGGAACAGGATAGAGAACAGGAAGAAAGAGATCGCGTGATAGTACAAAAATTTTCAGAGTTAAATTTACAACGTGCACTCGATAAGGAAGAAATATTTGAAAGAATCGAGGAATCCGAACCAAATGACAGAATAAATAACCTAACACAACAGTATGAACAGTTAACAGCTAAATGTGTCAATACTGAAATCCATGTCGCGACACTTACGGAAGACGTAAATAAACAGAAAGAACAAATAGGTGACTTATCGGAAAGAGTTGAGGAGATTTCAGATAAATTGACAAGTCTTAGTTTAAATGGGGACAGAGATTCAGATGATACAGCTCCATTGCCATTTGCAGAAACAGAAGAGTACCAGAATATAAATAAACATGTTGAAAAATCAGGGAAAATTTAATGAACACTTTAAAAGGGAATTTGAGGCGTTACGAAAGCAAGTTAAACAAATTGAAAGCGAAATCGTAGGAAAAGACAGTAGAAGAAATTTAGAATCGCCGATAGCAGCGGGTTGAAGAAAATAATTTATTTCATTTACAAGATGAAACAAGAGAGCACCAGGCGCGCGAACTTGACAATAATCGACATTCGGACTGGGACAGACGCGGTAGGTCTTTGTCGCCACGAGGCGAAAACTTTGACTACAAACACTTTATAGCTGTTCGGAAATTTAAGATCTTTGGCAATTCTAATAATGACATACATCCATGTTCATGGATAGATCAACTTATGTACGCACTTCCGCCAAATTGGCCACTAAGTCACAAACTGGAATTTATGTGTGGATATTTAGAAAACGAACTGGCGACGCACATGCGCGCACTTATTAGAGATTGTAGTAATTTAAATGATTTTTATCATGCATTTCTATCGGCATATTGTTCCGAAAACACGCAAGACAGAGTCAAACATAGTCTTAATATGCAGCGTAATTTTAACAGTCTGAGTTCCGCACGCGGGCAGAATACTTTGAACACATGATTCGAAAGAATCAATTCCTTTTCAACTCTTATAGCCCGACTGCATTAATTCGCATTTGTTTAACTAAGCTGCCACAATCGATAAGACACATTGCTTTAGCCGGAAGATGTAAAGATGACATTGAAACTTTTAAGACTTTGCTACACGAACTTGAGTATGACAACAACGATGTAACTTCCTGTAATTTTTTCAGTGACGGTAATCACAATAGATTTTCAGAGAAAAGGGATAATGAGAGGAACGGACGTTATAACGGTATTTTGAAAATGACAGACGAAACAGACAGGACACTAAAAAAAATGGTTCAAATGGCTTTGAGCACTATGGGACTTAACTTCTAAGGTTATCAGTCCCCTAGAACTTAGAACTACTTAAACCTAACTAACCTAAGGACATCACACACATCCATGTCCAAGGCAGGATTCGAACCTGCGACCGTAGAGGCCACGCGAGACAGCCTTATGACAATAACAGACGTTCTAATAGAAATTACACAGACAATTATAATAACAGAAATTCTTACCGGTATGATCAATCATACGGAAACAGTAATCGGTATCATCAAGACAGAAATTATTCATACAATAGTAGAAATTCTTAGTACAGAAATAACCAGGGTAGTAGATCTAACAATAATTTCAGATGTGACAGTCGAAATTACACAAGAAGTAGTCATGCAGATAGCCAGGAAAATAGAAATTTTAATAACAGACACAACCAAGAATTTACATGTAACTGACAAGAGGGACCTAACTGGCATCCTCCACGTGACAGAAATTCAAAGAGACAAGTGCAAATCGTAGAAATTGATCCGCGCAATGACGCGAATAATCAAAGACGTGACACAAACAATCGACAATGACATGTAGCTTCGGCTTCTGGCAGCAATATAGACAGTTCAGAAAGTAATGACACTACGACTTTACGCTTGGAACACATGAGAAATATTTTGCTAGACGAAAAGGAAAATAATGTAGACGCATTTTTACATCATGTTATTGAAGTATGTGTGAGTAAGAATAAGTTCACTGCCGGTTTAGATTCTGGGAGCCCATTGAATGTCATTAGTGACTCAGTTTTGCGTATATGTGTAAGAACTATTGCTTGTCCTATGTTACTTGTTTCTGAAACTACAATTCGAGGAGCTATTTCTGGAAAAAGTGTGGAAGTCAAACAACAGACCAACTTAAATTTCATTTGTAAAGGATATGAATTTTCTGCTAATTTTATTATTGTTCCATTACTCAGTACACAAATTATATTAGTTATGGAGTTTCTTAACACATATAAGGCAATTTTAAACTTTAAGGAAGTATGAACTTGACTGTTGCCGGCATGCCGAGATGTTTGAAATTTTTCGAGTGTGTAACGAAATTTGAATCAGACACAAAATGTTTAAGGTTTCTTACTTCTGATGTTTTCGCTGAGTATTATGACGACAAAGTGTTCATTCATGACAACGACAGTAGATACAGACACAGGATGGATAATATAATTAATTGTTGTTGTTGTTGTGGTCTTCAGTCCTGAGGCTGGTTTGATGCAGGTCTCCATGCTACTCTATCCTGTGCAAGCTTCTTCATCTCCCAGTATCTACTGCAACATACATCCTGAATTTGCTTAGTGTATTCATCTCTTGGTCTCCCTCTACCATTCTTACCCTCCACTCTGCCCTCCAATGCTAAATTTGTGATCCCTTGATGCCTCAGAACATGTCCTACCAACCGGTCCCTTCTTGTCAAGTTGTGCCACAAACTCCTCTTCTCCCCAATTCTATTCAATACCTCCTCATTAGTTATGTGATCTACCCATCTAATCTTCAGCATTCTTCTGTAGCACCACATTTCAAAAGCTTCTATTCCCTTCTTGTCCAAACTATTTATCGTCCATGTTTCACTTCCATACATGGCTACACTCCATACAAATACTTTCAGAAATCAATTCCTGACACTTAAATCTATACTCGATAATAACAAATTTCTCTTCTTCAGGAACGCTTTTCTTGCCATTGCCAGCCTACATTTTATATCTTCTCTACTTCGACCATCATCAGTTATTTTGCTCCCAAAATAGCAAAACTCCTTTACTACTTTAAGTGTCTCATTTCCTAATCTAATACCCTCAACATCACCTGACGTAATTCGACTACATTCCATTATCCTCATTTTGCTTTTGTTGATGTTCATCTTATATCCTCCCTTCAAGACACCATCCATTCCGTTCAACTGCTCTTCCAAGTCCTTTGCTGTCTCTGACAGAATTACAATGTCATCAGCCAACCTCAAAGTTTTTATTTCTTCTCCATGGATTTTAATACCTACTCCGAATTTTTCTTTTGTTTCCTTCACTGCTTGCTCAATATACAGATTGAATAACATCGGGGAGAGGCTACAACCCTGTCTCACTCCCTTCCCAACCACTGCTTCCCTTTCATGCTCCTCAACTCTTATAACTGCCATCTGGTTTCTGTACAAATTGTAAATAGCCTTTCGCTCCCTGTATTTTACCCCTGCCAGCTTCAGAATTTGAAAGAGCGTATTGCAGTCAACATTGTCAAAAGCATTCTCCAAGTCTACAAATGCTAGAAACGTAGGTTTGCCTTTTCTTAATCTAGCTTCTAAGATAAGTCGTAGGGTCAGTATTGCCTCACGTGTTCCAACATTACTACGGAATCCGAACTGATGTTCCCAGAGGTCGGCTTCTACTAGTTTTTCCATTCGTCTGTAAAGAATCCGCGTTAGTATTTTGCAGCCATGACTTATTAAACTGACAGTTCGGTAATTTTCACATTTGTCGACACCTGCTTTCTTTTGGATTGGAATTATTATATTCTTCTTGAAGTCTGAGGGTATTTCGCCTGTTTCATACATCTTGCTCACCAGATGGTACAGTTGCGTCAGGACTGGCCCTCCCAAGGCTGTCAGTAGTTCTAATGGAATGTTGTCTACACCTGGGGCCTTGTTTCCACTCAGGTCTTTCAGTGCTCTGTCAAACTCTACACGCAGTATTGTATCTCTCATTTCATCTTCATCTACATCTCTTCCATTTCCATAATATTGTCCTCAACTACATCGCACTTGTATAGACCCTCTGTATACTACTTCCACCTTTCTGCTTTCCCTTCTTTGCTTAGAACTGGGTTCCCATCTGAGCTTTTGATATTCATACAAGTGGTTCTATTTTCTCCAAAGGTCTCTTTAAATTTCCTATAGGCTGTATCTATCTTACCCCTAGTGAGATACGCCTCTACCTCCTTACATTTGTCCTCTAGTCATGCCTGTTTAGCCATCTTGCACTTCCTGTCGATCTCATTTTTGAGACGTTTGTATTCCTTTTTGCCTGCTTCATTTACTGCATTTTTATATTTTCTCCTTTCATCAATTAAATTCTGTATTTCTTCTGTCACCCAAGGATTTCTACTAGCCCTCGTCTTTTTACCTACTAGATCCTCTGCTGCCTTCACTACTTCATCCCTCAAAGCTACCCATTCTTCTTCTACTGTATTTCTTTCCCCCATTCCTGTCAATTGTTCCCTTATGCTCTCCCTGAAACTCTGTACAACCTCTGGTTATTTCAGTTTATCCAGGTCCCATCTCCTTAAATTCCCACCTTTTTGCAGTTTCTTCAATTTTAATCTACAGGTCATAACCAATGGATTGTGGTCAGAATCCACATCTGTCCCTGGAAATGTCTTACAATTTAAAACCTGGTTCCTAAATCTCTGTCTTACCATTATATAATCTATCTGAAACCTGTCAGCATCTCCAGGCTTCTTCCATGTATACAACCTTCTTTCATGATTCTTGAACCAAGTGTTAGCTATGATTAAGTTGTGCTCTGTGCAAAATTCTACCAGGCGGCTTCCTCTTTCATTTCTTACCCCCAATCCATATTCACTTACTACGTTTCCTTCTCTCCCTTTTCCTACTGCCGAATTCCAGTCACCCATGACTATTAAATTTTCGTCTCCCTTCACAATCTGAATAATTTCTTTTATTTCCTCATACATTTCTTCAATTTCTTCGTCATCTGCAGAGCTTGTTGGCATATAAACTTGTACTACTGTAGTAGGCGTGGGCTTCGTATCTATCTTGGCCACAATAATGCGTTCACTATGCTGTTTGTAGTAGCTTACCCGCATTCCATATTAATAGTGAAGAATTAATTAATGAAAATGTTAACAAAGCTGAAGTACCAGATGACGTTGCAAGAGAAGCATTGCACCAAATTTTGGCTTCACATGCTACAGTATTTAGTTATCACACAGTAACTATACAAGGCTTACAATATTTATTTAAAGTAAAAGAACACACACCATCTCGGGGGAAAGTTAAGAGTGAACTTCAATACATGTTAGATCAAGGCATTCTTGTGCCAGCAGTCAGTCCTTATACCAGCGCATTTCACGTCGTTCTTAAAAAGGATGGGTCAATTCGATTGGTTCTGGATTCCAGACAGATAAATAATATCATCATTCCTGAAACTTAGCGTCCACAAAATCTAGATGAACTTCTTAAACATTTCCATGGAATTTAAGTTTTATCCACAATTGATATGCGCGCAAGTTTTTGGCAAATAGAACTCCACCCCGATTGTAAAAAATATACTGCCTTTCTAGCCTTTGGTAACTGTTATCAATTTCGGAAATTACCGTTTGGACTTACTGTATCTTCAGCAGCATTCATTCGTGGTTTAAACGAAATTTTACCTGTTTATCTTCGTAACAATATTACTTCATATGTTGACGATATTCTTCTTGCTAAACGTTCTTGGAGTGAGCATAACAGAATTTTGGATTCATTATTACGTATTTTTGCAAGAGTTGGCATTACAGTGAACTTGGAAAAATCTGATTTTGGTCGTTCTCAGGTGAAATTTCTTGGTCATATTATTTCTACGGAAGGTATTCTTCCTGATCCAGAGAAACTAGACGCTATTCGTAATTATGCTGTTCCTACTACTAAACGTAATGTTCGTAGTTTCCTTGGTGTCTGTAATTTTCTTAGACGCTTTGTTAGATTGGACAATTTGGTCACACCTCGTTTATGTGAACTTTCTAGAATGATTTCTAATTGGTGTTGGGATGAGGAAGCTCAATTAGAATTTGAACAACTTCGTGATGCTTTAGTTGCTGCTCCACTTCTTTCATATCCGGATTTATATTTTTGTTTGGCGACGGACTCATCATACAAAGGCCTAGGTGCACACTTATTTCAAGAGATAGAAGAAAACGGCGTTGTAGTACAGAAAACTATTGCATTTGGAAGTTGTGTTCTCTCTAAATCAGAAAAGAATTATTCGATTACGGAGCTTGAAGCTTTGGCTGTTGTTTGGGTTTTCACAAAATTTCGCATCTTTTTGTATGGCAGACATTCTAAGGTTTACACCGATCATCGGCCTCTGGAATTTCTTATGTCAACAAAATTAACACCTGGAAGATTGTCACTATGGGCGCTGTACCTACAGGAATTTGATTTTAGTATTGTTTACATCCAGGGTTCTTCATATATTATTGCTGATGCTTTATCACGTGGACCTATGGGTTTTAAACAAAGTGCTGAGGAGAACTGCAAAGAAAACAATTATTGTTTGATGTATATTCAAGGTGTTGTGTTTGAAAATTTTATTTCGTCTACGCTCCAGGACATCGCTAAGGAGCAAAACAAGGATCCAATCTGGAAGGGCATTAAGGAGAAGTGGAGGAGAAAAGAAAGCGTAGCGATTAGACAGTATTATTTAGTTCGCAATGATATTCGTTTTAAACGAAAATCGGTTGACAACTCTGTTTGGTTAGTTTGCATTCCTGATGAGCAGGTTAATAAATTGATTTGGAATACACATTTCAGTTATGCACACTTTGGTCCCAGAAAATGCTTTCATAAATTACGAGAAAACTGTTACTTCAGTAATATGGAAAAACGTATTCGATTTGTTCTTGCCAAATGCAAATTATGTTAAAAGGCTAAGCCGCCAACTATTTCTCACAGAGCACCGCTGTTTCCTATCATTCCAGCGAAATTAAAGGAGATGGCTGCAGTCGATTTGTCCGGTCCAGTGGTTCATTCTACTAATGGTTTTGCGTACATTTTGGTAGCAGTGGAATTGACATCAAAATATGTGTGTTTTACACCTTTACGTAAAACAACAGCTCGTTCGTGCTTTCATCAAACATTTTCATAACGAAGTGGGTCATGTTGGTAAAGTTATATCAGATAATGGATCACAGTTTCGCTCTAAAATTTGGCTTCGTACTCTACGGCATCGTAAGATTAAACCAATTTTCATTTCACTTTTTCACCCTCAATCTAACGCTTCAGAGAGATGGATGAAGGAAATCAATAAATTGTGTCGTCTTTATTGTCATCATAATCACAGAACATGGGATCAGTATCTTCATATTTTTCAAAACATTCTGAATGAACTCCCTAATGATTCAACTTCTTTACCGCCTTTACTGATATTAAAAAATAAAGCACCGACAAATCGCATTTCTGAAATCGTTCCTTTTCCGCCTACACGGAAACTGCGGCATTCTGAAGTTGTGAACCTGGCTCTACTAAATATTGCATCTGCGGCTGCTAGAAGAGAGAAATCAGCTAAACGTCCTGGTCGTTTAAAAACTTTGTCAGTTGATCAAAAGGTGTTAATTAAGTCTCATCGTTTGTCTCACAAATGAAAAGGCTTGTGTCGCAAATTTTTTCTGCTTTATAACGGTCCATATAGAGTTCGCAAAATTATTCATGAAAACGCTGTTGAAGTAGAAACTCTTAAATCACGGCGCTCTAAGGGAATACATCACACATCGAACATTAAAATTTTTGTGGAATGACATACTTTTGAGAAATCAACAGTTACACGTAAACACGCAGAGAATACAAGGATACCGCACGGCAGCACATACACAAAGCAACAGTCATTCTGCGCGCCGCACAAGGTGGTCGTTGACCGCAAACAGTTACTTCCTACATCACGCTTACCTACAGCTGATCGAGCGCTCAGTGCGAATGCACTGACAGCCGTAAACAAATACACAGTCTAATTTCTTCGATTAAATTCAGTATAAAGCTATAGTGACTTGATAACTTATGTTATTAACGTTCAGTTTTTTCCAGGATACAGTTGTATAAAATATTTAAGAACTTCAGGTAAATTCTGTGCATGTCCGACGTTAGGAGGACTTGCTATCGAGAAAATTTCAGGAAGAATGTAATTTCGAAGAAGAAAGTAATAAACTAAAAAAGGTAACTATTTACTGAGTTTATTTTTCAGGTAACATATTTCTACTTCGGTATGTACTTTATACATAATTTGCTGCTCACGACTACGTGATTTATACTTTGTGTTAACCGATTTTGACAATGTTTTATTAATGAACAGTGTTGTTACTTGTGTATATTATGCATCACTTGGCTGCTCTGCTTTTTCACTGACGTCATATTTTTTATTATGTGCCTGCTGTGCCTATTTATTTAAATTATAATCGTCACCTGATTAGTTGTGCTGCAGGGCCAACAGTTTACGAGACTTCGGAACTGGACACACAGCTACTAAAGTTATTGCATTTATTCATTATTCTTTTTAATTAATCCCCCATGCAAGGTTAACCAATCATGTTATGACACAACGTATAGTTCAGCTGACGTGCATTGAACAGTGCTACAATTTGATAGGCCGATCTCTTTGGTAATATAAATATTATAATATACTAAACTGTAAACTCCACCCGTACAAGCCATGAGGGCCCAACAGGCGTCAGTGACTACATGCGGATGATGAGGGGTATGTGGTCAGCACACTGCTCTCCCGGCTGTATGTCAGTTTACGAGACCACTGAGGAAAGTCCGTTGTCCAAGTATTATAATAACTATTAATTAATTACTGACTTCAGTTTGATAAATCTTCTCGGTGCTGTAACTTCGCTCACACATTAATCGTAGAGCATATATGAATATCAGCAGAATCTTCGCTTCCTCTTGACGTATCGTGCTCCTCTGTACCTGTAACAGTTTTCCCTGCAAGCTTACACACGGGAACATTGTAACTCTATTCTCTGTGTGCTGACAGCAGAACTGACGTCACGTCCGACTCCTCTGCGTCTGACGGAAGCACACGGCCCAGCCGCTGACGTGCCGCCCAAGTACGCACGTCGCCTTTGCGGGTCGGCAACACGTCCGCCGCTGTCTGTCAGAGGCGCGTTTGCCCGGTTCTCACGAAAAAGCGCGCCCAAACCCGCTCCCGATCGACATCCACCACTCACATTCAGATGTGGTACGCGTTATGTCACAACCTTTTTTTTTTTTTTTTTTTTAAACCATCAGTCTTCCGACGGGTTTGACGCAGGCCGCCACGAATTCCCCTCCTGCGCCAGACTTTTCCTCGCAGAGTAGCACTGTCAGCCTACTTCCCTTAGTTATTTGCTGGATGTATCCCAATCTCTGTTTGCCTTTCAGTTTTTTTTTTTCCTTCTGCAACTCCCTTGTGTACCATAGAAGGTAATGATGTATTAACACATCTCCCATCATCCTGTCCCTTACTCTTTTCTGTGTTTCCCATATATTCCTTTCCTTGCCGATAACCTCATCATTCTTTACCTTATCAGTTGTAATCTCTCTCCGCCTTCCTTCTTCCAGCCATTGTCCACATTAAACAATGCCCAGTCCAAGTAACTAATAAGCAAAGTCTTTATGAAAATCTTGAGAGGGGCGACGATTACAATAAACTTTCAAATTTACTTAATTTGTCATGTTAAGATGGCTCCAGTCCTTTTTGTCTCGGGGTCTCATTCTTGAAGCTGAAAATTTCACATCAGGTCCTCACGGTTAGTCTGAACTAAATAAATTTGAAGATTGTCGTTGTAGTATTTTTTTACGTAAATATATTTTCTCACTTTTTAGTATATCATACAATCTTTTGATTTTTCACATCAACAAAGCCGAAATTACTTTGTTCGCACCTGTTATACAAAAATACGTCGGATTACATCAGAAGCAAGCTTACCACTCTCATAGCCTGCGAAAAAAAAAGAATATTCCAAAGGGTTTACAATTTTTCTTAAGAAATGAATTCCTACTAGCTTTCGTTGCAATATTAATTTCGATTATTATTTCATAAATGAATCCAGAAATAAACATAGTAAACAGTACAGGATTGCGTAATTAATAACATAAATTTTAAGTGATCAATTATTTCGTAATTTCAAGTCTTTCTAAAAAGAATAATTTTAACTGTACATTCAGAACTAGTACTTGCCGATTATAACATCGAAAACAAAATATTTTACAAAGTAATTCCTTGTCATAAATTTAACTTGAAATATAACATGCTGTGTATAAAATTACGTGAAAGTTTTCAGAAAAGCAGCTGAGATAACACTAACCTGTCCAAAGTTCGAAATATCGACAACTACTGTTGAGGAAAAGTAATGCTAGAGGAGGATGTCCCGTTACATAGTCCACCCAATTTTCTAAATTCTTCAGTAGCACCACATCTCAGATGCTTGTATTTTCTTCTGTTCTGGTTTTGCCATAGTCGATTTCTCACTACCATACAATGCTGCGTTCCAAACTCACATTCTCAGAAATTTCTTCCTCAAATTAAGGCCTATGTTTGATACCATTAGACTTCTCTTGTCCAGGAATTCCCTTTTTGCCAGTGCTAGTCTCCTTTTTATGTCCTCCTTGCCCCGTCCGCAGTGGATTATTTTTCTGCCAAGGTAGCAGAATCCCTTAACTTCATCTAGTCATGATCATCAATTTTGATGTTAAAAAATGGTTCAAATGGCTCTGAGTACTATGGGACTTAACTTCTGTGGGCATCAGTCCCCTAGAACTTAGAACTACTTTAACCTAACTAACCTAAGGACATCACACACATCCATGCCCGAGGCAGGATTCGAACCTGCGACCGTAGCGGTCGCGCGGTTCCAGACTGTAGCGCCTAGAACCGCTCGGCCACCCCGGCCGGCCTGATGTTAAGATTCTCACTGTTCTAATTTCTGTTTAGCCATTTTTTTCGTCTTTCTTCGATTTACTCTCAATCCATAGTCTATACTCATTAGACAGTTCGTTCCATTCAACAGATCCTATAATTCTTCTTCATTTTCAACTCTTCTTCATATATCCGCACACGTTTAGTAGGTTTCTCCCTCAGAAATACAGTAAATTAACTCTAGAATGCACGTTCTAATGCAATAAAACGTTGTTAAGTGCATTTTGAGTTAGAGTGTGAAGGACGTCCATCTCTTGAATTTTCAAGGATTCTAAATTTCGTTTTTCAAAAGCAAACCAGAGACAGTGTAGGGAAGAGCTTCACGTGACGTTAGAATTAGCAATGGGGAAACAAGAGATTAGCAACGTGAAATTTTCTGATTGCCAGCGACTTTTTTACATCTTTTAGCGATTTAGAACTGGGGAGTGAGTGCGCCAAGAAAAGTTTACCCAACAGTATTTCCTAAAAGTTTACGGCTGTTTGTGTTCATGATGCGTCCTGCTGCATCAGAATTGTTATGTAAATTGAGATACTAGGTTACAATGGACGACACTTTCGCTACGGAACTCATGGGGAGATTACTCTACGTGGAACGTTCAATAAGATGGTTGGGTGCTCCATGAATTCCCAACTTCAGTTACATATACGTACTGATATCCACAAAGCAGTGCAGTCGTCTAAGAAGCAAAAACAACGGACGAGTGTGGACTTTTCATTGTCAATGTCATTGTTGACAAACTCGACAGAGATAAGCCCAAGAAGCTATAACTGATTTCCTACAATATGTTGGAACGCAAAAATCATTCACCACTAGCTCTTTTCGCGAATGACGGATTGAAAGCTCTGTGGCCTGAAACAATGCAAGAGCAAAAATTTGTTATATATTCGGATGCTGTGACCTACATGCTTAAGGCGTCAACAGCCTCACGCTTATACTATCCGCTTTTAATCCACGCCACCCGTCTTGCCCACACACTGCAACGAACAGCCAAAGAAGTGTATGGCAGCTCTCGAGAAGTACATAAAATAACTTAGTACAAGAAGAATCTGCCTCTCAAAGCGCCACATTATGGAGAACTGCTACAGATCCTGGAATTGCGGCCAGACCCAGACTAAAAGAGGTGAGATACATCGAATGAAGCTGTAGGGTTTCATAATGAACATTTTCAGTCCGTCAAACCTGTGACTGATTCGTTTTCAAGAGATTCTTCAATTTCAGAACTTCAGTCGTAAAATATTTTCACTAAACATAAAATCGAAAATGCGAGTGTGTATATCCGTTTAACTTAACCTTCCTTGCCAGCACATTTTAAGAATTACAATCTATCAGTTTGTATTTGCAGAGAACGTTAAAAGTTTTTGATAAAATAAAAAATGAGCTGGCTAACATTAAACGAGATACTGGGGAAAGGGTAGTGCATATGTTTGACACTGTTTTAGGATGAAATCCAAGCTAATCGACTTTTGCTACCATCTGCAACAGCCTCAACTGGGGGAAGAGAACACTCCAGCGAACATCCCTCTAGGAATTTCCATCTGCTAAAGTTATCACCATCAACGTCCTGTGACGTGGAAAGATCATTTTCCTCCTACAGAAAACATTTGTTTCTTATGCTTACGAAAGCAGAGAATAAGGAGAAGGATCTGGTTCTTCATGACCTTTCAAAATGAAAGGTAAGGTAGAGTACTGACATTTCAGTGGAAATGGATACTTGAAAAAGCAGGTGTGACCGAAAAATCTTTCTTTCGGTAGCGCAGTATACACTGTCCAACTAAAAAAAATTGAGTAATGCGAAACCTACTTCCTTAATGTACTTTTCATGTTTCTTGCACGTTTAAGTGCATGTTAAGATAACATAGTTGATTTCAGCTGAAATTATTGTTTCTTCTTAAATATTTAATAAAATATTTTGCAGATATTACATATTTTCCTATACATTTTACCCGTTTTCATTACATAAATATGTTCATATTTTCCTTATAAATTTTACAAAATTATCCGATCTCTATTGACGAGCAACTGATGGATAGTCTCCCACTGCTCAAACAGAACAAAATCAAGCTCTGTAACATACGTTCTACGTCTCACCAACTCTCAGTAGCCCTCTACGTGACTTGTTCAATAGTTTAAGCGTATCCATTACAGATATTTGAAAATCCGTGACTGTTTATTTAGTATAAACACAGGAAACTGCAACCAGTCACTTTTTTAAAATCTTTTTTATTCCATAAACTGCTTTTCGGACCTTTTCAGGCTCATCTTCAAGTGCTTTACAGGAGGTTACATGACTGTTTCAATAGTGTTCAGATCCAACAATACTCACTACTCCGACCTGCATGTCGTCCACCATCTGAAACCTTAACGACGAACAGTGTCGTAAGGAAGAGCCAGAAGATCGGAGGATACAGCTCGATTTAATTGATATCGCAGAAGAGCTTGATGGTTCTAATTAAGTTGATGAGGCGAGGGTATCCAGGAAAATGTGTTTCAAGTGGTCGGTCGATGGTCCTTATGTAAATCCGAAACGAGTTATTCTATTAGCTTTTAAGATTCCGAACCTCAGTCGGTAAAAACGAAGCCCTTACAGGATCACTTTCTTCTTTATCTGTCTGTCTGACTGTTCAAAACTCTTTTTCCCATGAACGCATATACGTATCAATTTGAAATTTGTGTCGTATACACAAAAATAATAAACGTTGGCCTCTGAGTCGATTTTGTCAAAAGATAAGCCATTTATGTCACATACTTTGATACTATCCAAGTCACTCATCAAATCCTTTCAAATCCCATAGGTCTAAAATCATAAAATTTGGCAATAAACAAGGTTTCGCAGTACAAGTAAAGGGAAAACTATTAATTTGTAATTACATCACACGAACAAAATGTTTTGGTATCATTTGTTACCCTCCGTCTGTTAAGAACCCTTTTGGTCAGGAACGAGTTGACGAATCAATTTGAAATTCATGTCACATACTGAAGTCTGTAATGATTTGATGGTGCAAAAATGTTAATCGAAAGATATGGCCATTTACGTTACACATTTTGATACTCACAAACTCACTGATTAAAACCTAGAGGGGAGTCGCCCTTGAAGTAGAATCAGGAAATTTCGCAAGAAGAAAGGTTCTACATCACAAGAATGAAAAGAAAAAAAATCGTTAATTTGTATTTATATCACACGAAAAAATCTTTTTCTTTTTGTCGTTTGTTATTTGACGTCAGACTTTAAATTAAAACATTCTTGAAAGTCTTGGAATCCCTGTGATCGATATCAATGCCTATAACATGCAAAAACGTCGGAGATCCTCGATTCCCGGAACGGATGAACATCTGTATGTAAGAATAATTAAGTTCGTGCGGAAGTCTCAGTGCAAGAGTCTTACCCGCACCAGGCCAATTTTTCATTCTTTACCTTCAATTGGCAACTAAATTTCCAGACAAATAGAAATAAATGTTGAGTATATGTACAGAATGAAATAAACAAGGGCTATTTGATAGTGCTAGTCGATTCAGAGAAAACATTCCCTAATATAGAGCATGATTAATCTATGAGAAATAGGAGAAGAATGGAGGTTTACAGATAAAGGATAATAAGGAGGACAGAATACAAAAAGTGAAACGAACCAACATTTTTTTTTTAAGAAGGGAAATCTGTTGCCGTATAGTGCAAGTTTATATTTAGCTGTGAGCAAAAAAATCGTTTAAGAGAGAAACTCTCGGAGCTTTTATTAGGCGTTCATGACCAGCAGCTCATAATAGTGTGTAGCTGAGTGATTAGCGGTAGTTATTTGGGTTTAGGATGGATGTGAAGGCTGTCCTAAATTTATCAAGTTTCCTTTTTTTTGTTTATTTCGGAAACCAGTCGCTGAGAAACAAAATTATGTGTAATTAACAACGCTTCAGATTTGAAAATCGCATTGCATAAAACTGCAAATGCACAATAAACTGAAAGAACATGCATGTGATCTACTCAGCCTCCATTTGCGTTTATCAGACGGAGGACTCAGACTTCCTGATATTTGTACTTTGCCAAACTGTGATACACTTGTAGCTTTTGTCATTCCAGACAATTAAGCTTACCTACTTTTACACAATTCGTGAAAATCTTGTGGAAGGAATCAGTTAGACGCTGACAGAAAACAATTGAGCAGTGGGATATTGCCGGTGGTAAAATTAAGTGCATTCGCTTATTGCATAACTTAATAACTAGCACAGAAAACACTGAACGTTATCTTACTGGGAAATTAGGTAATAACCGTGACAGCTAAGCAAGTTTCCGTTGCATGGCCACATCAAACGGTCCATATGTTAGCGATCGTTTCAAAACTGACCTGAAAATAAACTGTTCACTTACGTGTTGTTCCCATGTTTACTAGCTCTCCATTCCAGAATCTATCCATATGCTAGTTGTGATGGTTTTCGTATTTCTTGTCCGATAAGAGGGCTTGCAAGTATTTAACTCATAAAACTTGTAATGTCCACGCTCGAGACCAGCTAAGAAAACTCCAGCACAGATAACCGAAGCCCTTATCGCTGCTCAGTTACTAAGCGTGTCTCAGAACAATGCTCCAATATTAAAAACTGCTACGGAAAAGCTGTTAAAGCTTTTCACCACTACCTACGCTAGCCTCACAGCTTTTGTCGTTTTTCACAGCCTAATCTCATCACAGACGGCCGCGTCTATAAGTTGACTAGCCTAGCGCGAAGATGAGCTGCGACGGAAACAAATGAGGCGTAGCGACGCAGCAGAGTCAGAGGTCGATAATTGATTGGCGCGGAGCCTCCATAAAAGGCTGTCGTCTGCTTTCCCGATTGCAGGAAGTGCTGCCTGATGGGATGCCAACCCCCTGCCGCTTCCCTGTCGCTACCCGTCCGCTGCTATTAACTGCGAGATCGACCCAGACTTTGTTCAAACTGTTTGTCGCCCTGCGATGTAGTAAATGGAAATATAAAGCCAGCTCTGCAGCACTTTTACGCTACCCTTGGGAAGTGTCTCAAGTGTCGGTCGCTGCCGTTGCGCTTGCAGTTTAAGTTGGCTTTATCACGGGAATTTCCAAAGGAAATCACTCAGGTACCATATTCTTGAAAAATACGGAAACGATTTGATGGAAATAAAGTAGGCCGCCAGAATGTCTAACTTTAACCAACGAAAATTATTTGTACCAGCACTCGAACGACAGAATAACACGAAGTAAGTCTTGAAATAGTTTAATAATTTGAGACATCTCTTTCAGAATGAAGTTGTGTAGAGCAATTGCTCTGTTCTTCGCTAGCTAACAAGGCCTGATTGTATCCAATCTGCCACACATTTTTAGTCCAATATATTCCACTCAAAATCCATTATCAGATATTACTGCCGATTCTTCACCAGTGCTTCATCTTGTCTAACACTGATCGTTAAGAGGAAACTAACAGCAACAAAAATGAAAAAACAATGAGTTTTGTATTCGGGATAAAAAATTGATTAATAATTACCTAAGTATTAGGCTGATGCATAAGTTCGTAGCGTTTCTCCATAACTTTAATAAACACAAGAGATACACATAACAGAGACTTCATTTATCAATAAAATTTTCCCTTTCGGTGTTTACAATAGTCCTCCAACGCTGGCGTAACTTTCCGATTCCGCGATTGTAGAAATCACGTGGTTCTGAGGCGAAGAAATCGTCGAGTCATGTTGGGAGCGCATTTTCACCCGAAAAGGAAGGTCCTTTGTGGTTCCAGAATGAGATTTTCACTCTGCAGCCGAGTGTGCGCTGATATGAAACTTCCTGGCAGATTAAAACTGTGCGCCGGACCGAGACTCGAAATCAGGACCGTTGCCTTTCGCGGGCAAGTGCTCTACCATCTGAATTACCCAAGCACGATTCACGTCCCGCCCTCACAGCCTTATTTCTGCCAGTACCTCGTCTCCTACCTTCCAAACTTTACAGAAGCTCTCCTGCGAACCTTGCAGAACTAGCACTCCTGAAAGAAAGGAAAAAAGGAAAGTCTGGAAGGTAGGAGATGAGGTACTGGCAGAAGTAAGGCTGTGAGGACGGGGCGTGAGTCATGCTTGGGTAGTTCAGGTGGTACAGCACTTTCCCGCGAAAGGCAAAGGTCCTGAGTTCGAGTCTCGGTGCGGCGCACAGTTTTAATCTGCCAGGAAGTTTCATATCAGCGCACACTCCGCTGTAGAGTGAAAATCTATATTCTGGAAACATCCCCTAGGCTGTGGCTAAGCCATGTCTCCGTAATATCTCTTCTTTCAGGAGCGCTAGTTCTGCAAGGTTCGCAGGAGAGCTTCTGTAAAGTTTGGAAGGTAGGAGACGAGGTACTGGCTGAAGTAAGGCTGCGAGGACGGGGCGTGAGTCGTGCTTGGGTAGCTCAGATGGTAGAGCACTTGCCTGCGAAAGGCAAAGGTCCCGAGTTCGAGTCTCGGTCCGGTACACAGTTTTAATCTGTTAGGGACTGTCCTTGGTGGTTGTTCGACAGAGACCGGGAAATGTGAAAATCTGAGGGTGCAAGATCAGTACAGCGTTTTTTGTCAGTCTAGAATGCTGGTAGACGTTATCATGCAGTAGTATCACTTCACGCAGTATTCTTTTTGGTCGTTTTTCTTGGACTTCGTCTCAAGACGTCCCAGTTGTTGACAATAAATATCAGCAGTGATGTTTACACCCCAAGAAGCAATTTGGTCTACATCACAACGTCGCTGTTCCTCGAGATGCGTAACATTATCCTTAGAGGATGCATGCAGGCCTTCGTAATAGGAGTCGCTGCTTTGTTTGGGCTCAACCATTCTTTCTTTTCCTTATATTAGCCTAATTTTTTTTATCATCAATAACGATAGGAATGGTTGGTATTGTTCACGAGCCTGTTGATGATAAGCAATCAGAGATGCAAGTACGGCCACCTGCTGACTCGTGTAATTTTGGCTTGGAGCGTGTGGTACCAACACACCCGAGTGTTTGAGCCTTCCCCATTGCACTCAAATGTAACAGGATGCTGAAATAATCATTGTTCAATTGCCAATGCTTGAGTACACTGACGTGAGTAATTGTGGATTAATGGGTTTAAACGATCTTCATCAAGCCCCAAAGGTTTTACTGAACATGGAGGGTCACTGTTATCAAAAGGATGCTCATTAAAACGAGAAAACCATTTTCTTGCCGTGCTATGTCCAGTGGCATTACCCTCATAAACGCCGTAAAAGATTCTGGCTGCCCCTGAGGCTGACACGCCTCTTCTGAATTAAACATAAGAATATGTCGGATATGTTCAAATTTCGCTACTTGGCTCTCCATTTTCCAGTCTCCACTCTCCCACTCAGTATCTCCAGAAGACAAAACCACACTATGTAAACTCATATAGCAATAGTGAATTACAAATAAAAAAAAGATAATCGATAAATAAAACCATAGCAACCGGAATCCCAAAATGCAAAACAAAAATTCTACTAACTTATGCAACAACTTAATAAGACTCAGGATTCGTTGGCACATGTAAAACGATGGTTTAGTTCCTTTTCTACGTACTATAACAGATGGTATTGTATCTATCCCTTTCAGAGGCGACGTGGTCTGCACAATAGTCCACATAGAAGCACAGTTTTTTAACGTGAACGTTTCACTAAATAGTAATATTAACGAATTTTGATTGCCACACGATATCTTTACTTCTGTGTAACGATGCGAATACAGTGGCATGAAATTTTCATGATGTGGAAGTGAAACTCGAACATCCACTTCATCCTCTTCCTCGGAAAAGATGATGAGACATCTATGAGAGGACCTATGTGTGATACCGATCACAAATCATATGAGTCCCATTTCTTAGTCAACACCTTTAGAAAAGGAGACAGAAACATCTGCTCTATATGAATCAAAATGAAATAACAATCAAACAAACAGTAATCATGTCAACAACAATGATTGTTGTTCACAAGATCCAGAAGGCATCAGACACAAGTGCCTAGATAGATGTGATAATAATGTTCACATTATCCCTTACCGACTGCTTTGGAATCCTGGAATATACCTGGCTCAAAGTAAAGGCATCAGCTTTCATATGACAATCCAAAGTGGATTGTGTATTGGATCCCGCTTTTCCACAACAAAGGCGTCAAATACGAATACTCTGTCTGGATTTACTTTCTCAGGTCATGAAATATCACTGCTTTAGCTGATTGTGTGGTAGGTTGCTCCATCAGTGCCATCAATAATTTCCCATAATATTTGATATTTAGGATGAAGTAGGATTTTTGAAAATATGTATACGTGCTGGAAGTGAGCCCCCTCAACATATATTAACAGCTACAGAAATTATTACGAGGTGCATTCAAGTTCTAAGGACTCCGATTTTTTTTCTCCGGACTGGAAAGAGATAGAAACATGCGCATTGTTTTAAAATGAGGCCGCGTTCATTGTCAATACGTCCCAGAGATGGCAGCACCATATGGCAGATGGAATTTTACCGCCAGCGGCGAGAATGAGAACTGTTTTAAATACTTAAGATGGCGACGTTTCCCTTACTTGAACAGCGTGCAGTCATTCATTTTCTGATTTTGCGTGATGTGAAACCAATTGAAATTCATTGACAGTTGAAGGAAACATGTGGTGATGGAGTTATGGATGTGTCGAAAGTGCGTTCGTGGGTGTGACAGTTTAATGAAGGCAGAACATCGTGTGACAACAAACCGAAACAACCTCGGGCTCGCAGAAGCCGGTCTGACGACATGATCGAGAAAGTGGAGAGAATTGTTTTGGGGGATCGCCGAATGACTGTTGAACAGATCGCCTCCAGAGTTGGCATTTCTGTGCGTTCTGTGCACACAATCCAGCATGACGACCTGACAATGCGAAAAGTGTCATCCAGGTGGGTGCCACGAATGCTGACAGATGACCACATGGCTGCCCGTGTGGCATGTTGCCAAGCATTGTTGACGCGCAACGACAGCATGAATGGGACTTTCTTTTCGTCGGTTGTGACAATGGATGAGACGTGAATGCCATTTTTCAATCCAGAAACAAAGCGCCAGTCAGCTCAATGGAAGCACTCAGATTCACCGTCACCAAAAATATTTCGGGTAACCAGTGCTGAAAAAATGATGGTGTCCATGTTCTGGGACAGCGAGCACGTAATCCTTACCCATTGCGTTCCAAAGGGCACTACGGTAACAGGTGCATCCTACGAAAATGTTTTGATGAACAAATTCCTTCCTGCACTGCAACAAGAACGTCCGGGAAGGGCTGCGCGTGTGCTGTTTCACCAAGACAACGCACCCGCGCATCGAGCTAACGTTATGCAAGAGTTTCTTCGTGATAACGACTTTGAAGTGATTCCTCATGCTCACTACTCACCTGACCTGGCTCCTAGTGACTTTTGGCTTTTTCCAACAATGAAAGACACTATCCGTGGCCACACATTCACCAGCCGTGCTGCTATTGCCACAGCGATTTTCCAGTGGTCAAATCAGGCTCCTAAAGAAGCCTCCGCCGCTGCCATGGAGTCATGGCGTCAGCGTTGTGAAAAATGTGTACGTCTGCAGGGCGATTACGTCGAGAAGTAACGCCTGTTTCATCGATTTCGGGTGAGTAGTTAATTAGAAAAAAAAATCGGAGGCCTTAGAACTTGAATGCACCTCGTACTCTTCCTGCAGTCAGATGGTCTAACAATCAAAGCAGTTACATTATCAGGAAAAATTGAATAACTGCTCTTCTTCTCACAATCACCGAAGGACCAGTCACTCTTGCAAGAAGGTCGTTACGTGCACTCGGTCAGGGTGACGACCATTTGTTTACATTAGTATATGGTGGTTTCATAGAGGAGTAAATAACGCACTTTTTTCTTTATTTTATAAATCCTTACATATAGCATACTACATAAAATAGTAAAGTCGTAGTCTTGGTCTACAAACAGCGGAGTTACTTCATACATTTCCATCTCTATTGAAGGACTGCATGAATTGCAATGCTGAATTAGGGTTTCTTCTGATGGCGGACAAATTTTGCGCGCCATCTCCAACAGCCTTTGCCACAATTTCTAATAGAACCAATAGACAGTTGGCTGTCAGCTTTGACGATACTTTAGATCATACTGTCTCGTGTAGCCAACAACCACTAGAATTTTAAAAGTGTGCACTCTCTGTCGTTAAATATTTTAACTGTGTATTGGAAGTCTTCTGCAAATATTGTATCTTCATCTAGTATCAGTAAGGGGGAGTATAAATTTCCATAGAATAAAGCAAAAATCAGCATTGAGTCACTACACAGATAAACCCACTCATCCAAGAATAATGCTACCTTGGCATCAAATACCATGCACACTGCCACGATTAGTACCATAGTTGTTTAATATGTAGATATGGCATTTTTGAGGGGTAGGTCATCAGTCTCTTGACTTGCAACCTACATGCAGGTTTTGCTCTCTACATTTCCCTCTAGTACAGTGGAAACCATAACCTGATGTCTTAATAGATGTCCTATTTCCCTGTCCCTTCTGCTTGTCAGTGTTTGCCACATACTGCTTTCCTCTCCGATTTTCTACAGTCGTCTGTAGCCCCACATCTCAAATGCTTCGATTCTCTACTGTTCCAGTTTTCCCACAGTCCATGGTTCACTACCATACTGTGCAGTTCTCCAGACGTACATTCTCAGAAATTTCTTTCTCAAATTAAGGCCTATGTTTGATACTAGTGGACTTCTCCTGGTCAGGAATGCCCTTTTTGCCAGTGTTAGTCTGCTTTTGATGTCCTCCTTGCTCCGTCCATCATTGCTCATTTCTATGTCTAGGTATCAGTATTCGTTAACTTAATCTACTTCGTGACCATCGACCTTGATGTTAAGTTCCTCGCTGCTCTCATTTCTGCTACCTCCCATTACTTCCGTCTTTCTTCGATTTACTCTCAGTCCATATTCTGTACTCATTGGACTATTCATTCCATTCAGGAGATCATACAAGTCTCCTTCACTTTCACTCAGAATAGCAATGTCATCAGCCAATAGTATCATTGATATCCTTTCACGTTGAATTTTAATTGTACTCCTGAACTTTTCTTTTATTTCCATCATTAGTGTGTACAGACTAAACAGTAGGGGTGAAAGACTGCATTCCTGTCTCATACCCTTTTTAATCCGATCATTTCGTTCTTGGCCGTCCATTCTTATTATCCCTCTGGGCTCTTGTGCATGTTAAAGATTACCCGTCTCTCCCTACAGCTTATCCCTATTTGTCTTAGAATTTCGAACAGTTTGCACCATTGTACATTGTCGAATGCTTTTTCCAGGTAGACAATGAACACGTCTTGATTTTTATTTAGTCTTGCTTTCATTATCAACCCTAACGTCATAATTGCTTTACCTTTCCTAAAGCCAAACTGATCGTCATCTAACACTTGCTCAGTTTTCTTTTCCATTCTTCCGTACAGAATTCTTGTGAGTAACTTCGGTGCATGAGCTGTTAAGCTTGTCAGCTATTGGAATCTTCGGAATTGTGTGGATGATATTTTTCAGAAAGTCAGATGGTATGTCACCAGACTCAAACATTCTACACGTCAGCGTGAGTAGAGGTATGGTTATATAGCTTTATTTCCACGTCGGGCGACTGCTGCTGTTGTAATGGCAGCACCTGGTCTGTAAGGAGAAAGAGAAACAATTTATTAGTTAAGCATATTATATATTACTGACAGCAATTTTTACTCATCATCGGTACCAATACTTGCATGATGATTATCTTGTGACTACGTGCCTTGACGTGTTCACACCATCTGAGAATTCTCACATTACTGTTTGAACAGTTTGTCGATAGCTGTAAATACATAAGTTTCGGTGTAACGAATAATGTTATCTTTGATATTTAATACAGCGCCCTTTCTTAACTTTGCAGCAAGTGTATGCTAGAGAGGTTATACTTCTTTATAGATAGGCAGTTAAATCGGTATTACCTTTGAGTATTCTAGTTGGTTTGTGTCTACTGTGAAGTGGTGCTCCTTCAGCACTTCACATCTCGCATAAGACGCAGCGAGAAGCGCGACAGCAGGAAACGTTGCGTAGCTGGTGTGTGTACTAAACGGAATACTGCTCAAAGCTGGGTCGCGATATGTGTGTCAGAAGCAGACCACCGAACTACTGTGTAAATATTCTGTAGGAGCAGCTACAAAATTCTCAATACTCACATGGTGGCACCTGAGACATGAACAGAAATGTGTTTGTGTAGGAACAGTATAAGTGGGAGCTATCTAATTGGCATGTTTGTTGAGGAAACGCGGTAACATATAGACACTAGTGGACCTTACCATATTACACAGATAATCTCATTCATACTGTGCATTGTGTATCAAACTGGGGAGGGACTTCGTCCTGCCTCAGTGGGTCACAATCTCATAAGACACCCCCCCCCCCCCCCACCTTGGAACGTCTCATACCAGACGAGTGTAACCCCAAATGTGAGTAATGATGGTGTACGCCTACGTGGAGACAGTGTTTGCGCAGCAATCGACGGCATAGTGTAACTGAGGCGGAATAAGGGAACCAGCCTGCATTCACCGGGTAGATGAAGACCGCCTTAAAAACCATCTACAGGCTGGCTGACACACCGGACCTCGACACTAATTCGCCAGGCGGATTCGTGCCGGGGACCGGCACGCCTTCCCACTCGGGAAGCAGCGCGTTAGATCGCGCGGCTAGCCGGGCAGGCCGTACCATGCATACTGCAATCTACACTCCTGGAAATTGAAATAAGAACACCGTGAATTCATTGTCCCAGGAAGGGGAAACTTTATTGACACATTCCTGGGGTCAGATACATCACATGATCCCAATGACAGAACCACAGGCACATAGACACAGGCAACAGAGCATGCACAATGTCGGCACTAGTACAGTGTATATCCACCTTTCGCAGCAATGCAGGCTGCTATTCTCCCATGGAGACGATCGTAGAGATGCTGGATGTAGTCCTGTGGAACGGCTTGCCATGCCATTTCCACCTGGCGCCTCAGTTGGACCAGCGTTCGTGCTGGACGTGCAGACCGCGTGAGACGACGCTTCATCCAGTCCCAAACATGCTCAATGGGGGACAGATCCGGAGATCTTGCTGGCCACGGTAGTTAACTTACACCTTCTAGAGCACGTTGGGTGGCACGGGATACATGCGGATGAGCATTGTCCTGTTGGAACAGCAAGTTCCCTTGCCGGTCTAGGAATGGTAGAACGATGGGTTCCATGACGGTTTGGATGTACCGTGCACTATTCAGTGTCCCCTCGACGATCACCAGTGGTGTACGGCCAGTGTAGGAGATCGCTCCCCACACCATGATGCCGGGTGTTGGCCCTGTGTGCCTCGGTCGTATGCAGTCCTGATTGTGGCGCTCACCTGCACGGCGCCAAACACGCATACGACCATCATTGGCACCAAGGTAGAAGCGACTCTCATCGCTGAAGACGACACGTCTCCATTCGTCCCTCCATTCACGCCTGTCGCGACACCACTGGAGGCGGGCTGCACGATGTTGGGGCGTGAGCGGAAGACGGCCTAACGGTGTGCGGGACCGTAGCCCAGCTTCATGGAGACGGTTGCGAATGGTCCTCGCCGATACCCCAGGAGCAACAGTGTCCCTAATTTGCTGGGAAGTGGCGGTGCGGTCCCCTACGGCACTGCGTAGGATCCTACGGTCTTGGCGTGCATCCGTGCGTCGCTGCGGTCCGGTCCCAGGTCGACGGGCACGTGCACCTTCCGCCGACCACTGGCGACAACATCGATGTACTGTGGAGACCTCACGCCCCACGTGTTGAGCAATTCGGCGGTACGTCCACCCGGCCTCCCGCATGCCCACTATACGCCCTCGCTCAAAGTCCGTCAACTGCACATACGGTTCACGTCCACGCTGTCGCGGCATGCTACCAGTGTTAAAGACTGCGATGGAGCTCCGTATGCCACGGCAAACTGGCTGACACTGACGGCGGCGGTGCACAAATGCTGCGCAGCTAGCGCCATTCGACGGCCAACACCGCGGTTCCTGGTGTGTCCGCTGTGCCGTGCGTGTGATCATTGCTTGTACAGCCCTCTCGCAGTGTCCGGAGCAAGTATGGTGGGTCTGACACACCGGTGTCAATGTGTTCTTTTTTCCATTTCCAGGAGTGTAGATCATGAAGGCATCCTGTGGACACGTGACTGCTGTCGCTGCTGCTTCAACCCTGTTAATGAATAACAGCACACACATTTGCAGTTTATAGAGGACAATCAGTTGTCCATGCAGCAGCGGAGTCTTTTAAGAGTCAACTGTGCCACATTCTTAAACTGGTAGGAAATTGGTAGTATTGGTTGCCTTGCATATTAGTAGAACAACAAATGTAAAAAGTGATTCACAGCTTGGTAGGACGATAAATCTGTAAGATGGTAAAACTGGATATAAAACTGATTATGTTGTAGGGTGAAAAATCATAAATTGATAAAACTGCCAAATTTTTAGCACACCAACTTGGGAACTGGTAAAATTGGCGATAAAATTAGCAGTTTGGTAGGACACCAACTTGTAAATTTCTAAAACTGGTACGATAAATCAAAAAATTCTCGTGTACCGACCAAAAGAACACAATTTTAAGCTTCTCAACAATACAGCAGATCTCCAATCGACATCAGCGGCAACGGTGGTAAAAAGTATAAACAGCACCGTATGAAAAGTAATTAGAGTGGTCCTATGATGCACAGGGATAGGGGGGGATGGGGGACGTGGGACAATGGGAGCAGATGGCGGAGGGCTCAGGGTGGGAGTGGTCTTAACTGAGTTGTGACATGATAATGTAAAGGTCTTGATGCAAGTGATGGTGTGATAATTCCAGAATGCTGATGCTAATGTCATCGAAATATAAGAAGCCCAATTCGCTGAGCACTGGATTGCGACGCCAATATTTCCTGAAACCCTGATGCCAAAAATCTGCTGATGTCAGCTGCTTTGACCAGAACCGGCAATGATGCTCTACTCAGTAGCTTCAGCTATGACAGCAGGTGTGTTTCCTGTGACACATACTGCCAAACTTCCCATCATCGAATTAGTTATTTTCAGGAGAAGTGGAGAAGTGGTCTCGATTTTGGGAGCAGTTACAGCCATCCACAGGAAGCAATCGTTTGATTTCTACTATAGACAAACATGTCGTCCTCCGAGGATATTTGGTGCATGTGCCAAAGAACTTGGTTGAAGGCACTCCCATCGCTGTGAATTCGTTTGAGGAAACCAAACGCATATTAGTTTCTCGTAAGGAGACGACAACCTTAAAATTCAGGCTCATCTAGATTACCTTAAAACTATGAAATCGATGCCACATGCACCAACAGATATGTTGAACGCTACATACATCAAATGCAACAAACGCATTCAAGACTTACGAGCTTTAGGGTAAAATGTAGACCATTTTGGCCTTATGTTAGCACCCAAAACTGTTCGTGCGTTTCCGAGAGATGTAGGTAGACGCTGGGTTACTCACACTAGAAGTAATGGCACTGCTGACAGCGACCTCATGAAGCTACTGCAACTTTTGAGAGATGAAGCAGAAGGAGCTATGACTACGCACAAAATAAGAGGTAGTAACGTTTTAGAGACAGTCACATCCACAGATGCGACTCTACATGTCAATACAATGGGTGAGCATCCAGGAACAAAGACGAAAATGGAACAATCGGAATACTGCGTATTTTGTGATTCATGTCTTCATTGGAGTGTACGCAGATATCGAGCACCAAGAACAGGACCGACAAACTGATATCCTCCCACCGATGTTTGTTGCGTCCGAAAACGGGACACATCAACGAATGCAGCAAGAAAAATGAGGTAACTTATTCTGGGTGCAAAAAGTTCCGTTATGTGTCTATCTGAAATGAAGAACCGTGAGTCTTAGTGGAGAAGATTGGTGCTCAACTGCCTCTCCTCCTGTATCTTCAAACTGCATCTGTTGGGCTCACAGTTCCGACAGGGCTGAGGAAAGATAGCGCTGTTTACTCGACGCTGAAAGCCAACGCAGCTTTATCAGTACGAATTTAGTCAACAGCCTGCAATTAATCATCCACCAACCATAAGCTGTGGTAGGATTTGAGTCACCACATTTGACGTCAAGCAAACGCAGATCGGTTAGCGTCAAGTTCACAGGAGTTTCTACAAAAAACACATCGACATTCTCTGTCCTTGGAAATAGGAGCACGTACTCATCACTTCCAGTCTTCCACAAGATATGGCCATCCATATTCTGCAGCTTGCTGATCCCAATAACGATGAGCACCATGTTTGTTGTTGTTGTTGTGGTCTTCAGTCCTGAGACTGGTTTGATGCAGCTCTCCATGCTACTCTATCCTGCGCAAGCTTCTTCATCTCCCAGTACCTACTGCATTCTACATCCTTCTGAATCTGCTTAGTGTATTCATCTCTTGGTCTCCCCACACGATTTTTACACTCCACGCTGCCCTCCAGTACTAAATTGGTGATCCCTTGATGCCTCAGAACATGTCCTACCAACCGATCCCTTCTTCTAGTCAAGTTGTGCCACAAACTCCTCTTCTCCCCAATTCCATTCAATTCCTCCTCATTAGTTATGCGATCTACCCATCTAATCTGCAGCATTCTTCTGTATCACCACATTTCGAAAGCTTCTATTCTCTTATTGTCCAAACTATTTATCGTCCATGTTTCACTTCCATACATGGCTAAACTCCATACAAATACTTTCAGAAATTCTTATAGGTACAGACCAGTAATGGAAAACAATAAAAGGTGGTTAACCATTGCGTCTTACTGATTCGCCAGTTCTTCTTCCTTCTTCATTTGATGGATTATGAGAAGACGCTGGTGGGATTTTATTGTCAGGCCTGTTATTCTTAGCCAAGTGCACCTCAAAAACTATTCTGGACCATCACAGGAGGGCATATGTCGCTTTTGAGACTTAAAATCAATTGGATAAAAGAAAATAAAGACGATTACTCTTACCGAAATTTTGCACTCAGAATGAGCGGGATGAAAAGATCAGTACGTAGGACACTTCAAATGATGTATTCCACCTACCTCACAAGCTGGACCTGCGACTTAACGTCGGCTACTGCACACGACAGCGAAATTTTAATATCCTGTTAGCATCTTTTCGCCAATATCTAGAACATAAAAGATCCTTTTTCGAGATACATGGTGTAAATACATGCATTGAGGCAAGGTCTTGCCGGAAGACTTGACGCTCCGAGAGGAACTTTGAAAACCTCAACTTATTCATCTGCAATCATTCAGACTATCCAGACTGGTATGACAGCACAGTCAAAAACCGAAAACTTCACACGTTCACGCAGTTTTTGAGGTCTCAGAAAGGGAATTCAGAGTAGTGTTGGACATTACAACATCCGAGGCTAACAACAAGTTTGTCCGTTTGGTTGTCAATAAAAACAGAATTTCTCCTATCAAAAGGTTAAGCTTCCGCTGCTTGAATTACTAGCGGCCTTACTGGGTTCACGACTAGTGAGATATTCACAAGCTGCGACATCGTCGTGAAAAACCACAGTGACCCGTATGTGTAATAAGTTTCTTTAATTTACGTCTATGGTCACAATCATTTTTGTTTAACAGATTACCGGTTTCGGTCTTTAATGACCATCATCAGATCTGTTTCATAGAAACATTAGGACAGATCTGATGATGGTCATTAAAGACCAAAACCGGTAACCTGTTAAACAAAAAAGATTGTGACCATAGACGTAAATTAAATAAACTTATTAGTGAGATATTTCTGCCAGTCTTCTGGGCTTAACACAGTTAACGCAATAATGTAGAGTGTGATCTGGTAGTCAGGGAGAGGCAGGATAAGGAAACGATTGTGAATGGGGCCGTGATCAGCTACCGTTGGCTACAGTAAACACACACACTTTATCTGAGGATATAATTTTCAACAATCATTTTAAAGGAATTTACTACACTGACGGCTGAAGGCCTTACTAAGAAAGAACTCAAAATTATTTGTGAGCTGAAAGCCACAAGCAACTTCAGAATACTCAGCAGCTGAAAATTTTGTTCTTAAGCAATCAAAAAACTGTAACAAGCTATAGTAACGGCTGTAGGAATATTAAAAAAGAATTACAAATTAATTGTCGGCTGAAGGCCACAAGCAATGTTACACACAATCAACACCTGATGGCCTGATTAAGAAAAAATTCAAAATTATTCGTCGGCTGAAGGCCACAAGTAATTTCAGAATACTCAACGGCTGAAGGCCTGAATTACAAGTGAGGACGGCAGTTACACGTTAAAAATACTAAAACCTTTTTTAAACAATCTTAACGAACTGTAACAGGCTATAGCGACGGCTGAAGGCCTTATTAAGACAGAATTGCAAATTACTTGTCGGCTGAAGGCCACAAGCAACGTTACAAACAATTAACGGCTGAAGGCCTGATTAAGAAAGAATTCAAAATCATTTGTCGGTTGAAGGCCACAAGCAGTTTCAAAATAATCAACGGCTGGAAGCCCGAACTACAGGCAAGGAAGTCAGTTACACGTTGAAAATACTAAAACCTTTTTTAAACAATCTTAACAAATTGTAACAGGCTGTAGTGACGGCTGAAGGCCTTATTAAGACAGAACTGAAAATTATTTTTTGGCTGAAGGCCACAAGCAATGTTACAAACAATTAATGGCTAAAGGCCTGAATAACAAGTGAGGAAGGCAATTACATTTTAAAACATTAAGGAAAATTTTAAACAATTATGACAACTTGACCAAGTAAGACGGAGTGATCCACCGACAGTGCCCCACGGACCGACCTGGTGAAGGTCGCTACAACTGTGTAAGCGGTGAGACTGACAGCCAAGAGTAATGTTCACCTAAGGAGGGCAAATCAAGCTAGAGACGGCTTAAACACTGAACAACCCTCTTACCAAAACCACCTAACGCCAGATAACTAGTACAACGAAGGAATAATTCAGGCAAGTGGAAAGTTACAGCCGGCCGGAGTAGCCGTGCGGTTCTAGGCGCTACAGTCTGCAACCGCGAGACCGCTACGGTCGCAGGTTCGAATCCTGCCTCGGGCATGGATGTGTGTGATGTCCTTAGGTTAGTTAGGTTTAAGTAGTTCTAAGTTCTAGGGGACTGATGACCTCAGAAGTTGAGTCCCATAGTGCTCAGAGCCATTTGAACCATTTGGAAAGTTACAAACAGCACTGCATCTCCAGAATACAGTGTTTAAAATACCAAAAGGCAGAAGGAACCACTACAACCAAGGTAGACAAGGAAAACAACCATCCACACCCCAATCAAGGAAGCTGTCAAATTACATGCCATGCTGGACAGTATCAGCAAGATGAGGAAAAGTACAGTGCCACAAATTACGCTAACCTCCAGGGAAGGTAACTGGGGCGTTAGCGGCCACCAGGCAGTAAGACACCGCTGGTTGTACTTCACCAATAATAACACCAAATTCAAACTAATATTAAGCAGTAGAATGCGGCTAATAGCTTCTGCCAGCCTGACAGACTCCACTTGTTGTGGCTGGTCTCACCGACCCTGGGAGCAGCAACACGCAAACAACAGAGAGATCTCGAACAGAGGAGGTTTCACTACTGGATAAGGTTCACTTAAATTCAAACGTCCTGGGTTCGATCGTCGGCTACAGCCCCTCGATCCGACAGTGCCTGTACGCCGCCAGCAGTCCTGGCCTGCCCTCTCGCTGCGGACCTCCTCCCTGCTCTGTCTGAAGCCGAACTGACTCACACACGGCGACCCGGAAATACCAGCGGTCGCACCAAAGATAGTACCACAGTACTGGCTATCGATGACTGCGGCTGCTGCCACTCGCGAACAAACAATACTAGCAAACTCAGTGGCGCGATTAACACAAGAAGGAAATGAGATGCCACTACCGCTATTACAAGACGCCAAGTTATGAATGGCAAGGACGCGAGCAGCAGAGGGCTCATAGAGTATTTCCGTGGTAGCACTTGGGTGGATAGGAAGCGATCCAAATCGCTAGAATACATTTGTTGTCAATAGAATAACTGAAAGTCATGAAATTTTCACGGTATCTTTGTGCAGACACTGATCCACCACAACCAATCTGGCAGATTTTCTATCAATTAGAGTCCTGAATAGAGAAATAACAATCTTCCCTGCTATGGTGACATGAGCCTTCATGGCTCACTGAATCACCTCTCATCATCTCTTACGAACCTCCATCAGAGACACGTTTTATCCATAATTCAGCTAATACCATAGCATACCCTAGGTGATGTAATTGTATGAGAAGATGTCGAATAAGCAACCTCGTAAGTAGATGAGAACCTTCTAATAGTAGTGAATGTTTCCCAGTAAATTCAGGTCTGTAAAATCAAATTGTCGTCCAAGAGTATGAGTCCATCCTAAAGGTTGTATCATTGAGTTCATTGGAAACTCGGTCTTGTTTCTAAGTGCGTGGTATTTTACTGGAAAATTTCCCAGCGGGGCATCCGTACCTAACTGCGTTTTGCTGAGTCTAGTTCTTGAACAACGACTTTTCCCTTTCTCTTTACTGATCGTGTGACATTTCATCCATAATGTTACACGATCAGAAAAGTAAAGGTAAAATTCATTGCCCATGAATTAGAATCAGCAAAACGCAGCGTATATACGGATGCCCAGCCTGGAAGTTTTCCGGTAAAATACCAGGCACTTAGAAACAAGACCTAGTTTCCAACGAAATCAAAGATAAAACGTTCAGGATGGACTCATACGGCTTGGAGGACAACTTCATTTTACAGAATTCAATGTGCTGGAAATCGTTAACTACCGTTAAAAGGTTCCCATCTACTTATGAAGTTGCTTATTCCACAAACGTCCGCACGATTACACCACATGTTGGCTGCTATAGTATTAGTTGAATTACGAATGAGTTTTGGATTTTAAGGGGAAGACAGAGAGTAAAAGGTGTCATAGACTTGCGTCTGCCATGTAAGATATCCAGAAGTGTCGTCGGATGCGAGATAGAAGTGCACTACCACCTGACCGCATTAAATTCACTAAACCATTTGCGGCGACAGGTATAGATTTCGCAGCGCCACTTTTGGTCAAACTAGGCAACTTGCAAAAGTTCCATATTTTACCATTCATAAAGAGTGCTACAAGAGCTCTCAACCTTTAACTCGTATTAGATATTGTGGTGTCACCGCCAGACACCACACTTGCTAGGTGGTAGCCTTTAAATCGGCCGCGGTCCGCTAGTATACGACGGACCCGCTTGTCGCCAAAGTCAGGATTGCAGACCGAGCGCCGCCACACGGCAGGTCTAGAGACACGTCCTAGCACTCGCCCCAGTTGTACAGCCGACTTTGCTAGCGAAGCTACACTGACAAATACGCTCTCATTTGCCGAGACGATAGTTAGCATAGCCTTCAACTACGTCATTTGCTACGACCTAGCAAGGCGCCATTTATCCTTTGCTATTTATATTGTGAAGCATGTACTATCAGACGTGGTGCACCAAATATGGATTAAAGTTAAGTATTACATCCACTACGTACTTTATTTAGTAGACTCATCTCCTTTAACTGTTCCAGACCTCACGCCAGCCTGCGTGAGCTTATAGCGTGCATTTCGGCCTCCTCTAGCTATACGGTGTTGGCTCTTCTGCCAACACATCAGATATGACAACAGATAATTTTTTGTCGGCCTTCAGAGGATTTACTGCAAGAACAGTAGTAACATATACCATGTATTCGGATAGTGTAAAAACGTTTCAAGCAGAAAATATAGTACTAAAAAACATGGCTTATTTCTTGGAGGACGAGAGGGTCAGCCAGCACTTCGCTCACCAAAGTGTCTCGTGGAAGTTTATTACGTCACAGGCGACTTGATGGGGCGTTTGGTGGCAACACATGGTAGTGCGGCATGGCGGGTTGCAAGTTCTCATCACCTCTAACAGTTCAGTCCATCTGCCTCGACGGTCTTCTTGCTGTTCGTCCCCTTTACTCCGCACTGGTAGGCACTGGTTCAGCCAACAAAAGCAGCACTGAAGAAAAATCGACTAAATCCCTACCAAGCAAAGGCCGCATAACTCACGCCTGGAGGCAGCATCTGAAAGTTCGAAAAAATATAGGGCGTTTCGGTTTCTAAGTAACTCGTTTGAAAAGCTTTGAAGTTCAACTAATTAGGCGTTATTGCAAGAAAACAAGAAGTAAATTGCTTTCAAGTCCTTATTTACTGTCAAACTGTTATTGGTGAAAGTCGATTACGGCTTTTTTCTGCAAGTTCTCCACACGAAAGGAGCCAGATGTTTCCTGGTCTGACGTGAATCATTTTCGTGTCCTATACAGTCAGCGACACAGCTATTCGCAAGTTACTTACATCCACTAGTTTATTGGGTTTCTAAGTGAGAAGTCCTCCGAGATGTTCACGAAACAAGCACGCAGAGTTTAAGTACGACAAGGAAGTTCATACGCCAATAAATTCCAAACTTTCACCAAAACGTTTAAAAGTGTAATCGTTTCATAAATACGATAAAAAAACGACGCACGGTTAGATGTTCTTCATTTTAGCAAAAATATGATGGCACAGTTCCACATATATCTATACAAACAGTTCCGGAGTGACACCTACAGACACAGAACTGCATCACAAAGCCCTCCACAAAGCGTGGAAAATGTTCAAATTCTAATGGCTAATGATTAAGGAAGACAATCAGAAAGGATCCAGCACTCCAATACTCACGGTAATTTCTAAATCATCCACTAGCATTACAGACAGTAATTTGTAAAATAACAGAAGTATTTACGAAAAAAAATTAACTTTCATAAAACAAAGCACGATCTATCCCCAGAAATGAACTAAATAACACCTAACGTTACTTCTGGCTGCCCATGATTCATGATTCCATAAAAACTTTCCCATGCATACATTTTAGATAGTTTTAATGAAATAAAACTTCCAGACTGTACATATGTCCTCCACACACTCTCTTACTCTCTCCACATCATTCATAAAAAAAAAGAAAATTGAATAATAATTTTGAAAGTGCTTACTATTACAACAGTAAGCTATTGCAACGAGAGCAAAGAAGAGTCTAGCAAGACATTTTTTATGAACCCTATGAAACCTATAGTTTCCGATAAGATTATAACTGAATACAAAATAAGATTTAACTCTGTTTTGTAATATCAGTAAAGTTATTACAGTTTTTATGTAAAATTTATGTTCTGAAAGTACTGAAGACAATGATGAAATTTTTACGGTATAGTTGTAGTACCAACAAAAGTCTAAACATTCTGGGAAAATCGCCAGTACTGAAGAAACACTTAGGACTTTATTAGTAGAAACAGAAGCCATCATCAACTCACGACCGATCCCACATGGTGATCAGAAGCACTGACGCCAAGAAATTTCTTAACTACAGAATCGTTAACTACAGTAGCCACCAGACCTGAACCTAGTATGCAGAAGAATCAGCGACGAGAGGGGAAGCATGATGATTTTACGGAAAGACGCAGGAAACAACGTCTTCTTACAAGAAGATAAACAACCAAGACACATGTGCAATAGCACCTGCATTATGGAAGCAAGAGGAGGCAGAGATGTAATGGTGCGGACCGTAATTCTTCGGAAACCGGACGGAAGAAATATTACTCGGCCGGTGCAACTGATCATCCTGTTGGATCGACCAGGGTGAGATAGACCAGGGTGGGGCGGTTGTAGAGAACTAAATAAATACTCCGTGTATTATTAATCTCTGTAATATATATACCCGTGAATAGTAACATAATAAAGCTGTAAAATAATACATGGTGTCCTGTTAGTTAAGGTAACATACAGATTTAAAATAAAGTATGTGTCATCAACTGGTAGTAGTAGCAAAAGATTTTCTAATGTAAATGTTATAGAATGGTGGATTCAATCAAAAAAATATATTGTGTATATCTTTTTTTCTTTATCAGTTTTTTTCAGTATTGTTGACTTCATATTCGTAATATGTGATAGAAAAAAAGGCTCATACTGTTTTAAATGGTACTTGAGCAGATGAAAACTCTGAGCAAATAATTGTCAATTATCTTCAATAAATACAAGAATAGATAATCTAGTATAACCGAGCAAACCATAGTTGAAGTACTGTATCCGTTGGTCAGTTCCGCGACATTAATAACTATCCATACAAAACGAATTTTTAAGTGTATGCATATGCACGAGTTGCTTTTTGATCCTCCATTCCTTACAGACATAAACATCGACTTCAAGGGAGAAAAACCCCAGGTGACCAGCATAAGGTCATTATAAAAGCAAATGTGAGGTACTAGAGCTCATGCTGTAGCGCTGAACGTTTTTGTTGTGTACTGATACGTTACGAGAGACAGACTGTTGGGATTGATATTTTCCAGAAACACTCATTAATTAATTTCATGTAATGCATACGAGAGCTAGGAAATATTAGCGAAATTAAAATACATTTTCATACGATATGCTGATGGAGCGTGTACACAGCTGCGTCTGAATGGCGCAGTGTGCATCATATTGCAAATGTAATCGTTTAAAATGAGAACTTTTGAGGACGTTTATTTGCCCTGATGCATCTCACACCTACATCTAAAACCCTCTGAGCCGTGCGTGGCTCGTGTTCGTGCCGTAACTCGTTTGACATCCTGTTTTACTGTACTACCATGTCGTTATGTTAATTTCAATTACTGGTGTCACTGAGTTGCCACCTTGCTTGCCCGTGAGCGGCAGCAGCGGCGCTTATCGATATAAGCTCTGGCGTATTATCTTTGCTGACTTCTTTTACTTCCCGGTTGTCGTGTATTCGGAGTTAGTTTGGATCTGCCAGTGAGTTGGGAGGCGTTAGCAGTGTAGTTCGGACCTGGCAGTGTTTGACTTAGGACGCGGCAGAAGTTCAGTCGGGGCGCGGCTGCAGTGAGGTCCGGGCAACCACGACTCGCCCGACAGTTGCCGATACATATCGCCTTAGTCCGGACCACCTTGTTTGGTCGTCGGTCGGTCGTCTTGTCGGACGGCGTGTATGTTGGCCGGCGATCGCTTATGGGTTGCCTGGTTGTGCCGACTCGTGATTCGTCCTTGTTATTGCACAGTCGCTGCCGTTAGTATTGTCTAGTCCTTCGTGCCAGTGTTCGTGAAACTGTGTGTAGCTTGTGATGTTATTTTAGTGCTGTCTCCATGCTGGTGTGTGGTAGTCGATCGGTTGGCGCGGAGCAGCAAGGAAATCTCCCCAGGGCTTAGTTTGGCCTGGCGCGCTGGCAGTCTCTATGCGGTGTCGGAGTGTGTGGGGCTGTTCCCATTGTTACGAAGTCCCGTGGCTCACCGACCCTGAGCACTAAAGTTCAGTTTGTATTTAATTTATCAGCAAGTCAAGACTGTTCACATTGTGCCGTCTGGTTCTCGTTGTTGGCTGTTGGGATATTCACGCGAGCAACAACTTGTGTGTTCGAGTTGGCGAAGGTTTAGCCACCTTCCGGTGGGATCTAACTGTATTTGGTTATTTGCAATTTAATTGCAGCAGCGGAATTTTCCGCCTTGTGGCGGTCAATGTTACGGTTACCTGCCATGGCCGTTGACTTAAATTCAGGCAATCTCCTTTCCTCATCATGTTGTCGATGTCGAGCACAGTGTGTAGGTTGACAGCTTAATGTATGTTCGGTTGTGGGCGTCCATACCTTTCACATTTTGCATTGAACTCCCGGTTGTGTGCTGGTCGAGTGGAGCTCTAGTTACCTTGTCCGTGGGTCCGTTGACTGTTTGTTGGTTGGGTTGTCTTCGGATCGAGAATGGTTTGACTGACTGCCTGTCTCACCTACGTGATGGTTAGTATTTGAAGCGCTGGCCGACCCCCGAAACTTCTGAGCTCTGTTAGGTGCACTACCTTTTCTTATTTTCTGTTGTGTGTATTTGCATGGCTCATGGCTCATAGCCGACGGTTTCGAATTAAAGTTGAATTGTTTTTAGTGGCTTTTTAAGTCATCGGCCTTTAGCCGCTTTAAAATTAAAATTTTTTGGGGCCTTCAGCCTAACTGAAGATAAGGCCTTCTGCCTTGTGCTTTTTTATTTAATTTTACCTTGAGTCTTAAATCATCGGCCTTCAGCCGTCTTTAAATTAAAGTTGTTGCTTTTCAAGTGCTAGATTTTTGGGCCTTCAGCCAAATTAAAGAACTTACTTAACGTGAGGCCTTCTGCGTTCTAAATACTCTTTTTGGCGTCTGAATTTTGAATTAATGGCTTTGAGCCGTTTTTTTATTATTAAAGTGGTTGTGCCCTTAAGGCATATGATAGTGTGGAGTATTCAGCCGATAACTAAGTTCAACAATTTGTACTGTAATGTTTGGTCAAATAAATAAAGTTATATGTGTTACAGTGTAACTGATAGCCGCTCATTTTGGCCCCTTTCCACAATTCCAACTACCTGTCCTGTCCTGCGGGTTTAGCTGGGTGTTTCAGCTCAAGCCACCTCATGGTGTGTGGCAGTGTGTACTTCTGGCAGCAACACCATTTTCTCCTTCATTGTTTCATTCACTTCTGTAAAGTGGAAAGAAATGCTCTCCGTAAACGTACAAATGAGATCGAATTTCTCCAACTGTTGTGATCATTCTGCGAGATGCATGTGGCGCATAGCAGTGTGTTGCCTGACTCTTGTTGTAATGTACGCTCCAACGCTGATGAGCATTACTCATGACGGGAGATTTGTAAGCAAATTTTTTCGTGGCTGAACTAAATTTCCTTACCATTCTTCCTTTGAAGCTCTGCCTGGACAACTGCTTATCCAACAAGCAGTTTTATTTGGTTGCTCAACTTTAAGCTCATGCGGACAATTACGAACATTTTGCGGTTGTTACCGTACGAAGTGATACATCACTAATAAGGAATCGAATAACTACACGTAAATTGGTTTTTGAGTCTCTTTGTCCAATATTTACATTTATTTACATATGTATCAGCTCCAGTTCCTGTGCTTTTGAAATAATTTTACCTAGCCGTAATTAAAATAGCTGTCAGATGATAACATCATAGGTTCGCAAGATACCAAAAAAAAAAAAATGAAATAATCAAAACAAGGAAGATCTAACGCTCTGGAGATGGGGAGTGAAAGGCAATGAAACACGCAGTTACGATGGCTAATTAAGCGAAAAGTTAAGGTCTTCTCACTGTCTTAATGTTGTCATCCAGTTCTTACAACCTCTTGCTGTTATTTTCATCTCCAAGTTGCAGCTACTCCAAAGAGGCTTTGTAATCGACAAGGCGAACCGAAACTACACCGATAAAATTTATGAGTTCGTTCAGGAATATTTTCTGAGTTTTTTTGGTATAAGGTAAACGTGCTCTTTGTTGGTTCATTACAGAGTAATTGCGTTTTGTTTGACTGCGTAACGCCGCGCGGGATTAGCCGAGCGGTCTGAGGAGCTGCAGTCATGAAATGTGCGGCTGGTACCAGCGGAGGTTCGAGTCCTCCCTCGGGCATGGGTGTGTGTGTTTGTCCTTAGGATAATTTAGGTTAAGTATTGTGTAAGCTTAGGGACTGATGACCTTAGCAGTTAAGTCCCATAAGATTTCACACACATTTGAACATTTTTTGAATAATGAAAGCCAAAAAAAGTTTAGAAAATTTATTTTTATGAACTGAAGCTTTTTTCGGCGCGGACTACATGATACTATTATGTGAATGGTAAATGTCCGACGCAGTTAAGAAGGCTGGGAAACGTCCGTCTCACGGCAACGCCGTTGTGCCAGACCTGCCACTTGCACGGTGCAATCCACCGACTGGTATGCGGGGAGGCAAAGGAAGCGTGGAAAATGCGGTGCCACCTATTGACCTTCATCCAACGCACCACACCGCAAACGATTTCTCTTACGTCCTTGCTTTACCTTTGGTGATTATAGAACATACCTGGAGAACCAAAATCCGATACTGAAGTGACAAACTTCGAACTACCACAAAAATTGTGCATATATCTATATATATGTTGTTGTGGTCTTCAGTCCAGAGACTGGTTTGAAGCAGCTCTCCATGCTGCTCTATTATCTGCAAGCCTCCTCATCTCCGAATAACTACTGCAATCTACATCCTTCTGAATCTGCTTAGTCTATTCATCTCTTGGTCTCCCTCTACGATTTTTACCCTCCACACCTCCCTCCAGTACTAAGTTGGTGATGCCTTGGTGCCTCAGAACGCCCTAACAACCAATCCCTTCTTCTAGCCAAGTTGTGCCACAAATTCCTCTTCTCCCCAATTCGATTCAGTACCTCCTCACTAATTACTCACCCATCTAATCTTCAGCATTCTTCTGTAGCACCACGCTTCGAAAGCGTCTATTCTCTTCCTGTCTAAACTAGTTATCGTCTATGTTTCACTTCCATACATCGCTACACTGCAGACAACTATTCCCAGAAAAGACTTCCTGACACTTAAATCTATCCTCGATGTTAAAAACTTTCTCTTTTTTAGAAACGCTTTCTTCTCCATAGCCAGTCTCCCTACTTATCTCTGCCTGTGTCTAGTTTTCAGTCCTCTTGAAATAAATTAAAATAGTGACAGGCAGACCCAATTGTCTTTTGCTGGGAGATGTGATACCGAGCGGACGCAGCGAGCGACGCTCTCACGTTTTTGTAATAGATTTGCTGAAATAAATGGCGAGTCTACAAATACGTCGGCGTGGACTACATTATTTATTTAGCCGTTTAATTATTATATATTTATGTTTATCAAGAAGTAGGTAGAGAGAATATTGATCCACAGCAACCACAAGATTTCTTCCATCAGCAGCTGCAGCAGCAGTTTCAATCAACCAGGAATAGGTTGTAATGGTACTTGAATTACGTAACCATTACGGCACCTCAACTCAACCTCTCGATACCAGCGATATTCTACTGTGTTTCTGTTAATTACTTAACATATTTCTGAGACAACATTCAGATTTGATTTCATTTGTGATACATCGATATGTTTGTATCGCAATGATATTATTCTTATGTGTATTCTTTCTTTTGTCACTATGATCTTTGTCGTACTTGTAACTCTGATTTTTGGGCACGTAAGCGATTATTACTTAGTAATTAGAGTCGGACCTTGAAAAAGTCAAGTCTTGGACGTCATGTTGGAAAGACGCATAACGTAGTCAGCTTATAAAATGTGAACTTTAACAGTGAGGAAGATGTTTTCAAGCATGTTTTTTATTGTGAAGTGATGTTTTGTGTGTTGCGTGATATTTCAATAAAAGCAATTAAAAGGAAGTGTAACTTAAATTCGGAGTGCTGATTATTTTTTTACATCACCATTGTGCTAACTTTGAAAGGTTTAAACTTCAAGAATGGTTTATGAAGCGCATCTACAAAACTTTTGAATATCGCAGAATAAAACCTGGGCCTTTTTGTATCCGAGCTTGGAATCATCACCATCCAGATTTTCGACGATTGAGCCATGATTTTACAACGAGACCAGCATGGGAAACACGAAAAGATGAGTGCCTTGTTTATTCATTATTACATGAAATGACTTTATTAACTGTGCTCTAATGACACCTGCCACATAATAACTTTGTTGTTGCCCTAAAATGCAGTATTTAGCAGCGTGAGCAACACCACGAGCATTATTAGGTTTTGACCTTTGTTGTGGTAGGGTTGTTAGAAGGTGCACGTTCCACTGCAGACTCAAAATTCAGTCTGTGTGAATCATAAATACCATATTAGACTGTAAGGATCCAACAGAGACTACGGATCGCTTATACTAAATTACTCAGAAAATATTTCGTAAAAGATTCCGAGCTTTTGTTGGTGGAGTTTCGCTTCAGACTGCATAGCTCTTCTGTATAGACCTTGCACCTTGCATTCTAGTTTCCCTCACACAGTGCATGCACACCACGCGACCTCTAGATGCTGATAGACCTGTTTCTCCGCTTCCAGAAGATTTTTTTTTCGATTGCTATAAGTGATATCCACTATGTGATCAAAAGTATCCGGACACCTGGTTGAAAATAACTTACGACTTCGTGGCGCCTTCCATCGTTAATGCTGGACTTCAATATGGTGTTGGCCCACCCTTAGCCTTGATGACAGCTTCCACTCTCTCAGGCATACGTTCAGTAAGGTGCTGGAAGGTTTCCTGGGGAATGGCAGCCCATTCTTCACGGAGTGCTACATTGAGGAGAGGTATCGATGTCGGTCGGTGAGGCTTGGCACGAAGTCGGCGTTCCAAAACATCCCAAAGTTTTTCTATAGGATTCAGTTCATGACTCTGTGCCGACCAGTCCATTACAGGGATGTTAGTGTCGTGTAACCACTCCGCCACAGGCCGTGCATTATGAACAAGTGCTCGATCATGTTGAAAGATGCAATCGCCATCCCCGAATTGCTGTTCAAAAGTGGGAAGGAAGAAGGTGCTCAAAATATCAATGTAGGCCTGTGCTGTGATAGTGCCACCCAAAACAACAGGGGGTGCAAACCCCTCCATGAAAACCACGGCCACACCATAACACCACCGCCTCCGAATTTTACTGTTGGCACTACACGCGCTGGCAGATGACGTACACCAGGCGTTCGCCATACCCTCACCCTGCCATCGGATAGCCACATTGTGTTCCGTGATTCGTCACTTCACACAACTTTTTCCCACTGTTCAGTCGTCCAATGTTTACGCTCCTTACACCAAGCGAGGCATCGCTTGGCATTTACTAGCATGAAGTGTGGATTATGAGCAGTCGCTGGACCATGAAATCCAAGTTTTCTCACCTCCCGCCCAATTGTCATAGTACTTGCAGTGGATCCTGATACAGTTGGGAATTCCTGCGTGATGGTCTGGATAAATGTCTGCTTATTACACATTAAGTCCCTAATCAACTGTCGGCGGTCTCTGTCAGTCAACAGACGAGATTGACCTGTACACTTTTGTGCTGTATGTGTCCCTTCACTTTCCACTTCACTATCACATCAGAAACAGTGGACCTAGGGATGTGTAGTGGCGCGGAATAGTAAAGAGTTGGAAACGTGGAATATTGTCTAAGTTTCGTTGCCTATGCCGAGAGCCAGAGGCAGTAGGTTAGCCAAGAGGTAGGAGGATTGCACATATATCGGAATGTGTCGTCACTCAGGGGCAATGGCCTGGTTACACACAACAGGCGAGAGAGAATTGCTTAGCACGTGGGTTTGTGTTAGACGGAGACTTTCGTAGAGTGCAAGACAGAGGTATAGCGTCAGCTGTATTGCATTTCACAACTTCGCGTAAGGCTGCCGCAACAACACGTAACTCTGTCGCAAGAACACCTAAGGGGCGAGTACGACAGATGAATCAGCAGTATAAGTGGAACAAATGCGGTCATTACAAACGAGCATGACGTCAGGACGTCGCTCGTGCTTCCTTTAAATACGCCAGCTTTGATAGCAACAAGGCACTCGCACTCGCAGTTAGACTTGCAGTTAGATGTGTACTGGGTCGCTGCGTAGCGCTCAGCTCGGTGATCGACATGTTAATCTCTATTAAGGAGATGTTGCAGTAAGGGCGGCACATCCAGCAGCAGACGTTAGGAGACAGTACCAGCTCTGGTCCTCTCTGCTGCCGCTGTCAGTCATCAACCCAGGATTAGCAGACATCGCGGCAGACTCGCTCGCCGCCAATGCTGACCACATCAGTGAGCCGTCGTCGACATTGTGCGGGGCCTAGGCCCTGTGCATCCGCCGTCACAACCGGGTGAGCCGACGACGCTGGGGGACTGCAGCCCGTTCCGCCCGTCCACCGCGGACGAACCGCCAGGAGGAGCAGGGAAGAAGACGGGGTGGGATAGAGTACACTCCGCACTACGAGAACGCTTCTGGTGCCGACAGCGCCGGGGACTCCAACCCGGAGCGTCTACGAGCAACAGCCTGCTGTCCGCCGGGAGCCGGCCGGCCAGTCGGGCGCCGCCAGCCACGCGCGGCCGAAGTAGGGGCATCCCTCCGCTACGTCACAGAACGCGGCGCTGCGCTAGCAAGACTGCGCGGCCCGGATCTGGTGTCATCGCTACGAGGACTCGGGGAAGGTCGTTGATATCACCAAGCCACATTGTAATCCCCCCCATGAACCATGGACCTTGCCGTTGGTGGGGAGGCTTGCGTGCCTCGGCGATACAGATAGCCGTACCGTAGGTACAACCACAACGGAGGGGTATCTGTTGAGAGGCCAGACAAACGTGTGGTTCCAAAAGAGGGGCAGCAGCCTTTACAGTAGTTGCAAGGGCAACAGTCTGGATGATTGACTGATCTGGCCTTGTAACAATAACCAAAACGGCCTTGCTGTGCTGGTACTGTGAACAGCTGAAAGCAAGGGAAAACTACAGCCGTAATTTTTCCCGAGGGCATGCAGCTTTACTGTATGATTAAATGAGGATGGCGACCTCTTGGGTAAAATATTCCGGAGGTAAAATAGTCCCCCATTCAGATCTCCGGGTGGGAACTACTCAAGAGGATGTCGTCATCAGGAGAAAGAAAACTGGCGTTCTACGGATCGGAGCGTGGAATGTCAGATCCCTTAATCGGGCAGGTAGGTTAGAAAATTTAAAAAGGGAAATGGATAGGTTAAAGTTAGATATAGTGGGAATTAGTGAAGTTCGGTGGCAGGAGGAACAAGACTTCTGGTCAGGTGACTACAGGGTTATAAACACAAAGTCAAATAGGGGTAATGCAGGAGAAGGTTTAATAATGAATAGGAAAATAGGAATGCGGCTAAGCTACTACAAACAACATAGTGAATGCATTATTGTGGCGAAGATAGATACGAAGCCCACACCTACTACAGTAGTACAAGTTTATCTGCCAACTGGCTCTGCAGATGACGAAGAAATTGAAGAAATGTATGATGAAATAAAAGAAATTATTCAGATAGTCAAGGCAGACGAAAATTTAATAGTCATGGGTGACTGGAATTCGAGTGTAGGAAAAGGGAGAGAAGGAAACGTAGTAGGTATATGGATTGAGGCTAAGAAATGAAAGAGGAAGCCGCCTGGTAAAATTTTGCACAGAATACAACTTAATCATAGGTAACACTTGGTTTAAGAATCATGATAGAAGGTCGTATACATGGAAGAACCCTGGAGATACTAAAAGGTATCAGATAGATTATATAATGGTAAGACAGAGATTTAGGAACCTAGTTTTAAATTGTAAGACATTTCCAGGGGCAGATGTGGACTCTGACCACAACCTATTGGTTATGACCTGTAGATTAAAACTGACGAAACTGCAAAACGGTGGGAATTTAAGGAGATGGGACCTGGATAAATTGAAAGAACCAGAGGTTGTACAGAATTTCAGGGAGAGCATAAGGGAACAATTGACAGGAATGGGGGAAAGAAATACAGTAGAAGAAGAATGGGTAGCTTTGAGGGATGAAACAGTAAACGCAGCAGAGGATCAAGTAGGTAAAAAGACGAGGGCTAGTAGAAATCCTTGGGTAACAGAAGAAATACTGAATTTAATTGATGAAAGGAGAAAATATAAAAATGCAGTAAATGAAGCAGGCAAAAAGGAATACAAAGGTCTCAAAAATGAGATCGACAGGAAGTGCAAGATGGCTAAGCAGGCATGGCTAAAGGACAAATGTAAGGATGTAGAGGCTTATCTCACTAGAGGTAAGATAGATACTGCCTACAGGAAAATTAAAGAGACCTTTGGAGATAAGAGAACCACTTGTATGAACATCAAGAGCTCAGATGGAAACCCAGTTCTAAGCAAAGAAGGGAAAGCAGAAAGGTGGAAGGAGTACATAGAGGGTCTATACAAGGACGATGCACTTGAGGACCATATTATGGAAATGGAAGAGGATGTAGATGAAGACGAAATGGGAGATAAGATACTGCGTGAAGAGTTTGACAGAGCACTGACAGACCTGAGTCGAAACAAGGCCCCAGGAGTAGACAACATTCCATTTGAACTACTGATGGCCTCGGGAGAGCCAGACATGACAAAACTCTACCATCTGGTGAGCACGATGTATGAAACAGGCGAAATACCCTCATACTTCATGAAGAATATAATAATTCCAATCCCAAAGAAAGCAGGTGTTGACAGATGTGAAAATTACCGAACAATCAGTTTAATAAACCACAGCTGCAAAATACTAACAGGAATTCTTTACAGACGAATGGAAAAACTAGTAGAAGCCAACCTCGGGGAAGATCAGTTTGGATTCCGTAGAAATATTGGAACACGTGAGGCAATACTGACCTTAAGACTTATCTTAGAAGAAAGATTAAGGAAGTTTCTAGCATTTGTAGACTTAGAGAAAGCTTTTGACAATGTTGACTGGAATACTCTCTTTCAAATTCTAAAGGTGGCAGGGGTAAAATACAGGGAGCGAAGGGCTATTTACAATTAGTACAGAAACCAGATGGCAGTTATAAGAGTCGAGGGACATGAAAGGGAAGCAGTGGTTGGGAAGGGAGTAAGACAGGGTTGTAGCCTTTCCCCGATGTTATTCAATCTGTATATAGAGCAAGCAGTAAAGGAAACAAAAGTAAAATTCGGAGTAGGTATTAATATCCATGGAGAAGAAATAAAAACTTTGAGGTTCGCCGATGACATTGTAATTCTGTCAGAGACAGCAAAGGACTTGGAAGAGCAGTTGAACGGAATGGATGGTGTCTTGAAGGGAGGATATAAGATGAACATCAACAAAAACAAAACGAGGATAATGAAGTGTAGTCGAATTAAGTCGGGTAATGTTGAGGGTATTGGATTAGGAAATGAGATACTTAAAGTAGTAAAGTAGTTTTGCTATTTGGGGAGCAAAATAACTGATGATGGTCGAAGTAGAGAGGATATAAAATGTCGACTGGCAATGGCAAGGAAAGCGTTTCTGAAGAAGAGAAATTTGTTAACCTCGAGTATAGATTTAAGTGTCAGGAAGTCATTTCTGAAAGTATTTGTATGGAGTGTAGCCATGTATGGAAGTGAAAAATGGATGATAAAAAGTTTGGACAAGAAGAGAATAGAAGCTTTTGAAATGTGGTGCTACAGAAGAATGCTGAAGATTAGATGGGTAGATCACATAACTAATGAGGAGGTATTGAATAGAATTGGGGAGAAGAGGAGTTTGTGGCACAACTAGACAAGAAGAAGGGTTGGTAGGACATGTTCTGAGGCATCAAGGGATCACCAATTTAGTATTGGAGGGCAGCATGGAGGGTAAAAATTGTAGGGGGAGTCCAAGAGATGAATACACTAAGCAGATTCAGAAGGATGTAGGTTGCAGTAGGTACTGGGAGAGGAAGAAGCTTGCACAGGATAGAGTAGCATGGAGAGCTACATCAAACCAGTCTCAGGACTGAAGACCACAACAACAACAACAACAACATTGTAATCGGCAGGAATGAAGGTGTTATGAATTAATAATATTTCTTTGGCGTTTCTGACTCTTCTATAGTCATTTCCTAACATCCTGGCAACTGGAGAGGTCACCGCTCGGCCATCCAGTCCACCGTAGGCGACCGGGACCACCGGGGCGCCTACAGTAGGAGTGTGGAAATCTCGCTTGCAGATGTGTGACACAAGTGACACCCAATCACCTGACCACGTTCGAAGACCATGAGTTCCGCGGAGCGCTCCATTCTGCTCTCTCACGATGTCTAATTACTGAGGTCGCTGATATGGAGTACCTGCACCTAATATGAAAAACATGTGTTTTGGGGGGTGTCCGTATACTTTTGATGGCATAGTGTATATGTTTCCGATAGGAGTGCCGCTTCCACAGCTTTTCATTTCTCCTCTAACCACTTCTACTTTCCCGCTTTCCGCTCCTTCTCTGCCTCATTCTTAGGCAACTGTATTTCCTTGTGCATCCTTTAATTCCTCTGTGTGAACCTGCTGATTCTGGCTGTCAAAGTATACTTCCAGTCGCTCATGTCAAATGGAATGATTTTCTGGGGAAGAGCCACACACAGATGCAATGTATTTACTGCACAAAAATGTACTCCAATAATGTCTGGTACCCATACTCGTACTCCGTGCAGGCATCTGTTTACATAACAGCATAGTTACAGCAGCTCTACGATACACCTATTCTGTAATGAGGTCTGTTGTGAAGAATCAGGCAAAATTTGAAAATAGTACCACTATTCACAAATATAGCACTAGGAATAAAAAAGCCTCCTCCATCTATAACTCAACTTTGCTCTTGTACTGAAAGAAGCAAAGTGTGTAACCATAAAAATATTTCAGCGTCTCCCTTGCGAATGTAAGGTAGTGGCAGATTGCGACCTTATTTTTAAAAACATATGGAAATCATTTTTGCCTTGGAACACACTTTACTCCGGAGAAGATTTTTTAAACAAACGATGTTTGTGTGGGTGGGTTATATTTTCTGTCGGAGAAGGCGGTAGCGGTGTAGGGTTTCGGTTAGAAACAGTCGCCAGACTTGGACTCCAGTTGCGCCAGCGAGGGAGTGCTGGCTGATCGAAGCTTTTAGCGAAAGAAGAGAGCATCTGATCCGTCTCATGACTTAACGGATACGCCGCTATCCGTTAAGCGAGAGCCTTGAGTGTTCCTGAAGCGACAGTAAGTGTAGCGAATGAAACATAAAACGGCGCTCGCTTGCCTCGATCAGGTGGCGCCGCCAGAAAGTCTGAAAGAAAGCAGGCGTGCCCGCAGCGGCGGCAGCGGCTTCTGCAGAGCCTACACGCGGAACTGAGAGGCTTACCTGCGAAGCTGGAGAACGGGAAACAATAGACGAGTTGTCAACATTTGTCACATCACGCAATTAGTTCTGTAATGCTAAAGCATTTGACATTCACACGCACCCTACATTACGATTACCGTATTCTGAATTTGTTTTAGTAGATGTTCGCTACTGCCTACACTTTGTATCTGCCTTTTAACAGTGCAGCTTAAATCATAAAAAATCACAAAAAGATATTTAGTCAGTCTTTATATTTTCTCTTATCAAACCATCTTTTGGACTAGCGTCACTGCCACTGCAGCCGAGTCTTCGTCGGCTGGCACAGTCGCTCTTAGGCACATTGATGGAGTATTTTGCAGCATTTATGAAAAAAGTATCGCACTCTCTTATCGCCAAAGTAATTATCTCATCATAATGAGAATACAAGTCTTCTCAAAAATATGCCTCGACGTTTTGAAGTTTTGTTTTCCAAAGTAGCTGTAGTTTTCGTCGCCAAAAAACTGTTGACATATCCATTGTCTATGTGAATACCTTAGCAAGACACATCGCCCTGCCGAGTTTGTGTTGACCAGTAATACTTCATGACTGGATACAGCGGAGAGGAGCCACACCGATCCTATAACGTTAAATCAAATCCATATCTAAATGAAAATGAATGTTTATCTAGTAAATGCCAAGCGATGCAGTGAACTTGTTTGGTTTCGATTTATTTCAGTTGTTTAACTTGTCTATAGTAAATCAGGTCCTATCAGTGAACCAGACTGTGCATTTAGACAGTGTTTTTCCTCTATGTGAAGAATTTGCAGACATTTTTGCACCGGGCCTCGGTTGCGCTAAGAACTATAAAGCACAAAAAATGGTTCAAATGGCGCTGAGCACTATGGGACTCAACTACTGAGGTCATCAGTCCCCTAGAACTTAGAACTACTTAAACCTAACTAACCTAAGGACATCACACACATCCATGCCCGAGGCAGGATTCGAACCTGCGACCGTAGCGGCCGCGCGGTTCCAGACTGTAGCGCCTAGAAACGCTCGGCCACTTCGGCTGGCTGTAAAGCACATTTGGAACTGAAAGTAAACGCACAACCGAAATTTTTCAGAGCGCGCAATGTTCCCCACGCATTGCGTGATGAGGTCGCAAAAACATTACACGATTTGGAATCACAAGTGTGCAGGCTTCTCTCTGGGCATCACCCTTAGTAATTTTGCCAAAACCTTCGGGAAAATTGAGACTTTGTGTGGACTTCAAGGCAACAGTGAATCCACAACTTGTGACTGCAACTTTTCCCTTACCCCGCCCGGAAGATCCTCTTCACAAACTGTGCCCGGGTAAATATCTTTCGAAGTTGGACCTAGCAGATGCGTACTTGCAAATACCGGTGGACGAAGAATCCCAGCGCGTTTTGGTGGTTAATACGCATCTTGGTTTGTATCGATTCAAACGACTGCCATTCGGGTGTGTATCCGCCCCTGCATTGTTTCAGCAATATCTACAAACTGTTTGTGCGTCGGTCCCTACGGCAGCAAACTATCTGGACAATATTGTGATCTCCGGAAAGACTGAAGAATGACATTTAGCCAATCTCAGAACATTATTTCAGGTCTTGCGACAAAATGTGATGTCCTTAGGTTGCGGAAGGACAAATGTGTGTTTTTTGCTCGTGACTTACCCTACCTGGGACATGTACTCAGTGCCCAAGGCTTACATCCCAGTCCAGAGCATCTCCGGGCCATACAAGACGCCTTCGCCGCAGAATTTGAAGCAGCTACAGAGTGTGCTGGGAAAAATAAATTACTATAACAGTTATATCCCACACGCCTCTTCCATTTCACCTCCGCTTCATCGCTTACGCCGTAAAGGTGTTCCGTTCGTCTGGACGACGGAATGCGAACGCGCCTTTCGCCAGTTGAAATCGGCGTTGCTTTCCAATACTTGCCTTACGCCATTCGATCCCCGGAATCCCCTTTTGTTGATGGTGGATGCGTCGGATTTCGGGATCGGTGCTGTGCTGGCGCACAAAGATGTTTCGCACGATCGCCCTATTGCCTTTGCGTCCAAATTGCTCTCGTCTGCGCAAAGAAATTATTCACAGATCGAGAAAGAAGCATTGGCTCTCGTATTTGGTGTTACAAAGTTTCATGATTTCTTGTATAGTCGTCACTTTACCATCATCACAGACCACAAACCTTTGACATCGCTTTTTCATCCGACCAAGCCTCCACGTACAGCGCAGAAATTCATTCGCTGGTCTATTTTCCTCTCGCAGTACCGCTACGATATCTTGTATCGGTCCACTGCTAAGCACGGAAACGCCGATGCATTGTCCCGTTTGCCTGTTGCTGAGGATAGAGCATTCGATTGCTCCGAACTTGCTTGCATGTTCATTGATTCGGACACCGATGACGTGGTCGAATCGTTTCCGATTGATTTTCGTCCTGTAGCTACAGCAACAGCTGCCGACCCTGTCCTTGCTACCGTTCTGCGTTTTGTTGCTACGCAATGGCCCTTGTCAGAGTCACGGATGGGGGTCCGTTGGTTCGCCGATTTTTTGCTCACAAGGCGAGACTTTTTGTACGACATGGTGTTTTGCTGTTGCGTTCTGATAATGATCAGTCCAGGGTCGTGGTCCCACGTTCGTTACAGTCCTCTGTCTTAAAGCTTCTCCACCAAGGACATTGGGGTATAGTGAGAACGAAACAACTTGCTCGTCAGCACTGTACTTGGTTCGGAATCGATGCCGCGATTACGAATATGTGCCCTTCTTGCATGGTGTGTGCCGAACAACAATCAGCACCACCGCGGAAATTCTTTGCATGGCCAAAAGCCACTTCCCCTTGGCAACGCTTACACATCGATTTTGCTGGTCCATTCTGGAATGCTCGATGGTTGGTTGTGGTAGATTCATTCAGTAATTTTTCTTTTGTTGTCCAGATGTCTTCCACGACGTCAGCTGCCACCATCCAAGCGTTATCCGCTATCTTTTGCATTGAAGGTCTTCCACAGACTATTGTTTCCGACAATGGCCCACAATTCATGTCCGCAGAATTTCAGTCATTCTGCAAGGCCAATGGTATTCAACATCTGACGTCCGCGCCGTTTTCGCCACAGTCAAACGGTGCCGCTGAACGATTGGTCAGGACTTTCAAGTCATAGATGTTGAAGTTGAAAGAGTCGCATTCTCGGGAGGACGCGTTATTGCTCTTTTTGTCCTCGTATCGCTCTCAGCCCCGAGATGGTCGCTCGCCGGCTGAGTTGCTCCACGGTCGCCCTCATCGAACCTTGATGTCTTTGCTACATCCGCCGCATCAGGTTCCTGTGCAGCGGCAGACACCTGCTTTTGCCCCAGGCAACGTTGTCTACTACCGCAACTATCGAGGTTCACGGCGTTGGCTCGAAGGGCGCATTCTTCGCTGCCTCGGCCGCGCTATGTATCTGGTTTTGGGGGCCTCTGGTGAGGTGCGTCGGCATCTCAATCAGCTGCGCCTCTGTCGTCGCACGGGATCTGCCGCTCCCCGTCTGCTTTCAGCGACGGTGCCGTCCGGTCAGCTCCCTGGGGACCCATCTACTGGCTCGCCTCAGCCCCAGGTGTTACCGACGCTGCCTTCCATTTTGCCCCATGGCGACGCGCCGCCGCCGCCACCGCCGCCGCCGCCTGTTCTCCCGCCGGCGACGCCCGCAGTGGACGCGTCGCTGCAACCGCCGGTCGCCTCCCTGGGTCACGCGCCGCCGATCGCTTACCGTGACCAGTTGTCCTCCTACATAGAACTCTTGCCCGCTCCGGACCATATGTCGTCTTCGCCCGTCGGGTGCCCCGGCCCGATGGAGGTCGACCCTTCGGCCCCTCCTGTCTCTCTACGGGCGCATACACCGCATGTTGGTGTGCATCCTGGAGCAGGTTTTCAGGCGTTTCCTAGCTCCCCGCGGTCCGAATGGCAGGGTGCGGGTGGCACAGCCTCGCCTGTTGTTAGGCTCCCCACCTCCTCGCATACGTCAACATGGTATCCTCCCCAAGGCGGGCGGAAGCCTTATGCCACAACTGTGCGCCGATTTGAGGGGGAGGAATGTGGTGTCACCGCCAGACACCACACTTGCTAGGTGGTAGCCTTTAAATCGGCCGCGGTCCGTTGGTATACGTCGGACCCGCGTGTCGCCACTATCAGTGATTGCAGACCGAGCGCCGCCACACAGCAGGTCTAGAGAGACTTCCTAGCACTCGCCCCAGTTGTACAACCGACTTTGCTAGCGATGGTTCACTGACAAAATACGCTCTCATTTCCCGAGACGATAGTTAGCATAGCCTTCAGCTACGTCATTTGCTACGACCTAGCAAGGCGCCATTACCAGTTACTATTGAGATTATGAATAATGTACCGTCAAAAGCGACGTTCACCATTTATGGATTAAAGTTAAGCATTCCACCAGCTACTTCCTTTTTTCTGAAGTCTAATTTCCTTGTCCTGTTCCAGACCTCACGCCAGCCTGCATGAGCTAAAACGCGTGCCTTTCGGCTTCCTCTAATAACACGGGGTTGGCTCTCCTGCCAACCCACAACATTATCCACCTATTCGCAGCCGATGATCTCAAAAAGTAATGGCCGGATTTTTTTTTTTCTGCAAAGTCATCGACGTCGGTGCGATCAACTATATCATCCACGAACAAATTTCGGGCAAGTCTCTCCCCTACAAATCGATTGACAGCGTCGTAAATCCAGGCGGTGTTTTAAACTATCCAACTGAATTTCTGAATTCGTTAGACCATTCGGGTGTCCCCCCTCAGAGTTCTCTTTTGGGGCATCATGGTCAGGGGATATCGGCTGGTAATTAATTTTCAGTGTCAATAATATTCACCAACAGCCGTATACTTTAAGATATTTTATTTTATTCTAAAAGGAACTAGTTTCGGCATTTCATTTTGCTATCTTCAGGCCACACATGCTTTTATCGAAATAAACAAACTTCTCGTATTTCGCCATACATCACTCGATATCATTAATTCCAATTGCTTCATACGAAAACGTGACAACTTTGAGTGCTGTCATGTCTTCCTATGAAGCAATTGAATGACGATTCGAATTCGCGATATCCAGTGGTTTATGGCGCAATACGCAAGTTCGTTTACTTAGATAGAAGCGTATGGGGCCTGAAGATAGCAAAACGAAATGCCGAAACTCGTTCCTCTTAGAATAAAATAAACTACAGAGTGTAAGTAAAGTCCGGGAACACTTTCAGTCATTTATTGCACAAGAACCGAACATTGTACAGATATCATACATGTCATTTTGAAGAGCTGTTTTTCGTGTATACCGCCACAGCGTAGTTTGGTAATTTGCCGATAGTCAGCGGCCGGCCGTTGTGACCGAGCGGTTCTAGGCGCTTCAGTCCGGAACCGCGCTGCTGCTACGGTGGCAGGTTGGAATCCTTCCTCGGGAATGAATGTGTGTGATGTCCTTAGGTTAGTTAGGTTTAAGTAGTTCTACGTTTAGGGGCCTGATGAGCTAAGATGTTAAGTCCCTTGGTGCTTAGAGCCATTTGAGCCATTTTTGACAGTCAGCGCTAGTCGCAAACATTGCGAGTTCAATCTTTGGTGATCCATTATGGATACATACGGCTGTTGGTAAATTATTGCATCAAGCAAAACTGCGAGTTCAGGTGCGGAGCGAGCTCTCTGTGTGTTGAAGTTCATGAAATGGCCTCCCCGATCACCAGATCTCACTCCGTGTGACTTTTTTCTCCGGGGACACATTAAAGATCTGGTGTATGTACCGCCTCTACCACGTGATGTAGCAGAGCTCCGGGAGAGAATACGGGAAGCGACTGCCACAGTCGACGATGCCATGCTGGGACGAGTATGGCAAGAATTCGATTACCCTATTGATGTCTGCCGGGTCACTCATGGTTCACATATAGAATTTTTGTAAAAGAAACTTTCAAAGTTTATCTTCAAAATGCAATATGTATGATATCTGTACAACGTTTAGTTCTTGTGCAATAAATAATTGAAAGTGTTCCCGGACTTTATGTACACTCTGCACTTTAAATAACACGGCTGTTGGTGAATTTTATTGACATTGAAAACACCTCGTAGTTTGTCACTCAGAATCGTGGCGCCTATAATTCTCCTGCGCAACATTAGTCCACCACGATTGTGCAATGGAACCGGACACGTCGTCAAAAACCCTATGCCAAACCTCACTGAGGCTACAATTCTTAATTAAAATGAGACCCCCTGCTAATCCCGCTGGACAGAACAGATAGTTTAATTTGTGGAAAGGGACAAAATGAGTGGCTGTCATTTGCACTCGAACATACTACTTTATTCATTTGACAAACATCACAAGAGTAAAGAAAACATTAAAAACAGAGCAAGCCAAACATCAATTGTGGAACTCAATTCCCGGCTAAATGAGCCATTCAATCTCACGCCTTAAGCGCGAAACAACTTTAATTTAAAACCGGCTGAAGGCCACTCACTTAAGACTCAAAAACAAGAATTTTATTTTTAAAAGACAGAAGACCCTATCTTAAAACATTTCTTAAAATCAGGCTGAAGGCCCAAACAATCTCACGCCCTAAGGGCAAAACAACTTTAACTTAAAATCGGCTTAAGGCCATTATCTTAAGGCTTAAAACAGGAATTTGAATATTAAAAGGCATAAGGCCTCATGCTAAAAATTCTTTATATGGGGCTGGAGCCACAACAAATCTCACGCCTTAGGGGCAAAACAACCTTAATTTAAAATAGGCTAGAAGCCATAGATAAACAATAAGAACAAATAACAAAAGGCAGTACATCAAACGGCGCTCAGAAGTCTCCAAGAGGCGGCCTGGAATTCAAACACTAAGCTCGCTTAGGTGAGACAGGCTGTCGGCCCAAAAATTCTCAATCCGACGGAAACCCAACCGACAGACAGTCAACCGACCAAGCGACAGGATAACTGTCGCTCCAACCGACCACCACACAACATGGACTTCAATGGAACAACGCACAACGAATTACTCATTCAGCTGTCAAAAAACACGCCACGCTGGACAGCCACAACACGACGAGGAAAATACACTGCCTGAATTTACGTCAAAGGTCAGGGAATTTGGAGCATATACTGTGCTGGAACATTATAAATCACCTTGAAGAAAATGACTTATTGATACATAACCAACACGGATTCAGAAAATATCGTTCTTGTGCAACACAGCTAGCTCTTTATTCGCAAGAAATAACGAGTGCTGTCGACAAGGGATCTCCGATCGATTCCATATTCCTAGATTTGCAGAAGGCTTTTGACACTGTTCCTCACAAGTGACTATTAATCAAATTGCGTGCATTTGGAATATCGTCTCAGCTGTGTAACTGGATTCGTGATTTCCTCTCAGAGAGGTCACAGTTCGTAGTGATAGACGGTAAATCATAGAGTAGAACAGAAGTGATATATGGCGTTCCGCAAGGTAGTGTCATAGGCCCTCGGCTGTTCCTGATTTACATAAATGATCTAGGTGATAATCTGAGCAGCCCCCTTAGACTGGCTGCAGATGATGCTGTAATTTACAGTCTAGTAAAATCGTCAGAAGATCAATTTCAATTGCAAAATGATCTAGAGAGAATTTCTGTGTAGTGCGAAAAGTGGCAATTGGCACTAAACAAAGAAAAGTTGCGAAGTCTGTAAGTGGGCTGTTTAGGTTTTTATGTTGGTAACGCCACGTAGCGCTCTGTATGAAAATCGTTGACTGTGCTGCGTGCAGTCAGTGGCTGGTTGGCATTGTTGAAATATTCTCTATTGTAGTGTTGGGCAGTTGGATGTGAACAGCGCATAGCGTTGCGCAGTTGGAGGTGAGCCGCCAGCAGTGGTGGATGTGCGGAGACAGATGGCAGAATTTTAAGAGCGGACGATCTGGACGTGTGTCCGCCAGAAAGAGTAAATTTGTAATACTGGATATCATGAACTGATATATATATATTATGACTTTTGAACACTATTAAGGTAAATACATTGTTTGTTCTCTATCAAAATCTTTCATTTGCTAACTATGCCTATCATTAGTTAGTGACTTCAGTAGTTAGAATCTTTTATTAAGCTGGCAGTATTGGCGCTCGCTGTTTTGCAATAGTTCGAGTAACGAAGACTTTTGTGAGGCAAGTGATTCATGAAAATTATAGGTTATTGTTAGTCAGGGCCATTCTTTTGTAGGGATTATTGAAAGTCAGATTGCGTTGCGCTAAAAATATTGTGTGTCAGTTTAGTGTTGATCATAATAAGTAAAGAGCGAAATATCTGAGTACGTTCAGTTCTGCTCAGCTGTTTAAAAATTAAATAACGTAAGGGGTTTATCAGCACAGTAATTAATAAGTTTTTGTAAGGGGACGTTTCATATGGCGACCCTTAGCCGAGGATACCTCACTGGAATCTTCTGGTTTTTTCTTACAGTTTGTGTAATTAGTGTAGCTATTGTTTATTGCTAACGCGTAATTATCGAGAGAATTTCCTTTGTACTTGTAGGTTTTCATTGTTGTACAGTAACACAGTTGTGGCATGCATGTAGATTTGCACCAAGTATTTCGTAGCTGCGGTTGCAATTAACAAGATACTATTTTCCGTGCTATGCTAATGTGTTTTCCTGTTTTTGCTCTTCAAATTGTGCTTTTCTTGTTATCGTGTTAAATACGTGATAATTATGGCGTGTGAAAAACGGAACACTAGCCTCCTAAGTAAATTGAGAAATGATAGTGACGACGATTATAGCTTATCTGCACCACCGTGTAATGAATTAACAGACATTCAATGAGTACTTTGGTAATTGTGCTTAGGGAAATGGAGCGGGTGGCTAATAATGGTTTAGACAGTGAAACAGTTAGTGAACAGGGATGCATTATCGATCGATCAGTCGGCAACAGTTCGCCTCAGGGATCCGAAATGACAAGACACAATCTTGCAAATACTATAGATTCAGGTTTTGGGTCCTCACCGTTTTCTCAAATAAGTCAAGACACATTTTCTGCTTGTCAAAGTGTTAATGTTGCCGGTGCAAATGCACTACCGAATAGCACTGAGGAACATGTTTCAGACACCAGTGCATTTTTATTACAATTAATCCAACAAATGGGTCAAAAGCTTCAAAAGTTAGACACAATGGAACAACACCAGAGACAAACACAGCAACAGTTAGACACAATGGAACAAAAGTTTCAGAAGTTAGACACAATCGAACAACATCAGAGACAAACACAGCAACAGTTAGACGCAATGAAACAAAATCAAAAACAATCACAGCAATAGCTTCAAAAGTTAGACACCACGCTTGAACGAACACGTGAAGGTTTAACTGCTGAGTTACTTAAAATCGAATCGAAATGTCAAAAAGTCTGTAATGACGTAATAACACAAATTTGGAGCATTTCCAACCTATTTTTTCGCGTCATGAAAATGCATTACAGAATCACGAAGCAGCCATAAAGGAACTGCTAACTATTGTTCATGAAAATCACGACACCTTGCAAGCTAAAATTGACTCAGTTGCATCTACCGATTCGGTTACACAACTTGAAAAAACTCAGGAAAGCTTAAAGGACACAGTAGATACGATTTCAACACAAATGGACACTGAGGAAATAAGTTCACTATCGGAGAAAGTAGCCGAACTTTCGGATCAGATCACTGACTTATGTACAAAGGTACATGATGATCTGGATGACACAAGACCTGTGGCCTTCACTGGCACAGACGAGTATGATCAAATTAGAAAATTCAAACAAAACCAAAATCAAATCAATACACAGTACAAAAGAGAAATCCGGGAAGAACGAGATCAGTTGGCAAAAGTAATACAAGAATTACATATTTCAGAGAACACTCGCGCTCCAATACGGGAAGAAGGACATAAAAATACGGACCAACCACAAAATAATAACTCAGGGCATTTCGGAAATTATGAAAGAAATTGACAAGGCGCACTGAATTTTGAGATCGAACCGCCGAAACGAAGTAACAATGAACGATATGCGACTCACCGACATGATGATTTTGACTATAAGCTGTTCATTTCTACACGTAAATTCAAAACATTTAAGAATTCTGGCAACGACATTCATCCACAGGCATGGCTTCATCAATTCTCTCATGGCTTTCCTTCCAAATGGTCATTGGAGCACAGATTAGACTTTATGTGTTGCTAGTTAGAGACTGAACCAGCTGTAAGAATGCGATCGGTCATTAGCGACTGTCACAGTGAAGGAGAATTTTATCATGCCTTCCTCTGAGAATACTGGTCTCAAACTATTCAATATCGCGTAAAACATAGCATTATGATGATGAAACACTTTGAACAATCTGAATTTTCCAGTCTTGTGAAATATTTTGAAGACATGTTGCATAAGAATCAGTATTTGTCAAACCCATACAGCCCCTCAGAACTCATCCGCATTTGCTTAATCAAATTGCCTGAACATTTACGACATATTATTTTGGCAGGACGTAGCAAAGACGACATTGAAGCTTTTCAGGGACTGTTACAAGAATTGGAAACTGACACTGACAATCGCGGGACGCGGAAACAGGAACACAACAATTACAGGTCACATCCGTCACAATCTCGCGATGAAAGAAATAATAACTGGACACGACAAGGCTATTCTTACAACGTAAATCGTGACCTAAACAGACACAACCCATATGACAACCATTGGCAGAGTAGTAATAATTACAGGGAAAGATCACCTCTCCGCGATAATGCGTATCACAGAGACAATCAGAGAAACTGACATTATGGGAACCAAAATAATTATTATCAAGGGAGACAGAATAACTTCAGATGCAACGGTACACCGCGCAGTTACGATTCCGGGAGAAATTCTCCATCACATGACCGACAAAAAAGAAACTATGTAAACTACCGACAAAACGACAGACCAGAATTTCATCAGAACTGGCGGGATTCAAACAGGGCAGGGCCCTCTCGACAAGGTGAATTTGTAGAAGTTAGATCTCCAAATCCTAATAACGATGCGCGTCAACAAAGAGACAGACAATGACTCGCACCGCAGGCAGCCACCTGTGCCGGCTGGCTCACAGAAAAATAACATAGACGCTAACCTTGAGAAAAATTTTAGCATTTCTTACTGACGTATACAACATGATAATTGCTTTGAAATTGAAACTCTGCGTACTACGAAGGGTAAAGGATTGCACCACATTTCACATTTAAAACCGTTTATTGAGAGATAATCTGATTTTAACTTAATCTTTGCTATAAAATTTTTCACTTTACATTACTAGTACATTTTGTCATACTTAGAAACTGTTAACATGCAACAATGCTTTGAAGTTAACTATCCAGTCTAGAACCTAGGGAACATATTTAGACAGTAATTACGAATGCATTGTTGTAATGAACAGACGACACAGTGTTATTGTGTGTGTACATTCTTGCTGGTTAGTTGCACGATTATGTAACGACTATAAGGCTTACTTACTTAGAACATATACTGGTACTGCTAATGAGATTTTAATGCAACATTTTGGTTTACTTGAAAATACATTCTGGATTTAAAGTAATTTCTGTGAGATTAAAGATGACTTAGCATTTGGTTTCTTTGACAGCTACACGATTATATCACGACGCTACTAATGTGTGACACAATATACAGTGTTGCTTTTGCGGTGTATCTGTTTTATATCTGCACAGTTTTTCTGAACTCTTCTGGAAAGTAAAACATGTTTTGGTAGTAACTTTTCTGGTATAGCTACAATGAGACAGCCTTTTCCGTAGAGCAACAATACGTTACAGCATAGTACTTTCTTGATCACGGTAAGGTACGTAATAACTACGATATCTATACACATAGCATTTCATTTTGTTTATTACGAGGTAAGCACATTGACGTCTACAGAACTTTGCTTATGGACGACGATAATTACGACACTTGGTGAATTTTTTACCCTTAAGTGATAACAGAGATTATCTTGCAACAAGACGCACAGTTTAGCGCTGCAGTACACGTATTTGAGTGATTAATTTTGTACTTAAAACATTTATTTTTAAAGATTTTTGAATTACAAAGATACAAAGGTTTTCTCTGATACATTTCATTCCACTGCTGTAATCTGTAACACCTGAGGGTATAATTACATTAATCCTCAGGGGGTACACGCCTGCTTTGTGTGCTAAGCGTGTAGCGAGCCCTAGGAGCCCTAGCTAATATGGTATTTGCTTATACAACTTTACACATAGGTACCATATTTCTCTAACACAGAATTACACAGCTATTTTATTATTTAACAGAGAAACAAACATTTTTTTTACTATGTCAGTGACACATGTTTACGCAATTACACAGTTGGATAACTTTACACTTATGAAATTGTATTTTGTCTGTACTTTGTGAACTGCTCATATTTTTTCGGAACCATTGTGATACTATGAGAACTTTGAATGAATGTATTTGGTATGGGATCATGATTTTTAAAGTATGTTTGTGGTAGATAACTCTATTGAAATGAGTAGAGAATTTTTTTTTAGATTTTGAAATTATTGCAGAAAGCTATGACGCTTTTGAGATTTGGCTGACGTTTTATGATGTTATGATTATGATGACAATGTGTATTATGCTGTTGAGGTATGTTTATAATCAATAAGCTGATGCTACTGCATATGAGGAATGTGATTACGTGTTTATATGTATATGAATAATGAATAGAAGTTAGGGACTCTGGTTTGTGAAAAACGATGTTGGAAACCAAGAATCGTACTTTAAGAGTTATTAAATGTGTGTACATGCATGAATGTACCACAATTCCGGCGAAAATTTTTTGGACATTGTTATATTTATAGGATTTAGTTTCTACACATTTGCAACGCAAATTCTTGACCTGTGAAATTTTTTTATATGAGACTGTCACTGTGACGCAAACTGGTGTGGTAAATATTTCGTAAGAAAGCTAAGTGACGTTGACGTAATGCGGTATGGGCGCCCAGCTGTGCCAGTCACCTGAAGAAGAAGCCATTAGATGAAAAAAAGAGGCCGTTAACCTCACTATTGACATTCCTTTGTAGAAAGCATCGCAAATATGACACGCTATTACTTGGAAACATATGATTATACTGTGGAGCTCGTACTTTCTGATATTTACTGGAATGCCCAATGAAATGATGAGAAATATTTTGTCTATACACCTGATTAGACTACTGTCTTTCTAGTTGAGATTTTTTTACTGCCTTATGAAATGCCATATGGCTAGTGAATGATGTTTCATGCTTTGCTTTGTATATATATTTGCCTATTTTGCTTAATATCTAGTTTCTAGCTGCATTGCAGTATTGGTTAAAAGAAAATTTGATAGATGTACTAATGTAAATATTTTCTGTCTACAGATCCATTAAATAATAATTTTATGATCTACTTTCTTAAAAAAGGGAGCACATATAGACATTTCCCTTCACAGGAATTGCATACATAATTTTTTCAACGATTTGGTAACTTTTTGCTAGAGTAATTTAAGGTGATGCATCACTCTAGTGTTAAGATGTGAGATATTACTGTAATATTCTTTCTGCTTGAGCTTTGTCATGTTTAGATATAAGTTATAGCATTTTCTGCTGCTGTTTGCCAGACATAGTGCTACCAAATTTCACTTGGTATTACTCTATTAAGCCAGTTTTACTACTAATTTATTTTTCTTGTTGCTGCACATTGGCTCATATTAGTTGTAATGTTGCATTTGCTTTGCTAATTTAGATATACTGCTGCTTGCTTTGCCAATTTGCATTTTTTGTCATTGCTGTTAGTGTTAATTTGTTATATGCTGCTGCATTGCCTTGTCTCTTGGTATATATATCTGAGCTCAGTAGATTTAAGTTAAGAAACTAACTATGAAGAATAGGGAAAGAATGCATTGAGAAGTTATATGAAAAAGATTTGGGCAAAAATGAGTATTGTACAATGAGAAATATTTATTTTGAAACAGGATATGAACAAAACAGTAGGGTTTAGAGGCAACAGGCTTAGATAGGATTTTTTTGTTTGTTTCCAGGAACAAATGTTGAAATAAGAGGAAAGATCTATGGAATGAAGTTTTGGATTGGACTGCAGTACTAGACGTCTCACTGAAAACAAACCCTGTCCTTTCCTTTTGTGTTATTCCGCTATGTGTTTGTGTACCCTTGTGTATTTGTGTTCTTCCTGTCTTTATGTGTTTACCTGGTAAGAGTTATGTTGAAGAATTTTTCTTATATATGTTAATTTTCTATGTAAAGATGTTTAGACATTATTAATTCTGTTCTGTTTCAATGCTCATGTGTGAAATTAATGTTTCGGAAACTATTCTCATTATTTTATTTAGTTACTTATGTCATAATTCCTGTAACACTGCTGTATATGTTTATTTCTATTGTTTTGTAAGGCCTGTACTAATACAAATGTTATCTGTATTGTTATGTTCTTTAATGATCTATTTTGTACCTTCATAATTGTATTATTATGTTGTACATTTATAATTGTATAGACACCAGTTCTTCAAATTAAGTTACATTTCACTGCACACGTTTCTGTTGGTCATAGTATATGCACAATAGATGAGAAGGTGGGACTGTTAGTGTTTGCACATGTGTTGATAACTCAGCAAGGGACTGGTTAACAGCTCTGCTGGTTCTAAGGTCAAGTCCAAAAACTTTGTGAGTGCACAAGTGATGGTTTATGGACTTGCTATATTGTCCACAAGACTCTTCGATGGTGATTGTGCACCTGCACAGTCGCAACAGATGGCTGCAGGACGTCTCTACAAGGACTGCAGTGTGTATACACCTTTGATGACCCACCAATACCATTATTTCTACAAGGACTGCAGTGGGTCTGCACTTCTGGTGGCCCACCAACACCATTATCTCTACCAGGACTACAGTGGGTCTGCTCTGTGATGACCTACCTACCAATATTCTTCTACTTCAACTGACTCTGCTGTGGGTTTGCTCTGTTGTGGCTCATTACCTGTCTGCATGTCAAGAGTCAGCACTATCTTTCCGTTGGAAGGATAAGACTACTTCTTCAAGACTGCATGGAAATCCACTACTTCGATGTGCATTTTCTTTTACTGCTCAGACTTTGCGAAAAACACTGCAATTTTACTGTGATGAACGATCGGGACTGTCATTATGGACTGTGAGAACGATTTTTGCTTTTGACCGACATTGCTCAATAATTGTGTGCATTTCATATCTTTGTTATTGTAATTATGAAAAATTATATCAAATCATTATTGGCCACTGCCCAAAATAATTTGTAAATTTTTTTGTGGGGAGCATGGGGGCTATATAAGTATGATGTTTAGGTTTTTATGTTGGTAACGCCACGTAGAGCTCTGTATGAAAATCACTGACTGTGCTGTGTTTAGTCTGTGGCTGGTTGGCATTGCTGAAATATTCTCTATTGTACTGTTGGGCAGTTCGATGTGAACAGCGCATAGCGTTGCGCAGTTGGAGGTGAGCTGCCAGCAGTGGTGGATGTGGGGAGACAGATGGCAGAATTTTAAGAGCGGACTATCTGGACGTGTGTCTGCCAGAAAGAGTAAATTTGTAATACTGGATGTCATGAACTGATATATATATTATGACTTTTGAACACTATTAAGGTAAATACATTGTTTGTTCTCTATCAAAATCTTTCACTTGTTAACTATGTCTATCAGTAGTTAGTGACTACAGTAGTTAGAATCTTTTATTTAGCTGGCAATATTGGCGCTCGCTGTTTTGCAGTAGTTCGATTAACGAAGATTTTTGTGAGATAAGTGATTCATGAAAGTTATAGGTTATTGTTAGTCAGGGCCATTATTTGTAGGGATTATTGAAAGTCAGATTGCGTTGCGCTAAAAATATTGTGTGTCAGTTTAGTGTTGGTCAGAATAAGTAAAGAGCGAGATGTCTGAGTACGTTCAGTTCTGCTTAGCTGTTTAAAAATCAAATAACTAAGGGGCTTATAAGCACAGCAATTCATAAATTTTTCTAAGGGGACGTTTCATAAGTCATCCACATGGGTGCTAAAAGAAATCCGATAAATTTTGGGTATACGATAAATCGCTCAAATCTAAGGGCTGTCAGTTCGACTAAATACCTAGGAACTTAAATTGGAAAGACCACATACATAATACTGTGGGGAAGGCTAAACACTTAGAAGATGCGACAAATCCACTAAAGAGACAGCGTGCATTACACTTGCCTGTCCTCTGCTGGAATATTGCTGTGTGGTGTGGGATCTTTACCACGTAGGATTGATGGAGGACATCGAAAAAGTGCAAAGATGGGCAGCCCGTTTCGTGTTATCGCGCTATAGGGGTGAGAGTGTCACTGATATGATACATGAATTGGGGCGGCAGTCACTGAAACGGCGGTTTTCTTTGAAGCTAGATCTCTTCACGAAATTTCAATCAGCAACTTTCTCTTCCGAATGCGAAAATATTTTGTTGACACCCACCTAGATAGGGAGAAATCAGAGCTCGAACGGAAAGATTTAGGTGTTCCTTTTTCCCACGCGCCATTCGAGAGTGGAATGGTAGAGAAGTAGTATGAAAATGATTCTATGAACAATCTGCCAGGCATTTAAGTGTGAATGTAGATGTAGCTGTGGATGTAACCAGAACGTTAACAGCCACAAGGCAGAAGATTCCGCTGGTGCACTTCAATTCCAAATAATCAAGTTAAGTTAAACTCCACAGGAGGGCGGCTAGAAAACACACGTCGTTGCTTGTGGGAATGTCCCAACAGTCCACAACGAAATTCAAACGACATAATGTGAACAGTCGGGGCTGGCTGGTAGATTAAGTAAAGACTCAACTTTCATGTCCAGGATCGGTGAGCCACGGACCTCGTAGCAATGGGAACAGCACCTGACACTCCGAAAGCGCGTGGACGTAGCCAGTGGGCCCGGCTAGACATGCGCCATGGAGACTTCCTAGCTGCTCCACGCCAACCAACCAACTGCCTGTACACGGCACAGCCATAAACCATAAGCGTGAGGGCTAAGATAGTACAAGGGTGCGAATATCGATACACTCTGCCACTGCGACTCGCGGAGAGAGTGTAGGGCGGCGGGTGGAATTTATTACTGCTGTTATATAATGTTTGGTTTGTACTGTAGAAAAAATACATTTCCCTGCCGATTAACCATATGTGGGGCGGCGGGTGGCATTAATTGTTATATAAATGTTCCTATTAATTATGCTGTCTTTTGCCGTTCTCAACACTGGCTCTCTAACTACAATTTTGGCAACAAGAAAGTGATTAGCAAAACGTGAAGCTTGTAATTAGAATTCCTAGTGCCCACTTCATCTGAGAAATACACTTATTGCTACAGCTTATAGCTCTGAGGAATTAGGAGATTGTCTGGGATTCATAATCAAAAACGATCGTGAAAAAACGTTCGCTATATTCTGAAAGTCACAGATAAAAAAAAAAAAAAAAAAAAAAAAAGATTCCACACAATCCAACTACCAGAGCAGTTCAGAGTTTAATGCGATGATGCAGCTATAACAGTTCAAATTAAAGGTTTAAGTGAATGCTCGCCATAATTTGATGATAATGTTCATCAAACGCCACGCTAAATAATGGTAGAATGTCTGTCCCGCGACGGCACGTGAAAATACGACATACGCAAACTGAAGATAGATCATTAAAGTCATCCCAGAATTAACACTTCACTCTAAAATGATTTCATGGTTACGCGTATCCCGAGTAACTTAATACGGCATCCGAGGCTGTTTATAGCAATGATACCGACGCGACGCGACTCCCGACACTAATGGTGTGCTAATCAGTGTCTGAAGAGAACTGGGGCCTTTCTTCCTCACGCAGCGTTCTTATATATAAAGCCGCGGTGCGGACGGCTAAGGGAACGCCTGATCAAATCGGCTCTCCCGACTAGCCGCTGGGCTAGTAATGCACCACTTTAAGTTATTGAATAAATCATCGCTTCCTTTGCTGATGGCCGATGAAGCTCTCAATTTAAATGTGCATTCAGCACACAGGTAAGTAATCATAATAACAGTCTGACGTGGCTAAGTAAAATATTTTGGGCGAGAGAATTAATTTAATTACACTACACGCAGTAGACGAGCTCTGAACTTGCCCTTTGGAGATACGCTATCGCTATAGTTATATAGTTATTGAGTTGAAACTTCTCACATCTTTATGATTATAGCGGATCTCCATTATACTTAAATTTAAACATCCTAGCCGTATTTATTAGCCTACTTAATCTATCTTGCTTCCTGAATTTTTAAGACAAAAACCAGAAAATATTGAATTTCAACTAAAATCTTAATTTGTGAGATCCAGAAGACTGTTTCTACTAAATTATTATGAAAAAGGAATCTAAATATAAAATTTTAAGTCTCTAGCTCTTTTCTGTTGCGCCAATAATTTTTACAGAAAAACGTCCAAATTTCGAAAATGGTTAAAGTTATTGAACTGACATTCAGCACATATTGATTTAGTATTACTCCTGACATGCCAGAAACGTTTCAGGTTATTTACTTGATTTTAAAAATATTGCGCAACATTTATGACGTCAGAGCTAGTTACAGCGGACTAGGCTGGCACACAGTGGAAAGACTGATGAGAATTTTATACGGCGTGAGTAGGCTGCTTCCCTACAAGTGGATAACAGCATAATCGCGATAACCGCGGTAGACTTATCACAGAATAGTAACCAAGGTATAATGCAAAGAGTAACAAGAGCTAGCCACGGCTCAGTAAAGTCAAATGGAGAATTGCTCATTCCACGTGCTCCCGTCATTTCCAACGAATGGCATTTCATTTCTAACGACTACAGTTCCCCATTCGCCTAGTATTCTCAACGACCAGCAAGGCACAATATCAATCGCTTCACGTATGTGGGTTAAATATTGAAAAACCATGCTTTTCACGCGGTCAGTTACATGTTCTATGCTCACGAGAGGGACAGTGGAAAAATTTGTTTCTGCACAAGACAGAAAGACCAAAAATGTTGTATATCCCAAAGCACTTGAACAAACTTATTTGCATATAATGCAATCACGATTAAATCATTATTTTATTTGTGTGTGCAAAAGTACAACCACATTTGAATCTTGAGCATGTCTCTATTGTCTCACACCACTGATTTCGGCGGTATATTACCGCCATCGACAGGCCTGACCACTGCTAAAAGAGTATTAGAATTCCCTGGCACATTTATCGTGGAGTCCTTGCTACTAGTACACGTGTGCTAGCTTTATTCAGGAGTCTGTACTCGACATGTGATTGCATTAGAAACAACACGGTGCCGGATAGAGACACCCGAGGGAAGCTGGCCCACGTGTACTACTAACAAGGACTTCGCAATAAATGCTCCAGGGAATTTTAATACTCTTTTGGCAGTGGTGAGGCCTGACGATGGCTTAATATGTCGCCGAAATTAGTCGTGTGAGACAATAAAGACATGCTGGAGATGTAGCTGTGGTGGTACTTTTGGTCATATGTATCATCAGCTGAAGTCCCTAGTCCATGCAATAGGATGGACATCCATAAATTACATTCCATAAATTACATCATTTATTTTCTTCATTTATAAGTGTCTGCTTAGTATATTTATATTTACTTCCAATAAATTACGAAACAACTGAAAGAGGCATTGCAACGAATGCCGTGCATTAGCTAGTACATAAATAAATTTCGTTTCATAGAATTGGCTGGCAGGTACCCGAAGTTTTAAAGATCTAAATGTGGACCGCTTGCTGTTATTTAACTGACAGAATCGCCACTTTTATTAGATACGTGCTACGTCCATCAGCATACAGTGTATCTCATCTACAAAGGCGACCACGTGTAGTGCGACCCGTTCATGAGGAATATTCGAGCGGTTAGGATCCCCACCAGGTCGGGATAAAGAAAGAAATCGAAACAATTCAGAGGCCTGCTGCTAGATTTGTTACAAGTAGGTTAGATAATCCCGTAAGTGTTACGGAGAAGCTTCTTGAACTCAAATGGGAATCCGCGGAGGAAAGTTGGCGCTTTTTCGATAGCCACTATTGAGGAAATTTAGAGAAGCGGCATTTGAGGTCGACTGCAGATCGATTCTGCTGCCGCCAACGTACATTTCGCTAAAGGACCACTAGGACTCTTGCGGGGGGTTGTAGATCGTCGTTTTTCCCTTGCTCTGTTTACGAGTGGAACAGGAAAGGAAATTTCTAGTAGTGGTACATGGTACCCTCCGCCATGCACCGTGCCGTGGCTTGCGGAGTGCGTATGTAGTGGCAGACTAAATGATCAAATCATATGCAAGGCGTAAATCTTAAGTTGACAAACCAGAATAAGTCGAAAAATAAGCTTCACACGAAAAAATGTATAGAATCCCAAGTTGATTATTTTCGAGGGGGACATATGCTGGTGCTAAAATTAGCTCGCCATCGCAGCCCCTAGGGGGTGGGGGGGGGGGAAGGTAACTTGAAAATTTCAAATGGGAACCCCCATTTTTTATTGCAGAAGCAGATTCTACATAAAAAAAAATACTTACATTTTGTCTTAAGCATTTGTTAGGTTTCTTGGTAGTTGGCGCAGCAATTCAAAAAAATCCATGTTCTCATTTTTGCGTGGAAAATCATTAGGGATACATAAATTTTGATTCGCTAAAACTAAAACTCTCCCTCTCTCCCCATAAGGTGGGGTTTGAGAGAGAGGAATTAGAGTTTTGCGCGAAACAACAAAACTTATCCGAAACGGTGGAAAACTTTTTTTCGTGTGAAGCTCATTTATCGAGTTATTCTGGTTTGTCAGCTAAACATTTACACCCTGCATATGGCGTGTCTCGAATCAGCTCAGCGACAGTGTTCCGTGAAGGAGGTCAGTGAATGCAAACGTAGACAACTTGTTGGTCCTCGTCTGGTGGGTTCCTTCGTAACCAAGGAAGCCGAAATGTTGGGCGTTTTAAGAGGCATCATATCGACGATTTGTGCTTCACAGAGGGAAAACGGAAGAACATCACCCACTAAGTCATAACGCGGGTGAAAGTGTATGTTGAGGGACCGTGACAGACGGCCATTGAAGAAGACTTTGACGAAAAGTAAGAGGGAAACAGCTGTGTAAGTCACTGCAGAACGGAATGTTGCATTCGCGAAGCCCACCAGCATCAAATAACACGAAGAGAGCTCCACAAACTGGTAATCGCAGCGAGAGCCTGAACTTCAAAACCACATTTCAGTGCTGAAAGTGTCCGGAACAGGAAAACTTAGTACTGAAGCCATAAAATCTGGGACTGTGGAACAATGGGAGAAAGTCATTTGATCGGGTGAGTCTTGTTTCATACTGTTTCCGACTTCTGAACGACTTTATGTCCTGAGAGTAAGATACGGTGGGGGTTCAGTGGTGATTTGGACAGCCATATCGTGGTATTCCATGGGCCCCATGGTTACTCTAAAGATCGCATTGCTACCAAGGACTATGTGGACATTTTGACTGATGAGGTTCGTTCCTTGCTCAGTGTTTGTTCCCCAATGGTGATGCTGTGTTTCAAGACGGCAGGACCCTGTTCACACAGCTCGCATCGTCCAGGGCTGGTTTTGTGGGGCGAGGATGAACTGTCGCATCTCCCGTGGCCACCACAGTTACCAGACCTCAGTGTTATTGAGCCTTGTGGGTGGACTTTGGAGAGAAGGGTGCGTGATTCCTATCCATCTCCACAATCTTTTCCTGAACTTGCCACTATTTTTCAGGAAGAGATCCCCTTGAGAAACATTCAGCACCTGCCTGTATTTACCTATTCAGAGGTGACTGTGGGTTTTGTGAGTCCATATTTTAGTCCACCAAGTGTATATCAGTGTATATGGGAGGTTGTAACTATGGACGTAAATGCTTATCGTGACATTCGCTTGTGGTAGTTTTAGTAGAGTTTACCTCATCGTGCCAAGAATTACTTCAAATAAACCAGTAAGTCATGGCAGACGTTTTGACAGGAGTAAGTGTAGTTGCAACCACGCAGTATGTTTTGGTATATGCTACGCGAAACGGTGTCCCTGCAGTGTCTCACAGTAAGTTATGAAATTTTCGCTGTGGGGTCCTCCACAACCGATAATCTGCTGATAACAGCTTCGGAGAAATATCTGGAAATTATCAGCGTAGCAGTATAAGGTGATCTTGTATGTTGATGTTATTTTACGGAACTGACGAAAGCTACGGTTGTTTCAAGTAGCTATGCAGTACAGGGCATTGATACAATCAAAATAACTCACAAGGCACACGTGTGGTCTAACCTTGAATATCATGGCAGTAAGGTAACTGACATCCTTAACCGCTCTCTGACGTCCAGCATTTTTCTACAGCGTGGAACAAGGGGCTCATAAAACCATTACCAAGGAAGGCAACTGCCAAACAACCTTCTGATTACAGGCCCATTTTCATTCTACCAGCACTGTCCAAGGCGTTAGAATACATAGCCCACGAACAGGTTACCAACTATTTAACACTGAATAACCTCTTAGTTGAGTACCAGTCTGGTTTCCGGCAAAATCACAGCACAACGACTGCTCTTATAAAGTGACTGACGAATTAAAATGTGCCATGGACAAACAAGGCTACTATTATGTGCTCCCTGGACTTCAGTAAAGCTTTCGACACTGTTCACTTTGACATCCTGCTTCCTAAAATGACACGTCAAAATTTTTCTTCAAGTGCTGTACAGAGATTCCACTCATACCTTACATCCCACCAGCAGTGTGTAATGGTAGGTACTAAAAGGTCGCAGTGGAAGGATGTTGTATCAGTGGTCCCACAAGGATCAGTATTGGGCCCATTACTTTTCCCATTATATGTTAGTGATATGTCAACTATTCTCTCCCACTTCAGATACCACCTATACGGTGATGACCTTCAGTTATATGTCAGGGCAAGTCCAGCAAACGTGCACACACCCATCGATCATGTAAATTCTGACTTACTTGCTTTATCAGAATGGTCACAGAACTTAGATCTGAAACTAAACCCTTCCAAAACGCAAGCAATCTTAGTCTCCCACAAAAGACTTATTACAACGCAGCACAGAGAATCTCTTTCATGCTTAATTTTAAATGACACCGAAATAATCTTTTCTACCTCTGCAAAGAACTTGGGGATAATCCTGGACCACCACTTAGACTGGACTGAACACACTACTGAAGTATGGAAGAAAGTTTCTGCATCCCTTCATTGCCTACAGAAATATCATCGTTTCTTTTTCTGACAGTACTAAACATGATTTAAGTTGTTCTAAACTAATCTATATTATTTTTAGTGCCCTTTGTTAGTCCAGCTCCGGCTCTTATGCAAGCAGTTATTCAGCTTGGCACTGATTAGCAGAGTTACTGGATGTCTTCCTGAGGGATATCGTGCAAAATTTTGTACAGTTGTCACGTTCGAAAAACCACGCAATGGTGGGAGGGCTTTGTCCATAATGCTCCTGAAACGTCTGGTTAAATCCGCAGGTCAGAACAGGTAGTTGGAATTATGGAAAGGTGCCAAAGTTTAATCCAAAAAAAAAATATTTTAAATGAGGCTGAAGGCCCAAACTATGCAAGACTTCACAAGTAAGGAACTTTCAATTTTAAAGCGGCTGAAGGCCCATTATTTAAAACTAAACTAAAAGCATACAAACTTAACCCATCGGCTATGAGCCATTAAAATACACAATCAAACACCAATAAGAAAAGGTAGTACAGGCAGCGTCGCTCAGAAGGATCCGGGGCTCGGTGTGCACTTGAAATATTAACGTTCCCTTAGGGGAGACAGGTAGTCGGCCCGACTGTATCCGATCCGCCAGCAACCCAACCAAGAGATAGTTAAAGAAGCCACCGACAAGATGACTTGCTTTCCACCCGACCGGTACTCAAGGAACTCCAAAGCCCAAACGTAAAAGGCATGGTCGCCCACAACCAAGTACGCATAAGCTATCAAAACTACACACAGGTGTTGGGCAGCGACAACACGGTGAGGAAAGGACACTGCCTGAATTTTACATCAGCGGTCAGGGCAGATAACCGGAACGCTAATGGCCACAAGCAGAATATTCCGCTGGTGTACTTGGACTTCAAATAACCAAAATACAGTTAAACTTCACCGGATAGTGGACAAACTTTCGCCAACTCGAACACTCGCTGTTGCTCACGGGAATACCCCCAACAGCCAACCATGAAAACCAACGGCACAATGTGAAGAGGCTGGCTTCGGTAATTAAATCAACACTCAACTTTGATGTCCTGGGTCGGTGAACCACGAACCTCACAGCAATCGTAACGGCTCCCACATACTCTGACACTGCGTAGAGACCGCCAGCTGGCCCGACCCACCGTGCTGCGTGGAGATTTCCTGCCTGATCCACACCAACCGTCCGACTGCTGCACACCGGCTAGCCGGAAACTGTAAGCACCAGACCAAAGATAGCACAAGGTGCGAATATCGATACACACCGCTGCTGCTACACGTAGAAAGAGGAAGAACCACGGCATAACGCAACAACAGCGGGAAACCAAACGCAGAGTAACAGTCAATGTTTAAACCAATGCAATAGCCAATGCACGGCTCAGCTCCAAAATTTCTCAGTTTGGGAGAGATTCCGTGACCTTGCAGGACCAGGTGGGGTTTGGTAAACACAAAGACAAGTAGTAGAAACTGTCGCCGTGTCGAGGTGGGCTGTAAGTTGTAACCTCCCCACAAAAAAAAAAAAAAAAAATATTATTTGGTTAATGACTCCAATTTTAGTCTAAGCTCAGAACAAAACTGGTTCCCAGTTATAATCTCCGTAAGGAAATGCATTCACATTTAATGTACCCACAAAATACTTTTCTCATTTGTAACCTCCCAATAGAAATTCATTGACATTTAACCTCCACACAAAATTTGTTTCCCATTTAACGTAAGCTCGAAACAGAAAAATTCCTAAACCTCGTAATAAAAAATAAATTCAGTAACCTGGTAGAATTTGGACGACAGCAGCGCTGCGTCATGGCCCTGTAAGATCATTCTGAATAAAAAAAGGAAAAAATTCTTACCTCAATCAAAACGGCGAATATATCTACTCTTATATAAATTTTTTTTTCCGGGACAGTTCTGTGCAATGCTGGCCGATAGATTTGTCATTTATGAAAGGAAGCAACTGATTTTTCTTTTGTAACAATAGGAATGATCATGGATTGAAGAAATTAGTAAATTCTTTGAATTGAAATGATTGTTTTTTAAGAAATTACTTTATATCACGAAGATTATTATTACGACATTTTTAAAAGATTTACATGGCACTTTCCATAACATTACTAGATATGCGCGAGGCTGCTATTTACCTTATACAATAATACTCAGGCTCCGGCATCGCTGCACCGCGACCGGCCCAGCCAACATGATACACCAGACCAGAGCAGACAGGCGCCTGCTCGCTAGCAACAACTTACAGCTACTGCTACACAGTTCGTACTGTAGTCAACACTGCTCTTTGGTCTCAGATTCTCTTATAGCTTACATATCGCAGGCAGCACATACCTCTTACAAAGTCCAGGATGGCCTACCATGAAGAGCAACGAACGATGCCTAAAATATTGTCGATGTGTCGCCGCCCTTTAAGGGTGCCGTGGTTGACAATCATAGGGGTGCCACTATGAAAAGAAATGGCACCCCAGACCATTTTCGGGTTGAATCTCTGGCGACAGTAGACTGGTATCCCACCGCTGTCTGGGGCGTCTCGAGACACGACTTCAGCCTGGACTCTCATTGACTGGAGTAGAACTGCCCTGGAGATGAGTGACGCATCGAATCAAACCCTCATGTCCAGCGAAGACGTGTCTGGAGACGCCTCAGACAACGGTTGGATAACAACCTGAGTGTGACCCGCCATACGGCCTGGCAGCCAAGAGTGATGGTGTGAGGTGTCATTTATTTTCATAGAAGGACCCTTTCGGTTGTCATTTGTGGCAACTTTACACCACAGTGGCACGTCGACGATATTCTGTGTCCCGTTTTGTTGCCCTTCATGGCAAGCTATCCTGGGCTTATGCATCAGCAAGATAATGCCTGCCCACACACGGCGAGAGTTTCTACTGCTTGTTTCTTGGTGCTTGCCAAACTATACCTTGGCCTGTTAGGTCACCGCATCTCTTCATAATTGAGAACGCTTCGAACATTATGGCAGTGCCCACAACCTTCTCGGGCTTTTTAACGATCTACCGCGCAAGCTGAACAGAACTTGGCACGATATCCCTCAGGAGGGCATCAGCAGTTCTGTCAGTCAGTGCCTAATGGAATAACTTCTTGCATAATGGCCTGAGGTGGACCAAAGAGTTATTAATTTGTTCAATTTGTGAAGCTCTTTCTCTTGAATAAATCATCCAGTTTTTCGGAAATTGTAAATTTGTTTGTCTTCACACGTCCATCAAACCTACCGATTTCATTCCCATTCGGATACTTACTTCGTGGTGCGTCGTTCTTTTTATTGTCTTTGAATGTACTTAACACTAACAATAACCGCTCAGAAACGAAAAGTAAGTTAGAATTTATTTATTTATAATTCTTTTTTTCTAAAAAGGCAAGATGAAATTAATTTTACATTTAATATATGAGATTTCATTCATAATTTTTTACATAAGTAATTACGAATAATAAAATTAATGCGACATTTGAATTTCAATTTAGGACACTTATGTATCAGCATCGGTTTCGATCGAAGTGGTTACAATTCTCAGTGTGTTCTCAAGGTGTTCATGTGATATCTTGGATCTATTTTTACTTTTTGTTTACTTTACTATTGAAAATAACTTTTCACAAATTGATGTTCTTCCAATCACATATGGCATATATATTGCATGGCTGTGCAGCAAATAGTATTTGTCTCTCTGCAGGTATGATTTGTAAAAGTCAAAAAAACATACACGATCAAATTTTTGTTTCGGTTATGTATCAAACTTCAGTTCTATGCATTCGATCTCAAAATTTTTTGGCAACGTATCTACATTGTTTGTGAAAGGTGTTGCATAAATAGAAAAATTTTGATTAATTTTTCAAAAATCCTGAAATCGATTTTCAGATTCTTGCATCAAATCGAAAAGTATGACTGCGTGTGTCATCCCATCTTTAGGATAGTGTTTAGCCAACATGTTTAAATGAAAGAAACTGTTTGTATTTGTACTTGCCATAATTCAATGGGGAGACTGGATGGAAGTGGGGGAGGAGCATTGGGTCGCACAGGACTGGAGAGAGCACTGGACGGGAAGGCGCAACGGACGGTTGCAGGAAATACTTGGAGAGTGTTGGGCAGTTTGCGCGTGGTCGCGGTAGATATAAATATTTCGTAGTGCTGACTTGTGCACTTGCGAGATTTCCGTGGCTTCTGCAGTGAGTGTCAATATCTCGCGAGCTATGTTGTTGTTCATAACTAGTTACGTGAGTAGGAATCTATTGTTTCCCTGTTATTCAACTTACATTTTTTTTAATTGCTGGACCATCGACACCAATAAGTGTTTTGAAGAAATATACCGCATTCTCAAAAGTACTTCTACTATCGTACTCATAATTTAAAGTCGTTAAAATAGTACCTGCAGATTTTATTTAATCGCAGTCTTTCATTTATAAATTTCTGTATTAATTCGCAATTGCCGAGTGATAAGAACTTTCGGCCACTCGATTCATGCGTGTATTCTTACAGTATACTGTGGACTCAGCAGTATTTGGCCTGTAATGCGGCAACTACATAGCCCCTAGACACCTAGACAACGAAACCAGCCAAAACTTTTAATATTGTAACTTTGAGTCGGAAGGTACGTAGTTGTTTGAAAGCCCGCAGGGGTTCACGTATAGGGCGGGCGGCAATGTGAGGAACGGGACGGATCAATGACAGATAGCGTCGTGTGGCGGGAGTTTCAGATTTAAAATATTCAGTTTATCATACCTTTACACAAACGGAATTTCTTGGATTTTTTTTCCGCTAATCGTGAAATAGCTGCTTACTTGTTGGGCCGCACTGATGCTTGCTTCGAGCCACATGCGCCCCGCAAGCGGCAGAGTGGACATATCTGGACTGTGATCTCAATAGCATCACAGTCTGTGTGTACCAATCAAAATGCTTCTGGATTTCAATGTGAAGTGGCAGAAAACAAATCTGTTGTTAGTTCATGTGACAGTGATGATGGTTTGTAAACAGATGGAAATTTCTTCAGTGTTCTCACCTAAGCAGGGTCATACTGTATTACTCTCTGGGAAGTACACTAGGAACTTGGAGAAGTTCTTTTATTTGCTCCTCGTTTAGTATCACTCAATTAAGAACTGTGGCTGCTGCCGCGTAGATACCTCATTTGTATCTAATACACCAGGGCTTAACAACTGGCCGGTATTGAGCGCGAGTACTCGAGTCTGCTCAGGCACGTGTTCGCGAGCAGGTGCAAGGTCGTGGAGTAGGGAGGGAGGGGAGGGAGGGGAGGGAGGGGAAATGCGCGCGCATGTTTGAATGTGATCTCGCGTTCTTAGCAGATTTAACTAGCCATCTGAATGCTTTGAACACTTCACTACAAGGTAAAGATCTGCTAATTACTCATTTCATAGATCGAATACGAGCTTTTAAAACTAAATTGACACTTTGGGTGAGTCAGCTGGAAACAGAAAACCTAGCTCATTTTCCTAAATTATCATCCATGCAAGATGTTCACAAAGACTGCGAACGTTACTCACATAGTTTAGTTGATCAGCGCTTTCAAGATCTGACAGCACTAGACAGTGATTTTGATCTGTTCTCTCCATATTCAGCGAATATTTAAGAGATTCTTCCTGAGCTGCAGCAAGAAATTATTGACCTGCAGTGTGACAGAGAATACAGAGACAAATTTCAGAACAAGAAAAACATTTTGGAATTCTACAGACACTTCCCTTAGGATAGATTTCCTCGTTTGCACAAACTGGCGGCTACAATAATATCAATGTTCGGTTCCACGTATGTTTGTGAACAACTGTTCTCTGCAATGAAATGTAACAAAACGCGCCTGAGAAACGCATTGTCTGATCGAAATTTAAACTGCACGCTGCGCCCAAAATGCACAAGAACAATTACTCCGAACATAGACGCAATTGTAAAGGGCAAAAAGTACAAGATAACCGAGAATACCACACTTCAGTCACACCTTTTATTGTGTAACAGTTCACAAATTAATGCGAATGTAGAGGCATACACTAAGCTAACAAAATTATGTGGCATGTGTACATTCTCCTTTATTTGTTTCATTTGTCGCAGTAATAATTCGTGAGTGATATCCCTGCAGGTGGCCGCGGATTTACATCGACTGGCAGCAGCTGTGGTGTGCCCCACGTGACTTTCCCCACTCTCCGCTCTGGTCCGGTAGTGGGGGTAGCGTGCTCGCGCTGCTCCGTGCTCTCGCCTTGCTGCTCACAGCTTGCTCCGCGAGCACGTATGTTGTGAAGCCCTGTAATACACTAATAGCGCAAAAAGGAGAGAAAGAAAGAGAGTGGGGAGTGTGGAAGAGAGAAAGAGAGAGATGAAGGAGACATACTCTAACGCAGAATAAGAGATTGACCAAGCATTTTCTTTTATTTTTTTGGAACAGGAATCACAAAAACTTGTGAACTTTGAACCATTCGCTGCGGCTTAACTCTGAAAAATTGTCTCGCTTTTCAAGCCGTCTCAATCACAAACACATTTCAGAATGGAATTACTGGTTTAGATCAGCCATTGGATGGACTGCAGTGTTCTGCGGCAGGTTGGCCATAATAACTAATTCTGACCGAAAATATTCGACTGTACGAATAACAAAAGTATAAAAGAAGTACAACATTTCACGGACTGTGAACCCACAGACGACAACAAAGTTTACCACCGTTAAATATATAGGTAGCACATCTGATAAACTCGAACACACGCCTCTAAATCATACTTTTAAAGCACATTTAGAACGACAAATGTAAAGCACCTCTTCAGTCGCTTCTTGGTTTAACCGCTTCATAATTACAAATGAAAAGCAACAGTGTTCTATCACCTGTGACGACGAATAGTCAGTTAAAGAAGTTTAGCGATGGCGTTGTGAACCAAAAAATCACTTAACGAAATAAATTAGTACTGTAGAATATCCACAGATTTGTGCTTTTCATTTATAATTATTCCCCCTGAATGGAAAGAAGTACTCGAATCTCTTTCGATTTAAGTGCTGTGTCCTGTTATAGGTTACACACTTCTAGTTAAAAAACGTTCGCTACAAATTCAAAATCTACCAAATTAATAAATATAGAAAATTGTTTTAGCTTGCGCGGTGTTTAATTACTGGAACACGTTACGGTGATCTGCGATCAACCCCTAGACAGAGCCGTAGGAGATTTCACTGACCATACATGGTGCACGCATGAACATAAATCAGGGTAGAACGTCCTAACTAGTTTTAGAAATGGTGTGGAAGCCACGTTGGCTGATGGAGAAAGGGAGGCGATGTTATAAGTGTTTTTGGATGTGTTGTCACCCAATATCTCCCGACATGAATCACAACGAACATTGCAGACCTTCCGATGGGTCGGTAAAAAGAGGTTTCAGTAGAAGGTTTGCTGTGTTCTAGGAAGAGAAAAATTTTGAGTTCTTCTAGCGCCCGGAGTAGAAATCTGTATAGAGGATGGTACTATATTGACCTGCAACTGTTTGTAGGTCCCCAGGGAACACCATCTACTCGAAGAATGCCTGGAGGTGAGACTCGTGTGCCCCGAAGAAGCTCGGAGCTATGCCGGCGGTAGCGTAGTTACTGTCAGCTTCACCTTACTCAGGATGGAACCACATGGAGCGTCAGAGTGTTTCGAGCCACCCTGGTGTGTTTTCTCTAACAGACAAACGATACTCGATAGGAAAAGAGATGGTAAAAGTTGGCAGGTCGAAGCAAGGTTCCCGCCGAAAATTTTCTGTTTTTGGATTTCACGTAGACGCTTTGTAACCAGGATCGAGACGTGTCTTCTGTGGTCAACGGCCAAGGAAAGTGAAAACTTCACCAGGTGCAGCGGCGTAAGCAGCCGTAACATCATTAGAGCGGAATTATATGCGGCTATAAAGGCGGCACGGCTCAATACTTCTGCACGGGACTTCCAACGAATCGTTGAGTCAATGCCACATCGGGTTTCTGCAATATTCCGGTTAAAAGAAGATCACAAACGACATTACGAGGTTTCCTATGACTTTTCTCACCTCAGTGTAATGTAAGCTCATGTTAGATGAGATTTGGAACCGATAAGGGAGAGACGAGAATCTTAAACTCATGCAACTGAAGAGGGAGTTTGGCATTGACTGCTATTCTTCAGTGTGATGGAGAAAATACATTTTAACAACAAGTCATACTACATGTTTTGTTATTAAGATTCGATAATGTGGTTATTGTGCTGCAGCTGACGCGTTAGAAAATTCCAGCTGACGAAGATCAACGAAAGGTAGCCGACAAGGAATCGACGTAAGCAAGAAGACGCTCAAGTAAGTGATGGAATAAGAAACGTAAGAATCATGTCGTCATACATAATTATGTCCCACAACATAAGCCTGAGGACCTCTATCGGCATGATTGTCAACCCCTTCCCCTCGCCCCCTCCCCCTTCACCACTCCCAACGAAGCTAACTTCGTTTGGCTCTCCAGATCTCCAGGCTGGCGTATGATCGTGATGTTGCAATATCTTCATTTTTTTTAAAAAAAAAAGCCCATCTTCGCGGATATTTCAATACTAAACGCCACACCCCCTCTATGAAAACGAACTGGAATATACATATAACAGTGCGTAAGTTTGGAACACGGAATGTCAGTACATTACTACAGATAGATGCTATTAACAAGAAACTCACAAGCAGAAATTCTGCATGTATTATTCAGCGACAGAGGAGAGACGGAGAGTCTGGGAATTTGTTTATAGTGTCCAAAGAAATTCATAGATCTGTTATTCCTTCTACTCCACACAATGAAAGAATAATATGAATTCTACGTATCACAGTCAAACTGCACAATATGATCTTTGTGAATGTGTATATCCCAATAGAAAAATCAGATGAAGATGCGGTAGGTTGTTTTTATATCATCAGGTTTGTGATAAAATACCTAGATACGACCACAAAACAGTTCTGGTGACTTTAATGTCAATCTGGGGAAGTCCAGAAGCTTTCAGAAGTGTGTTTCATAAGAATATTCTGCGCACTGAAGCTAGAAAAAAGTGGTCTAAAGGGTATCCAGTTCACAGCTGTAAACAACGTAAGGGGGGTAAGTACCTGTTATAAAAGAAAAAGTTCGTAAAAAGTCGCTTGTAAAATACCTAGAATGAATGTAGCAAATCAAATACATCGTGTGTTGGAATCGAAAGGTTGGAACAACGAATATGGAAAATGTGCGCAGGACAGCTAACTCTAATTCCGACCATTACTTAGTAACTGCAAAGATGAGGAAGAAACTTGGCACGGTGGCGAAAGGGCATAAGAGCAGACAAATCGAACACAGAACTGAAAATTAGCTCTATAGTTCAAGAGTATCAGAACGCAGTGATGAAAGATGGATACCGTATAAATAGAGAATAGAACGTTGTTTAAAATATCATACACATGACATATAAGAAGAATCAAGGAGAGTAAGAAATGAAGACGGATATTTGATTATTGCAAACAGGCAGTGGAACAGAACGAGGAAACACTATTCAAATGTTTAGAGCGAAATACGAAACATAATGAAACAGAACAGAGGTAACAGATGTATGAAAGAGAGAAAAAGGGGAGCTATAAGCAAAAAATTGGATGAACATTACCGTATTAACGAAACCAGAACATTTTATAAGCAAGAATAAATCCAGAAATATATACTTAAGAGTTTGTAAGAATAAAGACGGAAATCTGCTGGCAGATAAACAAGATCTTCTGGGTGGAAGGAGAGAGTATTTTAATGGAATTTTGGAAGCAATCCCACAACAAGTGAGCAGCTACCCTGCTATACTGCAGAACTAAAGACAGAAGAATCCACCTTAGTGGAAGTATTGAAGGTAGGGGACCGCCTAAAACATAAAGCAACGTGAACGGAGAGAATAACTGGAAAACTGACGAAAAACGGAGTAATCACTGTACATACGCGAATCACTGAACTTGTTAAGTTAACACTACATCGAGAAAGAATCACGGAAGAGTGAGCTATAGCCGTGGTCCGATCTATACATAAGAAAGGGGACAGAAAATACTGTTGCAATTACCGAGCAATCACACTGTTCAATGTAGTCTGTAATTTTTTCTCTAATATTATCTAAAGTAGGCTAGTTCCATAAAGAGAAAATATTTTGGAAGAATATCAGTACAACTTTCGGTCTGATAGGTAAAATCAGATCAGCTATTTGTCCTGAATCACGGAAAGGCATGTGAATATAATACTGAACTTCGTAACCACTATGCAGACTTCAAGCAGGCCTTTGATTGTTTAACGGGAAGGAAATGCCAAATGGCGTCCCTAGGTGTACCTTCGAAGTATGTTTCCCTCATTCAGACCACTTTGGCTGGTTCCAAGGCTCGAGTAAGAGCGGATGAAGAATTAAATACACGATTTATCAGAAGTAATGGAGTAAGGCAAGGGTAAGTCCTTTCTACGCTGTTTTTCAATCGGGCTACCAGGAAACTCCAAAAACCTGGTTATGTTGATAAATGCATATGTCGGTGATTTATAAATTATTGACAGTGTAAGAAGCTCATTAGACAGAACACTTACCGGACTTACAAAAGGTGTCTAACCAAGAGGCTTTGATATTAATGAAAATAAGTCCCTGGTGCTTACCAGGAAGGAAAATATTATAAGCAGCAGGCGTCAGTGTTGAATGTGTGCATAACTTCTGAAAGTTATCTAAAAGCGTCAGCAGTGCAATTTATATAATACAGTGCATGTTAAGAAAAGGTAACAAATGCTATTAGTTCACCCCCTGAAAACTCTGAACCGTAATAAGAAAGCAGTCTATAAAACACACATGTGTTGAACTACACAACAGTGTTTGGTGATTACGTTATACTCTGAGTCTTACAACGAACTGAACCTCTCTCTGTAGCCCCAACAACTCTTTCGAGCGAAAGACACCCTGGCTGTACTGCTCTGCAAATCCTAGTCTCATATTGCACTGAACGTATCTAGTAATCTAACAGAAAAGGCATTTTCACTGCTGTATGAGTAGGTCCAGCGTAATATCCTACAACTGGCCTTACTGTGAACTTGGAGACTGCGGAGGAAAAATATATTCTGCCTGAACAAACCAACCAACAACGACGTTGGCTGAACTGTTATACCGTATATTAAAAGAATTAATAGTAAGGAAAGTGAATGTCCAACACACATTTAAGATCTCACCACACATGGCCGATGGCTTCAAGCTCACAAATAAGGGAGCAAGTGATACTTAAGCACAATCCGTTCAAAAATACTTAAGTTAATATGAGTACCTTGGGATGACTGAGATGAACCAAACAACTACGTAGTACAGAAATGAAAAAGCAAGAAGTACAGACTAATGTACAGGCCTGAAATTGGACTGAATTATCGAGGAAAAATAAAAATTGAAGAACAAGAACGAAGCTCTCGCATTACATACGGTGTAAGACAGAGATGAAATTTTCACCCCTGCTATTAAATCTGTACATCAAAGAAGAAATGACAAAAATAAAGGAAAGGTTCAAAAGAAGAATTAAATTCATGGTGAAAGGATATCAGTGATAAGATTCGCTGCTGATGTTGCTGCCCACAGTGGAAGTGAAGAAGAATTGCGGAACCTGTTGTACGAAATTAACAGTCACTGAGCACACACAGTGGACTGATGGCAAACTGAAGAAAGAAGACGGTAATTACGAAGAGCATAAATAATAATAGCGATAAACTTAAAATCAAAATTGAGGACGACAAAGTAGACGAACTGAAAGAATTTTGCTATCTTGGACGCAAAATAACGAATAATGGAAAAAGCAAGGAAGACATACAAAGCAGATTAACATAGACAATGAGCGTATGCCTGGCAGAAAAGAAATTCTACTACTATCAAATGTTGGCCTCAATCTAAGGAAGAAATTTCTGAGAATCTACATATGGAGCACAACATTTATTTTACTGTATCATAGGCTATGGGAAAAACAGAAAAAAGGGAGTCGTAGTATGTGAAATACGGTGCGATAGAAGAATGTTGAAAAATAAGAAGAACTGATAAGAAGTGAGGAGGCTCTCCACAGAATCAGAGGAGTGAGGCACTCTCGGAAAATCTTGAGAAAAAGCAGGGGCAGGAAGATATCAGATGAGTTAATACGTCAAGAAATGACTCGCATGTTACTCGTGGGAGCTTAAAGGGGATAAGACAGAGACTGGAATACATACAACAAATAAATGAGGACATAGGTTGCAAGAGCAACTCAGAGATGAAGATGTTGGCACAGGAGAGAAATTCGTGACAGGCCACATCAAACCAGTCAGAAGATTGATGACTCCAAGAAAAGGGCTCTTCATAACACGAAAGTTGAAATATCCCTCCATCTCCCACGCCACACCGAGGTCAAAGTCTGGAAGCTCCTGAAAGGGACTAGAAGCCCACCACGGAAATAACGAAAGACGTAACACTTTCCGTTACATGCATCAACTGCTAAACGCTTTCCAAAATATACATTTTCCACAACAAGAGCTGCAAGCAATGTTTCGCTTATTTTTTTCTGCACAGCTAAAGCGTCTTTATGAAAGCTTCTTCCTCGAAGTCTGCAAAAGAAGTAGCTCTTCGACAAATTAAAATTTCTCTCCCCAAGTGAACGAGACGAGATCCTTCCATTAGTACCCCTCGTTCCGGGTTAGGAATAATTAAAGTTGTCGGTAATAGCCGCCAGAGCTGTAATTAGGTAGAGAGGCCTTAACAGAAGAGGAGAGAAAATAAGAAGTGCGGTACAGAATTATTGGACGAGCCACCACTTAATTAGTTTCTTGAAATTAGGAAATGAAGACAAAAAGAAACGGACACTAATAGTACGCACGGTGCGAAGATTATAAAAGTAAATGGAAACAAAAACGTTGGGCCCTCTGCAGTTGCGTTTAATTTTCTCTGTAAATGTGTCTCAACAGCTGCGTCTGTATCCTTGTAGATAGTCTAGTCCTCCAGCACACACTGCTTTATGAAGTTGTCTAAATTAGTTTATAATTTGTTTGTGGTATAAATTTTGAAACCCGACTGCTGCTTTTCTAAAGTAATATATTTACGGCTGTGAGCTCTGATTGCGTCGACCAAGGTAACTGTTGCCCCATGTTCGCTTAACAGCTTAGAGTATTATCCCTATATTTGCTGGCTAATCGAGAAAGATGGCTGATATTTCTTCAAATAAGTCTTTCTGATGTCTTCACCAGTGACTGCGAATATTATCGTTTATTGATAGTTTCACAAATCTCTCTTCCCCTCCCCTCCGAACCATGGACCTTGGCTTGTGTGCATCGATGTCAGTGTTCCCCAAACTTTTGTTCCTCACGGTACCTTCGGACGGGCCTAGACCCAACATGACACACCAGTATGTCTCTCCTCTCGAAATCGAGTGAATATTAATATAATTACGAATTATTCTGCATTATGTAATCAGTTACTATTATCATTATTATTATTATTACGAAACAGCAGTAGACTCATGCATTTACTAACCACTTATTAACTTTAGTTCAATGTAGAAAACAGACTTTTATAATACCAGTTTCACATTAAATAACCCTGCTTATAACCTCAGTGTGAGACTTGAGCCTGCTGATCTGCACACGGACAGCTGATTCGTGGCGGAATCGACAAAGCAGGCCTCATTTGGTCGATGGACTGATTCTCTCCTTCTTTGATATTTTAATTTCAGTCAACGTCCAGTAGCCCAGTTCACACAAATATGTTGCTGAAAATGCGAGTAACACATAAACTGCCATCTCGGAGACACACAACTGAAATGTATCCAAAGGCACATAGAAAAATTATGATTGCAGTGTTGTGTCTGCTTTTCAGATTTGCAAGTTCTTCTTATAAGCCTAAACCTAAATTTTTCGGAAGATGCTTCGAATCCCCGAATGGATCACGAATCCTGTCAAAATCTTCAACACTATTTCCAAAGTACGTTTTGAAATTCTCCTGCAGGAGTACTAGATGTTCCTTAACTAAGTCCATTGACACCTATTTATCGTCAGTAAGACGTCATACAGTACGGAACGACTCACACGATCCATTTTCAGTAGTCTGTTGCCACAGATTTAACTTATTAATAAATCCTTTAAGAATCATTTCTTCTCATTTCCGTGCTTGCTAAGAAAATTGGAGAAGAATTCCACTTTACGCAAGACAGCTTCTTAGTTTTGTTTTAAGCCAGACGTGTTTCCTACTTTTTGTGTTTTCTTTACTGGCCTTATTTGTTTATTTTGCTACTAAAAAATTGTTGTTACATGTTAACCTTCTAGGAAACTTGTGATACAAAATATTTACATTTGTAAAATCAGCGATTATTGTCAAATATCACTAAATAACACGATATATAATGATTCTTGTTCGGAAATGCATAATCAACAAAAAAATACAATAGTGATTTCCTGTTTACACATGACAAGCTGTAGATTGCGTAGTAGACCTTGAGCTACTCGCACAAACATCCAGTTGCTTCAGTTGAGGTATGTAAACAAATGCATACATTCACTTTAATTTCAAATGTGCTACAGAACTAGAGGCTTTCGACATATCATATATAAACAAAACAGAATGCCTCAGCACAATGATACATGCATCAACTCTGTACTGCATCCTAAACAATGTAAGAAAAAGACAGTAACAGCTCATTTTACAAATGTAAATATTTTATACCAAAAGTTTCTTTAAAGGTAAACATGTAATAAAAATTTTGCAGAAGTAAAATAATGAAATAAACCCACTGAAGATAGTACAAAAAGTGCCGAGACACTTCTGCGTGTAGCAAAACTGAAAAGGCGTCTTACATAAGACGGAATTCCTCTCCAAATCCTTGGTATTATTCATACTAGTCAAAATATTTTCGTTTCTACCTTGCATTTTTCTGTTTAGTTCGTTCAAATGTCGGAATGGTATACCCATTCATCATGTGCAAATTAATCCGCATACTCATGCCCCTGTGTAGCCAAACATGAAAGTACCTTATCGCTAAGTTCAAACATTCGCGTTAATACTTTACTTCAAGATAACCAACGTACTTCTGTACGCAGCACAAGTTAGTTTGTTGTGATCCCATTTCTTGAATAAAACATTGAAAAGCCGCATGTTTAGGGGCCGCGATTTGGTGAAGTTCACAAATTTTACTACTTCATCCATCACAATTTTCAGAGGAGTTGGCAAAGTTCAAAATGTTCAAATGTTTGTGAACTCTTATGGGACTTAACTGCTAAGGTCATAAGTCCCTAAGCTTACACACTACTTAACCCAAATTATCCTAAGGATAAACACACACACCCATGCCCGAGGGAGGACTCGAACCTCCGCCGGGACCAGCCGCACAGTCCATGACGGTAGCGCCCGAGACCGCTCGGCTAATCCCGCGCGGCGAGTTGGCAAAGACTTAGCAAAAATGGCTTCGCGATGAGTGAGACAATGGACGGTTCGTAAGCTAGGAATTACTTCTCGTACTTTACCCATGAATCCTTTCACTCGGCCTGTCATAGAAGCAGCTCCATCTGTACAAACACTAACGCAATCCTTCCGGCTTAATTCGTTATGGACCAAATATTGATTAGTTGTCCGAAATATTTTCTCACCAGTCTATGCAACAAAAAAAAAGCCCTTTCAATTACATCCAAATCATACACTTCGTAGGAAAGAAGATGTGCTTGAACGTCGATAACGGTGGACTCGTCGATCTGAAGTGAAAACTTACGACTGCTCTTAATTTTCTCTATCAAAATATCTTCGTTGTCAGTGGACATGTTGCTAGCTCGGTGGCTGACTGTGTCAGCAGAGAGTGGAATTTTTGAAATTACAGTAGCAGCTTCTGAAACATGGTCTATATTACCGTTTCTTTACACGCGGGCATTAACAACGTTTCTGATATTGCGTGTGGTTTTTGGCTACCTTATTGCTAGCTTCCTTTATTTTTGCCAATGACGTCGTGATGAGCTTTACTTCTTTTTGTTTTGTTCGAAGAACCGACGAAAATAATTCATATCCTTACTGAACAGAGAGGAATTTTTTTATTGACAAATGTCATTTCAATTTAGTGGGAACCATAGCAACATCACAGAGTTTTTCACCAAACACAACACACTTGGAGGATGCGCATGAGTTGTCACTAAACAAAAAAATTCTTAAGATAAATAAAGTATCATTATATTGTCTTTGAAATACTTTCTGTTTCCTCTTCTGTGGCTCGATATTTTCGCAACTTACACTCGAGGACGGACCACTCCGTAAAATGAATTTACGGATATCGAAGAAAAATAATAACACTGTAATAGAAAATACTGCCGTAGCAATCACAATATTCGCAGTGCTGCAGAGCACAGCTATGAAAAAACTGCACTAAAATAAACAGTGGAAAGTCCAGGGTGGGATAACAAAAGTATTGTTGAAGTGAAATACCATACCTTTGTCTGACATTGTGTAGGTCCTTTGGTGACGAACGAAAAAAACGGTAAAGTTTGAGAAGCGGCTACAAACGGGAACAAATATCATAATAAAGCAATGAAAATAATAAGAGAAGGACATTTTTGCTAACCCCACAATCTAAAGGACAAGCACGTACAGCTAGGCCGTACTCAGACATTCAGTTTTATTAAGTATTCTCTCACAAGTGACATAGCCGATGCAGTGGTGCAGGGGAGAAAACAGTTAAGATTAACGAAGTATGAGAACAGTGTTGGGCCATAAATTACATTTAGGTTCTACGAAAATATAACAGTTATCAGCATGTATCACATAATATAATATAAAAGCACCTTCCTACTTAAAATCGAAGGAAGTAAATTACATGTAATTTCTTTAAAAACTTAAAACTTCACCGTAAATCCCTTAATTTCTCACAATAATTTGTAAATGTTCGCGTGACATCGTTTACTTTGTGGCAGGACACAGTACCCCGCGGCACACAGGTTGCGGAACAATGCTCCACGCAATGGCGGTTCGTGAAATATTTTACCAATGTACTAAAATGTTACAAAAATAAGCAGAAAATAGATTTACAAAAAATGTATTAAACATACCAAAATAGTGCTCAGTCCGTAATGAAAAATGAAGCCCATACGTCGCTGTTTTCTGTTGTAGAGTTTGTCCAGTAAGTTTGGAGTTGAGACGCTCAACGCTGGTTGTAATTTCTTTTCAGTGGAGAGCAGTGCAAGGCCCTTAAGCCGTTGATCTGACATAGTGTCCCGACGGAAGGTCTTCATGCTCTTCAGAGATGAAAAACGCGTTACAGTTTCGGGAGTTACCATGGGTGTTGCCACTACTATCTTCAGAAATTTTGTTATCTGAAAGAAGGTGTCCTGGAGTTTGTTGTTTGAAAAGAATTGGAACAGTTATACAGCTCCAGCAATATTCCTGAAGCCTAGTCGTTGGTACAATCCCGAAAGTTCCTACTTTAACCTTCGTTTCTCCAACATAGTGTAAGCCTGCACAGCTACATTAAATTCTGAGAAACGTCTAGAATATTCTTCAAACTCTGAGGAATCTAACAGCATTACTGCGAACAGATGATCTGGGGCTTAGAAACGATCTCAGGCTTTTCTGTTAATCCTACCATAGACTTCTTTTGATCAGGACGTCTCCAGAGACTTATCATTTGATGCTTCCTTTGAGAAGTGGCTATAGCTATGACTATGGTAGCTATAACTGTGGCATCATTGTCATCGATAGAGAGTCTTACTCTAATAATAGCCTGTATGAAATAGTATACTGAACTTTTTAATTGTCCAGCATCTAGCGATCTTGCTTGCAATTGACTGTACGTGATATCAACATTAGGCGTTACGTTTTGCAAAAATACTGCCCTAAAGACGATTTCATCACTTTGTTTATACATTTCGGTGGTGTAAAGCTGCTCTGTAACAAATATGGACGGATGGTGGTCTTTCCAGCGCCCATAAACATTCCAGCAGCTAGCTTTTACACATTTGCGGCCCATGATTTAAAACTCTATCTAGTAGCTGGCCAATTGCAATCCACCGGCCGTCAATGCTTCCATTGCGGAACATCGTACCAGCATCCTTGAAAACAAGGCTGAAAACACGAATAATTTAAAAAGAACATCCTAGCTGACTGATTTTTTGAATCAGCGTGATCGACTGTTAAATTTAATTGGTGCTCATAGCAGTCACATCTGGAGCTTTAGGATACGCTGTTGTATTTTTTGCCTGCACACCATCTTTACAGCTACTCATTGCAGTTGCACCATCGGATGTACGTGCGATTGTTTTGTGTGGTGTATCTTTGAACAAAGGCCCTATAACATTCCAAATACATGTTTTTAGAACATCTGCACTGTGCCCTTTAGGATTAAAAAACCACCAGAACCTGTCATATGGTACATTATTCTTCTCACAGCACTGCACTAACGCTGTCTTTTAGGAAACAGCTGTTGTTTCAACATCTATATCTGCATATACATATACATACTCCGCAATCCAGCAGATGGTGTGTGGTGGAGGGTACCTTGTACCACTACTTGTCATTTTCTTTCTTGTTGCACTCGCAAGCAGAGCAGGGGAAAAACGACTACCTATATGCCCCCGTACGAGCCCTAATTTCTCCTATATTTTTTATCCTTACGCGAAATGTAAGTCACCTGCCATTATAGCAGCCAACTCAGTCTGCTTTATTTCTCCCTAAATAACATCACAGCGTGTTTCCAACGTACAGCCCAGCAGCACATTTTGGATGGATTCTAAAATCCACTTAAAAACCTGGTCACCTTCCGCATGTTCTTTTCTTGTATATATATATATATATATATATATATATATATATATATATATATATATATATGTGTGTGTGTGTGTGTGTGTGTGTGTGTTGTCTCAGCTAACTCTGCCACTTGAAATATCTCTGGAACAACAATAGATATTCAAAAACGGTTTTCATCAGCAAGAACGTACGGCAGGGGCGTGGAAAACCAAATACTATGCAAAATTTTAAAACGTAAACAAATACTATTTTCAACACAAACTTGAGTATTTTTAAATGGACACAATCCTATTATTTAGTATGCAGTCAATAGCATGAAAGATCACAAAAATAATGGCATTGGTTGCATCGCAATACGTCAATTACGTCCAGAGAAATTGCAAAGCGAAGTTGAAGCTTGAAATAAACGAACTGCACACCTAGCGCACGTCCTGAGACTCAAACGTTCATCTCACGCAGTCTCTGTCAGGGCCTCACACAATGGGAAGGTATGCTAAATCCACAAAAACAAACAAGTAACACTTCCAATGCAAAGATACGTTTTCCAAATTGTAAATGTATGTTTATTCTAGCGAAATGCCAACTAGAGCTACAATTAGAGATAACACACCTGAATTCACTTTACTAGACACATTTACTATTGCCCTATCGTCCACAGAAACTGTACGGTTGTTCATTACATCCAGCATAGAAAATACGCCCACATCTTGACCAATGTGTCACGCCAACATATGTTCGAAGTGCCCTATGTTTGCATCAACACACGGTTGCAGACGGATAACGAGAGAGTTTTGCACAGATTGTAAATTTTCTACAGATATTGCAGCACACGCGGCAGTAATAGGATGTTGCATATCGTCTACTGTCGTTGGCGGTTCCTGATACACTCTGTCTCTCGCTGCGCCCCACAGACAGAAGTCTAATGGCGTCAAGTCGGGGGACCGTGCTGGCCATCGCACAGTACCGCCCCGCCCCATCCACCTATTTGGAAATATCGCATCTAGAACGTCTCTGGCAATTTTTGCATTGTGTGCGGGATATCCATCATGTTGGAACCACACTGATAGACGAGTTTCCAATCCTAGATCCTGCATGAGGAGCGCTAGTGTGTGTTGAAGAAATGATGGATATCGCTGTCCATTCAATGTTCCACGGTAAAAATAGGGACCTACGATACAGTTAGCCAGTTAGCAACGATACCGCACCAAACATTGACTCTCCACTGTCGTTGATGAGCAACTTGGCGAATCCAGTGGGGATTTTGCGCGGATCAGTAGTGCACGTTCCACAGATCCAAATTCCCACGATTTGTAAATGAAGCCTCATCCATGACCAACTTACTGCTTAGGAATACTGGATTACCTTGCAACTGCTGAAGTGCAATGTGGGATTCAAACTCATTCCCGTGCAGTTCTTGGTGCAGTGAGATATGGAACGGATGAAACCGATGCCGATGAAAGATTCTGCACACACCACTGTGGCTTATTCCCACACCTAGTGCAATTTTCGTACACCCATCTGAGGATTGTGGGGTACAGCAACCAGAACAGCAATGTCGTTTCCATTGCCAGTCACTGGCGTTGTACGTCGACTTTTTGTGGGAGCCCAGCTTCCTGTTTCCGTGAGTTCGAAAATGGTTCAAATGGCTCTGAGCACTATGGGACTCAACTTCTGACGTCATTAGTCCCCTAGAACTTAGAACTAGTTAAACCTAACTAACCTAAGGACATCACACACATCCATGCCCGAGGCATGGTCTCGCGGTTCCAGACTGCAGCGCCTAGAACCGCACGGCCACTTCAGCCGGCTTTCCGTGAGTGTCTCGCAGATGTTGCCAATAGTTTGACGTGGCAGACACCGCCGATCTGGGTAGCGTTCAGCATACAGTGTCACAGTTGCGGTTGCATTTCTATGACATTCGCCGTAAATTAAAATAATATCTAGTTTTCCCTCATTACTGAAGGCCGGCATATCGACTAGATGACGCCAAATGTAACAAGCCAGAAGAAAACAGGTTTTAATGCGGCAACGTGTGTGAATTACGTTGTAGTATGAGAGCCGTTCAGCAGACCAGATTAGGAGACACTTGTACAGAGAAGGTAAATAATGCCGTGGTGATATTGGTATTTTTACGGCAGGATACAGGCGACAGTTGGAGGCAACCCCTGCTCTGAGCGATGCATTACGTCAGAAACTAATTGTACCTCTAGTTGCCATTTCGCAACAATAAACATTATGCGCACGACATCCATCATTCTGATACCGCATTATTTGACACATTATAAGAGGTGGACCGGTTCAAGTAAGGTACAGCTCAAGAAGGGCTAAACTATCCCCCTTTAGGAGTGCCATCAATGAAATATGGCCCAATGATGGGTTGTCATACAATACCACACCATACATTAACACTCCACGCACTACGTCAATCACATCACGATTACCGGCAGCGTGAGTCTCAGGACGTGCGCTAGCTGTGCGCCTCATTTATTTCAAGCGTCAACTTACCTTTGCAAATTCTCGGGGTGTAATTGACGTATTGCGATGCAACCAACGACATTATTTTTGTGATATTTCATGCTGTTGACTGCATACGAAATAACAGGAGGTGGATATTTAAAAATACACAAGTTTATGTTGAAAATAGTAGCTGCTTACGTTTCAAAATTTCGCATGGTATTTGGTTTCCTAAGCCCCTGTCGTACTTTCATGTTGGTGAAAACCGTTTCTGAATATCTACTGTTGTTCCAGAGATATTTGTGGTGACAGAGTTAGGTAAGACACCATATATATATATATATATATATATATATATATATATATATATATATATATATCAGTAATTGGGTCTATCAGTTCCAAAATACTATATGGATTTTTCGATGTTTCTGTCTCATTGTGCTCTCAAACTGCATCCTTATGATAGGTGTGACCTAACATTTTCTGATATTCGCTTTACCTAATGCGCTAGGATCAACTTTGTTGCTTATTTGTTTATGATTTACGCTATGTTTTTTTTCAGTACATTAATGTGTCCTAGATCTTTCATTCCCTCTGTAGCCCGTCCATCATTGTTCCTGAATAACAAACAGGGAAAGGGCGAAAAGCTTTGCAGATATGACACTTGAAGATCTAACTGTTTTCCTACACTTCCATACTAAATTTCCTCGTATACTCGCTTTTTATACCAGCACCTACAGCCTTTTGAGTTACATTTTAATTCGGAGTAGGTCTGCCTAGATCTCCTACTCTCTCTTTCTTCCCCATAGATGCGCTGGAAAAGAGCGTCTTTAGCAGATCATATACAGAATTCGCCGTGTTGCTTCCAGAATACTTTATCCACACTTCGAAAGGAAAAATACACGCTAAAGCATTTCTTCGGCGAACCAACAGCGCTCAATAGCAGCGCTCTACTGACGTGGCGCTGCGAGGAATGTAGCACCGTTATTGCCGACAGGCATGACGTCACATCCGAGTATGCACAATCGAACGCAGAGAGATGCGTCCCTTCTCTGAGTGGAACGTAACACACCCGAAATCATTTCAGCGCTCTACAATGCGGTTTCTAGTTGTAGTGCTAAGAGCGCTACAGAACATGTTTTCATTTGTTTTGTTTGCATACCAAGGTGCATTCGAAAATAAAACGCGTAATTTTAGAGTAAATGGCGGTTCACATACGAAAACTAATGGCATAATTTTAGTGCGATATTAAAGGCGTGCCGTAGCACATTAGCAAGTGATCACAGGTAGCCAGTGAATATACCGCGCCTCTAGCTGTACCAAAGATGCAACCGTGTTGGAGAGATGTTTGTTAAGGTGCCAGACAATCGTATCACTCCTGAAATGGGATCTTCAGGTCGTGACTGCTTAGAAGCATGTTATCACCAGGAGGAAAGAATGTCATTCCATGGTAGGATTGTGGAAGGTGAGATCGCTTAATTGGACATGGAGGTCAGACAATTTAAAAAAGGAAATGGATAGGTTGAAATCAGATGTAGTGGCAGTTAGTGAAGTGCGATGACAGGGAGAACAAGACTTCTCATCGGGTCAGTAGAGGGTTGTCAACACAAAAGTAGATTTGGCTAATGGAAGATTAGATCCAATCATGAATAACAAAACATGAAAGCAGGTAAGCTACGACTAATAGCATAATGAACACATTTGATAGCCAAGATACGAGAAAGTCAACACCCACTACAGTAGTTTCAGTTTACATGACGACTAGCTTCACAGATGACGAAGAGTTTGAAGTAATCTATCATGAGATCAAAGACCGTATTCAAAAGTTAAGATAAATGAAACTTTAATTTTGACAGGTGACCGGAATTCGTTAAGCAGGAAGAAGAAGGAAAGGCAGCTTAAGAGAACGAGGTCTGTGAGAGAGGAACGAAGTGGGAAACCATGGCACATAAATTTTGCACAGAGCATAACTTAATCGCTGCTAATTCTTCGTTTAAAATTCGTCAAAGAAGATTGTATAGGTGAAAGAAACCGTATAATGGTAAGACAGAAATTTCGAAACCTAATTTTAAAATGCAAGACAACTCCGCGAACAGATGAGGATTCCGGCCGTAATTTATTAATTATAAACTACATTTAAAACTAAAAAACCTACAGAAACACAGGAAATAAAGGAGATCGACCTGAATAAATTGAAATAATCAGTGGCTGTTGAGAGTTCCAAAGGTAGTATTAGGCATCGAATGACTGAAACCCAGGAAAGAAATACAAGAGAAGATGATTTAGTGAATCTAACTAAGGAAAGGGGAAAATATAAAACTGCAGCAACGGAAGCAGGCAAAAAGAAATACAGACGCATAAAAATGATACGTACAGTAAATGCAGCCGGCCGGTGTGGCCGAGCGCTTCTAGGCGCTTCAGTCTGGAACCGCGCGACCGCTACAGTCGCGGGTTCGAATCCTACCTCGAGCATGGATGTGTTTCATATCCTTCGGTTAGGTACGTTTAAGTAGTTCTAAGTTCTAGGGACTGATGATCTCGGATGTTAAGTTCCATGGTGCTCAGAGCCATTTGAGCCTTTTTTTTTTTTTGAGTAAGTGCAAAATAGCAAGAGAAGAGGAGACAGACGAGAAATGATACATATATGAAAATGAAAGAGAGTTTTATAGAAAAGAGAAGGTCTTGTACGAACATTAAGAGCGCAGATGGAAATCACGTATTAAGTAAAGAAGGGATAGCTGAAAGTTGGAAATAATATACAGAGTGTCTTACAAGGAAAACGAAGACAATGTTATAAAAAGAGAAGAGAAATTAGATGAAGTAGAGATAGAAAATACGATATTGCAACAATTCTTTGATAGAGCGCTGAATTCCATCAGAATTGTGGAGATTCTTGTGAGTGCCAGCCAAGACAAAACTATTCCACCTGGTATGTAATGTATAAGACAGGCGCAATACTCTCAGACTTCTAGAAAAACTTTGTAAGTCCTGCTGGGAAAGAGGCATGTGCGGAAAGATGTGGCTACTGCCGAACCATGAATTTAATAAATCATAGTTGCAAAATTCTGGCACTAAGTACATAGAAAAGAATATCATGATTGTTAGAAGCTGACCTGGAGGAGAAATGGAACAAACGAGTAATTACTGATACTGTAACTTATTTTAGAAGACTTATAAAGGCAAATTTAACGTTTGTAGCATTTGAAGATTTACAGAAACTTGACGATGCTGACAGGAAAACATTCTTTCAAGTTTGAAGGTAACAGAAATGAAGCACATAGAGCGAAAAGCTATCTAGAACTTGTACAGAAACCAAATTGCAGGTGTAAGAGTCAAAATACATGAAAGGGAATCAGTACTTGAGTGGGGAATGATACAGGGTTATAGTTTCCAACAGATGTTGTTCAATCTATGCATTGAGCAAGCAGTAAAGAAAACCATGGAGAAATTTTGGAAGGGGCTTAAGTTAACGAAAAACTGTAATTATTTCAGAGACTGCCAAGGACTTGGAGGTTTAGTTAAATGGAATGCATAATACCTTGAAAATTGGTTGTAAGCCTAATATCAGCAACAGTAAAACAAGTGAAATGGAGGATAGTTGAAGCTGACGGATTAGATTAGGAAACGAGACACCAAAAATAGTAAATCAGTTTTGCAATTTGGACAGAGGAGTAACTGAATGAGGACGAAATACGTAGGATATAAAACACAGAGTGACAATAGATTGACAGTGTTCCTGAATAAAATAAACATAATATAGATTTGCGTGTAAGGAACCCTATTGTGAAGATATTTGTCAGGAGTGCAGCCATATACGGAAGTGAAAGATGAATGATAAATAGTTTAGACACGAAGAGCACAGAAGCTTTTGATACGTGGTGCTACAGGAGAAAGCTGAATATTAACTGGGTAGATCGCGGAACTAACGAGGAAGTACTGAAAAGAGCTGGGAAGAAAAGAAATTTTTAGCACAACTTGACTAAAAGAAGGGATCGGTTGCTAGGACACTGTGTGTGTGGTGGGGGGATGAGGGAGGAGGGTGGGTGGGAGGGGGGGGGCGAAACTATGTAGGTTTCTGTAATAGTTATTCAGAGATGAGGCTTGCGCAGATTGAGAGCTGCATCAAACCAGTCTTTGGTCTAAAGAATACAACAACAACTGAAACATGTTACGTGTAATGAGTATTGCATTTCTCCCTCATATCTGTTAGAAATATCACAATGATCTTAGGGTGGTGGAGGGATTTTATTTTAAAGCAAGTTTGATTACAGAATATTGGTGGCATGGTAACATGAGGTGTTTCGTAATAAATGGAAATACAAGGCCACACCTTAATATACTGTACAAAAAACTAATGGAGTGGTTTCATTTCATATAGTTCATTACCATATGGAACATGCAAGCTATGGAATTGTGAATCTGTAACACCTATACTGTATGTCGAAAGCCATAACTCTAACAACACACACACACATTATTACTTTCCAAATTTTGTATATGTTTCCCATTTGTGTATTTTTAGTGAAGGTAGTTATGCATTAAGTTCTTTTGTATGTTTAAAGAACGAAACTACAACGTAGCATATCTGATTCACGATTAGGGAATTATAAATGATAGGAAAAAATGGAGGCAAGTCCCTCTATGCCTGGGAGGTGAATGAGCGAATTGGAAAGGTGGCAGGGCGCGAAATTAGTGCGCCATCACGAGAAAAATGACCAGTTTGTGACCAGCCATTGATGTGCCATTGATGTGGAAGCACTGAAGGGAAGAGAGAGGTAAAGTCATAGGTAAGCCGTATTAAATGAGCCTCGGATGGAACTGGCATTCTTTCATGGCAACGTGACAATCCAGTGAATTAGAATTGATACATTTTCGGTGAATCTGTATTCGTGACGTTTCCTAAATGTAGAAGTTTTTTGAAATTATTCACGATCATTGAAATACCTGATCGTAGAATAGAAAAACAACAACAGTCGCTTTGTAATAGAAAGACATCTGGATCATATCAGATAGCTGTAAGATTTTTCAGAGATTATGAAAAGGAATTTGCTCCCTTCCTAGCAGGAGTTCATCGTAGGTGGCTGGAGCAACGAAGCGAATCTAGCGACTGGGAAAAAGCTCAGGTCTTTCCCTTTTCAGTAAGGGTCGAAGGACAGAAGCGCATAATTATGGACGTACACCGTTATCGCCAGTCTGTTATAGAATTAAGGAACATGTTATATTCTTACGTATTATGACTAAAGAAGAGAATTCCATGCAAACTTATGGTTTTATAGCATCATTGGATGCATCTCAAACTTAGTACTTATATATTTAATTAGTTTCTCATTACAAATATGTACACTTTTTCCGTGTATATTTGCATATTTCGACGGTTTTGGAGTTAAAAACATATAGAAAGCATGTCAGTTTAGTTATGCATATAATATGCATTATTTTCAATTTAAATACGTATTTTAAAGGTTTTGAGCTGACATGTTAGTTTTTCGATTTTTATGATCCTTATTTCTGCTTCAGGAGTCAGGACTGAAGGAAGAAAAGGGGTGATGGTGGAATAACAAAGAACATTTTATAAAGAAATAAAAAGTTATCACAAGAGGGTGACTTTCCCAGAATTTCAGCTACAACCCTCTGTAGAACGCCTATCATAAACAGATTTATTTGTCCACAACAACCACCGGTATGAATTTAATTTCGCAACACTGGAGATATAGCTTTCTGAATCAAGTACCGAGGCTGACCGGACAATGATACAGCTGCAGAGCGGTTTGTGGAATCTGTACAAACCTCATTAGCGATTTCGATTCTTCTAAAACTGAAATCATTCGCTAATTTGTGCATGAACCTCGTAACTGGTAAATCTCTGTGTTATTCTGTGTGAGTGTGTTAACGTGCTTATAATATGCCTTCAGTTATAAGTTCCAGGTATTGTTAGATGAGATGGAGACGTTGTATTCTGTGGTTGCTGTAGTAAAATGGTAAGATATTCTTTTCCTTAAAATTTTCTATGGCACTTGTTCTTTGTAAACCATTACAAAATTTAAAAACGGTTCAAATGGCTGTGAACACTATGGGACTTAACATCTGAGGTCACCAGTCCCCTATAACTTAAAACTAGTTAAACCTAACTAACCTAAGAATATCACACACATCCATACCCGGATTCGAACCTGCGACCGTAGCGGTCGCGCGGTTCCAGACTGAAGCGCCTATAATCGCTCGGCCACACAGGCCGGCTACACAATTTATTTTCAACAATTAATAAAATATGAATGCTAGTTTTTTAAAATCATATCAATAGAATTGGAAGATATTTTATAATGTCAGTAAAATGTACCAAAAAATTTTCAAGTCAAAGAGCATGTCACTCCTGCGTCTCATGGTGGAAGAATGCTAAAAACAAAAGAAATTGTAACACTCTACGTCCAGTCATTTGTTACTGCTTTTGTACCAAAGGCACCGCAAAGTAATTTTTACATAGCTTCGAGCAATGTTTTCCTTTGAAATGATAGTTTGATTTTATGCAAGTGTTTTCAAAATACCCTGCAAGCGTAGCTCCTTACAAAAAGAGTCTACCTCAGGCAGCATTATCCTCTCAGCCTATCCTTGCTAGATGGGGTACTTGGTTGGAAGCTGTAATCTTTTACTCTGACAGTTTTGATGCCATTAAATCAGTATGAAATAAACTAATACGTAGTTAACTGCAATAAAATTAATACTTCAGTACTTAACTCTGAAGTAAATACTTATCTCATTTTCGGTAGTAAACAGTTTCTCGCCAGAGATGATGGATGTATCAGAGATAAACAAGCAACATTTAAATGTAAAAATGTGCAGCAGGAATTAATTACGACAAAATTCTCTAAATTTCCCTCTACAATAACAAAAGTAGGATCCACATGTCTGACAGAGGTAGACTCAACGTTAATAATCGAGGAATTCCAGTCATTCCCAACGGAAAGTGGGAATAAATGCAAAGAACGAACTGGGCAGTTTCATAAACAGGAACCTGGACTTCGGTTTCTTTTCTTCAGTGAAGAGAATGTTTTGTGGTGAAATAATGTGTGAAGAACGTAACATCACACTATCACAAATATGTTCGTTCAAATCTGTGCCCAACGTGAGACGTAGAGAGGTAATTTCGTAACTACAAAAATATTTTGACTGATAAGAGGAGGAATCTCACAGAAAAAAAATTAGGAATGTGTTAGTCGTTAACTGTGCAAAAAAGGAGGTGAATTAATAAACTTGGAACAAAAACGGTAGTGTTTAATTTAATGTATTTTGCACCTGACCGTGCATGTATTGTAGTTTGACAGTGCATAAATGCCTGAATATATTAGGATTTTGCAGCGTATTGAATCCTCGTCTTGAATTATGACGTTTTTGGATAACGATTCTCCTCTACAAAAAATTCGACAGAACAAACGGAGATCATGCGAAACTCAGCTAGCTCTGTTCCTGCATGGGATCCACAGCACTGCAGACATAGGCGCTCATGTTGATGCCATGTTCCTAGACTTCAGGAAGGCATTTGACACCGTCCCACATGGCCGTTTAGTGAAAAAAAATACGCAACAAAATCGACAGATGATAAGGTAATTTCCAGGGTGCACCAAGGAAGTGTGATAGGACCGTTACTGTTTTACATGTATATGAATGATCTAGTAGAAAGTGTCTGAAGGTCCGTAAGACTGTTCGCAGATGATGCGGTTGTCTATAACACAGTAGAAACGCCACAGGACTGCAGATATTTGTGAGAAGACCTGCAGAGGGTTGATGAATGGTGCAGGTGTAGGGAAGCAGCATACTCACGCCTTATAAAATTCTCATCAGTCTTTCCATTGTGTGCCAGCCTAGCTCTGACGTCATGTTGCGCAATACTTTAAAAATCAAGTAAATAACCTGAAACGGTTCTAGCATGTCAGGAGTAATACTAAATCAATATGTGTTAAATATCAGTTCAATAACTTTAACCATTTTCAAAATTTGGATGTTTTTCTGTAAAAATCATTGGCGCAACAGAAAAGAGCTAGAGACTTAAAAATTTATATTTAGATTCCTTTTTCATAATAATTTAATAGAAACAGTCTTCTGGATCTCACAAATTAAAATTTTAGTGGAAATTTACGATTTTCTGGGTTTTGTCTTAAAAATTAAGGAAGCAAGATAGATTAAGTAGGCTAATAAATAAGGCTAGGATGTTTATATTTAAGTAGAATGGAGATCCGCTATAATCATAAAGATGTGAAAAATTTCAATTGAATAACTATAAAACTATAGCGATAGCGTATTTCCAAAGGGCAAGTTCAGAGCTCGTCTACTGCGTGTAGTGTAATTAAATTAATTCTCTCGCCCAAAATATTTTACTTAGCCACGTCAGACTTTTATTATGATTACTTACCTGTGTGCTGAATGCACATTTAAATTGAGAGCTTCATCGGCCATCAGCAAAAGAAGCTATGATTTATTCGATGACTTAAAGTGGTGCATTACTAGCCCAGCGGCTAGCCGGGAGAGCCGATTTGATCAGGCGTTCCCTTAGCCGTCCGCACCGCAGCTTTATATATAAGAACGCTGCGCGAGGAGAGAAGGCCCCAGTTCTCTCCAGACGCTGAATAGCACACAATCTGTGTCGGGAGTTGCGTCGCGTCGGTATCATTGCTATAAACAGCCTCGGATGCCGTATTAAGTTACTCGGGATACGCGTAACCATGAAATCATTTTCGAGTTTAATTCTGGGATGACTTTAATTATCTATCTTCAGTTTGCGTATGTCGTATTTTCACGTGCCGCCGCGGGACAGACATTCTACCATTATTTAGCGTGGCGTTTGATGAACATTATCATCAAATTATGGCGAGCATTCATTTAAACATTTAATTTGGACAGTTATAGTTGCATCAGCGCATTACACTCTGAACTGCTCTGTTAGTCAGGTTGTGTGGATCCTTTTTTTTTTATCTGTGACTTTCAGAATACAGAGAACTTTTTTTTCACGATCGTTTTTGATTATGAATACCAGACAATCTCCTAATTCCTCAGAGTTATAAGCTGTAGCTATAAGTATATTTCTCAGATGAAGTGGGCACTAGGAATTCTAATTACAGGCTTCACGTTTTACTAATCACTTTCTGGTTGCCAATATTGTAGTTAGAGAGCCAGTGTTGAGAACGGCAAAAGACAGCATAAATAGTAGGAACATTTACATAACAATTAATTCCACCTGCCGCTCCACATATGGTTAAACGGCAGGGAAATGCATTCTCTTATGAATTTTTTCTGCATTACATTACAATTCTACATTTTAAAACAAAAATAAATTCCACCAGCCGCTCCACGTATGGTGCATCGGCCGGGAAATGCAGTGTTTCTACATATAACAGCAACTTAAATTTCACCAGCCGCCCCACACAGTGTCTGGCAGTTGACACTGAACGTAAATAAATTTAATATAATGTACATGCGTAGGAGAAGAAGTTAACTAATAAATTCATCCTTGTTCATCAATCTGCGACCTTTACCAGGTAGGACTGACAGAAGGAATGGAGAAGATCCAACGAAGAGCGGCGCGTTTCATTAAGGGAACATTTAGACGGTGCGAGAGCGTCACAGAGACGCTGAACAAAATCCAGTTGCAGACGCTGCAACAGAGGCATCTAGGAGAGGTTTGCATCTCGGAGAGGTTTACCACTGATATTTTGATAGGGTACCCTCCGGGAAGAGTCGGGAGACATGTTACGTTCTTCCACATATATGTCGTGAAATGACCACAACGGCAAAATCGGTAAATTGCAGCCGATACAGAGGCTTGCCGACAATCATTGTTTACATGTTCCATTCGTGACTGGAACAGGGAAGGGGGATGAGTTAATGGTACCACAAGTACCCTCCACCACACACCCTCTGGCGGCTTGCGGAATTGATGTAGATGTAGAATGTTGCAGAACGGACCTGACGAAAGCTGCTGTTCTTTTAGCAGCAGGTCTGCAATACGGGGTTTTAATACAAGCAAAATAGTCTACAAGGCACACGAGAAGTCCACCATTGGGTATTACGACGGTAAGATGAAAATGTGCCACGACCGGGGAAGACTATCTCTTCGATCAAAATGTTCTTCTTTTTCGATATAGCCACCGTGAAAGTTAAAGAAAATTTTAGACACCGTCCAGTGATTAAATTCCATCCACGAACTCATATTCTGGAAGGTCTATAAAATATCCATCCGTAACTACCGTGACCTCTTCGTCAAAACCGTTTTCCTGATCTTTAGATTACTGAAAATGTGCAAGTCAGAGGTTTCCCAGTCTAGTGAGAGGGGTTACGCTCCAACGGTTTTTTTAAAACGAATCGCACATTTTTCATCTTCGTTACAGCACCTATTTTGGGCAGGAGCATGTCTTGACTAAACATGATTGACTATTTTCCTCTTAGAATCTAGGCAGCTTCTCACGAATTTTTTCATATGTGTGGCACGCTTGCTAAGTACTTACCGGCAAAATTTTCTGTGCTCTGAAAGGCAGTAAATGAAGAGAATACACTGAATTCGGGGAGGCGAAATAGACGTGCCTTATTTCCCTGCTGAGCCGGTTGCCTGCCTCAATGTTTTGTTTTTTATCTGAATTAGTGTACCCCTGTCACATATGCAACTACCACTGGCGCTCAAAATTGGTAGGATTCTATTTTCAAATTGAAAGGGGTGAGTTGAAAAAGGTACACATGCCAAAAACATAAACTTTTGACAAATAAAAAAAAAACTGTTTTGTGAGAAAACTGGTTGTTATACAGAAAAATTTACTATTGTGAATGTGTACAATTAAGTGTAGCAAAAACATTGCACATGGTACCTATGTATAAATGTTTGTTATATACCATGTAACTGCGTAAATATGTTCAGGAATATGTACCTTTTTCAGCTCAAAGTTGTTAAATACACAAACTTTATCCGAATTTGTGGATTATGCTAAAAAGGTTTCAGAAATAAACAAGTAAAATTATTCAATATTTGTAAAAAGGCAAAAAAATATATTTCAAAAGTGTTGGCTACATATGTTTACAAAAAAAAATAATGTTTTCCGAGCCGGCCGCGGTGGTCTAGCGGTTCTGGCGCTGCAGTCCGGAACCGCGGGACTGCTACGGTCGCAGGTTCGAATCCTGCCTCGGGCATGGGTGTGTGTGATGTCCTTAGGTTAGTTAGGTTTAAGTAGTTCTAAGTTCTAGGGGACTTATGACCTAAGATGTTGAGTCCCATAGTGCTCAGAGCCATTTGAATGTTTTCTGACTAAACATTTTTCATTGTTGTACTTTTCATAGTAGCCAGTCGTCAATCTTCTTATTCTAGTCGATCAGCAGCTGAAAAAAAGCCCTTGTTTGAAAAACATTATAAAAAAATGTTCTTTTTTATTTTTACTATCATTATTATTTTTAGTTTTACTTAGTAGTATGCGATACATAGCCCATAAATATTACTTTAAAATATGTTTTTATTACTCTTACCTTGTAGGTGGATCAGTTAGTCATCAACATAATCTTCATTGACGCCTCTTGTATCTCTGGTTGGCCAAGAGAGTCTTTCATCAAAGAAATGTCGATGCTCATCTGGGATGAGTGTTTAACTTTCTGGAGATCCTGCAGTTTCTCTTTCTTTATGGGAATTTTTCCCGTTGGATATGCCTTAGTGTCAGGAACTTCAACAGTGCTTGTTTTCTTCAGCTTTAAGGTCCATTTTATGGGGTTGTCATATAGGCAGTCGTTTCAACAAACCCTTTTGCATCACTTTTGAAGACGAAGTGTCTGTATGTGCTATGCCCTCTAATAGGGTAATACTGATGTATAATCTTGAATCTACTGTTCATGGTCAAGGGGCACAAAAGTCTGCACAGAGCATGATTTCTATTTTGGCCTCCACATGCATCAGTAAATACATGGAAGTACTGCACTTCTTCGCGAATGTGATGTGTGATAAAATCCAAAACCATTGAACATACATTTTTTGGCTCCTTGTTTCCCTCACCTTCTGGGTAGGTATAAAAATAGGTCTTGTCATTTTTATGTCATAAATATTTAAGGCATAGAACCATAGTTTTCTAAGGTAAAATACCTCTTGTACAGGCAGCAGTGAGAGTGGCAGGTTTGCATATAATCGAAAGCAATTCCCATGACATTAGGCCTGGATTTTGATAGTTCTTTTATTTCCTGCATCTTGTTACAAAAACGCTTAGCACGTCTGTTATGCACCATTAATTCAGCAGATGCTACACGTTTTGCATTGTCATTAAGTGTGTTTGATTTAATTTTGATCTTCAGGTCTTCACAATTACTGCAGACACCGACCTGAAGCCTGCCAAATCGGTAACTAAAGTTTTTCTTGAAATAATACAAGTAAAACTCATACTTAATTACATTCTTCATGTCAGGAAATTTGTATATGAAAAGTTCATGCATTTTTGCCACATTAAGTTCAGCATCGAGATATGTGACTGGTGTAGACTGTATAGTGAACAACATATTTTGGAAATGAATCAATATGTTCATGTACTTTAACTAGATGTGAGGCTAGAACAGCATTAGAACAGTTTTCATGTTTACCTCTCATGTCAACAGGGGATTTCCCAGAGGCCAAAATATGTGTCACCCTAATGACAACTTTGTGTGACACCACATGTTGGCTTATGTAAGCATTACGACTTACTTCAACTCTGCTTGTCCCTTTCGTGGCAAAGAACTTGAAAGAGGACTCGTGTGGTTTGGAGTTTTCATTTAATGGCCTGTGCCTTGCAACCCCATACCTCTCAATTAGGCTCATTAACAATGTGTCCTGTTCATTCTTAGGTCTGCCACTATATAGGGTTTTAATAATTTTCTCCTTTTCCTCAATACAGAAACTATCCATGCATTTCTTCCTACACTTACAGTTAGGGCCGGTTGTTTTGGCTGGAACATTAACGCCTGCTGGAGTTACAAACTCCTCACCACGACGCCCTGCTAATTTTTCCATCTCCCGTACATGTCTTTCTTTGTGATGTCTTCCCTTTTTACGTCGTGGTTCACCGCTGTCACTGTCTGTTGCTGACATTGTTACTTGGTTAAAGTAAACCAAAAACTAATAAACTTCACTAAACTAATTTTGGCACTGATCTTGTCACTTTACACTGTAAAGATAACCAACATAACCTTAATAAACAGCTCGCTCATCTGCTACATTACACGCCAAACAAATGACTGAGCAGCGAGCACTAGCGCTGTGGTGGGTGTCGCCGACACTAGTGCGGCTTTGAGTTGAAGAAGGAACATATTCCAGGAATATGTCCCTTCTTCAACTCACTCGTATCTAAATATTGTTGGCAAGCGCATTTGAAGTAGAGGAAGATGTTCTTTTTTATGTCGATACTTCCAAAGAAGAAAATGGCTATCTCAGTTTAATGTGTGACATTTGTGGGATTGTACCTTTTTCAACTCACCCATTCAATTGTTAAAATATTTCTAACAATTTCGGCATCCATCGTTCACAAAACTTCTTCATCGTTAATTTTTCAAATAAAATATACCTCACTGTTTCTTCTCAAGTTCCTATCGCACAAGCCATCCCATACACCCGGATTCATCAGTCCTTCGGTATCATAAGGACACTTTCTCAATGTTTTGTCTCCCGTTGCAGATGCAAAGCGTCCCGAAAATTGCGCACTGGTAATATAAAGCAGACAGATGGACAAAAAAGCCGACTTTCGAAGGTGGAGAAATTCTACTGAAAATTAGGCAAAGCAGCGTAGTAGACAGCATAACCTTTGCTAATGATACGACGTTGCTACATAATAGAGGAGAAGATGCAAAAATGACGCTGAAACATCTTGCTTACCCTGCAATGAAAGTTGACTTCAAGGTGATTTATGCATAAATTACCTTAAGTGCGTATTTTAACAATTCGCTTGTTTGGAAGGATTGCAACAATACCACTGTCATTCTTCGTAACAATCAAAATGGTTCCGAATTGTAATATAAAGGCACAGTATACAAATTTGTTTTTAGTACATTGTCAGTGAAGCTGGTAAAGTTTCTAAAGATGGCTTACTGTGTAACTACGAATATTGTATGTCATTCAGGTTTTCTTTTTGTAAACAGATGAAAATTTCTCAGGTTAGAACCCAAATATCACTGACTTTCGGATAGCACGTATTGAGATAAACGACAGTGACTGAAACCAAGAAATCTAGAGAGGCTAAAACAGCAAAAGACAGAGTGAAAATAAGTGTATTTTCTCAAAATAAAGATGACAGAATAAGAGAAAAACAGGAACAACAAAAGACTGAAGTAATAGAAACCAAGGTGTTGTGGAAGCCGAGTGTGCCCCTGATAAGTGTGATAGGAGCCCTTTTACGCTCCGGGCAGGTTAATGATCTAACAAACAGTGCAAGCAGCAACCTATGACTCTGTACTGTCGACGCTGTAGAGTATGGAAAAACATCGTCGTTCAGTGACAGTGGTAGGAAACGGAATGACTTACACAGAAATTCTGCTTGGTGTGATGAGTAGTACCTTATTCTAAATATAAAAAATTAATGCAGACATGTAGGAAAAACAATCGTGTAATCTTCGAATATAGCATCAGTAGTGTATTGCTTGACACAGCCACATTTATAAAATATCTGGACGTAACCGTTTCATAGCCATATGAAATGGATGTTATTAGGGAAGGCGAATGGACAACTTCGGTTTATTGTGAGCGTTTTAGGAAACTGTTGCTCATCGATAAATGAGACGGTGTATAGAACACTAGTGTGACTCATTCTTGAATAATGTTCAAGTATTTGGGATCTCCATCAGGTCGATTAAAGTGAAAACATCGAAACAATTCAGAGTCATGCTGTTACATTTGTTTGCAGTAGGTTCGATCAACTCAACACAGGTATTACTCGTGTGTTTCTTAAACTCAGGTG